>NW_027361817.1:5760000-6960000 GCF_039654945.1 Dendrobates tinctorius
TGCTGAGTAAAATCTGGCAAAGAGTTGGCAGCAGGTTCATCCATGTCAAAGTTCGGCCGCTCCTTTGCCATAACAAAATTGTGCAGAACCACGCATGCCTTCACCACCTCATCCACTGTTTCCATTTTGAGATTGATGGCGGTGCTGAGAATTCGCCATCTGGACACTAGAATGCCAAAGGCGCACTCTACAGTCCTGCGAGCCCTCGTAAGCCTGTAGTTGAAAATTTTCTTGGGGTGGTCCAAGTCACGGCTGGAGTACGGCTTCAGCAGGTTTTGGCACATTTGAAATGCCTCATCCCCAACCACTACAAATGGCAGTGGTGGAGTTTGGGTTTGGGGAAGAGGCCGTGCCAGTGGAAAATTGAAATGGTTGCCGTACAACCTCCGGCCCATATCAGAGTTCTTAAAAGTCTGGGAATCGTTGCCCCGTCCGAATGCCCCTATGTCCACCGCCACAAACCGGCAGTCTGCATCCGCAATGGCCATTAGTACTGTGGAAAAGTACTTCTTGTAGTTGTAGTACTCAGAGCCACTTCTTGCAGGTTTTGTGATGCGGATGTGCTTCCCGTCCACCGCTCCTAGGCAGTTCGGGAAATTGCAGACTGCCCAGAATTTGTCCGATATTTGAAGCCACTTTTCGGCAGTGGGCAATGGCAGAAACTCCGGACACAGAACATCCCACAGAGCCCTGCAGGTGTCGGCAACAATCCCGGATAAAGTAGAGATTCCCAGCCGGTACTGGAAATGCAGGGATGAAAGACTCTCCAGTTGCCAGGAACCTGCAAAACATAAAAAGAAAAAATAATTATATTTCTGTCTTGGGTATTACTAAAAACACTGAAAATAAAAAAGTACATGGCCTAACTATTTTGCATGTTTTTTTAATACAACATAGCAAAAAAACATTTTATAAAGGCTTGGGATTAGTACATGACAGAAGAAAAGCCATTATGCAAAAAAGCAATTTCCCAAAAATAATGTTAAAATTCAATAGCCAAAAAAAAACCTAATTTTTTTGACAAAAAAAAAAAAGAAAAAAATGGAAAAAGCCAAAAAAATTATGCAAACATAACAACATACATACCGTAAGGTGACAAGGAGCCTTTCTTCGGGAGGAATGGCACACCGGAGCTGAGTGTCCCGTCTCTGGATGTTTCCTTCAACCATACCCAGCAAGTCAAGGAAGCTTTCCTGGGACATCCGTGTATAGTCAGCAAATTTCTCCGGGTTTTCCTGGAGCTCGCTGTACAGCGTGTGATATGCTCCACGGCTTGCCCGGAGTTCGATAATTGGATGCCTCCAAAACCGACGCCGCTGCCGTCTCTGCTGTCTCTCCCACTCCCTTTCTTGCGGGCAACAAAAGGCATACGCCTGAGACAGCGCGATGTCAAGATCCAGCTTGAAGCGGAAATTATCCAGACGCAGGTCCATCTTGACACCGGAAACAGCAGCAAAATCTGATGAATTCAGCAGTAGAGGGTCTATAAAACATTCCAATGACACACGCCCACTGGTGACCCATTGGTGTTCAAGGATTTTTCTATTGTGAAATGTCACACCTAAAAACGCATGCGCATAAAAAACGCAAACGCATGCAAAAACGCATGTAAAACGCAAGTAACGCTGCGTTTTTTTGACGCATCAGCGTGCGCATGATGTAAAAAAACGCGCGTTTGGTTTGCGTTTTTCTTTGCGCTTTTTAGGCGCCCGATGCGCTGCGCAAAAAAACGCTAATGTGAAACTAGCCTATTACAGTTATTTGTTATTTGGCAAGGGGGACAGAGAAAGAGAGGTGGGGGATAAATTCCCACACGTATCGCCACAGATTGTGGCTTCCTCAGGGAAGGAATAGCAGTGCTGCTTTGCATTTGCAAGCTATAGATACCCATATAATCAGAGTATGTTATTCACCTGTGCAATTTGAAAACCACATGGAGATGTATGGATGTGGCCATCTTGTGATGCTCACGCAGGAACGGGGACAAATAAAGTTAGATCAATTGGGGAAAAAAAAAAAAAAGTAAGTGTACTGTGCATATGCAAGAACGTCAGAGACACAGCGAGCAAAAATCCACATAACATGCAGTCACATTCAACTGCACAGGCGCCAGATTTTATGTGACAAAGTCGGCACTTTTTTTGAGAGACATCCACCTGATATATGTCCAAAAAATGCGATAGCAAAACTAATGGAATTTACATAATAAATCGAGAAAGCTGACATATTGCGCATGCGCCATACATAGGACATATACTGAACGTTATTTGCAATCACAATCCGATGCGCAGGCGCCTAACACAATCTAACAGTTATGACACCTTAGATAAAGGGTCCACCTCTCACATGCCCAAGACATAGTGGGCATTAGCAACAACAACATAACATCACAATCAAATGCGCAAGTGTGGGGAGGAGGACTCCCAGACAGAGAATGGACAGGTACCCAGGGGACCGCCATCAGGGTTCCTGAGGGAACGATACTGGGAGAGACTTGACTGAAGTTGTCAGGGAAACAGGGGGCGAGGCAAGCTTAAAGGGAGGAGGGGGCGCGCTGAAGTGGCAGTTGACAGAGAGCCGGACAACAGACAGGGAGCCGTGTGAGACTGAGAGAACCGAGGGATCGGACGGTGTGTTGTGGAGAGACCGACAGGGGCCTGTGAAAGGAAAGCTGCGGACTCACTGACACGTGAGACTTGAGAGCCGGTCACTGGCAGCCGCTCCCCTCATACGGTCGCATACAGCCACCCCCGCTGTTTCCCGCATGGTTGTGACAAGGCCACGACCTCCACTGACTGCTGCAACGACAGATCATTCCTTTACAGTGGTCAGGACACTGCCCCCCTGCCTCCTCCCACAGCTGTGGCCCTGTCACAACCGGGCCCAGGAGGCGCCACCTCGCTACAGGTGTCAGGAGAGGCCCCCGTCTGGTTTGCTAAGGGGCCCCAAGCAGAGGTTGGTGAACGGTTATGTCTAGAGACTGCATCATAACTCCGCGGTGGGATGAGAGCCGCAAGGAGACGCTTGTTGCATCCCACCGGCATCGTTTCTTCAGGGCCTGTTGCGCCCCACCGGCATCGTTTCTTCAGTGCCTGTTGCGACCCACCGGAATCATTTCTTCAGGGCCTGTTGCGCTCCACCAGCCCAGTTTCTTCAGGGCCTGTTGTGCCCCACCGGCATCATTTCTTCAGGGCCTGTTGCGCCCCACCGGCATTGTTTCTTTAGGGCCTGTTGTAACCGACCGGTACCGTCTCTTCAGGGCCTGTCGAGCCCAGTTCCGTCCCAGAATATCGAGGCGTCAAGGCAGCCGCATCAGCAACCTCTACGTGGCCACGCTTGTGATCCTAACAGACCCCCCTGAAGGATAAGTTTAATATAGGAGATAAAGACCCGTAGTTTGTCATACGTAACCTATAGCACCCGGGCAAACCGGGTTAATCGCATTACATTAAGAACGTGTTGTTAGGATTGTTGAGTCCCTGTGTGGACTAGTTGTTGTTAATACTTTTGGTTTGCTCAATATACCCCAGCGGCTACAGTTTTATAAAAGTTTAATCCACAAACCACACTCAGTCTTGTGTCTCGTTGTCATGCTCGCGCCTAGGCTGAGTGGCGCAAGCCAGGGGGTTGTGGCCCCACTGTGCCACAGACCAGACTACCCTGGAAGGGGCGTAACTACGGCAGCTACCTCGGTCTTCAATGGAGCCTCTGATGGTGAGGTCAGGCTTGTGCGGCAGGTAGCTGCCAGGTGCAACTCCAGGGTGGCGTCTGGCTGTGGCTGCTGATCCCACTCGGGAACAGGACACCTGGACAGGTGCGAGTGACAAGCAGGCTGAGACACAGGGCAAGCCGGCACGGCTTGGAGAACCAGGACAGGCGGGCACGGCTTGGAGACACAGGACATGCGGGCACGGCTTGGAGACACAGGACAGGCGGGCACAGCTTGGAGACACAGGACAGGCGGGCACGGCTTGGAGACACAGGACAGACTGGCGTGGTATGAGAAGGGACAGGTAGGGACCTGTTCACACAGCAGGTGCAGGCAGGAGGGAGTGGTTTATGTTGGAACAGGATTTGGAACTGTTCACACAGGAGGTGCAGGTATGGATATAGGCAGGAATGTGGAGTAGGCAGAGCCGCAGGAGTGTGGAGTAGGCTGGGCGGCAAGGGAGCCGGGCAGGCAGAGCGGCTAGAGAGCCGTGCAGGCAGAGCGGCTAGGGAGCCATGCTGGCAGAGTGGCTAGGGAGCCGTGCAGGCAGAGTGGCTAGGGAGCCGTGCAGGCAGAGTGGCTAGGGAGCCATGCAGGCAGAGTAGCTAGGGAGCCGTGCAGGCAGAGCAGCTAGGGAGCCGTGCAGGCAGAGCAGCTAGGGAGCCGTGCAGGCAGAGCAGCTAGGGAGCCGTGCAGGCAGAGCGGCTATGAAGTCTTGCAGGCAGAGCGGCTAAGGAGCCGTGCAGGCAGAGGAGCTAAGGAGCCGTGCAGGCAGAGCGACTAGGGAGCCCATGCACAGATAGAGCTGCTAGGGAGCCGATGCACAGATAGAGCTGCAAGGGTGCAGATGAACAGATAGAGCTGCAAGGGTGCAAATGAACAGACAGAGCTGCAAGGGTGCAGATGAACAGACAGAGCTGCAAGGGTGCAGATGAACAGATAGAGGTGCAAGGGTGCAGATTCACAGACAGAGCTGCAAGGGTGCAGATGCACAGACAGGGAGGACACAAGGAAAGACACAGCAGGGAAGGAAGCCACGGACAAGGAGAAAGGGAGATTAAGGTAGGACAGAGTACAGACAGGGCACTGGAACCAAGACTCAAGGGTCAGGATATTCAGCCTCCTGGTAGGCAGACAAGGTACGAGGCAAGACAAGAAGTATTCCTCCGGAGAAGGAGGAAATACACAGAACAGGGCCTGGCTTCCTCAGCAGCAAGATACTAACTGAGATTAGACATTGCACAGGCAATGTTCCAGTGGGTGTGGCAGGGTTAAATAGTCAAGGGCTCTAGGTGATTGGTCAGGGACCCATTAGCCAGGTGCACCCTGACTGCATAAGAACCAGAGAGTTCAGGCACTGCCCCCCTATACACACAGTCAGGAAACATGGAGAGCAGAGGCACAGAGCTGGCAACAGACAGAATTCACAGCATGGATTGAAGCAGAAAGTAAGTTGGTGTGCGGGGGATGGGAGGCCATGCAGTGATGCCAGCAGGGTTGTTACAGTACCCCCCCTTTACGGCCCCTCTTCCTCAAGCCTGCCAGAATGACCAGAAGAAGGAGTACGGGACCACACACAGTCCAGGTTGACACGACATCCTTCAGGTAGGGAGGAATATGTGTTCCATCAGGAATCCCAGAGTGCCAAGCTTCTTGGTGCCTGAAGGAGTCAGCTTCCAAAACAGAGGGTATAAGGACTTGGATTTCTTCCTCCTGGGTAGCAGAAAGCAGGGACCTGGAAGCCTCAGACTTGACCCCTGCATAAGCCGGCCAGCTGGAAACAGAAGAGACCTTCACTGAGTCCAACTTCAGTCCGATATCCCAAGTAAATTGGACCTCCTCCTTAGTATCTTCATTAGCCGGCCAACTAGAAGTTGAGGGTACCCACACTGGATCCATCCTTCGCCCGTTATCAGAAGAGAACTGGAACTGTTCCTCTGGGTTGGTAAAAAGCAGACGTACAAGAGCTTCTGCTCCAACTTCTTCATCCACCTGCCACATGGAATCTGAAGGCATTCGTACAGGATCCATCTTCTGCCCATGGCCTAAAGAAACATTTTCAAGTGACAGGGATGCTTCTGGGAACTGGTCACAGGAGGTGTGTGGAGAGGGCGCCACTGCTTCCTTTTCTTCAGTGACATCAGCACACCATGACCCAATAGCTAGCAGAACAGATGGGGAAGGTAACACTGTAGCCTGACCTTGTAACATTGGAACTAGATACCTTTGGTGACTAGGTAGCTCCAAGTGCGGCACCACGCTGGGTCTTCGGACCGGAACGGGCAGTAGAGTACCCGGCTCAGAAGGACCAATGGGTAAACTGGTCAGCAAGTGTATAATAAACTTCTCCAAATATAATGCTCCGATTTGGAGCTGTAGTTGTCCCTTCGATACTCGACTGTTCATAAGTTGGGCACGACCATCAGCAAACACCGTCACCGGATTCTGGAGCTGTGGAACAGGAACCCTACACAGACTCCGTCTGGCTTGCAGCTTTAACACATCTGCAGGGCCGAAGCTCCCATAAGGCACATGGACAGTCACCGATCTTAGTGAGGAGGAGGGACTCTTACCAAAGGCAGCCTCTCCCACTGACCCAAGGTTTTGGAGCTTGCGCTCCTTCGGACAGAAGCCGTCCGGGTGTTCCACACAACCGCAGCAATACTGTATGCCCATCTTACGACTGGTTTCAGGCTGCTGCTTTGCCAGCCCACTCTTAACAGTCTTCATGGGTTCAACTCGAGTAGCTGCTTTAACAGGTGGAGGAACTGGAGGGTTTCGGACGGTCGCGGTCTGACGAGGCGGTTTCCTCACTGGTTTCGCTCGTCTGGCGCGCCTCTCGGATCTGGAAAGGGAAGACTTGGCAGACGTAGCTGGACTGGGTACTTCAAAGGCTTTACGGAAGGCCACCAGGAAGGCCTCGAAGTCCGAGATGATAGGATCCCCTGCTTCCCAGAGGGGAGTGATCCAAATCAGAGCATCTTCAGCCAGGTAGGACATGATGTATCCCACCTTGAGCCAGTCACACGTGAAACAGGCTGCATTCCCTTGGATGTAGAGCACGCACTGTTCCAGGAACCCTTGGCACTCTTTAGGGTTCCCAAGAAATGTAGGCGGGTCTGCAGGGTTGAGCCTCTCATAAGCCAGGAGCTGGTTGTAGATGGCAATGGAGACAATGATGGGTTCAGAAGTCTCAACAAACGGAACCACGCAGGGTGGAACAAATTCTTCCAGATGCTCATACTGGCGAAGAGAAAGTTCATCATGCTCCGAAAGCGGAAGGACATGGGACTCAGCGGGGACCATCGCCTATGCAAACTGTCACGCTCGCTCTAGGCTGAGTGGCGCGAGCCAGGGGGTTGTGGCCCCACTGTGCCACAGACCAGATTACCCTGGAAGGGGCGTAACTACGGCAGCTACCTCGGTCTTCACTGGAGCCTCTGATGGTGAGGTCAGGCTTGTGCGGCAGGTAGCTGCCGGGTGCCACTCCAGGGTGGCGTCTGGCTGTGGCTGCTGATCCCACTCGGGAACAGGACACCTGGACAGGTGCGAGTGACAAGCAGGCTGAGACACAGGGCAAGCCGCCACGGCTTGGAGACACAGGACAGGTGGGCACCGCTTGGAGACACAGGACAGGCGGGCACGGCTTGGAGACACAGGACAGGCGGGCACGGCTTGTAGACACAGGACAGGCGGGCACGGCTTGGAGACACAGGACAGACTGGCGTGGTATGAGAAGGGACAGGTAGGGACCTGTTCACACAGCAGGTGCAGGCAGGAGGGAGTGGTGTATGTTGGAACAGGATTTGGACCTGTTCACACAGGAGGTGCAGGTATGGATATAGGCAGGAGTGTTGTGAGTTCATTTTCCCCTTCACCTTTGATGTATGATGAACCTAATGCTATTGATCAGGCTGGTGATCCTTTCTGCTCTGAGCTCTGGCATCCAGTTTTAGTTCCTGTCTACTAAAAGCTAAGTTTTGCCCTGCTATTATTCCATGAGATTTTGTCTGGTTTCCTTAGTGTTTGTATTCAGGCAGTCCTGGCTGGGACTGACTGAATTCCATTTTTGTCTCTGATTAGTTGATCTCTTTGCTCTGTTTTCAGAATATACCTATAGTGATTTTGAAGTCTAGCGACTTCAGGGCCTTTTTTCTCAATGAAGATTGAGGATTGTGTTATGAATGAGTCACCGGAGGAGGAGAAAACAAAAATACAAGCTAAGTCCAGAAAACCGGAGAGGTTGGTAGCTATCGGATTGCAGACCCCTGATCCTTTTCACCACAACTAGCAG
Source organism: Dendrobates tinctorius (assembly GCF_039654945.1). NCBI lineage: Eukaryota > Metazoa > Chordata > Amphibia > Anura > Dendrobatidae > Dendrobates > Dendrobates tinctorius. Next base: position 5,768,004 of record NW_027361817.1, read on the forward strand.
TAGCCGTGGGGGGTTCCTACGGTGCCCTAGACCCCTCGTCACAGCCGGAGAACTACATAAGCCTAAAGAAGGAAAGGGGAAATCTAAACTGCCCCAGAGCAGACCCCAAAGCAATAGACAGCCGCCAACATGTATTGTCGGTGAAAAACAGATGAAAACACAAACACAGACAGAAAGACAGGCTGAGCAAATGATAGGGCCCAGCTAAATAGATAGGACAGGACAGAAAAGATGCTGGCTGCAATCCGCAAAAAAACCTACAAAAATGTCCCAACCGTCTGATAGGAAAAAAGGCCCTGAAGTCGCTAGACTTCAAAATCACTATATCAGCACTCAGGTATATTCTGAAAACAGAGCAAAGAGATCAACTGATCAGAGACAAAAATGGAATTCAGCCAGTCCTAACCAGGACCGACTGAATACAAACACTAAGGAAACCAGACAAAATCTCATGGAATAATAGCAGGGAAAAACTTAGCTTTTAGTAGACAGGAACTAAAACTGGATGCCAGAGCTCAGAGCAGAAAGGATCACCAGCCTGATCAATAGCATTAGGTTCATCATACATCAAAGGTGAAGGGGAAAATGAACTCACAACAGTACCTCCCCCTTGAAGAGGGGTCACCGAACCCTCTTCCACGCCACCAGGGCGATCAGGATGGGCCCGATATTCATGCCGAAAGATTGGTTCGTGCTTTTCATCAGGCCCATCCTGATCGCCCTGGTGGCGTGGATGAGGGTTCGGTGACCCCTCCTCAAGGGGGAGGTACTGTTGTGAGATATTCAACCCCACACAAAAACATTCTTATGAAAGCACCATGGCGCTTACCCATATAATACTTTTGGGCCACCATGTAAGATAGATGGAAGATACATTCTAAATAGTGACACAGTATAGATTAAGGCCCAAGAACTAGACTGTTATGGTGAGGACATAGACTTTCAAAGGATGATAGTAATAAAATCTCACAGGGAGGCACATAAGATGGAACCCATATGGCACTATAAACTAGTCATTTGGACTGTTTTAATGAGAACATAGACTCACAAAAGATGGTAGTAATAAGGTCTCACAAGGAGAATATAAGATAGAACCCATATGGCACCATAAACTAGTCGTTTAGACTAGATGGGTTAATATCTAACATATATTATATATATGTCACAACGAAAGAGAGATATACTCGAAAGACGGCCTTAACACCAGAGAAACCGTAGTATGATGGATATACTGACAGTATCTTATTCATGAGCCGATGATGATAAACCAAAGAACCATGTTGTAATTACACTATAAAACGTGTAAAAGGGCTAGTCTCAATTCAGCACAATACACATTATCCTTACAGTTTAATCGTTATATAGGGACACAATCAAAAAAGTGAAAGAACAGTGGAAGAATGTATGCGAAGATCTCCTAAACCACAAATTCACAAAAGAGTCCAGAAGCAATTGTCTCAAGCAATTCCATGTGCCCAAAAAGGAATCCACGAGGACCTTTGGGAAGTTTTCAAATCTGAGGATATGTGTTAATAATCAAATCCGCCAGCCGGGAGGAAGTTTTCAAAGCTCCCATAGTTCTAGAAAAAGAGGAAATTCAGAAATGAGGATCATAGACACAAACAATTAACCATAAAAGCCCGAAAACAAAAGCTCCTCATTCAAGCCATTGGGGGACATACTTTTTAGATTATATATCCAACGGGACTCCCGGCGAAGGAGTTCCTTAGTCAAGCTTCCACCACGTATACTCTCATTGACCTGATCCAACACCATAACACGCAGTCTCTGATGTCTGCCATTATGGTGTTCTAAAAAATGAGATGCCACTGATGAAATAGGCTTACCCTTTTCCTTGTCTTCCTTGGCTTTACCAATATTTGAAATATGCTGTTGAACTCTGCGTCTGATCTCCTGGCTTGTCTGACCCACATACAACTTGGGGCATGAACAGATAAGCAGATATATCACATTCCTTGATCGACAATTGGCATACAGTCTCATCCAGATTTTCTCTGGAAAAATTGGTATCATAATAATATCAGAGGCAACCATGTGGGGGCAGACATTACAGTTTCCACAGGGAAAAGAACCCAAAACACGGTTACCTGTGCCCAGTCTTACAGTTGGTCTCTTGAAATGACTCGATGTTAGGCAATCCTTAAAATTTCTTGCCCTTCTGGCAACTATCCTAGGGGAATCGGATAAAAAGGGTCTGAGTTTAGGTTCCTGCAATAAGATGCCCCAATGTCTGCCCAAAATGTTATACACATCATGCCACTGCTTATTATATACCGTGATGAAATTGGTTGTGCATTTCCTATCTCAGAGTCTCGGTTGTAAGATAGCTTCCCGATCACTCTTCAAAGAATTTTGGAACGCCTCTGAAATTATTCTCCGTGGATAACCCCTTTCAGAAAGAAGGACAGATAAATCCTGCGCTCCATCTCGAAAATCGGCATCGGAGCTACAATTCCACTTTACCCTAAGGAACTGTCCCTTGGGAAGATTCCTTCGTAGATGCTGGGGATGAAAACTTGAAAAATGAAAAAGACTGTTTGTAGCTGTACTCTTGCGGTAAATGTTGGTCTGAATCTGACATCCATATTTTATCACTTTAAGATCTAGGAATTCCACTGATGTTGGGACAAAGAGGCTGTTAAAGAGATATTGAACAGATTGTTATTTAAACCCGCAATAAAGTCCACACTTTCAATCTCTGAGCCAGTCCAGAAAAACAATAAATCAATAAATCATCGATGTATCGAAACCATCTTAGTACCTTGGCTTGAAACACATGCAACGGGCGCACCTGTGTCTCCTCCCACCAGCCCATGAAGAGGTTGGCATAGGACGGGGCACAGCGTGCACCCATCGCAGTGCCCGCAATCTGCTTGTAATAGACCCTATAGAACACAAAGTAACTGCTCAAAAGAACAAAAGATAGTAGATCAATGGTAAAAGAATGGTGCCTACGGTCACCTGAGATCTGTTGGTTCAAATAGAAAGAGACTGCGTCGATGCCCAAGGTGTGGCTTATGCATGTATATAGTGATGTAACATCCATTGTGACCAATATGGTGTCTTCCGGAACAATCAGATCTTGCAGTTTGAGAATTATGTGAGACGTGTCCTGTACATAAGAACCTAGGGAGGTAATAAATGGTTTTAAAAAGTGATCCAAGTAAATACATGACTTCTCAAAGAGACTGCCAATACCTGCCACGATCGGCCTACCTGGAGGTTCTTGAATAGATTTATGTACTTTCGGCAAAAAATACAGGGTAGTGTGTTCGATAGGGTCAATTACAAGCAGATTGTGGGCAATGCGATGGGCGCACGCTGTGCCCCGTCCTATGCCATCCTCTTCATGGGCTGGTGGGAGGAGACACAGGTGCGCCCGTTGCATGTGTTTCAAGCCAAGGTACTAAGATGGTTTTGATACATCGATGATGTATCGATGATGATGCTTGTTCATCAGACAAGGTTTTGGGAAGGCCATATCTTGTGGTATGAGTTTTTTGAATTCTTCCTGTTTTGAGTGTGATGTCATGCTGTCGTTGTCAATGCCTATTATTTTTTGGGCATGTGAGAGGTGGACACTTTATCTAAAGGGTTGTAACTGCTATATAATGTTTAATGCTTGCGCAACCGATTGTCATTCTAAAACAATGCCCAGTTTATGAGCGCACTTAGTGTGCTCAGATATCATTATATCTGATGCACATTTGAATTTTGCATATATGGATAGGTATTTAGCATGCAGCAGGGAGATATCGCCTCTAAAAAGCGTCGTTATCACTGAATTATACATTGCGCTTACGCATTTGATTGTGACGTTATGTTGTTGCTGCTAATGCCCACTATGTCTTGGGCACGCGAGAGGTGGACCCTTTATCTAAGGTGTCATAACTGTTAGATTGTGTTAGGCGCCTGGGCATCAGATTGTGATTGCAAATACTGTAACGTTCAGTATATGTCCTATGTACGGCGCATGCGCAATATGTCGGCTTTCTCGATTTATTATGTAAATTCCAGTAGTTTTGCTTTGGCATTTTTTGGACATATATCAGATGGATGTCTCTCAAAAAAAGCGCTGACTGTCACATAAAATCTGGCATCTGTGCAGTTGAATGTGACTGCATATTGTCAGGAACACCGCAATGCACTTGCTCACTGAGCCAGTGCGCGTGTCCTGAGTACAAAGACTGTGCACAAAGATACCTGCGGAGTGGGGTCTCAGTGGTGACAATGCATGCTCCAAGCTCACAGGACCTGAAGCATGTGACTGCTGGGGGCGTGGCCTCAGCGCCACAGAGCCAGGAACTGCAGGGAAACTCCTAGAAAGGTAACTACTGGACAATGTAACCAAGGGGCATAGACAGAGACAGAAACCAGATCAAGCCAGGTCAAAGCATGAGATAGCAATACAGTACCAAAGGGTTAGACAGAATGGATAGCCAGGACATAGCAATAGATCAGAAAACCAGAACGGGCAATAGACGATACAATAGGGACAAACTGTAACGGAGTAACGATAGCCAAGCCAGGAGGTCAGAACCGGAAAATACAATAGTGCCAAAATGAGAAACGGAGTACAGAGTGAGGGAACGGACCGGGTCATACACGGGAAGCAAACAAGCAACGCAGAATACACGCACACCAGGGGTCAGACACACCAGAACAACAGTATAGCTGACAGAGAACCCTGGTAAAGAGTGAGTATAAATACCCCTCCCAGATCCAGAAAGAGGCCACGAACACTTAACCCTGTGAGAGAAGGGCAAGAACCCTGTTCAAACCATGACAGTACCCCCCTCTTAACAGGGGGCCACTGGACTCCCAGGCTTGTCTGGGTATCTGGCATGGAAAGCCCGCACCAGACAGTCAGCATGCACTGAACTGGCTGGAACCCATGACCGATCCTCCAGAGAGTACCCCTTCCAGTGTATCAGATACTGGAGTCTCCGGCGCACCCACCAGGAGTCGACAATGCACCCTACTTCATACTCCAGCTGCCCCTCTACCAGCACTGGTGGAGCATTTGATGAGGGATCCTCACTCACTATCCCCACAGACTTTAACAGGGACCTGTGGAAGACATCAGAAATTTTAAAGGAGGTGGGCAGCTGCAGTCGGCAGGCTACTGGGTTAACAACCTCCACAACTTTGTATGGGCCAATAAACTTGGGGCCCAGCTTTATACGTAGATGGTATCTCAAGCTTGATATTGTGGGTGGATAGCCACACCTTCTCCCCTACTGAAAATGCTGGACCTGACCCCCTCCTCCTGTCAGCAAACCACTTATAGTTTTCCTGGGCCTTGGAAATATTCCTCTGAACCTCCCTCCAAAGAATTCTAAGAAGTTGTGTCGCACCCTCAGCTCCAGGACAACCTGAATCCATGCGGGAAAACTCTCCAAAATGTGGGTTAAACCCATAGTTGATCTGAAAGGGAGACTTCACAGTAGATTGACTCACACGACCGTTGAAAGCAAACTCTGCCATGGGCAATACCTCACACCAGTCCTCCTGCCTGGAAGAGGCCAAGCATCTCAGAATCTGCTCCAACGATTGGTTCGTGCGCTCCGTCTGTCCATTAAACTCTGGGTGGTAGGCAGAGGAGAAGGACAACAAAATCCCCAGCTTTTTGCAAAAAGCCCTCCAGAACCTGGCTACAAACTGTACCCCTCTGTCTGACACCACATTCATAGGCACTCCATGCAACCCTTTCAAGTCATGAGGCTGCACCCAATCTGTAACAGCCTGGACCTTCTTAGGATCCATGCGGAACCCCTCCCCTGACACAATCAACCCCAGAAAAGATACTTCTTGCATGAAAAATGAGCATTTTTCCAACTTGGCATACAAATCATTCTCCCTCAGTCTCAGGAGAATCATCCGCAAATGGTGCACGTGAGATTGACTGTCCACCGAGTACACCAGAATGTCATCCAAATAGATGACAACAAAACGATAAATTAAATCAGAGAAAATTACATTAATAAAATTCTGAAAAACAGCAGGAGCGTTGGTGAGACCAAAGGGCATAACCAAGTTTTCGAACAGCCCTTCAGTCATCAGGAATGCTGTTTTCCATTCGTCCCCTTCCCGGACTCTTATAAGGTTGGATGCCCCACGTAAATCCAGTTTAGAGAACCACTTGGCCCCAGTGAGTTGGTTACATAGATCAGGAATTAGGAGGAGAGGGTATGTATTTTTCACAGTAATTTTGTTTAATTCCCGAAAGTCGAGGCACGGCCGCAAACCACCATCTTTTTTCTTAACAAAAAAGAAGCCCGCCACCACAGGTTAAACAGAAGGCCTAATATGCCCTTTGCGGAGACTCTCGGTAATGTACTCCTTCATGGCTAGACGTTCGGGCCCGGACAAATTGAACAGGCGAGCCTTGGGTAACTTGGCTCCAGGAGGTCAGAATCGGTAAAGACAATAGTGCCAAAACGAGAAACGGAGTACAGAGTGAGGGAACGGACCGGGTCATACACGGGAAGCAAACAAGCAACGCAGAATACACGCATACCAGGGGTCAGACACACCAGAACAACAGTATAGCTGACAGAGAAGCCTGGTAAAGAGTGAGTATAAATACCCCTCCCAGATCCAGAAAGAGGCCACGAACACTTAACCCTATGAGTGCAGGGCAAGAACCCTGTTCAAACCATGACACATGTTATGTGGATTTGTGCTCGCTGTGTCTCTGACGTTCTTTCATATGCACAGTACACTTACTTTTTTTTTTCCCAATTGATCTAACTTTATATGTCCCCGTTCCTGCGTGAGCATCACAAGATGGCTGCATCCATACATATCCATGTGGTTTTCAATTTGCACAGGTGAATAACATATTCTGATTATATGGGTATATATAGCTTGCAAATGCAAAGCAGCACATGCTATTCCTTCCCTGAGGAAGCCACAATCTGTGGCGATACGCATGGGAATTTATCCCCCACCTCTCTCTCTCTCCCCTTGCCAGGGCCCAGGCTCGCATCTTTGGCTCCACATGTAACTGATGTGTGAACTTTTTTTGTCTTGGGAATAGGTTTGTTTATCTATCTCTTGTATTGCAGTTTGCCAGTCTTATTATTTCCTGGCGATTGTTTAAAAAGTCTGGATTGAGTGTGGCTATTATTGCCTTCTCTCTGGCATACCTTTTCTCCTTGATATTTGGATGCTTGCTTTATTGGACCCATATGGCACTAGCTATAGGCTTCAGCTACATGCAATTTAAAATTATTGTGTATACTATCTAGTTCTTCTGGGCTATTTTTTGGTATCCATTCTAAGTCCCTTGCTGGGACCTTTATATATTTAATCTACTTTTCATATCTGGGTCTGTATGACAGCTATTATTTGTAACTGTATTAGCTATAAATTCATGTAACATTGATGTGACATAGCAGCTGTCTTTTGATCTCTCCCAGAATTGTCTAATTAGTATCCCAGTGGTGAATGTTGGACCACCTGTAGCGGTTCCTATATATATACACATATATATCTTTTGTGCTGTTCAGGGGAGATTTTCAGGTGTGGGGTTATCATTGCCTTTATTATAGGGCATAATTTTGAACAGGATTTCTCTGTTTTTTAAATGTTTTTAATATCATGTGTTCTTTTGCTGTTGTATTATAGCTGTTTAATAAAGGGCCATGTTTTTTACACATGTTTGAGGTGCTCTTTGATTATGGGCGTGATCTTTTTCTTGTTCTTTGATTGCTTGTTACCTTCATGTCGCTGGTGCTGATCGCTGGTGAAGCTGCCTGTTTGACAGCTCACCAGCGATCACATAGCGAATCACCAGCGATCCTGACAAGGTGATATCGTTGTCGGGATCGCTGGTGAGTCGCTATGTGTGACTGGGCCCTTAGCCACAGAATCCAAGGAAAGACCTGATCACAGGCCACCCCGAAGCGCAAACATGTTCCTTATCATAGAGACAGACTCTTTGTGCTTCAGGTTGGCCTGTGGCAGGTCTTTCCTTTGGTTTCTCTGGCTTAGAGCAGAAAGATAAGACTTTGCCTACATCCCCATCCCAGAGCACGAGCATACAATTAACTGCAAACTCCTAACACTGATTGCACAAGAACCACAAGATAGATTTCTTCACCCCAGGTATCATTTTATTCAGTTTAATACTGCCAACCTGACAGTGTCTGTAGGTTACTTAGTAAAATCCTGCTGACAAGTTCGCTTTAAGAGGTGCACGTCTTTAAATTAATCAGACACATTTGAAAAGCCTCCATGTGCCTCGCCATAAATCTTACTGTAGTCAGGGCCTGAAGTAAGATTTCTTGCATAAGGCAAGTCACAACTCATCATAAATTAACTCGTTATGAATTAGATGAGCTGTGGATTCACGCCCTCTTTATGCCACTATCCAGTACCAGCTTGTGAATTTTAAAAATTATATATGACAGATTTCTGATATAATCACTTCAAAGGAACCCATTATGACCACCAGTCTGTTCCAATAGCAGAAATACCAGTCTGCCTTTCATACAACCCCCTTGTCTGAGGTTAACTTCCAGGAGCTCTGCTCCACATGCTGACTTCTTGTCAGTCCTAGCTTCCAGGGAAGCTGCCTTACTGGGATCACTGACACTGGCGATTGTCTAAACGCTGTGTCTAATATCATGTCCTCACTATATCTGAAACTGAACCTGTCAAAGACTGAACTCCTGGTGTTTCCTCCCGCTACTAATGTACCTATACCCGACATTGCTATTTCTGTGTGTGGTTCCACTATTACTCCCCAGCAACATGCCCGCTGTCTTGGGGTCATACTTGATTCTGAGCTTTCCTTTGCCCCCCACATTCGATCACTGGCTCGCTCTTGTCATCTGCACCTCAAAAACATTTCTAGAATTCGACCTTTTCTTACTTTTGACTCTGCAAAAATTCTTACTGTTTCTCTTATTCATTCTCGTCTCGACTATTGTAACTCTCTTCTAATCGGTCTCCCTCTTACCAAACTCTCCCCTCTCCAATCTGTCTTGAATGCTGCAGCCAGGATCATATTCCTCACCAATCGTTACACCGATGCCTCTACCTTGTGCCAGTCATTACACTGGCTACCCATCCACTCCAGAATTCAGTATAAACTTATTACCCTCACCCACAAAGCCCTCCATGGCTCAGCACCACCCTACATCTCCTCCCTTGTTTCAGTATACCACCCTACCCGCGCCCTCCGTTCTGCTGATGACCTGAGGTTAGTATCCTCAATAGTCAGAACCTCCCACTCCCGTCTCCAAGACTTTACACGTGCCGCGCCAATTCTTTGGAATGCACTTCCCAGGTCAATACGATTAGTCCCCAATCCCCACAATTTTAAGCGTGTCCTGAAAACGCATTTATTCAGACTGGCCTATCGCCTCAACACATTAACCTAACCTATCCCTGTGTGGCAGAGCCAAAAGTTTTACCATAACCAGGTTCCCAGCATCATGTTCCCACATGCTTTATGCATCCATTAGCCCTCTGTGTCTGTACTGTTACACACTTAACATTATGGCTGGTCCATACAATCAGAGCAACTGTTACCACCCACCTTTCGTGTCTACCTCTTTCCTCATAGACTGTAAGCTTGCGAGCAGGGCCCTCACTCCTCTTGTTATTTGTTATAATCTACTGTATGTGATTATTGTTATGCTGTAATGTCTATTGTCTGTACAAATCCCCTCTGAAATGTAAAGTGCTGCGGAATATGTCGGCACTATAAAAATAAAATTTATTATTATTATTATTATACGATTAATTGCTCGACAAGCTCAACCCCGTCATTTCTAGATCCACAGAAGAACTGAAGCTTCCCCAACATAGTTAGCCATCTCAGACTCTGCTGGTACATGATCTCCACCATGTGCTTTTCAGGAAACCTGTCCTCTTGCAGGACCTTCCAATACCGAGACCATGTGACCAAACAACATTCTCATTATATCCTATGAGACATACCCATTGATGGGAGGTGTGTGGTTAGCCAGACCTGCCCTGCTCTCCGTCTAACCCTGCAAGCACCATCCCTTATAAACTAAACAAGGCTCATGGAACTACAGGTTCCAGAGCAACATTTCAGGCTGACAGCGCAAAGGACCTCTGCCTCTGCAACACATACCGGCCATTCACAATAGTGCCGGTCACTGTTTCACAGTCCATACAAAAGTCCTCCCCAGTACGGTTCCAGCCTTCTGGGACAAACACACACAGCAGCTTTCACTGGAGCTTCCTTCCTCCAAACCAGACCAAACAGAATTAAAACAGTGGCTGGACATTTAACTCTCTCTAACCACATCCTTGAGGTGGAGATATGGTGAGTAGGCGTGCCGCCCATCTCTTACACCTACGGTACTCACCATGAAACCCAGACCCTGGTAATGACTGGTTTACTCTCTGCACATATCATCTTGGAGGGAAACTTATGACTTTCACATCACATAGGATAATTACCTTTGTGACACATATCATCTCACATATGGCACCAGTGACCCAGTCACAATACATACACACTCGAATATATTTATATATGGTGGTGTCATGACTTTCATCTGAAAAAAAAATACACCAAAAATGGTGGTGAATCACATGTGTAACTTAAGTTCTAGTCTAAAATTTATAATTAGGCTGTGATGTCCAGAAACACTATTTACCTGGAGATGTAAGATTAATCTGCAGGTAATAAAGATTGCCAAAATCTTGCCTGGCTGACTTATTGGAGCATCAGATAAAGGAAGAACATGAACTTATATCCGCCGTGCTGGTGCTTGATTCCAGTTTTTGAGGTAGTGCAGGGAGCCATTAGAGTCACTGTATACACATTTATATAGGGAACATAGCATTTCAGAGGCGCATTGCACATGACTGGAAGTTCAGAAGCAGTCTAAAATCAACTTGCAAATCTGCACTTGCACTGGAGAAGTTCACAAGTGTGCTCCAGGTATCAGCTTGGGGGCACATGTAAGGGGGTGACATAGGATTACCGCCTTGCTCTGTTTCCCCAATGGTTCTTAATGTATAACTGTTTACATATGTTAGTTTCTGTAGTGTTGTAGTTAATATTTGGTGGCATTGCTACATGTAAAATATGTATTACCCCGCACATTCAATGGTACTGCCACACTCTTTTCAGTGTTACCATTTTATATGCAATGTTGTATATATGTTATGTGCTTGTAATATACTACTGTAAAAGATATGGAAAGTAAAGTACAATCTTCGGACTTTAGAGGGAACACATTAGTACTATAGTTCTCATAGATAAGGGTAAATGTAATTTCTTTGTGGGCCACTAGAAGGGGGCATACTAGTGTGCATGGTTAGAATAGGTTATAGTTGGGTGATAGGGGTTAAAGTAGGAGGGGCTGCTGGGTAGTAAGACAGGTGTTTTAGGAAGTTAAGTCAGATGGGGCCAGGGTGCCTGAAGTGTCCACATGGGCTATAGGCCCAGGATGGCTCGGCAGCTATGCAACATTAAATAGCTGCAGCCCACGTTATCCATGGCCATTGGGCATCTTAGCAGTGGGCCAGTACAGGAGAAGAAAGATGTGGTGACTCATAGCCTGGGCGGACACTTTTAGGGCAGGAGTCGGTTGGAGTGAGGAACTGAAGGAAGTTGGAGCTTCGACGGGAATGGTACAGACGGACCAGATGCTTTACCAGAGGCAACCAAACTGGGTGGCTGATGATTTCAAGTCTGGGGCAAAACAGGCAGAAGGAATTGTCATCATGGCAAGGTTAGGCCAGGAAGGATCTGGTGAGCAGTCTAAGACGGTCCAGTTCGGACGTGTACCGCACAGAAACGTCAGCAGAGCAGGGAAAGATGAGGAGACAAGTGAATTCCATGATGTGCCAACTGTGGATGTAACATGAGAAGTACTAAGTAAAAATAATGTTCAAGTTATCCTGGACTGTGTCTCCATTACTGGGGGTTCGCCTGGAAGAGGGGCCGTCGTAGCCTGAAAAGTGCTCAGGTCGACCTGAACCTGGAGATGCAGGTAAGCTGAGACGTGGACTACAGTTTTCTGTGAGTGAAGGATGGGACACAGATGCTTCAGTGTCTCTGTTCATGACTACAGTCCTCCCCTTACACACAATGTGGCTATGAGCATGTTTGACTCCTGGTTCATGTCTGTCTTAGACTGTCGCCCGAACAGCTTCAATGAAAGGAAGGAGGGTTGAAGTGGTAGACAAAAGAGCACACAGAGCAGAGTGGATGCAGTAGAAAGTCATAGTTCTGTTTCCTACGTTGTGCACTTCTAACAGGTCTTTGAGCAATCGGTAGAATCTCAGGACACAGACCTGAACCAATATGCTCAGCATTAATAGACTTAAAACATTTATCTCTCAAACGTGAAGCTACTCTTTAAATGATTAATACTGATACTGCCTGCGACTAATCAGTTCTGTGGTTCCTGTATGGTCCACAGTAGTTGCAGATTCATGTGATATGATTGTATCTACAGCAGACCTAGTATTGCAAGCTTGCTAAGCTTGGTGATGTTTTCATGTACTGATGGTTCTTGAGAACATGTACTGACGGTAGTTCTGGTGATGTAGTCGTGCACTGATGGTGGTTCTGGTGATGTAGTTTTGCACTGAAGGTGGTTCTGGTGGTGTAATAATTTTGATGTAGCAATCTTTAAATTATTAAACTTGATACCTGATTATCATTGGAATAGTGTGCTGGACCAAAAATACAATCATCTGAATGAGACTATATGTGTCAACCGAATAAGTATTTGACAAAAGCCACCATACACAATAGACTCGTGTCCGATCATAGTGTCAGCTGCTCTCACCCAACTCTCTTTTACATAGGACCACCCACTCTACCAAGTGCTTCTATGTTTTTTATGAGAGCCACTGCTAGGCATCTCTGTTGGTGCTTTTACCCCTAAGAGAACAAAAGGATCAGTCATGTAAACTCAGACATGCTAGATCTTTACCTATTGCTCCTTATCTACATCTTTTAAGGTTACGCATACACATTAAACTGTTGTCTGTACCTGTTGATATATCTAGGATCAACCAATTTTAGTCCAAATTATATGGGTACATATAGAACTTGGCACTTGGAATAGATTAAAGAATAGTGGTGATTTATTGAAAACAGTGTTTCCCAGAATAGAATAAGCATGACATTTGGATCCTATGGACCTTACTCACATGCACTGAGTATAAAAGAATGAAAAATTCATTCAACATACAGCTCTGGCAAAAATTAAGAGACCACTGCACAGTTTTATAAAAATCAGGTTCTCTACATGTCTGACAGCCATTCCATTCCAGTGTCAGTTGAATTCCAACCAGAGGACACCTCATTCTACTTAATGTGCTTCTGATTAGGTGATCACCTGAGCCAAATCTTATTTAACAAAGGAAAGTATAAAAAAAAACCTGCTGTGATGTTCACAATCCTCTTACAATAGGACAAGCAGGATGGCTAAACAAGTGCTAGTAATATCCCAAAAGTAATAGGAATGAAAACATAACTTTTAACCATGCCAAAGGAGTTGAAAAGAAAAGTCTTGAGTGAGGAAAAGAAGGGCTCAATTCTGGCTTTACTAGCAGAGGGATACAGAAAGCGTCATATTGCCTCCATCCTTAAAATTTCTAAGATGTCATTCCATTACAGCAAGGTCAAGCAGCAGACATTGGGGACAACAAAGCTACAGACTGGCAAAGGGCGAAAACGATTCTCCACTGACCGGGATGACCTTCATCTTATTTGAATGTCACTCAGCAATAGCAGAATGACATCAAGTGAGCTACAAAAGGAATGGCAAATGGCAGCTGGGGTGAAGTGCATGGTGAGAACAGTTCATAACAGGCTCTTAGAGGCAGGGTTCAAGTCATGTAAAGCCAGAAAAAAGCCTTTCATCAGTGAGAAGCAAAGGAGAGCCAGGCTGAAGTTTGCCAAAGACCATAAGGATTGGACAATAGTGGACTGGAGTAAGGTAATCCTCTCTGATGAGTCTAATTTTTAGCTTTTCCCAACACCTGGTCATCTAATAGTTAGACAGAGACCTGGAGAGGCATACACAGTGTCTTGCACACACTGTGAAATTTGGTGGAGGATCGGTAATGATCTGGGGATGTATCAGCAAGGCTGGAATTAGGCAGATTAATCTTTGCGAAGGACATATGAATCAAGCCACATGCAAGGTTATCCTGGAAAAACAGTTGATTCCTTCTGCTCAGGTAATATTCCCCAACTCTGAGGACTGTTTTTTCCAGCAGGACAATGCGCCATGCCACACAGCTAGATCAATCAATGTGTGGATGAAGGACGACCACATCAAATCCTTGTCATGGCAAGTCCAATCTCCAGACCTGAACCCCATTGAAAACCTCTGGAATGTAATCAAGAGAAAGATGGTTAATCACAAACCATCAAACAAAGAAGAACTGCTTACATTTTTGTATCAGGAGTGCCATAAGGTCACCCAAAAGCAATGTGAGAGACTGGTGGAAAGCATGCCAAGATGCATGAAAGCTGTGATTAAAAATCATGGTTATTCCTCAAAATATTAATTTCTGAACTCTTCCAGAGTTAAAACATTAGTATTGTTGTTTCTAAATGGTTATGAACTTGTGTTCTTAGCATTATTTGAGGTCTGCAAGCACTGCATTTTTTTGTTATTTTGAACATTTCTCATTTTCTGAAAATAAATATAAAATTTAGTGCTTGGAAATTCAAAGATGTTGTCAGTCGTTTATAGAATAAAAGAGCAATTTACTATATATATTCGCGTATAAGCCGAGATTTTCAGCCCATTGTTTTGGGCTGAAAGTCCTCCTCTCAGCTTATGTGCTAGTCATATACCAGGGGTTAGCGGGGGAGGGGCAGCGGGGGTGTCAGAGATCATACTTACCCCCTGGCATGTCTCTGCAGCCCCCTGCTTCTCCCACATCTTCCTTCAGTGGTCACGTGCTACCGCTCATTAAAGTCATGAATAAGTGCATATTCATGACTTTAATGAGTGGTACCACGTGACCGCTGAAGGAAGGAAGAGCTGGGGCTGCAGAGAATGCGCCAGGAGGGGGTAAGTATACGTGATATTCACCTGTACTCGGTCCATCGCTGTGCGCCGCTCTGTCATCTGAGTCCTCTGTCAGTGATGTTCAGGCAGCAGAGGGTGCGATGACGTAGTTAGTGCACGCCACGCCCTCTGCTGCCTGAACGTCACTGACAGAGGACCCGGAAGGCAGAGCGGGCACAGCGATGGACTGGGAACAAGTGAATATCGCAGGTGCTGAGGCTCTGAGCCGCCTGCACTGGCACCTGGCCCCCAGCGACGAGAGGTGAGTATGTCATTATGTCATTTTTTTTATTTGCAGCAGCAGCGACATATGGGGGCATAATCTATGGAGCATTTTATGGGACAGCATATGGGGGCATAATCTATGGAGCATCTTATGGGAGCATAATCTATGGAGCATCTTATGGGGCATAATCTGTGGAACATTTTATATGGCAGCATATGGGACCTCTTCTATGGGGCAGCATATGGGGGCATAATCTATGGAGCATCTTATGGGTGCTTAATCTATGGAGCAGCATATGGGGCATAATCTATGGAGCATTTTATGGGGCAGCATATGGGGGCATAATCTATGGAGCATCTTATGGGGGCATAATTTATGGAGCATCATATGGGGCATAATCTATGGAGCATTTTATGGGGCATAATCTATGGAGCATCTTATGGGGGCATAACCTGTGGAGCATCTTATGGAGCATCTTATGGGGCCCATCATGAACTGTATGGAGCATTATATGGGGCTCTTGATTTAATATGATTATTCAAAAACATTTAACCTACTGATGTCTCAATTATTTTTACTTTTATAGGCATCTATTTTTATTTTTGAAATTTACCTGTAGCTGCTGCATTTTCCACCCTAGGTTTATACATGAGTCAATAAGTTTTCCAGTTTTTTGTGGCAAAATTAAGGGGGTCGGCTTATACTCGGGTCGGCTTATACATTACTCAAAAATGTACCTATAAAGAGAAAAACCAGACAATCTGAAAATTTTGCAGTGGTCCCTTAATTTTTGCCAAAGCTGTATATACATAAATACATACAAATTATTAAAGTTCCTATCATTGTGTTGACAGTGCAGATATGAATCCAGGTATATTGGAAATTCAGAAAAGAGAAGTTGGGAAAACTTTTTTTGTTTGTGTATGAAAAATAATGATAACATTTGGACCACATTCTATTCAAAATCTGATCACAACAATCAGTCCACATTTTCTGTATGGGAGAAAACAAACACCTGAATGAAGCCCAAGACTGTAACCTATAAACATTGTGATGATTTTTTTTCCCATTGAAGCAAAAGTTACTTGATTGTTTAAAAGCTTCAAGGTTAAACTAGTGTTTTTAATATCTGTATTTTATGTTTTAGGTGCTCAAAATATTTTAGTTCTCTCCTACTGATTTTTGCTGATGGTGGATTAACTGATTCAGAAATGACTACACAAATGTTTGAAGGGAAAGAACATGTAAACTATTATCAAAAATACAGGTTTTCTCCACCACAAAAGATTCAAGATATGATCTTCAGTTATGTTCAGCAAAAAGTAAGAGAAGATTTCAATAGAAGTTTTCAGTTACTTTATTAACCCCTTCACATCATAAGTTTCATGCAATACAATTGTAAGTGGAGCTTACCTAACATTGCCGCTGAACGCTATCAATTGTGGTTCTTGTAATGTAGATGTGCCATGATGGTGGCTCTGGTGATGTATATGAGTGTAGATATCGCAATCTTTGAATTATTAGACTTGTTACTAGATCATTATAAGGTTATTGTGCTGGACTAATAAAACAGTCGTCTGAATATGACTATATAAGTCACCAGACAATCATCAATCAATCATTGACAGTGGAATTTAAATGGTATTAAAATTTTGGTTCAAATTTCTGGCACAACACAAGGCAAGTTATAGGTAGTGTAATCTTAGGCTAAACCAGTGTTTCCCAACTCCAGCCCTCAATATTGCACAATCCCATCACCTGTGCAATACTAAGGAAATCCTGAAAACATGATGAGTAGGTGAACCTTGAGTACTGGAGTTGGGAAACACTGGACTAGACAGTTTAAAAAAATTGTGAGGTGTATCAAACAGAATGGCCCAATATGAAAAATCTGGCACATTATCAACCTGTCTAGTTTAAGCTTGCGCTGTCTAAAAATTAAACAGTATTCATCAATATGTCCCATAGTTCTAACATATTGTTACTTACTTTTGTCTTCTGTTTTTAGTTAATGTAATACATTTTACATTATGCAGAAATATTCATATACTGTCCATTAGATCTATATACATACATACATTTTTCTAAGTAAAAAATTATTGCAAACTTTTATCTGACCGAGTTTTTTGAATGTTTAACTTTACGCCTTTTGCTTTTTCAGCTAGACAAGCCTTATAAACTTGCAGTTGATGTTGGCTGTGGAACAGGACAAAACACAAAAATTCTGGCTTCACACTTTGAGAAGGTTTTGGGAATTGACATTAGTGAAGCTCAAATTGAGGAGGCCAAGATTGCAGTTGATCTTCCAAACACAACGTTCAGGTGTGAGCTTCTATAGAGTTGAAGGAATCCTTGCTGTTGTAAAGGTTACATTTTGAGAAATGGAGTATGAAAATAGTATACAAGATCTTATATATGGGTAAACTGAAATAAAAGTTGAGGTTGTTCAGAGAAACCTGCGCTAGAAAAATGAAAGCCGTAATTGGAAAACAAATGACACTCGCAGGGTTGGCTTTCAACATAACCATTGTACTATGCTTACCTTCTGTTTCCAACACACATGGAACAACTAAAGGTACTGTTACACTAAGCGATATCACTAGCAATATCGCTATAACTTGTGACGTTATAGCGATATTGCTAGCGACATCGCTGTGTCTGATACTTACCTACGACCCGCTCCCCCGCTTGTTATCGCTGATCGCGCGAGAACGTCCAGGACTGTTTCTCGTCGTCAGCTTCCTGCGGCGCTTCCTGTAGAGAGACGAGCGACGAGCGTGGAGCCGGGCAGGAGGACGCAGAATCGCCTAGTGTGACAGGTTAGTAGCGACCCCCGACCCCAGCGATGTCGCTGGTGAGATCTGCCTTTGTGGCAGCTCACTAGCGACCACTTAGTGATGTACCAGCGATCCTGACCGCGTCATATCGCTGGTCGGGATTGCTGGTACATCTCTAAGTGTGACAGTACCTTAAGACTGTAGAGGACTACTGCTATACCTGGTATCTTGATTATTGTTGTACTGTGTCTTTCAAATATTATATTACTAACGCTAGTATAATGTCCAACCCTTTTAGTAACAATGATTAAATATCCTTTTACAGAGTCTCGCCAGCTGAGGAAGTTCCAGTAGATAATGCCTCGGTAGATCTAATAGCTGCACATGCTGCTGTCCATTGGTTTGACATTGGAAAGTTTATGAAAGAGGTAAAATGAAAATTTTTATATAGAAAAGAAAAATGACTCTCCTTGATTTCTTTCAGCAAATGATAGCTTCTATATTTTTCTGCATTATTCTTTACTGAGGTAAGTCTGTCAGAGAAACATAAGATTAATATCTGCACTGTTCTCTTGCTGGAAGAAACTCCTCACTGTGATAACCTTTAAAGAAAATTATTATACTATAGGCATTTGCTTGAAATTAACTTTTTCTCTCCTCAGCAGCTTCATATGAACTTTATTTCTACACATGCTTTCTCAGGGACCAAGCTGTTCAACAGTGTGAACCTGTGTATAGGCTGTTGTTATGTATAAGTAGGATAAAAAAATGCAAAAAATGCAAAATATCAAATCAAGCTGCAATAATAGCTCGGCAACACCTTTCATTAGATTTTCCTAAACTATATATACAGGACCTAGGTTTAAGGGTATGTGCACATGTTGCGGATTCGTCTGCGGATTTTTCCGCAGAATCCGCAGGTCAAAATGCCTGCGTTTCACCTGCGGATTTACTGCGAATTTCCTGAGGATTTCTAACGGGTTTAGTGCAGATTTCGCCTGCGTTTTTACACCTGCAGATTCCTATAATGGAATAGGTGTTAAAAGCTGCGGAATCCGCACAAAGGATTGACATGCTGCGGAAAATAAACCGCTGCGTTTCCGCGACGAGATTTTTCCGCAGCATGTGCACAGCGGGTTTTGTTTTCCATAAGATAACATGGTACTGTACATCCCTTGGAAAACTGCTGCAGATCCGCAGACGAATCCGCATCGTGTTCACATACCCTAACCCTTCTCTCTCTCACTTATGGGCGAACACCAAATTTATGTTTTGTGCTTTTTTTACATATAAAAGTGTTTAAAAGAAATTCCTCATCTCCACCAAAAAAAGATCTCTTTTATTTAACATGTCCTTCATCTCATTTGCCAAAATATCGGGATAGAAGCAAAATCTGTAATCAGCCTAAGATAAAAACTTATTTTGCAAAAGTCCCATGGGGAAAAAAAATAGCATATCTTCATTTCCTTCAGCTGCCATTGCTCAGTTCAAAGTTGTGACAACATGGTTTTAGGGTAAGTTCAAACATTGTAGGTTTCCTCTGGGCTCTTTTCGCAGCTGATCTGCAAGTGTCCACATTGAACTTGGCAGCTGTATATTTGCACAAAATGTGCTGATCTTACTGCAGATTTACTTGTGACTAGCAGTGTATTTGAAAGATTTGAGAAACTGTAGCCATAGGTACTTGGTAGAGTAAGTCCTTGCGCTAAACTGATGGAAGAATTAGATTTTAACCAGATCAGATTGGAAACAAAACAACTGTGGAATGAGAAGACTGAATCATAGAATCATAGAATCGTAGAGTTGGAAGGGACCTCCTGGGCCATCTGGTCCAACCCCCTGCTCAAAGCAGGATTTGCTAAATCATCCCAGACAGATGTCTGTCCAGCCTCTGTTTGAAGACTTCTATTGGAGGAGAACTCACCACTTCTCGTGGCAGCCTGTTCCACTCATTGATCACGCAATAGGTCTTTATGCAGATGACATGATCTTGTTCATTTCCTACTTTTTTCTTCAATTAATACAAAAAAGTGATGTTTCAATCCACACTATTGCTATTTATCAAACTTGCTGAATAAAGACCTACCATATATACTTGAGTATAAGCCGGCCCGAGTATAAGCCGAGGTACCTAATTTTGCCGCAGATAACTGGGTAAGCTTATTGATTCGAGTATAAGCCAGGTATGCATTGTCCTCCCATCCCTATCCTGGTATGCATGGCTCCCCCATTCCTGTACTGGTATGCATGGCTCCCCGGGTCCCTGTTTTTGTATGCATGGCTCCGGTCCCTGTCATTGTATGCATGACTCCCCTGTCCCTGTCATTGTATGCATGGTTCCCCGGTCCTTGTCCTGCTATGCATGGCTCCCCCCATCATGTCCTGGTATGCATGGCTCCTTATCCACTATCTTCACCCACCAGCATGCCCTCGCTGTATTTCAGTGGTCCCGGCACCTTCACAGCATCTCAATGGTGCAAGCTTCCAGCAGCACTTCCGGTGAGATAACGTGGCATCGCTCATTAAGGTAATGAATTTGCACTCCACGCCTATGGGAGTGGAGATGCATGCATATTCATTACTTTAACGAGCGGTGACATGTGATTGCGCTGGAAGAGCTGCTGGAAGCCGGAACCATCGAGATGCTGTGAAGGTGCCAGGACCACCGAGATACTGCAAGGTCACGCTGGTGGGTGAGTAGGATGTCTTCTGGAAGCCGGTTTCTGCCTCCTGTGACCCACTGCTCCCCCCCCCTTGCCGGCTTTCTGGACAATTGACTCATGTATAGGGGGGTGTTTTCGGCACAAGGAAAGGGCTGAAAAACCTGGCTTATACAAGAATATATACGGTATATTGTGGATTAAAGCATCACACTTTTTGTGTTTATGAAAGAACAAAATAGGAGAGTACTGACAACCTCTTGGAATGCAGTCGCCCCCCTTTTTCTATTTAATTTTGAGCATATTCCTTGCCACAGTGATTGTACACTCCTGAAACAGTGGGTATGGTATACTTTTAATTTCTCTGCTCTACATTTTTTTGTGTTCATGATCTTCTTCATGTCGTAACCGGCTACCATACTATCATACAAGATTTCTATGATTAATTAGTTTGATTTTCTAGAATATCAGTCAATTGGGACAAATCAGTGCTTATGCTATGTTAATAGTGGATACTTTTATTAACCCCTTTCTGACATCAGACATACTTTTCCGTCCATGTGACCTGGCACAATTTGACCATGGACGGAATAGTATGTTTAATCAATCGGCCGTGCTTACTGGGGGAACGCAGCCGAGTGTCAGCTGATTCTGATGGCTGAAACCCGGCACTAGGTGCCAGGAGCAGTCACAGACCACTCCCAGCACTTTAAGCTCCGAAATACTGCTATCTAACAAGATTGCAGCATTTCGGAGCCGGCACAGGGGCTGACAACCCCTCTGCCTTTTGATCGTAGACCTCGCGGCATTACACGTGGTCCCGATCATTACCATCATGAGCCAGATGTTGTCATGACGATACCTTGGTCACCAGAGCTAAGTAAACTTGCTAATCATGTGCAGTGCATGATCAGCAAGTCACTCTTTGTCAGTGCAGCGCTGACAGCTTATATGGCATGCAGATGCTGCTTCATCTGCATGCCATAGAAGCAATCAGCCTGCAAAAAATGATTGTCCCATAGTGGGACTAAGTAAAAAAGTTAGGAAAAAGTAAAAAAAAAAATTTAAATGTCAAAATATTAAAAAAATAAATAAATAATCAGAATAAAAAAATATATATTCTATCTCTAAATAAATGTTTGAATGAAAAAAAAAACAATAAAAGTACACATATTTGGTATCGCCCCGTCCGTAACAACACGACCTATTAAACTATGCCATTAGTTAACCCCTTTAGTGAACACCATAAAAAACAAGGCAAAAAGCAATGCTTTACCATCATACTGCCTAGCAAAAAGTGGAATAACGCAATCAAAAAGACGGATATAAATAACCATGGTACTGTTGAAAACATCATCTTGTCTTGTAAAAAATGATCTGCCATACAGCTCCATCAGCAGATAAATAAAAAGTTCTCTGAATAAAGTGATGCAAAAACAATTATTTTTTCTATAAAATAGTTTTTATTGTATAAAAGAGCCAAAAAACATAAAAAATGATATAAGGCTAGCTTCACACTAGCGTTTTGGGCCGCAGCGCATGGCCGCCGCTAAGCCCCACCCCCTGCCCGCCCCCTCTGGTCATCTCCGCCTAGTATCGCACACGGCTGCCTGCGATCTGCACACCCTAGCTTTAGCATAGGGTGCGCTGACTGTGCGCTAGTAAAATTTTGCGTGCGCTGCGCTTTTTTGACGGTGTGCCGGTGTGCGCCGAACACAGCATGTTGCATTTTGGTGCGCTTGGAGCACTGTCAAAAGGGCGCAGCACACGCAAAATTCTACTAGCGCACGATCAGCGCACGGTCTGCGCACCCTATGCTAAAGATGGCTGCATGCGATCTGCACACCCTGTGTGCGATACTAGGTGGAGATGACGGAGGGGGCGGGGCTTAGTGGTGGCCGTGCGCTGCGGCCCAAAACGCTAGTGTAAAGCTAGCCTAAATGAGGTATAAAACTGCCTTGTCAATTTTACCACCCACAGAGAGGTATTACCCCCCCCAAAAAAAAAACAAATTCATGAATTGCTGGTTTTTGCTCATTCTGTGTCCCAAAAATTGGACTTTCCCACGTGACACTATAAAAAGCCAGCAGATCTATCAGAAGCTCCATGTTTATTTTGCCACAGTCTCTGTGTCATTCTTAATAGAAAACCTCTTTTCTTGCCATAATCATTGTAAAAACTTACCCTGGTGCATCTCCCTACTTCCTATTGGTGGTTAATCTTCACTTTGATGGGCACTATTCATTGCCAAAGTGAGGCTCTCTGCTACTTTTTGCTTGTCCTTTCATCAATCTTGGTCCTCTCTATTGCAAATGGATCGATCTTCCTCACCAGGGACAAAGAATAATTATAACAGTATAAGCTAAAGCACCCTATGTCATTTTGGGCCCTCATACATGTGCCTAAGGCATACTCTATTGCCTCCAGTTAATACGTAAAGGAGTAAGGCACGAAGCAGGTGTTCAAACACTTAGTGACATTTCTAAATGTATCTAAGCTTTACTGACCTACTAAGGATATCTGGTACTCCTAGAATTTACTTCTGCTGTCTACACCCTTGTCTTGCATTAATCTGCCAATCCGCTTTCCCAAAACAACTTTTTCAAACTACCATGTTCAAAGTCCCACCTCCTCGAATCCACTAAACCCTTATGTGACACCAACAAACTACAACCTTCAATACCTTACTTATACCTCATATATAAACCTTATAAACATGTCACCTGTATGAAATTTATCTTTCTTCTAGTCTGTGGATGCTATAAACCCAAGCATATTGTATATGTAGACGGTGATCGTTCAGTGTTCCTTAATTTTATACAGTTTTTGAGTCCCCCAACTTTTCTTTACTGCTTAGCGATTTTTTCCAAATTTGTCCATAAAATACTTTTTGTATTGTGTTTAAGTGTTGAACATGTGATTCTACATTATGTATACTAAGTCTCCTTTTATATATTTGTAGCACTAATCTTAAATCCCTTTTAGCATTAGCATAATTTTTTTCAATTCATTATTAATAAAATGAAGTGTAAAGTAAAAATAAATAATTTCAGATGGACCGGATGCTTAAACCTGGTGGATGCCTTGCTTTGTTTTCTTACTATCTACCAACAGACATTTACTACAAAGACAGTTCAGAATCAGAACAGATGTCTAAGGTTCTCTCTGAGGTCAGTATGGAAATTTTAAATCATTTCTACATATTTCTTTTAAACAGCTTTATTTTTAAAAGTTATAAATGTACTTATAGGTGTATGAAATCTTATGCGCACCATTGTTTGATGCATCTGTAAAATGACCCACATTGCCATTGATTTTATATAACAGTTTAAGGATTTCTTTTTATTTCATGGATTTTTACGGAAATGAGAAAAAGGAGGAATCCAGCTTCACTAGCTATAACTTATCTTTATTAGTGAATGAACTCAAATCCAATAAGTGAAAATAATAAATGAAAAATATTGTCAACTGTTCAAACGGGTGTATTCCACCAGAAACGCGTTGATCCCCTATCTGCTCTTTGACTATGAACTGTACATGACAATATTTCATGTTTTTTATTTTCACCTTTTAGGTTTGAGTTCATTCACTAATAAAGTTTAATCCCATGAAAATAGATTCCTTCTTTTTGCCATTTCTATTGCATACTAGCAAATGCGCTTTTCCGTGCTATGGGACCATCTGGATATTGATTGCAGTGAACTGGCTTTCTCTTTATTTCCTTATTATTTCAGAAATCATAAGAATAGAAATCATTTTATGTTCCTTTACAATCCCATTTTATGAAGCTTTTCTTTCCCAAAAATATGGTTTTAGAGTAGACCTGGGCAAACTGCGGCCCGGGGGCCACATCCGATCCTCTGACTGTTCCTGTCTGGCCCACTGACACTTGCAGCCAGAGGGCCGGAGAGGGATTGATCTACCATTCTGATTTTTCTCAGAATCGTAGTTAGGATTATAGCCCCATGCCCATCTTCTCATTGGTGGATGCAGGCTGCTCAGCTCCTCCTTGTTTACAGAGCTGCTGAAACCTGTGCAGGAGCGTGCAGTTCAGGAGGAGGAAAGTTGGGACTACAACACCCATCTGCTGCAGATAATGGGCAAATAGCTTCGAAGGAGCCCAGATAACACCTAAGAGGTAGCATAAGGTCACAGGACCTGCAATGCATCCTTTACATTAACTGTGGAATAAAACCTGGGAGAGCAGTTAATTAGCAGCCTCTGCATCTCCCTGGATCTTCCTGGCAGCTGACTGTAGATAAAACACTTGGGCTGAATATTCCTTCTGAATACAGGGTCCAACAGTGAAATGCCCCCTCACCTCCATTACATGCAGCCTTTAGATGAGATATTTCATATGCTCCTCAAACTGCTCTTCGGCCCCACCGTGTCCTCTACTGCCTTCTCACCTTTGTATGTGAGAGGTAATCCTTACCTCCCCCTTTGCACCCAGCTTGTGCTGTTGTATGTCCTGTGCAGGAGAGGTGAGGGTTAAGCCCCCCCATGCTTCCTCTAAGCTATGTGGCTTATCACATCTATAGACTGCAATAAAGATCCCCCACCCCACTCCACCTGTCACCTCCTGCCCCATATGTGATATGGATCTATGCATGTGGAGCACGGTAGGCAAACAACCTTTTTCCCAATGCTCACCATTTATTTATTGTTTGATTTACTGTAAGGGTATGTGCTCATGATCAGGAAATGCTGTGTGTTTGATGCTGTGTACTTATGCAGTGTCAAACCCGCAGCGGCCAGATGTTACAGTATAGTGGATGGGATTTCTAGAAATCCCATGTACACTATGCGTGCATAGCTGCCTGTGGATCACCCCCGGACGCCGACATGTGGTGCGTCTTTCAAGACTGCAGCATGTCAATTTCTAACATCTCCCGCCAGAAAAATTACATCAATAGAAATGTATTGCGGTAAATCCTCACAGTTCAGTGATCACATGCGGATTCACCCGCATCCAATAGACCGCAGCGAACATTCACTCCATCCAAAGCACTGGTAGAACCTGATTGTTGGCACCCAACCTAATACTTGTTATGATAAGCTTTATTGCAGCAGGTATTATCCGACTACATTCCCAAGACTGTATTTTACTGTCTGTGAAAGAAAATAAACCCGACCTCGCACAGACAGCACTACGAGCAATGCTATGGAATTGAGCTATTTACCTTACAGTTTGAAAATGTCTGTGAGAGAAAGATCATAGCACTCACTGGTCTCTTCTGTATTTTAGACTTGCCTGCTAAAGTCTATGCATGTGCAAAAAAAACAGAAAAAACAAAATTGGATCCCACATGAATCATTCGTATAGCATCCGATTTTTACAAACATTTCCATTACTAACAGAGCACAATGTATTTGTTCTTGTAAATATAATTCACTTCTGATTTATAAAAATGGATGAGAATACAGATGGAAAATAGTTTGTTTTTCTGGATGAAAACTTTGATTTTTTTTTAAACGCTCATGTAAACTTAACCTTGTAATCAACTGCTTTTTATAAAGTAATAAAAATGACATTATTCAGAATTAAAAGGGTGGTCTCATACCAAAGGTAAATTTCATAGTAGATGTCTATATAATTTAAAAATGTAATCACTTTTCCAACATATTTTAATTTTAAAATTTCCCTTTCTATAACTTCCTGTCTGCTTGTTTATTTGATTGTTTGTTTTTACTTCCACAACGTTTCGTTTGAGAATCTCAGTGCATTTTTGGAAACTGAAGCATCATCAGTGTCATCTATTTCAGAAACTGGACTAGCCCCTGCTAGCCGCATTGTCACCTTACAATTTGCACTGACAGTGCGCTCTGTTGCCAGCTTGTCACTTTTCATTAGAGCCAGCAAGAGAGCGCAATCAAATGAATATAGCACAGGGAGCTCATACTGAGCATATATCAGAATTTACAACTGACGCATTATCACTTGAGCAGGACTAGCCCAGCCCCTGAAACAGACATCACTGATGATGATGATGATGATGACTCATTTCAGAGAGTGCGCAGAGGCCTTTGCCCCCAGATGACTGCTCATTTCAGTATCCCAGCATGCACTGATGAATCTCAAACAAAATATCATTGGATGTTTTTTTAAAAACAAAAAAAAGACATAGCGGAAGTTACAATGTAATGAGATTAGATTACATTAAATAGGTACATTTATTAAATGAAATTCACCCTTAGTTTTGGACCAACGTTTTAAGTTCAGCCAATTGATACAGCCCTCCACAACAGTGCTAGTTTCTCATGTGGCCCCTTGGGAAAATTAATTGCCCACCCCTGTTTTAGAGGATAATACAGTACCACATAGGAGCCACACACTAGAGCCAAAACACTTCTGGCTCATCAATAGCTATGGCATTAGGAATTTGGTGTATCACTGAATAGTATTGATTTACAAGGAAGTTTAAAATAACCTAGACAGCATTGCTAAACTTTTATTGAGTCCCTATTTCCTTCTAAATAGGGAGAATGCATAAAGTGATGTAATAATATGCTAAAAGTGATAGCTCAGATAATACACAGATTCCAGTGAGTTTTAGGTTGTACTGCAGCTAAGCAAGCAGCATATGAAATAGTGAGTGAGCTTGCGAGTTGTTTTAAGCATGATTTAGCCTAAATGTGACTTGAGAGCCAATGAATTTACATCTAGGGACTTTAGAAGGGAGTTATTTGTATTTATTCACTGTTGATACTAGTGCAGCCACGCAAAATACTTTGTACAGTTTTGGGCCACAGTTTATGAGAAGGACATAGCTGAACTAGAGCGGGTACAGACAGGGCCGGCGTCTGCACCCGATGAATCCGGGCAAGTGCCAGGGTCCTGAGCATGCGTGGGGCCCACTCGCCGTCGGGGACTCCAGCGCACTACAGGGGCTCATTGCCTGTGCCAGTGCCGGCGCAAGCATGTGTGCCAACCCACCTGCTCAGGGCCCCGGTACTTGTGATACTTATTTCTCCCCACTCCACTGTTGCAGCATCTTCCTCATCTTCTGACCATGATGTTCAGGCCAGAGGGCGCGATGACCTAATGTCTGTGCACCCTCTGCCATGAACAGTCAGTGCAGAAAGCCAGAAGATGCTGTTGCTGACAAGTCCAGAACAGGGCAGCAGTCAGTCAAGAGAGGTGAGTATTTCATTTTTTTAATGTTTGAAGCAATATATGGGGTCCATCATACACTGGAGCATCATATATAGGACACATTATATAAGGAGCATTATATGGGTCCATCATACACTGGAACATCATATATGGGACCCATCATATACTGGAACATCATATGGGACCCATTATATATGGAGCATCATATGGCTCCCATTATATATGGAGCATCATATGGGGCCCATTATTTATGGAGCATCATATGAAGCCCATTATATATGGAGCATTACATGGGGCTCATTCTGTATGGAGCATGATATGGAGCTCATTCTGTATGGAGCATGATATTGGACATTATACTGCATAGAGCAATATATGGGGCTCATTATACTCTATGGGGCCCAGCCTATAGTTTATGAAGAATTATATGGGGCCCATTATATATGGAGCAATATATGTGGCTCATCATATACTGGAGCATTATATGGAGCCCTTCATATACTGTATGGAACATTACATGGGACCCATTATGTATGGAGCAGTATATGATGGCTCATTATACTATTTGGAGCATTATATAAGGCTCATTATACTGTATGGAGCAATATATGGGGCTCGTTATTCTGCATGGAGCAATATATGTGGCTCATTATACTGTATGTAGCATTATATGTGGTCCAGTATTCTGTATGGAGCACTATATGTTGCTCATTAGTCTGTATGGAGCAATATATGGGGCCTATTCTATACTGTATGGAGCAATATATGGGGCTAATTATTCTGTATGAATCAATATATGGGGCTTATTATACTATATGGAGCAATATATGTGTTTCATTATACTGTATGGAGCATTATAATCAGTCCACTATTCTGTATGGAGCAATATATGGGGCTCATTATTCTGCATGGAGCATTGTATGGACTCATTATTCTGTATTGAGCTACATATAGTGCCCATAATACTGTATGGATATATGGGGCTCATTATTCTGCATGGAGCAATATATGTGGCTCATTATACTGTATGTAGCATTATATGTGGTCTAGTATTCTGTATGGAGCACTGTATGTTGCTTATTATTCTGTATGGAGCAATAAATGGGACCTATTCTATACTGTATGGAGCAATATATGTGGCTAATTATTCTGTATGAAGCAATATATGGGGCTTATTATACTATATGGAGCAATATTTGTGTTTCATTATACTGTATGGAGCATTATATTCAGTCCACTATTCTGTATGGAGAAATATATGGGGCTCATTATTCTGCATGGAGCATTGAATGGACTCATTATTCTGCATTGAGCAATATATAGTGCCCATAATACTGTATGGAGCAATATATGGGGCTCATTATTCTGTACGGAGCACTATGTGGTGCTCATAATACTGTATGGAGCAATATATGGGGCTTATTATTCTATATGGAGCAATATCTGGTGGCCATAATACTGTATGAAGCAATTTATCGGGCTCATTATTCTGTGTGGAGCACTATACGGTGCCCATAATACTGTACTACACCTATATTTCTTGGCTATATTTATGCATCATGAATTGTGGTATGTGTTAAAGGGGCTCACTGAGACGCTTTCGCCCAAGTCACACGAATACCTACAGCCAGCCTTGGGTGCAGACAGGAGCAACCTAGTTTATTAAGAGAATGGGTGAACAGCACTACTAAGATACGTTATTAAACATGGGATTATGTACAGTAGTTTGGAAAAAATGAAGGCTTAGGGGCGATCTTATGCAATATGCAGGCACTGGGATGCAGTAACACAAATGCTGCAGAGCACGGGTTAACTATATTTAATTAGTCAACAGTAGGGAACTCTTGGCAGGGAGATAGCAGGGTAAAAGGGTACAAAATTAAACTGAATAAATGGTAGTTTAGCTAAACTTTCTCTGGTTAACAGTTTTACTTATTGTTGTGTAGGGTCGTGGGCCGGACTGGGGGTGGTCCCTCTGTATACCGCACAGTAACGTAACAGACACAAGATAGAGGCAACTTTGGTTTGCAACAGGTCCAAGTTTATTTCTTGCCATCCGTCTGACGGCCCCAGCAATACACAGCAATCCTTTTCACGGCCCTCTGTTTCTAGGCCCCGTTACACACACCATACTTTGCACTAGAGACGTAAATATACGCACCGTCCCTTTTTCAAACTTAGTGACGTTCCTGACAGCTCAGTCACTGGGGCCGCCTTAGGCCTGTATGCCAACAGCAATTTTACTGATCTGTTGTCGTCCTTAATTCGGTATGTTTCCCCCTGGGGCCTCCTCTGTACTGCGGTACTTTGTGTCAGAACCACCCCCCTGACTTCCTTTCTCCTCAGTCCCCTGGTTTAGCTCTCCTCACAACACTCCAATTGTCACAGACGTCTTGTCTCTTGAGCTCCTCTCGGGGACTGGAACTCTCTGGAACCCTCCTGTCAAATTTATCTTTCCCGGTTCCCTGTAACTCCGCCCCCCCATGACCAACTGTTTCTAAAGCCCTAAGCTGCTGTCAAGTCCTGAACTCACACTCCTCCCTGCCATCTTGTGGTCAACCCAAGGTACTGCACGTCATCTACATTTTCCTAGCTGTTTCCCCACTGTCATAACTGATATCTATCTAAAGTGTGCAACCCTTCTCTTTCTAGTCTGACAAGTCCGTCCACCCGTCAGGTCACCTTTCCTACAGTTGCACCGCAGCCTGTCACTCGCTGAAGGTTCTGTGGGTCACAGAATGCCGGCGGTGTTCGGTGTAAATTCTGCTGGCGTCCTTACTAGCACACGGTCCTTCTTCTGGCGGCATCGGGCAGTCTCCGATTTTGCCCGCTGAGCCCCTAATTCATAAAGCTGTGTAGTAAAAGAGTAGAGCTCCCCACAAGATTCCTCTCGGCGCGGATCTCCTTGAGCAGCTGCCATGACCTGAAGGGCTGCACCGCAATGCTTTACCCTGCGTGCGCCTCTCTGGATAACAGTTGAAACTCAGACGTTCGTACTGCGATGCTCCTTCGATCGCACACTCCCCTGTGCACTCGCCGGTTTCGGTGAGTCCCTCAATGTGCCACCCTTTCTCTTCACACTGAGGCCTGTCGCTCCCCTCACAGTGGTTGTGGTCTGTACCTCATCAGTGTTCTTACATCTAGAGCAGCTATGATGGCAAGGGAGCAGACTCTGTCTAGAGGAAAGAAGGTTAATTGTCATCGCAGGCAACCATTGTTTATTATAGGATTTGTTCGCTAAAATGTTTAAGGAGGGTCTGAATGCCTTTCTTGGAAAAAATAATATTACAGAATATGAGCACTAGATACTGCGATGGCACATTGATCCAGGGTGTGACCGCCCTGTTTCTGAGTTGGGAAATCCATACTGTCTGGCCTATGCTTTTACTGGTGGTTCAGTCCCTTGGTCCTTGTTCACATTTACGTCACTTGACAAGTGGAAAAGTTTTAAATACAAGAGTTAGGACTGTCCCACAAGATGGGATGGCTTGTACATTCTTTTGATCAAAATTATGTTTACTAAATACCCTTATTATTATTATTACTACCTTCATGCAATTTTTGCAATTTATTTTTTACTTTTTATTTTACGATATTTGCTTTTTGTTTTGATCCAGGGAACTAGTCTGATTGCCGTATGTAGAGACAAGAAGGAATTTTTTGCCTAATATGGTTCAATTACCAACTTCTTTGTCATTTTTTTCTTCCTCTGGATCAACATGTTAGATTACAGATTGATTTTCATGGACTTATGTCTACTTACAAACTATGAAACTATAATATTACAATAAAAGGACCAATACATTGCGGCACAACATCACGCTCACAGTAATGTCACAGTATTGGGATAATGTACATGTTACAACATATATAAATCTAATAAAGATTTTTGGCTTTAAAAGTTTTTAACACATTGTAAAGTGATAGGCATTGATGGCATATCACTATAAAGCATCATCTCTTTATGGTTTCGCTCACACTAGTGTAGATTCTCTCATGTGAGCGAATCTGATTGATTATGCTAATGACACTTCCGTCAAACACTGATGCGAGTTTCAGCTTTAGGTGATCCAATTCTGTCTCATGATAGAATCATGGCTCAGGTGAGGAGAAGATGGAGAACAAAATTTCTTCTCCATTCTGCATCTGTGAAAAGCGACTGTACCTAGAACTCGTCCGAGTGCAGTCCCAATGATTTCCACACATCCATAGACTTTAATGCATCCGATTTGCACTGAAAATCACAACATGCTACCATGCTAGTCGGTATAAGAAAAAAACACTGATCAGCACTGCCTCTATAAGTGACCAAGGTCCAACTTTTGTAAACATCCACTAATCCTGAGAAAGAAAGAGATGCAGTGATGATTTAATAGTTCACAATACTAGTGCATTTTCAGGGTTTAAAGCCTGTATATATTGTTGGGAAATTATAGCACAGTAACAAAAACATAGGACACTAAAATAAACAGGTATAATGGATATGGGGATGTCACAGTGTATGCCTAATCTTTAAGATTATGTTGCAGAAGTGGAATATAACATAGTTGTTCACAGCAACCAAATTTTGTCCTTCATATAAAAACTTAGAATGGGACCTCATTCAGTTTTCCACAAAACCATATTTCAGTAGCTAACCTTATCTCTGGAGATTTTGGAGTTTATACAGCTTTGGCAAAAATTAAGAGACCACTGCAAAATTTTCAGTTTCTCTGATTTTTCTCTTTATCGGTATATTTTTGAGTAAAATGTAAATTGCTCTTTTATTCTATAAACTACTGACAACATGCCTTCTAAATTCCATGCATTAAATTTTGTATTTATTTTCAGAAAATGAGAAATGGTCAAAATAACAAAAAATTCAGTGCTTGCAGACCTCAAATACTGCTAAGAAAACAAGTTCATAGTCATTTAGAAACAACAATACTAATGTTTTAACTCAGGAAGAGTTCAGAAATCATTATTTTGTGGAATAATCATGATTTTTAATCAAAGCTTTCATGGGTCTTGGCATGCTTTCCAACAGTTTTTCACACTGCTTTTGGGTGACTTTATGACACTCCTGGTACAAAAATTTAAACAGTTCTTCTTTGTTTGATTTCTTGTGACGATCCATCTTCCTCTTGATTACATTACAGAGGTTTTCAATGGGGTTCAGGTCTGGAGATTGGGTTGGCCTTGACAGGGATTTGATTTATTGACCTGTTATGAAAGGGTCACTGAGGAGGAAAACTAAACAAGCTAAGTCACAGAAAGCCAGAGAGGTTGGTAACTATGCAGATTGTAGACCCCTGATTGTTATGAATGAGTCACCGGAGGAGGAAAAAACAAAAATACAAGCTAAGTCCAGAAAACCGGAGAGGTTGGTAGCTAGCGGATTGCAGACCCCTGATCCTATTCACAACAACTAACAGTAGCCGTGGAGTGTTCCTACGGTGGTCCTAGACACCTCGTCACAGCCGGAGAACTAAACTGCCCCAGAGCAGACCCCAAAGCATTACACAGCCCCCAACATGTATTGACGGTGAAAACAGATGAAAACACAAACACAGACAGAAAGACAGGCAGCGCAAATGAAGGTGCTCAACTAACTAGATAGGAAAGGACAGAAAAGATGCTGGCTGTAATCTGCAAAAACCCTACCAAAAATGTCCCAACACATCTGATAGGAAAAACGGCCCTGAAGTCACTAAACTTCAAAATCCCTATATCAGCACTCCGATATATTCTGAAGACAGAGCAAAAGAGAATTAACCGATCAGGGACAAAAATGGAAATTCAGCAAAGCCCCAGCCGGGGCTGGCTGAACACAAGACTAAGCAAATCAGACAAAATCTCATGGAACAATAACAGAGCAAAAACTTAGCTTTAGAAGACAGGAACTAAACTGGAGGCCAGAGCTTAGAGCAGAGAAATCACCAGCAACCCTACAGGGCGTCGGCTGCCTTATATCCACTCAGAAATTCCGGATGTCCAATTGCAATCCACCTGTTCAGGTGACAGGTTTCTCCCATCCAAATCAGTTTCACCACCTCCTTTCACCAGCAGAGGCAGTTCATCGGACATCAAAGGTGAACGAGAAAATGAGCTCATAACACCTGATCCTAACCACACAACTAGCAGCAGCCGTGGAGCGTTCCTACGATGAATCTAGATGCCTTGTCACAGTCGAAGGACTAAATAAGCCTAAAGCAAGAAAAGGGGAAAACTAACTGCCCCAGAGCAGACGCCAAAGGAATAGATAGTCCCCACACATGTATTGATGGTGAAACAAGATGAAAACACAAACACAGGCAGGAAAATAGGCTGAGCAAACGATGGGGCCCAAACTAACTAGAAAGGACAGGAAAGGAAAGACACTGCCTGCAATCTGCCCCAAAAACCCTACAAAAATAATGTCCAACACTTCTGATAACAAAATTAACCCTGAAGTCACTAGACTTCTCCCACTATATCAGCACTGAAATATTTTGAGACAGAGCAAAAAAGAGGTCAATCTAATAAGGGACAAAAAGCAAATTGGCAAATACAGATAAATAAGAGTGGAAATTCAGCACAGCCCCAGCCGGGGATGGCTGACCACACAAAAAACTGAATAGACCAACAAAATCAAGTGTGAACATTAGCAGAAACAATTTGCCTGAGATGACTGGAACAGAGCTGAAAACCAAGACCTGAAAAGACAGAAGGAATCACCAGCACCAGAATAGGGCGTTGGCTGTCTTAAATCCAGTCTGAGATTCCAGAGCTCCAATCGTTATCCTCATCATCAGGTGGCAGATCTCTAATAATTAAATCAACCTCACTACCTCCTGTTACCACAAGAGGGAGCCCGGAAGGAGAACTCACAACTGGTAGATCAGAAAATGAGTTCCCAACATTGACCTAGCTGTGTGGCATGGTGCATGGTGCATTATCCTGCTGGAAGAAAACAGTCCTCAGAGTTGGGGAACATTGCCTGCGCAGAAGGAATCAACTGTTTTTCCAGGATAACCTTGTATACGGCTTGATTCATAAGTCCTTCACAAAAATTAACCTACCCAATTCCAGCCTTGCTGAAGCATCCCCAGATCATCATCGATCCTCCACCAAATTTCACAGTGGGTGCAAGACACTGTGCCTTGTACGCCTCTCCAGGTCTCCATCTAACCATTAGATGACCAGGTGTTGGGCAAAGCTGAAAATTAGACTCATCAGAGAAGATTACCTTACTCCAGTCCTCTATGGTCCAATCTGTATGGTCTTTGGCAAACTTTAGCCTGGCCCTCCTTTGCTTCTCATTGATGAAAGGCTTTTTCCTAGCTTTACATGACTTGAGCCCTGCCTCTAGGAGCCTGTTCCGACCTGTTCTTGCCATGCACTTCACCCCAGCTGCCCTTTGCCATTCCTTTTGTAGGTCACTTGATGTCATCCTGCTGTTGCTGAGTGACATTCGAATAAGATGATGGCCATCCCGGTCAGTGGAGAGTCGTTTTCACCCTCTGCCGGTCTGTAGCTTTGTTGTCCTCAGTGTCTGCTGCTTGACCTTGTTTTAATGGATTGCCATCTTAGAAGTTTTAAGGATGGAGGCAACATGACACTCACTGTATCCCTCTGCTAGTAAAGCCAGAATTGAGCCCTTCTTTTCCTCACTCAATAGTTTTCTTTACAACTCCTTTGGCATGGTTAAAAGTTATTTTTTCATTACTAATTAATTTTAGCATATTACTACCACTTGTTTTGCCATCCAGCTTGTCATATATATATATATATATATGTGTGTGTGTGTGTATGACTAAATATCATTCTTTTGATAAAAAAATATAAAAGTAATTCTCTCTTTAAATATATCACAAATGACCTACATGTCATAAATCACACCATTTTGCAGGCGATCTAACAGATTTAGCTGCAAGTTAGCAGATTCATCTTATACTATTTTTTTTCTCAGATGGACAATCACCTGAGCAAGTACCAACATGAGAGAATGAACCTTATCAAGACAGGTTACATGGAAATTTTTGAGGCCATTCCATATACAAACAAACAAAGGTTTTTAAGCTCTTATTATTTTCATAAGTATTAGAGTATATATTTCAAGGATTTTCCAAGCTGGGAAGTAAAGAGTGCATCCACTCTATGTGTATAATATAAATTGAAGTCTGTGCGCACCTGAAATTACAAAAAATACTAATATAATTTTATTGGATTGTATATATAACGATACACATACATTAAAAAATTCCACTAACTTCTCTGCATAATAAAATAATTACAATGAGACCAAAAGCAGCCCACTCATACAATAATGGAACAACTCCCATTAAAGTACACGTGTAAGAATCGCCATATAATATAGCAGCAGTGTATGATCTGCACAATGCAAACATGTGGATTCAAGAAGCCAGTCAATATCACATCTAATATATAAAGCTCAATGTATGTGTGTATGTATGTATGTCCGGGATTAACATCCGCACCTTTGTTGTGAGGAAACACAGACCACCCTCTGACACAGACTGCAGGGGGAGCCCAGTATCAAACAGAATAGGATTAGGTACACTGAGAAAATGGAAACGGTCAATTTTTTCGTATACGCCAATAAATAAAGTGACCAGATAACTTTATTTGCCTTTTTAGCATCAGTGCGTTTTACCTAGATGCTATTGTTTACATGCTTTTATTATTAATATGGGTTCTCGCTTTTTTATTGGTCTTTTTACTGGTCTACTAACCTGTTAATAATTTTATTCATTTTTATCTATATTATTTTATTGCTCCTTTTTGCACATTTTATACATTTAAAACTTGTTTACCTCATGCTGTTTTATCTCACATTTTATGTAAGTTGTTTCTATTTCTTTTTTTTTTTTAAATATATGATGTCATCTTGTCATAACATGTGACTATCATAACATGTGACTGTTTTGACTGTTGTGATTGGCTGCCTCCCATTTAAATACTCCATCCCCTATGTCATTAATAAACTTCCACCTGATGAAGACGGATCCTCCGTCGAAACGCGTTGTGGTTTAACCCCATCTCTTGTCTGAGTCTCTTTCCTGCGCTCCTAAGACCGTTTCCATTTTCTCATTGCTTCTATCCTCCTTTGGAGGTTTTTGGCTGGAGCTGCGGTGGAGACCTGACATTTTTGTCTGCCCCTGGGTTGCTTCCTAAGTGCTCCTCTATGACCGCTTATCACTGACTTTTAGGATTAGATACACGGCTCAGCAGTCAGTATCACAAAGGAGATGATTAGACACATGGCTCAGCAGGTAGTATCACACAGGACAGGATTAGATTTTTATGGAATAAATTCATGGACTTAAGTGCGCTGCTTGACAGATTCACGAACCCTGGTTGTGAGAAAGATTAACTGTTTATTTCCCAACGCGTTTCAAAGTGTATACCACTTCTTCCTCAGGGGATGACATATATGAACAGATAAAGCTGTCACAGATTATATACATCCATAATTCAAAGGAATTTGGCGCCAATGATCACATGTCAAACGGTACAAAAGTCAAAGTTCAAAGTACACCAATTGAAATGTCATATCATTTAATCTTTGTTCTTTAAAATTATTTGTTCATTAAAAAATATATATTCTCTTTATTATTATGCAGATAAAAAATTCTAGAAAAGTTAAAAAATCAGGGAAAGAAAAAAATATATATATGTATATGTTTCAAAGTCGAACTCCTGCTGTTGGGAAGACCGAAAAAGAAAAAGGAAGAGGACAATCTCACTTAAACCACTACACCAGAGTCAGATCCTTTCCAGGAGAGGTTAAGGCATATAAGATCCGTAGTCAGCTTGCTGCACGTCCAAAGGTCAGCTCCGTGACCGCCAGTACTTCAGATTTTTATGGAATAAATTCATGGACTTAAGTGCGCTGCTTGACAGATTCACGAACCCAGGTTGTGAGAAAGATTAACTGTTTATTTCCCAACGCGTTTCAAAGTGTATACCACTTCTTCCTCAGGGGATGACATATATGAACAGATAAAGCGTGGTTCTATATAACAAGTGGACGCAGTATCCGCCGCAAATCCAAGGGCACGTTGGGAAATAAACAGTTAATCTTTCTCACAACCTGGGTTCGTGAATCTGTCAAGCAGCGCACTTAAGTCCATGAATTTATTCCATAAAAATCTGAAGTACTGGCGGTCAAGGAGCTGACCTTTGGACGTGCAGCAAGCTGACTACGGATCTTATATGCCTTAACCTCTCCTGGAAAGGGTGAGTGAATCTTTGTTTATTCATTTAGCAATAACTCGGGTAAGACCCAATTGCGCTTTCTGTTCCTACAGTTTATTTGCACAGGACAGGATTAGATACACAGCTCAACAGTCAGTATCACACAGGATAGGATTAGATACACAGCTCAGCAGTCAGTATCACACAGGATAGGAATAGATACACGGCTCAGCAGACAGTATCACACATGATAAGATTAGATACGCAGCTCAGCACACAGTATCACACAGAATAGTATTAGATACACGGCTCAGTAGTCAGTATCACACAGGATTATATACACAGCTCAGCAGTCAGTATCACACAGGATAGGAATAGATACACGGCTCAGCATACAGTATCACACATGATAAGATTAGATACACAGCTCAGTAGTCAGTATCACACAGGATAGGAATAGATACACAGCTCAGCAGTCAGTATCACACAGGATAGGATTAGATACACAGCTCAGTAGTCAGTATCACACAGGATAGGAATAGATACACAGCTCAGCAGTCAGTATCACACAGGATAGGATTAGATACACAGCTCAGTAGTCAGTATCACACAGGATAGGAATAGATACACGGCTCAGCAGTCAGTATCACACAGGAGAGGATTAGATACATGGCTCAGCAGACAGTATCACACAGGATAAGATTAGATACACAGCTCAGTAGTCAGTATCACACAGGATAGGATTAGATACACAGCTCAGCAGTCAGTATCACACAGGATAGGATTAGATACTCAGCTCAGCAGTCAGTATCACACAGGATAGGATTAGATACACAGATCAGCAGTCAGTATCACACAGGATAGGATTAGATACACAGATCAGCAGTCAGTATCACACAGGATAGGATTAGATACACAGCTCAGTAGTCAGTATCACACAGGATAGGAATAGATACACGGCTCAGCAGACAGTATCACACATGATAAGATTAGATACGCAGCTCAGCACACAGTATCACACAGAATAGTATTAGATACACGGCTCAGCAGTCAGTATCACACAGGATTATATATACAGCTCAGCAGTCAGTAACACACAGGATAGGATTAGATACACAGCTCAGTAGTCAGTATCACACAGGATAGGAATAGATACACTGCTCAGCAGTCAGTATCACACAGGATAGGATTAGATACACAGCTCAGCAGTCAGTATCACACAGGATAGGAATAAATACATAGATCAGCAGTCAGTATCACACAGGAGAGGATTAGATACATGTCTCAGCAGTCAGTATCACACAGGATAGGATTAGATACACAGCTCAGCAGTCAGTATCACACAGGAGAGGATTAGACGCATGGCTCAGCAGTCAGTATCACACTGGATAGTATTAGATACATGTCTCAGCAGTCAGTATCATACAGGATAGGATTAGATACACAGCTCAGCAGTCAGTATCACACAGGATAGGATTAGATACGCAGCTCAGCACACAGTATCACACAGAATAGTATTAGATT
Source organism: Dendrobates tinctorius (assembly GCF_039654945.1). Lineage (NCBI taxonomy): Eukaryota > Metazoa > Chordata > Amphibia > Anura > Dendrobatidae > Dendrobates > Dendrobates tinctorius. The sequence goes on from NW_027361817.1 coordinate 5,807,546, forward strand.
CACGGCTCAGCAGACAGTATCACACAGAATAGGATTAGATACATGGCTCAGCAGTCAGTATCACACAGGATAGGATTAGATGCACGGTTTTTATGTGCAATATAATCATTATAATTTGTTATAACTAACCACAGTTGGTTACTATGCCCAGGCAACGCCGGGCTCTTCAGCTAGTAATAAATAAAGAATGAACAAATATTTAAAGGACTGGAAGAAAGCCAGTGGCTGCTGGGACAAAGCGACCTGACGTGTTGCGCTGCCACCAAGTGCAGCTTCTATATTCCCCCTGATTACTTGTTACCCTATGTGACTGCAGACTCTCTGAACTGTGACAGTGTGCAATGCACACACTGTCATGATTCCCCAGTCTTCATGCGGGTCATCACATGAACATGCTGATTTTGCAGTGGATATTACCAGTTACACTAAAAATAGTGAAATGCATGGCCTGTCTGCAAAAAGTTCAAGAGTGATACAGAATGAGAATTTTTTTCAGTATTTTGTAAAATCTGCGCAGTGATATATTTTCTGCAGCATGTGAACATGAAATGATTCACATCAGATGAATGGTCTCAGTCAGTGTGCTTTGCTGAGAAAAGTTCCCGAAATACTAAACACGTCCATAGGGTTCCGTTAATCCTTTGGAGGCCAAAGGAGTATCTATTGGGTTGTGGTGTTAGATGTCTATGTGCAGCAAAAACAATGTACAATTGAGAAATACAATATTTTATGTAATTGTATCCAAGGAAAATTTTTTTTATATGTTCAGTGTATGGAGTTATAATATTATAACATGCTAAAATTGAGGGACATATTACAGATCAAGCATTTCCCATATTGTTTTTCAGAGGCCATTCATGTGAAATAAAAATCCATGCTAAAACTAGATGCCAAATCAACAGCATGTGAACCCAATCTACAGATTTAAGGTTTAGGCCGGGGTCACACAAGAGAGAAATACGGACGAGTGAGAGGCGGTCCATGACAATCACAGCATGCTGCGATTTCAGCGTATTACACCCGTAATACGCCAATGCAAGTCTATGGTTGCGAGAAAAATAAGGATTACACATGGACCAGATGTCTGACTTGTGAGAAATACGCACCGGTGTCCTTTAGAAAAGCCGGCAATTCAGTGCGCGATACAGTAAAATCACACTGACAGGTTTAATAAAGAAAGAATAGATATGTACACATAGAATATATATATATATATATATATATATATATATATGCATGTCATTGAGACACACATATATGTATATATTTACCGTATATACTCGAGTATAAGCCGACCCCCCCTAATTTTGCCACAAAAAACTGGGAAAACTTATTGACTTGAGTATAAGCCTAGGATGGAAAATGCAGCAGCTACTGGTAAATTTCAAAAATAAAAATAGATACCAATAAAAGTAAAATTAATTGAGACATCAGTAGGTTAAATGTTTTTGAATATCCATATTGAATCAGGAGCCCCATATAATGCTCCATACAGTTCATGATGGCCCTATAAGATGCTCCATACAAAATACACCCCATATAATGCTGCACAAAGGTTAATAATGGCCCCATAAGATGCTCCCTAGAATAATATGCCCTATATGCTGCTCCATAAAGGTTATGGCCCCATAAAATGCTCCATAGAATAGGCCCCATTTGCCGCCCCCATAAGATGCTCCATAGATTATGCTCCCATATGCTGCCCCCATAAGATGCTCCATAGATTATGCCCCACTATGCTGCCCCCATAAGATGCTCCATAGATTATGACCCTATATGCTGCCCCTATAAGATGCTCCATAGTCATACCCCCATATGCTACCCCCATAAGATGCTCCATAGATTATTCCCCCATATGCTGCCCCATAAGATGCTCCATAGATTATACCCCTATATGCTGCCCCATAAGATGCTCCATAGATTATACCCCTATATGCTGCCCCCATAAGATGCTCCATAGTTTATGCTCCCATATGCTGCCCCCATAAGATGCTCCATAGATTATGCCCCAATATGCTGCCCCCATAAGATGCTCCATAGATTATGCCCCTATATGCTGCCCCTATAAGATGCTCCATAGGTTATACCCCTATATGCTGCCCCCATAAGATGCTCCATAGATTATACCCCCATATGCTGCCCCTATAAGATGCTCCATAGATTATTCCCCCATATGCTGCCCCATAAGATGCTCCATAGATTATACCCCTATATGCTGCCCCCATAAGATGCTCCATAGATTATACCCCAATATGCTGCCCCCATAAGATGCTCCATACATTGTGCCCCCATATGCTGCCCCCATAAGTTGCTCCATAGATTATGCCCCCATGTGCTGCCCCCATAAGATGCTCCATACATTATGCCCCCATGTGCTGCCACTGCTGCATTTAAAAATAAAAAATGACATACTCACCTCTCTGTCGCTGGGGCCAGGTGCCGATGCTTGCTGCTGTTGGGCACATCATCTGTCAGTGACGTTCAGACTGCAGGGGGTGTGGCGCACACTAACCACATCACCGCGCCCTCTGCTGTCTGAACGTCACTGACAGATGACGTGCCAGACAGCAGCAAGCAGCGATGGACCCGGACAAGTGAGTATCGCTATACTTACCATTCCTTGCATGGTCTCTGAAGCCTCCAGCTTCTCCACGATCTCCCTTCCTGTCTTCAGTGGTCACGTGGTACCGCTCATTACACCTCATTAATATGTGCATATTCATGAGTGTAATGAGCAGTACCATGTGACCGCTGAAGGAAGGAAGGGAGATCGTGGAGAAGCTGGGGGCTGCAGAGACCATGCCAGGACGGGTAAGTATGACCTGACACCCCCGCCCCCCTCCCCCTCCGACCCTTTGGTGTATATGACTCGAATATAAGCTGAGAGGGGGACTTTCAGCCCAAAAAAATGGACTGAAAATCTCGGCTTATATTCGAGAATATACGGTACATTTCATAGAGTTCTACATAACAGAATAGCCGCTAAATCAATTGCCGACTTCTGTAAAATCACTCCAAAACCTGACATGAAATGACACATGGTTTACATTCAGTAAACCATTTCATTTCATGTATTTTTATATGTCCCTGACTAATAATTAGATTAGGGTTTGTGTATAAAATTTGGGACGTCTAGGTGTTAAATTAAGGGGTTAATTCGTTGGGAAAAAATGCGTGGGCTCACGTGGCAAAATCGCAACCAGAGGGGTAAAGCAGGTAAGTGAGGGCAGATTTTAATAGCCTTGAGAGAGACCATTGTTTTTGCCCCCCCGGCTACAAAAATCTGTCCCCAGACACCCCAGAAAAGGTGCATCTAGTTCACCTCAGGTCAGCCATCTATAAGATACGCCTTTTCTGGGGTGTCTGGGGAGAGATTTTTGTAGCCGGGGGGGCAAAAACAATGGTTTCTCTCAAGGCTATTAAAATCTGCCCTCACTCACCTGCTTTACCTCTCTGGTTGCGATTTCGCCATGGGAGCCCACACATTTTTTTCCAACGAATTAACCCCTTAATTTAACACCTAGACATCCCAAATTTTACACACAAACCCTAATCTAATTATTAGTCAGGCACATATAAAAAAATACATGAAATGAAATGGTTTACTGTATGTAAACCATGTGTCATTTCATGTCGGGTTTTGGAATGATTTTACAGAAGCCGGCAATTGATTTAGCGGCTATTATGCTATGTAGAACCCTACGAAATTTAAATATATATGTGTTTCAATGACATGTATATATATTTATTCTATGTGTCTATAGCTATTCTTTCGTTTGGGTTTTAACCTGTCATTGGGCTCCATTATATGTCCATTTTGCAAGCCTGCGAGAAAATCTCGGCATACAGATGCAATACGGATTACATTACATGCGCAAAATACACGACCACACCTTGATTACGGATGACATATGGATCACTATTTAGGGGATATTTCTCCGTATTATGCATGTGGAGCACCCTGGAGGGCAGGGGGTTACTTGGTACCGCTCCGGTCAGGCTCTTTTAAAGGGGAAGTGTGTCACGGTGGTGATAGTGACCCGGTCCGTGGCCCTGGGCAACCAGTGTAGATGGAAGTTAAATGAGGGGGAAGATGGTAGGATAATCATAGGGAAAGGGGAATCGTGACGCCACCTGTGGTATTCGGCAAGGGTAGCCGACGCTGCAATGCAGATCCACTGGGACGGTGTTAGGGCAGCAGAGATGGTGAAGCTCTCCACAGGCAGAGCTGTGTCCCAGGGCAGTTGAGTCGGTGACGGTGATGGTGAATGCGGTGTAAAGCAGGCAAGATGGTAATAACATGAAGGACACAGTTGGGTGCAGTTTCTGGGTTTTTACTCACAATTCTTGTGCACACGATGACCCGCTTGGCACTGTGCCCTCCGGGGGAGGGGTCCAGCAAACTCTCAGTTAAATTTGTGACACCGTTCCAGGACTTCCTTTTGTGTTTTCCTCTCTAGGCCGTGTCTCTGCGCTGATCTCTCCCTTCTTTCCTGCCCTGTGCCTTCAAAAGCAGTGTCCCCAATCCAGCAGCCTTGGACCTTGCTGAGCGACGTGGGTCAGGCCCCGGGGTCCTTTATCTCTATGGCTGCCTTTTTGAGGAATGCTTGTGATTTGGCTGAGGCACTTAAAGTTACCTCAGCCTCTGGCTTTCTAGCTGAGCCTTGTAGATCTCCACTAGCCTCAGGGGTCGGCTTCCTTACTGTGACCTGGTCCTTCCTTTCCGGGATACGATCCCCACGGTTGGCTTTCACACTACCCGTGCCCCAAGGACCCCTTCTATTCTCCTGAGAGCTTCTTTTCTTCTAGATGTTTCTCCCTCTGACTCTAACTCTCCCCACATCCATCCTGCTCATCCGCTGTCCTGCCACCGACTGACTCACTGGATCTTTCCAGAACAATCTTCCGTTTACCTCACACTAACTCCTCCCACTTACTATCACCTCACTCTCACTGATTGGATGTCCTCCATCACTCCACTTCCTAAGCTCATCCCCTTCTACCTACCTTTCCCACTAACTCCCCAACACCCTTTCCTAGCCAGTCTGGGATGAGGCCATCCTCCCGAAGGGTACACCCAGATGCCCTGACTAACCTGATGTGTGTTGGGTGCGAGTGTTAGGAGTCCTGTGTGGTGCTCCCTTCTTATCTGAGGGTGGGATACCACACCTCTGAATGAGGTGCAGTACCTCTGTGGTGACTGGACCCTCAGGGGCGCCATACATGGAATTTACGGACCGTATTTCCCGTCGGTTAGTGTGACCCCGGCCTTAGGCTCAAGTGGTGACTGTAAGGTCACATTCACACATTCAGTATTTTACAACAATATTTCTAAACCAAAATCATGAATGGAACAATCAGAGGAAAAGTATAATAAAAACACGTCACCACTTCTGCATTTTTCACCGACTCCTGGTTTTGGCTTATAAATACTGATGACAAACACTGGCTGAGTGTATGATCATGGCAATATATTCACTAAGCATAACGTGTTGTTTAGAAACTCAGAATTTTTTTGTAATCCTTTGATGTTTCATTGGATGTTTGATGAACAGTTTGCATCAGCTGACTGTACCAATTTATTAAAGCAGTTAATCTATTGCAGGACCGACGGCATACTTACAAATATCAGAATGACTCTTGCAGACTTAATGGGTTTTGTTAACTCCCTATCCATGTTTCAAATGTATCAGACACTAGAACCTGAAAAAGTGATGGACTTTCTAAAGACAACAGAACAAAGGTAAGAAATATGATAAATTAAACACAATTTATGGAATTTTTTTAACAAGATTGTGTAAAATTTCTGCATTCTTCAATTAGGTACATATAGTTTTACTGGCAACACTAGGAAACAATCGTGGCATTATAAAAACTACAGGATCAATAGACATGCAATTTATAAAAAAATGGAAACAAAGGTCTCCAATCAGCAACGTTTTTACATGTAAAACAGTTTGAAAAGTCTCCAAATTTTTTGTCCAGCATGAAGTTGCGTAGAAATTTAGCGACTGATCACACCAGTTTCAGCCAGCTCGACCAAAATGGACTAGCTGGGGTGGAATAGGACGTAGCAGGGAGTTGCAAAAACTAGCTGTTAGTATGCAAAAGTAGCAAAGCAGAAAAAAGACTGTATGAAAATGTGATATCTATGTGATTGTATTGACACGAAGAATAACGTTTCTTATCATTGTTACCGTAAGGTGAATGACGATGAAATAGAATAAATAAAATTAATAAATTGCTTGTTTTTGCCCACTTAAAAAGGGAGACCAATATGATATAATCCAAAATGATATCAACAAAGATCTCAAGACATCCCATAAAGAACAAGCCTCCACACAACTGTTTAAAGAGAAAAATAAAAAGTTATTGCTCTCAGAATATGATAATGCAAAAACCAAAACATTTTTGTAAAGTGTTTCTAGTGTTCAAAAAATGGCAAACTACAAAATTATTAAATGAGTCTAATTTCACTAAACATAATGACCTGAGAAATAAAGTTATCTTACCACTCTTACTACATGGTGAATAGCATAAAATGGTTTTAAGAAATAATGAATGAAAAGGTGTTTGTCCATTCTGTTTCCCAAAAGACAAAACATAAAAGTGATAATAAACTGTTATTTATCCCTAAATGGTGCCAAACAAAACTTCATTTCATTCAGCTAAAAACACATATACACTGAAATCTGTTGTTTGTTACTGGAAAAACAGGAACAAAGAAATGGGGGCACCACCGAAAGGATAATTAAGGGGATCCAACCTAGACCTAAATAGTACATAAATTTGACAAAAAGGAGAGAAAAAAATAGGCCATAAGCAGGGGATCACCCTGAATAGGACATAGCATATATAATACAAATTTTATTAAACACAGCAAACAGCAAAAATTCTTAAAAACATTAAAAATGGTCACAAATGTGACACATACACAAATGATACAATGCTCATAATAGAGCAACCCACCTGCTACCAACTATCACCCTCACTGAGAATGATGCCTATATCCCTAGGTCCATGTAAACAGGATTCTCAATAGGAGAATTAGTAAGCCCACACATAGGTAATATAGAGCATATGAGTCAGAAACACCAATAATATACAAATACAATGAAAAAATGATGCAATTCCAACCCAGTAATTACAAAAAACAGAACAAGGGATAATATAAACCCAAGAAGATGCTGATCACTATGAGGTGTACAAAAAAGATAGAAATGCACACTAAATAGACCTCATATATGCGTAGAGGTACCCCAGCCCAAGATCAGGCATAGGGAACATCAAGGACCAGATCAGCCAGACCATTAGGGGTAGAGAGGGTCTAAGTGGACAGAGAAAATCTCCATAACCACCCCAAATGATAACCACACATACAAATCAGCAAAATACAAAACCCATGAGAAGTGAAGTGGGGCAGGTAGAGCCAGAGACCCAATGGAAAAAACAGAGGTCGTCTACATTATTAATATCTCAAAGTCCTGTAAAAGGGACAAGACTACCAAAAACAATCCAGTAAAGTCCACCCCCAAAAAAGTTGGCCCTCAGCCCTGCAGCATTCCTGTTCTGCCCATTCATGTGCAGCAAGACATTTCTTAATTGCTGTTCCAGCTATGGCCATTAGATGTCATAGTTGCCCTTCTCTTTCCTGTTCATGGATTTAGAATCCTGTCCCTTGAATGGTTATTCTGCTCAGGACCGCCCTTCATCCATCCCGGGTCAGCAACATACATAGTAACATAGTAACATAGTTTTGAAGGCTGAAGGAAGACCTTATGTCCATCTAGTTCAGCCTATTTTTAGTGCAGCTGTTCTGCATTGTTGATCCTGGGGAAGGCAAAAAACCCACAGAGTAGAAGTCAATTTTCTCCATAGGGAAAAAAATTCCTTCCCCTAAACTGGGTCAACCATATCTATATATATATATATATATATATATATAAGGCATCGTGATTACTCGCTAATCCCGCCTCCTGCCCAGTAGCTCCGCCCCCACCACATCACCACACATAATCCCGCCCCCCACCCCATTACCACACACAATCCCTCCCCCCACCACATCACCACACATAATCCCACCCCCCACCACATCACCACACATAATCCCGCCCCATCATCACACATAATCCCGCCCCCACCACATCACCACACATAATCCCGCCCACCACCACGTTACCACACATAATCCCCCATAATCCTGCCCCCCACCACATCACCACACATAATCCCCCATAATCCTGCCCCCCACCACATCACCACGCATAATCCCGCCCCCCCACCACATCACCACACGTAATCCCGCCCCCCACCACATTACCACACATAATCCCGCCCCCCACCACATCACCATGCATAATCCCGCCCCCCACCACATCACCACACATAATCCCGCCCCCCACCACATCACCACATTCAATAAGATTAGCGTTCTCCTACCTGATCCTGTATTCACACATGGTCAATTATACACTGCATTCTCTAGAGTAACAAGTCGTAAAGGTCTTTCAGTTCAAATTGTACCTGTTAGAAGTCACGAAAATGACTATACATTTAATTGTGTTTACAGAGAAATTTTAACTTAATTTATGTTTCATTATGAAATTTGTTTAGATGCTGGAATGAATAAAAAACGCACATCTTACTGAATCCAGTTTGTTTCTGATTTTACACTCTTACTGCAAGGTATTTTTGCACATTTGTCATTCTGTGCTCTTTGTATTTCAGCCAGGGTGGTGTGAACATTGTCCAACAGACTTGTTCACATTTGTGCATGTCACATGTGTGGTTTTAATCCAGTTTTTTTTGCGCTTATGCATGATTTGAGAGACCCCACCCCTCTCTTGTGTGACATGCACATAAGGAGCTGTCTTGCACCACGTGCCCATACTAGAAAGTGCATGTCTTAATCCTGCTCATTTAGACACTGTTCATATGTTCAGGTTTTAAATACATTAGATAGGGACTGGTTCAATACAGGTTACCTTGACGAGGTGGAGCAGCTTGGCATACATTTTTTTGCAAAAAAACATATCGACTAAATACCCTGTATTTGTTATTACCTTTTATCAGCACTTGCTGACTACTGTCATATGTCTTCCTGCAAGGTATTTTTGCACATTTGTCATTCTGTGCTCTTTGTTTGTGCTTCAGTCAGGGTGGTGTGAACATTATCCAACAGACTTGTTCACATTTGTGCATGTCACATGTGTGTTTTTAATCCAGTTTTTTTTCATGCTTATGCACGATTTGAGAGACCCCACCCCTCTCTTGTGTGACATGCACATAAGGAGCTGTCTTGCACCACGTGCCCATACTATAAAGTGCCTGTCTTAATCCTGCTCATTTAGACAATGTTCATATGTTCAGGTGTTATGAATGAGTCACCGTAGGAGGCAAAAATAGAAATACTAGCTAAGTCCATAAAACCAGAGAAGTTGGTAGCTATCGGATTGCAGACCCCTGAACCTATCAACAGCAACTAGCAGTAGCAGTGGGGGGTTCCTACAGTGCCCTAGACCCCTCGATCACAGCCGGAGAACTAAATAGCCTAAAGACAGAAAGGGAAATCTAAACTGCCCCAGAGCAGACCCCAAAGCAATAGGCAGCCCCCAACATATAATGACGGTGAAGCAAGATGAAAAAACACTAACACAGATAGAAAGATAGGCTGAGCAAATGATGGGGCCCAAGCTAACTAAATAGGACAGGATAGAAAAGCCGCTGTCTGCAATCTGCCAACACCCTATCAAAACAAGAGCCAACAGACTGATAGGGGAAAAAAAGCCCTGAAGACGCTAGGCTTCAAAAAGACTATATCAGTACTCAGGTATTTTCTGAAGACAGAGCAAAAAGGAATTCAGCTCACACCAGCAGGGAATGGCAGAAATCCAGAAAAAACAAAGCAAAACAAAACCAAAACACAAATGCAAAAAGCAGAGCAGAAAACTTAGCTTTTGAGGAGCAGGAATCAGAGTGGTCTCCTAGAATCCCTCTGAGAAATCACCAGCAAGGCAGAAGGGCGTCGGCTGCCTTATATCCAGTCAGCAATTCCAGTCACCCAGTCATCATCATCCTGCTCAGGTGCTTGGTAATCAGCCTCACTATCTTCCTTCACCAGAAGAGGCAGTTCATCAGACCTCAATGGTGAAGGGGAAAATGAACTCACAACAGTACCTCCCCCTTGAGGAGGGGTCACCGAACCCTCATTCACGCCACCAGGGCGATCAGGGTGAGCCTGATGAAAGGCACGCATCAATCTTTTGGCATGAATATCAGAGGCAGAGACCCAGGAATTATCATGCTGACCATAACCCTTCCACTTAACCAAATACTGGAGTCTCCGTCTAGCCAGACGGAATCCAGTATCTTCTCTACCTCATATTCCATGTTGCCTTCAACCAATACAAGGTCCGGAGGTGCCACCCCAGAAACAACTGGTTCAACAAACCTCTTCAACAAGGACTTATGAAACACATTATGGATTTTAAATGTGACAGGAAGAGCCAAACGAAAAGAGACCGGATTAATAATCTCCAAAATCTTGTAAGGTCCAATAAATCTAGGCTTAAACTTAGGAGAAGCCACCTTCATAGCGATATTTTTTGATGATAACCAAACCAAATCACCAACCTTAAACTGGGGACCAATGGTCCTATGTCGGTTGGAAAACCGCTGGGCCTTTTCCTGGGAGAGAGATAACTTATCCACCACTTGGTCCCAGATCTGGTGCATTCTCTCCACCACAGTGTCAACACCTGGGCAGGCAGAAGGCTCCGCCTGCCCTGAAGAAATTCGAGGATGAAACCCAAAGTTACAAAAAAAAGGTGACATCAAAGTGGCAGAACTAGCTCTATTATTTAAAGCAAATTCAGCCAAGGGCAAAAATGAAACCCAATCATCCTGATCAGTGGAAATAAAACATCTCAAATACGACTCCAAGGTCTGGTTTGTTCTCTCCGTCTGCCCATTGGTGTGAGGGAGAAAAGCAGAGGAGAAGGACAACTGAATTCCCAGCTTGGAACAGAAAGTCCTCCAAAATCTAGACACAAACTGAACTCCTCTGTCAGATACAATGTTCTCAGGAATCACGTGCAAGCGAACCACCTGTTGCAAAAACAGGGGCACCAACTGAGAGGAAGATGGCAACTTAGGGAGTGGTACAAGATGAACCATCTTAGAGAACCTATCAGAAATCACCCAAACAAGTAATTCTCTGAGAGACAGGCATATCAGAGATGAAATCCATTGAAATATGGGTCCATGGCCTCCTGGGGACCGGCAAAGGCATCAACAACCCACTAGAGCGAGAACAAGGCTCAGACCCGGAGCAAGTCCCACAGGACTGCACAAAATTCCTGACATCACGAGACAAGGCGGGCCACCAAAAAGACCGACTCACCAGATCTCTAGTACCAAAAATACCTGAATGACCAGCCAATGCAGAGCAATGAACTTCAGACATCACTCTCTTCTTCCACTGGTCAGGAACATACAACTTTCCACTGGGACAACGCTCAGGTTTGTCCTCCTGGAACTCTTCCAGAGCACGTCTCAAATCGGGCGAGATGGCAGAAAGAACTACCCCTTCGCCTAAGATGGTAGCAAGCTTGGTCACCACAGGAGAATCAGCAAAGAAGCTCCTAGAGAGCGTCAGCCTTGACATTCTTAGTGCCAGGAAGAAAAGAGACCACAAAATCAAAACGTGTAAAAAACAAGGCCCACCTAGCCTGTATAGGGTTCAAGCGTTTGGCCGACTCCAGGTAAATCAAATTCTTGTGGTCAGTGAGGACCACGACTTGATGTTTAGCTCCCTCCAACCAATGTCTCCACTCCTCAAATGCCCATTTCATGGCCAACAGTTCCCGATTCCCCACATCACAGTTACGTTCAGATGGAGAGAACTTTCGGGAAAAGAAAGCACAGGGATTCATTTTAGATGTTACAGGATCCTTTTGGGACAAAACAGCTCCTGCACCAATCTCAGAAGCGTCCACCTCTACCTGGAACAGGAGTGAGACATCAGGTTGCCGCAAAACTGGGGCAGAAGTGAATCTTCGCTTCAGCTCCTGAAAGGAAGAAACAGCCTCCGGAGACCAATTCAACACATCAGCACCCTTCTTAGTCAGATCAGTCAATGGCTTGGCAATACTAGAAAATTTTGCTATAAATTTCCGATAAAAATTAGCAAAACCCAAAAACTTCTGGAGGGCCTTCAAAGAAGTGGGCTGAACCGAATCATAAATGGCCTGCACCTTGGCCGGGTCCATTTCAATAGTTGACGGAGACAAAATAAATCCTAAAAATGAATTCCTCTGTACCGCAAAAAGGCATTTCGATCCTTTGACATACAGGTAATTCTCCCTCAAGATCCGGAACACAGTCCGAACATGTTCCACATGAGAATCCCAATCCTTGGAGAAGATCAAAATATCATCCAGATAGATAATCAAAAATGTATCCACAAAGTCCCGGAAAATGTCTTTCATGAAGAACTGGAAGACAGAAGGGGCATTAGTGAGCCCAAAAGGCATCACCAGGTACTCAAAATGTCCCTCCAGAGTATTAAATGCCGTCTTCCATTCATCCCCATGCTTAATGCGGGTAAGATTATACGCCCCCCTGAGGTCAAGCTTGGTAAACCAGCAAGCACCTTTAACTCTGGAGAATAGATCCGAAATCAGGGGTAACGGATACTGATATTTAATAGTAATTTTGTTGAGGGCACGATAATCAATACAAGGCCTTAATGAACCATCCTTTTTGGCCACGAAAAAAAAAACGGCCCATAAGGGTGAAGAGGATGGTCTAATATGACCCTTCTTCAGCGCCTCCTTAATATAGGATCGCATAGCCTCGTGCTCGGGTACAGATAAATTGAAGAGCCGACCCTTGGGAAATTTACACCCCGGGCTCAGTTCAATAGCAGTCATAACTCCTGTGAGGAGGCAAAGACGCAGACTCATTCTCACTAAATACATCATAAAAGTCTGCCAAATAGTCAGGAACATCATGCGACTGAGGAGAGGTGGAAAAAACCTGAGCCTCACTAAGGGCACACCGACAACCCCAACTCACCACAGACACAGATTTCCAATCCAAAACTGGATTATGATTTTGCAACCAGGGAAACCTCAGAACAATGGTATCATGCAAATTATGCAACACCAAAAATCTGCAATTTTCTTGATGGTCTGGGGCGACCCACATTACCACCTGGGTCCAAAACTGGGGTTTATTTTTCGCCAAAGGAGTAGCATCAATCCCCCTCAAAGGGATAGGCGTCCGCAGAGGTGTCATCGGAAATCCACAACGTTTAGCAAAATCCAAGTCCATTAGGTTCGGGGCTGCTCCCGAATCCACAAAAGCCTTGGCGGAAAATGTGGACAGGGAGCAGATCAGAGTAATTGCCAGAAGAAACTTAGGTTGAACACCACCCACAGAAAACGTGTGTGCAAAACATTTCTCTCATTTAGGACAGACAGAAATAATATGCGAGGCATCTCCACAAAAAAAACCACAGCTTATTACGCCTTCTGAACTCCTGACGTTGCTCCCTGGACAAAACTCTATCACATTGCATAGGTTCAGACACTTGTTCAACAGGTGGCAACACCTCTCGTGCAGTCCTGCGTTCATGTAAACGCCGATCAACCTGAATGGCTAATGACATAGAATCGTCAAGACCAGAGGGAACAGGAAATCCCACCGTAGTATCTTTTACGGCTTCTGACAAACCCTTCCGAAAGAGAGCTGCCAAGGCATTATCATTCCAGGTAGTAAAGACCGCCCACTTTCGGAATTTTTGACAGTACAATTCTGCAGAATCTCGACCCTGGCTCAATGCCAACAGGGTCTTTTCAGCCTGATCAATAGCATTAGGTTCGTCATACAAAAACCCCAAGGCTTGAAAAAATGCGTTCACATTAGTCAGAATAGGATCATCTGGTTTCAAAGAAAACGCCCAATCCTGGGGATCGCCACGCAGCAAAGAGATGACAATTTTAACCCGCTGTGCAGAGCTCCCTGACGATTTAGGCTTTAAGGCAAAAAATAATTTACAATTATTTTTGAAATTCAAAAATTTAGACCGATCCCCAAAAAACACATCAGGAGTAGGGATCTTTGGTTCAGCAGCATGTGAATTAGCAAGGTAGGCGGAAATTCCCCGCACTTCCACAGCGAGCTGCTCCACACGATCAAACAATTGCTTTATCTCCATTGAGAGAAAAAAAAATTCCCCCTACGGCCCCAGAGATATAGAGGAAAAAATATACACACTTTTTTTTTTTTTTTTACAATTCTTTCCTGCTATTGAGTACCCTAGGATCTGCGGTATGGCTGGTGATTCTGTTATGAATGAGTCACCGTAGGAGGCAAAAACAGAAATACTAGCTAAGTCCAGAAAACCAGAGAAGTTGGCAGCTATCGGATTGCAGACCCCTGAACCTATCAACAACAACTAGCAGTAGCCGTGGGGGTTCCTACGGTGCCCTAGACCCCTCGATCACAGCCGGAGAACTAAATAGCCTAAAGACAGAAAGGGAAATCTAAACTGCCCCAGAGCAGACCCCAAAGCAATAGGCAGCCCCCAAAATATAATGACGGTGAAGCAAGATGAAAAAACACTCACACAGATAGAAAGATAGGCTGAGCAAATGATGGGGCCCAAGCTAACTAAATAGGACAGGATAGAAAAGCTGCTGTCTGCAATCTGCCAACACCCTATCAAAACAAGAGCCAACAGACTGATAGGGAAAAAAGCCCTGAAGACGCTAGGCTTCAAAAAGACTATATCAGTACTCAGGTATTATCTGAAGACAGAGCAAAAAGGAATTCAGCTCACCCCAGCAGGGAATGGCAGAAATCAGAAAAACAAGGCAAAACAAAACCAAAACACAAATGCAAAAAGCAGAGCAGAAAACTTAGCTTTTGAGGAGCAGGAATCAGACTGGTCTCCTAGAATCCCTCTGAGAAATCACCAGCAAGGCAGAAGGGCATCGGCTGCCTTATATCCAGTCAGCAATTCCAGTCACCCAGTCATCATCATCCTGCTCAGGTGCTTGGTAATCAGCCTCACTACCTTCCTTCACCAGAAGAGGGAGTTCATCAGACCTCAATGGTGAAGGGGAAAATGAACTCACAACATTCAGGTTTTAAATACATTAGATAGGGACTGCTTCAATACAGGTTACCTTGACAAGATGGAGCAGTTTGGCATACATTTTTTTGCAAAAAAACGTATCGACTAAATACCCTGTGTTTGTTATTACCTTTTATCAGCACTTGCTGATTACTGTTATACGTCTTATTGCAAGGTATTTTTGCACATTTGTCATTCTGTGCTCTTTGTTTGTGTTTCAGTTAGGGTGGTGTGAACATTGTCCAACAGACTTGTTCACATTTGTGCATGTCACATGTGTGTTTTTAACATGTATGGCATTGCTGCAAAGGGAAGGGCCACTTATATCGGTTCGCTAACATTTAATGATTGATGATACAGGTGCTTCTCACAAAATTAGAATGTCATCAAAACGTTAATTTAGTTCAGTTCTTCTATGCAAAAAGTGAAATTCATAAATGATAGAGTCATTACAGTGTGATCTATTTCAAGTGTTTATTTCTGTTAATGTTGATGATTATCGCTTACAACCAATGAAAACCTAAAAGTCATTATTAGAGTTGAGCGAAACGAGTCGAAAAAATTCAAAAGTCGCCGACTTTTGGCAAAGTCGGGTTTCATGAAACGAAACCCGACCCTAGGATGAGGTCGGCCACGAGTTCGGCGACTTACGCGCCAAAGTCGCGTTTCAAAAGTTTTTTTTGCGCTCTTTTTCAGCCAATCAGGATCCACGGACACTGTGGGCAACGTGATGACATAGGCACGGGTCACCACCATCTTTCAGAAGGGCATACAAGTGATTGGCTTGCTTTGGTGGGCGTCACAGGGGGTATAAAAGGGCGTGCACGCCGACCGCCATCTTACTTCTGCCGATCTTAGTATAGGGAGAGGTTGCTGCTGATTCTGTAGGGAGAGCGTTAGGCAGGGAAGAAGACCAAAAAACTGCTTCTGCTGCTAGCGATTTGGCCTGCACAACACACCAGTCACTGTGTGTGCAGTGCAAGGGGAGGCTATATAGTGGTGTATCAGTGGTGTTGGTTGTTGGGCTGCCTTCTAAGGCTTCCTGACATTCCGGCATTGCTGTTTACCCACTGCTCCGCAAACTGCTTTTTTAAAAGCAATCCCAATTTTTTTTTTTTGTCCTGCTGAGAAGACAAAAAAACTGCTTCTGCTGCTAGCAATTTGGCCTGCACAACACACCAGTCACTGTGTGTGCAGTGCAAGGGGAGGCTATATAGTGGTGTATCAGTGGTGTTGGTTGTTGGGCTGCCTTCTAAGGCTTCCTGACATTCCTGCATTGCTGTTTACCCACTGCTCCGCAAACTGCTTTTTTAAAAGCAATCCCAATTTTTTTTTTTTGTCCTGCTGAAAGGACAAAAAAACTGCTTCTGCTGCTAGCAATTTGGCCTGCACAACACACCAGTCACTGTGTGTGCAGTGCAAGGGGAGGCTATATAGTGGTTTATCAGTGGTGTTGGTTGTTGGGCTGCCTTCTAAGGCTTCCTGACATTCCTGCATTGCTGTTTACCCACTGCTCCGCAAACTGCTTTTTTAAAAGCAATCCAATCTCCCTTATCCTCTAGTCACTTTTGTCACAGCTGTGCCATCGAGCCTGTCACATAGCGCTCAGATATTCATTGGGCCTCACACAATCCAGAAGTGTCCAGTGTCCAAAAGTGTGTGCAGAGATTCAAAATCTCCCTTATCCTCTAGTCACTTTGGTCACAGCTGTGCCATCGAGCCTGTCACATAGTGCTCAGATATCAGTGGGCCTCACACAATCCAAAAGTGTCCATCAAGTGTCCAAAAGTGTGTGCAGAGATTCAAAATCTCCCTTATCCTCTAGTCACTTTTGTCACAGCTGTGCCATCGAGCCTGTCACATAGCGCTCAGATATTCATTGGGCCTCACACAATCCAAAAGTGTCCAGTGTCCAAAAGTGTGTGCAGAGATTCAAAATCTCCCTTATCCTCTAGTCACTTTGGTCACAGCTGTGCCATCGAGCCTGTCACATAGCGCTCAGATATCAGTGGGCCTCACACAATCCAAAAGTGTCCATCCAGTGTCCAAAAGTGTGTGCAGAGATTCAAAATCTCCCTTATCCTCTAGTCACTTTTGTCACAGCTGTGCCATCGAGCCTGTCACATAGCGCTCAGATATTCATTGGGCCTCACACAATCCAAAAGTGTCCAGTGTCCAAAAGTGTGTGCAGAGATTCAAAATCTCCCTTATCCTCTAGTCACTTTGGTCACAGCTGTGCCATCGAGCCTGTCACATAGCGCTCAGATATCAGTGGGCCTCACACAATCCAAAAGTGTCCATCCAGTGTCCAAAAGTGTGTGCAGAGATTCAAAATCTCCCTTATCCTCTAGTCACTTTTGTCACAGCTGTGCCATCGAGCCTGTCACATAGCGCTCAGATATCAGTGGGCCTCACACAATCCAAAAGTGTCCATCCAGTGTCCAAAAGTGTGTGCAGAGATTCAAAATCTCCCTTATCCTCTAGTCACTTTTGTCACAGCTGTGCCATCGAGCCTGTCACATAGCGCTCAGATATTCATTGGGCCTCACACAATCCAAAAGTGTCCAGTGTCCAAAAGTGTGTGCAGAGATTCAAAATCTCCCTTATCCTCTAGTCACTTTTGTCACAGCTGTGCCATCGAGCCTGTCACATAGCGCTCAGATATCAGTGGGCCTCACACAATCCAAAAGTGTCCATCCAGTGTCCAAAAGTGTGTGCAGAGATTCAAAATCTCCCTTATCCTCTAGTCACTTTGGTCACAGCTGTGCCATCGAGCCTGTCACACAGCGCTCAGATATCAGTGGGCCTCACACAATCCAAAAGTGTCCATTCAGTGTCCAAAAGTGTGTGCAGAGATTCAAAATCTCCCTTATCCTCTAGTCACTTTTGTCACAGCTGTGCCATCGAGCCTGTCACATAGCGCTCAGATATTCATTGGGCCTCACACAATCCAAAAGTGTCCAGTGTCCAAAAGTGTGTGCAGAGATTCAAAATCTCCCTTATCCCCTAGTCACTTTTGTCACAGCTGTGCCATCGAGCCTGTCACATAGCGCTCAGATATTGATTGGGCCTCACACAATCCAAAAGTGTCCAGTGTCCAAAAGTGTGTGCAGAGATTCAAAATCTCCCTTATCCTCTAGTCACTTTGGTCACAGCTGTGCCATCGAGCCTGTCACATAGCGCTCAGATATCAGTGGGCCTCACACAATCCAAAAGTGTCCATCCAGTGTCCAAAAGTGTGTGCAGAGATTCAATATCTCCCTTATCCTCTAGTCACTTTGGTCACAGCTGTGCCATCGAGCCTGTCACATAGCACTCAGATATCAGTGGGCCTCACACAATCCAAAAGTGTCCAGTGTCCAAAAGTGTGTGCAGAGATTCAAAATCTCCCTTATCCTCTAGTCACTTTGGTCACAGCTGTGCCATCGAGCCTGTCACATAGCGCTCAGATATCAGTGGGCCTCACACAATCCAAAAGTGTCCATCCAGTGTCCAAAAGTGTGTGCAGAGATTCAAAATCTCCCTTATCCTCTAGTTACTTTTGTCACAGCTGTGCCATCGAGCCTGTCACATAGCGCTCAGATATTCATTGGGCCTCACACAATCCAAAAGTGTCCAGTGTCCAAAAGTGTGTGCAGAGATTCAAAATCTCCCTTATCCTCTAGTCACTTTTGTCACAGCTGTGCCATCGAGCCTGTCACATAGCGCTCAGATATCAGTGGGCCTCACACAATCCAAAAGTGTCCATCCAGTGTCCAAAAGTGTGTGCAGAGATTCAAAATCTCCCTTATCCTCTAGTCACTTTGGTCACAGCTGTGCCATCGAGCCTGTCACATAGCGCTCAGATATCAGTGGGCCTCACACAATCCAAAAGTGTCCATTCAGTGTCCAAAAGTGTGTGCAGAGATTCAAAATCTCCCTTATCCTCTAGTCACTTTTGTCACAGCTGTGCCATCGAGCCTGTCACATAGCGCTCAGATATTCATTGGGCCTCACACAATCCAAAAGTGTCCAGTGTCCAAAAGTGTGTGCAGAGATTCAAAATCTCCCTTATCCCCTAGTCACTTTTGTCACAGCTGTGCCATCGAGCCTGTCACATAGCGCTCAGATATTGATTGGGCCTCACACAATCCAAAAGTGTCCAGTGTCCAAAAGTGTGTGCAGAGATTCAAAATCTCCCTTATCCTCTAGTCACTTTGGTCACAGCTGTGCCATCGAGCCTGTCACATAGCGCTCAGATATCAGTGGGCCTCACACAATCCAAAAGTGTCCATCCAGTGTCCAAAAGTGTGTGCAGAGATTCAATATCTCCCTTATCCTCTAGTCACTTTGGTCACAGCTGTGCCATCGAGCCTGTCACATAGCACTCAGATATCAGTGGGCCTCACACAATCCAAAAGTATCCAGTGTCCAAAAGTGTGTGCAGAGATTCAAAATCTCCCTTATCCTCTAGTCACTTTGGTCACAGCTGTGCCATCGAGCCTGTCACATAGCGCTCAGATATCAGTGGGCCTCACACAATCCAAAAGTGTCCATCCAGTGTCCAAAAGTGTGTGCAGAGATTCAAAATCTCCCTTATCCTCTAGTTACTTTTGTCACAGCTGTGCCTTCGAGCCTGTCACATAGCGCTCAGATATTCATTGGGCCTCACACAATCCAAAAGTGTCCAGTGTCCAAAAGTGTGTGCAGAGATTCAAAATCTCCCTTATCCTCTAGTCACTTTTGTCACAGCTGTGCCATCGAGCCTGTCACATAGCGCTCAGATATCAGTGGGCCTCACACAATCCAAAAGTGTCCATCCAGTGTCCAAAAGTGTGTGCAGAGATTCAAAATCTCCCTTATCCTCTAGTCACTTTTGTCACAGCTGTGCCATCGAGCCTGTCACATAGCGCTCAGATATTCATTGGGCCTCACACAATCCAAAAGTGTCCAGTGTCCAAAAGTGTGTGCAGAGATTCAAAATCTCCCTTATCCTCTAGTCACTTTGGTCACAGCTGTGCCATCGAGCCTGTCACATAGCGCTCAGATATTCATTGGGCCTCACACAATCCAAAAGTGTCCAGTGTCCAAAAGTGTGTGCAGAGATTCAAAATCTCCCTTATCCTCTAGTCACTTTGGTCACAGCTGTGCCATCGAGCCTGTCACATAGCGCTCAGATATCAGTGGGCCTCACACAATCCAAAAGTGTCCATCCAGTGTCCAAAAGTGTGTGCAGAGATTCAAAATCTCCCTTATCCTCTAGTCACTTTTGTCACAGCTGTGCCATCGAGCCTGTCACATAGCGCTCAGATATTCATTGGGCCTCACACAATCCAAAAGTGTCCAGTGTCCAAAAGTGTGTGCAGAGATTCAAAATCTCCCTTATCCTCTAGTCACTTTGGTCACAGCTGTGCCATCGAGCCTGTCACATAGCGCTCAGATATCAGTGGGCCTCACACAATCCAAAAGTGTCCATCCAGTGTCCAAAAGTGTGTGCAGAGATTCAAAATCTCCCTTATCCTCTAGTCACTTTTGTCACAGCTGTGCCATCGAGCCTGTCACATAGCGCTCAGATATTGATTGGGCCTCACACAATCCAAAAGTGTCCAGTGTCCAAAAGTGTGTGCAGAGATTCAAAATCTCCCTTATCCCCTAGTCACTTTTGTCACAGCTGTGCCATCGAGCCTGTCACATAGCGCTCAGATATTGATTGGGCCTCACACAATCCAAAAGTGTCCAGTGTCCAAAAGTGTGTGCAGAGATTCAAAATCTCCCTTATCCTCTAGTCACTTTGGTCACAGCTGTGCCATCGAGCCTGTCATATAGCGCTCAGATATCAGTGGGCCTCACACAATCCAAAAGTGTCCATCCAGTGTCCAAAAGTGTGTGCAGAGGTTCAAAATCTCCCTTATCCTCTAGTCACTTTGGTCACAGCTGTGCCATCGAGCCTGTCACATAGCGCTCAGATATCAGTGGGCCTCACACAATCCAAAAGTGTCCATCCAGTGTCCAAAAGTGTGTGCAGAGATTCAAAATCTCCCTTATCCTCTAGTCACTTTGGTCACAGCTGTGCCATCGAGCCTGTCACATAGCGCTCAGATATCAGTGGGCCTCACACAATCCAAAAGTGTCCAGTGTCCAAAAGTGTGTGCAGAGATTCAAAATCTCCCTTATCCTCTAGTCACTTTGGTCACAGCTGTGCCATCGAGCCTGTCACATAGCGTTCAGATATCAGTGGGCCTCACACAATCCAAAAGTGTCCATCCAGTGTCCAAAAGTGTGTGCAGAGATTCAAAATCTCCCTTATCCTCTATGCAAATTGCCTCTTCAGAAAGAAAGAGGACTTTTACTCTACAGCACCACCTATTGGTAGTAGCGATCCTACAAGTCACAATCAACCCTTTAACGAGTCTTGTAGTATGACTTAGGATACAAGCCAAATCAGAATCTCAATTTGCAGACACGGTGTTTTGAGGTGTTGGCTCTCGTCAGTGCAAAGTATGAGATCTGATTTGGCAAGGTGAGAGGCTCTGGACTAGGGTCTAAGAAGTAAGGTTTCTCCTTGCGGAGAGTGACATGCCAGCTGTGGCTTGTCAAGGTAAGGAGACTTATTCGCCGTGCAATGCTCCTCTGGGAAAATAATATGCCAATTGCCTCTTCAGAAAGGAAGAGGACTTTTACTCTACAGCGCCACCTATTGGTAGTAGCGATCCTACAAGTCACAATCAACCCTTTAACGAGTCTTGTAGTATGACACTGGCATGTCACTTTCCGCAAGGAGAAACCTTACTTCTTAGACCCTAGTCCAGAGCCTCTCACCTTGCCAAATCAGATCTCATACTTTGCACTGACGAGAGCCAACAGCTCGAAACACCGTGTCTGCAAATTGAGATTCTGATTTGGCTTGTATCCTAAGTCATACTACAAGACTCGTTAAAGGGTTGATTGTGACTTGTAGGATCGCTACTACCAATAGGTGGCGCTGTAGAGTAAAAGTCCTCTTTCTTTCTGAAGAGGCAATTTGCATATTATTTTCCCAGAGGAGCATTGCACGGCGAATAAGTCTCCTTACCTTGACAAGCCACAGCTGGCATGTCACTCTCCGCAAGGAGAAACCTTACTTCTTAGACCCTAGTCCAGAGCCTCTCACCTTGCCAAATCAGATCTCATACTTTGCACTGACGAGAGCCAACAGCTCGAAACACCGTGTCTGCAAATTGAGATTCTGATTTGGCTTGTATCCTAAGTCATACTACAAGACTCGTTAAAGGGTTGATTGTGACTTGTAGGATCGCTACTACCAATAGGTGGCGCTGTAGAGTAAAAGTCCTCTTTCTTTCTGAAGAGGCAATTTGCATATTATTTTCCCAGAGGAGCATTGCACGGCGAATAAGTCTCCTTACCTTGACAAGCCACAGCTGGCATGTCACTCTCCGCAAGGAGAAACCTTACTTCTTAGACCCTTATCCTCTAGTCACTTTTGTCACAGCTGTGCCATCGAGCCTGTCACATAGCGCTCAGATATTCATTGGGCCTCACACAATCCAAAAGTGTCCAGTGTCCAAAAGTGTGTGCAGAGATTCAAAATCTCCCTTATCCTCTAGTCACTTTGGTCACAGCTGTGCCATCGAGCCTGTCACATAGCGCTCAGATATTCATTGGGCCTCACACAATCCAAAAGTGTCCAGTGTCCAAAAGTGTGTGCAGAGATTCAAAATCTCCCTTTTCCTCTAGTCACTTTGGTCACAGCTGTGCCATCGAGCCTGTCACATAGCGCTCAGATATCAGTGGGCCTCACACAATCCAAAAGTGTCCAGTGTCCACAAGTGTCTGCAGAAATTCAAAATCTCCCCTGTCCTATAGACACCTTGTACCTTGTTTTACATTACTATATAGTTTGTTGGATTTTGTCTACATTTCTACCAAAAATGAGGAAGGCTGGTGGAAGAGGCCGTGGAATTGGGCGGGGGTTGGCAGCTGGTAATGATGGTGTTGGTGGTGGATCTGATGGTAGTGGCAAGAGCAAAATAGGACCGAATGCAGGAGGTGCTGACCCTGCGTCATCATCTGGCTACATAAGGCCTCGAACGCTTAGTTTTCTAGGAGTTGGCAAACCGCTTTTAAAGCCAGAGCATCAGGAAAAAGTTTTGTCTTACATTGCTGACTCAGCCTCCAGCTCTATCGCCTCCTCTTCTTCAGTTGTAAAAAGTAAAAGCACTGAGTCGTCATTGGAGGCTCATGTTCATGAACCACACCTTTCCTTGTGTCCTTCACCCCAACCAAGATTGAAGGATGACGCAGGCCATACTACTGATTACTCCATGGAGCTGTTTTCACATACCATGCCTGGATTATCAAGTGAAATGGTGAATTACCCAGGCCAAGATGAATCTGACATGGAGTGCACTGATGCACAGCCGCTGATGGATGATTCTGCTGGTACATTCACTCAGAGCACTACATTGTCCTCGCAGTGTACAGAGCCAGATTCTGACCCTGATGAGACTCAGGTGCCCCTTCCCGCACACTATACCACCATACACGGTGACACAGAGGAAGGTGCACATGACATAGAAGAGGAGGTGATGGATGACCCAGTTGTTGACCCAGATTGGCATCCATTGGGGGAAGAGGGTGCTGCTTCCAATAGCTCAGATGAGGAGCATCCACAGCAGACATCGACATCGCAACAGCTGTTATCTGGCAGGCCCGGAGCACTCCAAAGACAGGTTCCAAACATCAAAAGAGTTGCTGGACAGCTTGTCCAGAGGGTCAAAAGATCACAGCGTGCTAGGCCGCAAAATGTCTGCCAAAGTAGGAAGAGTGCAGTGTGGCACTTTTTTGAACAAAATCCTCATGATCAGGCCAAGGTTATCTGTAAGAAGTGCGCAAAGACCTTTACCGAGGGAAAAATCTGAAAAATTTGAATACCAGTTGCATGCTTAGACATTTAACCAGCATGCACTTGCAAGCGTGGACACAACACCAAACCTCAAGTGCCACATGTGCAACTGATCACAACGAAGGTAGTCAGCAACGCTACATTGTTTCCCCCACTGTAAGCCCACCGGTTAGCACAGCAGCAAATGTTGAGGTGTCGTTGCAAGACCACAGCAGTCAGGGAATCCCATTGTTATATCAACGAAAGACTGATTCTAGGCCATCAGAAAGAACACCAGCTCCATCACCATCATCAACCCTCTCTCAGTCCGCCCTGTCCACCGCTACGTCCACCATATGCAGCTCTCAAGTCCAGCTCACCCTCCCAGACACTATGAGTAGGTCAAGAAAGTACTCAGTCTCTCATCCGCGTACACTGGGTTTGAACGCCCACATTGCCAAACTAATCTCGTTTGAGATGATGCCCTTTCGGTTGGTGGAAAGCACAGCTTTCCGCGAACTCATGGCCTATGCAGTACCACGCTATGACCTACCCAGTCGCCACTTCTTCTCTCGCAAAGCCATCCCAGCCCTCCACCATCATGTGAAAGACCGCATTGTCCATGCACTCAAGCAGTCAGTGAGCGGAAAGGTGCACCTCACAACTGATGCATGGTCCAGTCGGCATGGCCAGGGCCGTTACGTGTCCATCACTGCGCACTGGGTTAATGTGGTGGATGCAGGGTCCACAGGGGACAGCGGTGGTGGGACAGTGCTGCCTAGCCCACGGTATAGGAAACAGTTGGCTGTAGGCGTTCGACCCTCCTCCTCCTCCTCCTCCTCCAGAAGCGAAAGCTCATCCACAGAGCGCAGTCGTACGAGCACTCCATCTGCAGCTGCCACTGTTGCACACGATGTGTCCCCCTATCGAGCAGCTAGTAGAAAGCGTCAGCAGGCTGTGTTGCAGATGATGTGTTTGGGCGACAGACACACCGCCGAGGTGCTGGCCGAGTACTTGAAGCGACAAACTGAGTCATGGCTGGGCAGTGTACATCTTGAGGCAGGCAAGGTAGTTAGTGATAACGGCCGTAATTTTGTGGCAGCCATAGCCCTTTCAAAACTCAGCCACATACCTTGCTTGGCTCACACCTTGAACCTGGTGGTGCAGTGCTTCCTCAAAAATTATCCGGAGTTAACAGCCCTGCTCCAGAAGGTGCGAAGACTGTGCGCGCACATCCGCCGGTCGCCTGTACACTCCGTTCGTATGCAGAAGCTGCAGCGATTGCTCCACCTTCCCAACCACCGCCTCATTATCGACATTGCAACAAGGTGGAACTCCACCCTGCACATGGTGGAGCGGCTGTGCGAGCAGAGGCAGGCCATAATGCATTTGTGGGAGGATACACGGCCAGGCACTTTGAGAGCAGACATGGAGTTGACAGGTGTGCAGTGGTCGAAGCTGAAAGACCTTTGTAAAGTCCTTCAGTGTTTTGAGGAATGCACACGGCTGGTAAGCGCAGACGACGCCATCCTAAGCATGAGCATCCCACTTATGCGTCTGCTCATGCAAACTTTGACGCACCTTAAGGAGCAGGCGTCTGCAGCCAATGTTGATGAGGAGGAAGAGGAGGAGGGAATCCTTGATGACATTCAGCCATTGTCTGCTCAGGGACCTCTCCAGGACGAGGTGGAGGAAGAAGAGGAGGAGGAGGATGATGATGGGGATGATTACTTAGGGGAGGAGGATGCATCTCGTGGGGCAAGTGAAAATGTTGGCGTGGCAAGGTCTGGTACAGGGTTTGTGCGTGACTGGAGGGATGTGGATTTGCCAGAAAGTGCTCCTCCACCCAGCACTCGCAGTGCATCATTGACACCGGGAACATTGGCCCACATTTCAGATTATGCCTTGCGGATCCTAAAAAGGGACCCCTGCATTGCCAAAATGATGAACGATGACGACTACTGGTTGGCCAGCATCCTGGATCCACGCTATAAAGGCAAATTACAAAACATCATGCCACAGGAGAACCTTGACCTAATATTGGCTAATAAACAAGCAACTCTGGTAAATCGGTTGCTTGAGGCATTCCCAGCACACAGTAGCGGTGATGGTTCTCACACGAGCCGTACGGGCCGGGGGCAGCTTGGCAGAGGTGTTCGTGGTGCACACAGCAGAAGTGGCATTGGAGACAGGGGTTTCATGACAATGTTGTGGACTGATTTTTCAAATACCGCTCACACAACTGGTAATACTGCATCGATGGAAAGTGACTGGAGACAGCAGTTGTCAACTATGGTTACAAACTACTTTTCCTCCCATATCGATGTTCTCCCACACAGGTCATTCCCCTTTGACTATTGGGCCACTAAACTGGACACCTGGCCTGAATTGGCCCAATATGCCTTACAGGAGCTCGCTTGCCCAGCTGCAAGTGTGCTATCGGAAAGAGTCTTCAGTGCAGCTGGATCAATCCTGACAGAAAAAAGGACCCGTCTGTCAACCCAAAATGTGGATGATCTAACCTTCATTAAAATGAACCACGCATGGGTTTCCAAGGATTTTGTCCCACCTTCCCCTGATGACACATAGGGTGACAGAAAAATGGCTTGCTTTGGTCCACCTCTTCCTGGTACTTCACCTATTTCGCCTATTGCATCAGCTGAATGTCCAACATCAACATATGCCACTTTCTAAAACTCCCTAACTGTGCTGCCTCCCCCCCCATGGCCGGGGTCACCACCTAGCGCACGACACCGTGCGAGTGCCGTTGCCCTGGACAGGTGGGTAGGCCAACTCTTGGGCGCGGGCACTGGCACAGGGTCCCTCATAGTGCAATCAAGTGTCTCTGACGGTGGTGGTGCACACCCGCCGTCAGACACACCGCTGTACTATGAGGGGCCCAGTGCCAGTACCGATGCCCACGAGTGGGCCCCCCTTGCTTGGGCAGGGCCCCAGCATTTGCAATCTTTACCTCTCCCTGCTCCTCCGCTGTGTAATCTGGGCCGTCAAATCCATACTGTGCCTGACACCGTCTGAGCCTGCCTCCTGATGTATAGACATATATTTTGAATGTGTACGCTATCCATACATGTTATACGGGGATACGGTACCCTTTCTAACCTTTGTGCAATCACATGCAATCCATACTGGGCCTAACACCGCCTGAGCCTGCCTCCTGATGTATAGACATATATTTTGAATGTGTACGCTATCCATACATGTTATCTGGGGATACGGTACCCTTTCTAACCTTTGTGCAATCACGTGCAATCCATACTGGGCCTAACACCGTCTGAGCCTGCCTCCTGAGACATATATTTTGAATGTGTACGCTATCCATACATGTTATCTGGGGATACGGTACCCTTTCTAACCTTTGTGCAATCACGTGCAATCCATACTGGGCCTAACACCGTCTGAGAATGATAGATGGGGCCCACCATACACTGGAACATTCCAAAGGTGGACATCAGACACTGGAGCAGCATTTACAGGGCCCATTATACACTAGAGCATTAGAAATGGGGCCCATTATGTTTGGAGCATTATTTGGGCCCATAAGACAGTAGAGCTTCATCCATGGGGACCAACATATACTGTAGCATTATGTGGAGCTCATCATATACTGTTTCAAACATTATATGGGACCAATGATTCTGTATGGAGAAATAGATGGGCCTCGTCATGAGATGTAAAAAGTGAGGTATTTTTCATTGTACTATACCGCTATTTCTCTGCCGTATCGGAGCATGATGAGTTGTGGTATGTGTTAAAGGGGCGCTCTTTCGCCCAGGGCACATGAAAACCTGGAGCCAGCCCTCCCCCCCCACAGTCTGTAGCCAAATAACCCCCATTTTTAAGTGCGTAACTTGTATTATGAAGTTAATTAAGGTTGACAAGCTTAAGTAAGAAGAATTGATGCTTTTGGCATTCAAATGGGCACTGTTGGTGTGTTTCCTGTCCTCCTCTCACTGCCGACTTTTATTCCCCATTGACTTACATTGGGTTTCGTGTTTCGGGACGACCCCGACTTTTCCCTATAATCGGACGATCTTGCTCGACCCGACTTTTGGAAAAGTCGGGTTTCACGAAACGAAATGCGACCCTAAAAAACTAAAAGTCGCTCAACTCTAGTCATTATCTCAGTAAATTAGAATAATTCATAAAAAAACACCTGCAAAGGCTTCCTATGCATTTAAAAAGGTCCCTTAGTCTGTTTCAGTATTCTCCACAATCATGGGGAAGACTGCTGACTTGACAGATATCCAGACAGCAGTCATTGACACACTCCACAAGGAGGGTAAGCCACAAAGGGTCATTGCTAAAGAAGCTGGCTGTTCACAGAGTGCTGTATCCAAGCATATTAATGGAAAGTTGAGTGAAGGAAAAAGTGTGGTAGAAAAAGGTGCACAAGCCACCGGGATAACAACAGCCTTGAAAGGATTGTTAAGAAAAGGCCATTCAAAAATTTTGGGGATATTCACAAGGAGTGGACTGCTGCTGGAGTCATTGCTTCAAGAGCCACCACACACAGACATCTCCAGAACATGGGCTACAAGTGTCACGTTCCTTGTGTCAAGCCACTCATAACAAATAGACAATTCCAGAAGCTCTTTACATGGGCTAAGGAGAAAACGAACTGGTCTGTTGCTCATTGGTCCAAGGTGTTGTTTTCAGATGAAAGTAAATTTTGCATATCATTTAGAAATTAAGGTCCCAGAGTTTGAAGGAAGATTGGAGAGACCACAATCCAAGCTGCTTGAGGTCTAGAGTGTAGTTTCCACAATAAGTGATGGTTTCGGGAGTCATGTCACCTGCTGGTGTAGATCCACTGTGTTTTAGCAAGACCAAAGTCAGTGGTAAGAGCTAAGCAATCTCCAGGCGTAACACAGCAGACCCATATTTTGCTTAGTCACCACAGGTGAGTGCTGAGCTAAAGTGAGTGAAATACAGTACTTGGTAGCGACCACTAAGCTAGACATGGTTCTGCTGCATTCTGCCTGTACATTGCATGGATCTGGCCACAAGTCTAGGCCCATGGTCTATGACCATACAAAGGATATGGCAGTACTTGGGAAAATAGTGCAATATTTTACAGGGCATATTTTTTTTCTTATTAGCCATGATAAAAATGAATAAAATTGAGCTAAATCTACCATTATTTTAACAAATGTATTTTTTTTTCACATAGCCTAATAATAAAGAAATCGGTGAAACACTTCTAATATAAAAACCATTACACCACAAGATTAATTTTTTGGGAGGTGTCGTTTTTCTTTTGGGGTTTTCTGCTGTTCTAGCACTTCAGTGGCTATGCAGCTTATGCCCCAAAACTACTATCAACAAATTTGTAGTCCAAAGTTGTATAGTGAGTCTTCCCTTTTGAGACTCGCCTAGTACACAAACAGAAATTTTCAACCACTTGTTGGGTATTAATGCATTTCTAAGAAATTGCTTTAAAAATTATTAGGAATATGTTCTTCTAATATGAAGTGGAAGTGATCAAATTCTGACTAAAAGAATATTATAGTGGAAAAAAGCATAATTTTTCTACAACCCAGACTTATAAAATTCATTGAAGCAACTGTTGGATCAAAATGCTCACCGCACCGCAAGTAAATTCATAAATTCACTTATGAGTATAATTTCTGAAATGGGGTTGCTTTTAGGTTTTTTTTTGCTGTATTGGCAGATTTTCGACAAATTTTCACTTTAAAAGCCGAATAATGTTTTTTCCCCTCCTTGCCCTCCAATGTGCGAAAAAACAGTAGCTATTCAGCATGCATAAAGAACTGCTGCATTTGGGAGAAATTGCTTTACAAACTGTGCAATCTATTTTCTCCCATTAATCCTTTTGAAGATAAAAAAAAATTGAGGTTAAAGCATAATTTAAGAGGACAAAAAGATAGGTTTTCATTTTCATGCTCCTAGGTTATAAACCTTTTTAACCCCTTTACCCCCAAGGGTGGTTTGCACGTTAATGACGGGCCAATTTTTACAATTCTGACCACTGTCCTTTTATGAAGTAATAACTCTAGAACAGTTCCATGGATCCCGGTGATTCTGACAGTTTTCTCGTGACATATTGTACTTCATGTTAGTGGTAAAATTTCATTAATATAACTTGCATTTATTTGTGAAAAAATGGAAATTTGGCGAAAATTTGAACATTTTGCAATTTTCCAACTCTGAATTTTTATGCCCTTAAATCACAGAAATATGACACACAAAAAAACTTAATAAGTAACATTTCACACATGTTTACTTTACATCAGCACAATTTTGGAACCAAATTTGTTTTTTGTTAGGAAGTTATAAGGGTTAAAAGTTGAGTGATTTCTCATTTTTACAACACTATTTTATTTTTATGGACCACATCACATTTGAAGTCACTTTGAGGGGTCTGTATGATAGAAAATACCCAAAAGTGACACCATTCTAAAAACTGCACCCCTTAAGGTGGTCAAAACCACATTTAAGAAGTTTATTAACCCTTCAGGTGCTTCACAGGAATTTTTTGAATGTTTAAAAAAAATTAACATTTAACATTTTTTCATAAAAAAATTACTTCAGATCCAATTTTTTTTATTTTTCCAAGGGTAACAGGAAAAATTGGACTGCAAACGTTATTGTGCAATTTGTCCTGAGTACGCTGACACCTGATATGTGGGGGGAACCACTGTTTCTGCGCATGGCAGAGCTCGGAAGGGAACAAGCGCCGATAGACTTTTTCAATGCAAAATTGGCTGGAATTGAGATCAGGCGCCATGTCACGTTTGGAGAGCCCCTGATGTACCTAAACAGTGGAAATGGAGTACCTGGGGCATTTGCGGCGTGAGGGCGTGAGCGTGCGCGTGCGGTGCAGGACCGTGGGTTACTCGGTATCGGGCCCGTCGACTTCAACGGGGGACGCGCCACAGCGGCGGCGACCCGGTCCGTGGCCCTGGGGCGTCCATTAAAGAAAATAAATAAAATAGGGGATATGGGAAAAGTTGTTTGAGATGTTGAAGAGTGGTAAAAATGAAGATAAAATTTATAGATGATTAAATACGTGACTCCACCTGTGGTATTCTGGTCAGAGGCGACCAGCGCTGCGGTGTTGTTCCCCTGAGACTGTTGCTGTGGTGGAGCTGAGGTGAAAATAGCTCTCCACAGGTAAAGCAATAGCCCCAGGGCAAAGATGTTAGATTAATAGTCAAAATTGCTGTGAACGTTGGGGTGCAGAGAAATGAGAGGAGGACACAGAGAGGTGCAGTTTCTTTACCTTTTACTGGTAACTGGTTGCAATCCGGAGTACCACATACAGGTGATGGAATGAGTCCGGCTCGCTTGGAGGCATTCAGGGGATCCACCTTGCCAGGTGGGGATTTAGGACCCTTCCTTCTGCGCTTTGTGTGTGGGTCTCCGCCGTTTATAACTAAGCTGCGACCCTCAATTGCGTTATGATTTCACTAACCTGTATGGCTGTTAGCATGAGCTTATTCCACGGGCTCCTTATCTGCTGCCGTGCCATCAGGTGTTCAATGTTGCACAGGAATTTACAATCCCCTGTACTTTCAGATTCAGCAATCAGGACATACAGCTCCTGACCACCAAGGACTCTGGCGTCCCTTTCTCTCTATTAGCGCTTCGCTCTGGGGTCCGCTATATGCAGTTTTAGCTTCCCCGGAGCCTCTTTTTACCTCACGTTTAACTGTCTTGTTATTTCCTCACAGCTCATAGCGCCTCTCATTTCCATGACAACTCCCTCAGCTCACTTCTAGCTGACTCCCCAACCCCCTCTGCTGGCCAGAATTTATAAGGCAGCTCCCTTTTCTGACCAGCAGCTGGAATTGTGATTTAATCTATGTTACCTGGCATGGGGGTCCCCTTTCTGCCTCCAAGCAGGACTTCACCTCTTAGAGGGAGGCAATGTCACTGTGACAACCAGACTCTGGGGTGTCACATACTCCCTCAGTTAAGTTCAGTACTCCTGGACTGAGGGAAACATAACAAGAACTGTTAACAACAACAATTAATGAAAATCTACAAAGTCTTAAAAATGTAAAAATTATCAAAAACCAGACAAAAAGAAAACAATAGCACAGTTACTGCAGCGACCAGTCCTTAAGCTGCTGTCTAGGAATTGCATTTGTGCTTGTACCTGGAGTTTAGTTTGCGGGAAACACCTTAACCCACTTTGTGTGTCATCACTGGGCGTGGCTACAGGGCACTCTGTAGATGGGCCTGTTTTTCGGCCACGCCGGCGGCTTATTTTCAAGGCTTTTTGGAGTAACTATTTACAAATACAAGTTCTGACCACACATAGTCCTGTGGCCCAATTGTCCCTTAACACTAGAACTACCGCAGGGGTCATTTTGACCCTTTGCTATTTCTTTTTCCTATAATTTCTAAAATTTTAACAAATGAGTTCTGACTTTTTGTGACTTTTATTTATTCATGGTAGTGTATATTTTAGGACACAAAAATGAATTGTAACTTTTTCAGGGGCCCTGATTTTACAATTCATACCTATAAGTACTGAAGGGGTCAATTTGACCCCATACATAAAAGTAGTAGTAGGCAAGTCACCTAATATTACAGAGTACAGAAAATCACAGTGCTTCTCCCTAGTTGTAGAGTGTAATTGTATCTTTGCATATCAGGGATGATTCAGAATTTTGTTTTGCCTAAACTTGTCTGAACATGTTTGATCCATGTCTCTTGTAGAGATTTCTGTCTGCACTTCAGTAGCAAACATTACAGTTGAAGCTACAACTCTGCATGTTTGTACAGTGTCGTTTCATTACTTCTGCGATCTTACAAGTCCCTTTTTGTGACGTGTATTTGAAACATGAGTAAGCAGAGCGGTCTGACAAGTGATGAAATTTTGAAATGTCTTCAGAATTTATCTGAAAATGAGTCAGAAGAAGTGGCCCATCATCCGCAATGTCTGAACCACAAACAAAAGGACAAGAAATCCGCAAGCGTCGAAAATGTGAAGTTGGAAGATGCAACGAAAGCAAAACAACTAAAACTTGCGCAAGCTGTAACAAACCAGTTTGTGGAAAATGCACTTGGAAAGTGGAAGAAAGTACTCTTTGTGTTAACTGTTGGACACCGCATGCTATGACCATGTAAAAGGAAAATGCGTGCTGTACTTGATCTTAACACTGTTCCTACTAAGTTAAAATAAATGTTCTTTAATTTGTTAGCAACAAAAAAGTTATTTTTACTCCAGAGTCAGTACTTTTGAATGGGGGTCAAAATGACCCCTAATGGTAGTTATAGGTATTATGAAACATGCGGTAGTTCTAGTGTTAACTGGTTATTACGAATACTTTAAAAAGGTTCATACAGTAAGTCTCTGTAGGCTCTCATGCTTAACAGTTACAACTATATATTCTTATTACTTTATTTACATTATGTAATCTCTGTAATGGGCAGGGATCTGACCTCTTGAACTATGAGTGGATTTACGCTGTATAGGTATTTCTGATGACCTGACCTGTTCTCTGATGTCTACTGTTGGTGCATTAGTCACAACGCTATAAGTAGACTAGTGTAAGATAGGTATTCTAGACTGCCTTCTCTCTACTCCTAGACTCACCATGAGATTGTCAGATTCACTGTTAGCAGGGGACAAATTTCTGCATTCCACTGCAGATGTGGTATCTGTTACTGGAGCCATTTCATTTAGAGTCTCTACTTCATCTGGTGCAGTGGGTTGATGAAAGGTTAGAACTGGTACTACTATTGCCTGATTTACTTGTGTCCACGTCCGGAGAAATTCTCCAAGTATAGTTTGAATCTTTTCTTCCATCTCTACTATGGGTTGTGGAGCGTCTTTGACTTCTTTCTTGTCCTTCAATTGATCAGGGCACATATTTAGGTGATCTCTTGAGACTGCTTCTAAGGTTTCTCCTCCATCTTTGCTGATGATACATACTTTGGTGTTATTAAAGTCTGAAGGTATCATGGTGTATGGCTCTGCCTCCCACTAGTCATCTAGTTTGTGAACACGTCTCTTTCTTTTGAGTACTTGTTCTCCTGGTGCCAAGGGAACTGTAGGGGCGTGTTGATTGTAATTTCTTTCCTGCCTCTGTCTTGCTTGGGACAAACTTTTCTCCACATATTCTTGTACCTTGCGGTATTGTTGCTGCCGCTCTGTATCCCAGTCTGCATCTGGTGATGTTGTCTCTGGTGTTAAGACTCCCATGTCTAAATTAATGGGTAACTTGCCAGGACTTGTTCTCATCAAGTAGGCCGGAGTGCAATCTGTGGAGTTTACCAGTATATGATTATATAGATCTCCCAGATCTTCTCACACATGCCATTTGTCTGTGGATGGTATGGCGTCTTTCT
Organism: Dendrobates tinctorius; assembly: GCF_039654945.1. Taxonomy (NCBI): domain Eukaryota; kingdom Metazoa; phylum Chordata; class Amphibia; order Anura; family Dendrobatidae; genus Dendrobates; species Dendrobates tinctorius. The sequence continues at coordinate 5,841,892 of NW_027361817.1, forward strand.
GATTTTCTTGCAACCGTACATGTTACAGAACTCCTGGAATACTTCTGCCTCAAAGGCTGGACTGTTATGAATGAGTCACTGAGGAGGAAAAGCAAAAACAAGCTAAGCCACAGAAAACCAGAGAGGTTGGTAACTAAGCGGATTGCAGACCCCTGATCCTATCCACACAACTAGCAGTAGCCGTGGAGCGTACCTACGATCATCCTAGACGCCTCGTCACAGCCGGAGAACTAAATAAGCCTAAAGCAAGAAAAGGGGAACTCTAAACTGTCCCAGAGCAGACCCCCAAAGCAATAGACAGCCCCCAAACATGTATTGTCGGTGAGACAAGATGAAAACACGAACACATATAGAAAAATAGGCTGAGCAAATGATGGGGCCCACACTAACTAGAAAGGACAGGAAAGGAAAGATGCTGTCTGCAATCATGCACAAAACCCTGCCAAAAAATGTCCAACACTTTCTGATAACAAAAACCCTGAAGTCGCTAGACTTCAATTCCCTATATCAGCACTCTGGTATATTCTGAAGACAGAGCAAAGAGAGACCAATCTGATCAGGGACAAAAAGCAAACTGGCATAAACAGAGACATAAGAATGGAAATTCAGCACAGCCCCAGCAGGGGCTGGCTGACCACAAAAACTGAGTAAACCAGACCAAATCTCATGTGAAACAATAGCAGAGCACACTTTGCTTGAGAAGGCAGGAACAGAACTGGAAACCTGAACCTCAGGGCAGGAAAAAATCACCAGCACAAAATTAGGGAGTCGGCTGTCTTAAATCCAGTCAGAGACTCCTGATGTCCACTCACAGTCCTCCTCCTCAGGTGGCAGGTCTCTGCCATTTAGATCAGATTCATTACCTACTGTCACTACTAGAGGGAGCCTGGATGGAGAACTCACGACTCCTCTGCCAACACAGCCAGCTCCACCACCCTCACCAGAAGCCAGAGGTATACCAGAAAATGAGTTCACAACACTGGACCATGGTCGGTGAGCACTTGTTCAGGGTATCCGTGCGGTTGACAAAAGTGCTGCTGAAATGCCTTGACTGCTGTCTTTGCTGTTTGATCTTTAACAGGCACGACTACCAAGAACCTTGAGTAATGGTCCACGATGGTCAAAGCATAGGTGTGGCCATTCCTGCTCGGAGTTAACTTCACGTAATCCAAGGCTACCAATTCAAGTGGCTGTTTTGTAATCGGCTGTATTGGGGCTCGCTGGCTGTTACTGTTTTTTCTGTGCAGGTTGCATGGGCCACATTCTCAGCACCACTTCTCAATGGAACTCCTCATGCCAATCCAGTAGAATCTTTCACGAAGTATGACCTCCAACTTCTTCCAACCGAAGTGTCCTGCTCCTTTGTGGTACGCCTCCAAGACCATTGGCGCATCCCTCTTCGGGATTACCACCTGCCAGACCAGTTCGGATGTGCGCGAGTTGATGTTAATCCAACACAGTTTACCCTGGTAGATGAACAGCTTGCCTCTCTCCTTCCATAGCTGTTGTGCTTCCTGTGGATCATCTAGACCAGGGTGTGCATCAGCTTGTGCCATCCACTCCTTTACTAGGCGAACAGCTGGGTCACTATCTTGTGTCTCTGCCCACTCATGATGGGGTAATGGGTTCAACGTTACCTATCGTACGATAAAGCGCTTATTCCTCACCCCTGGGTAGCGCTGGGCTGCAATTGCATGGTGGAAGGCTGGTAACTCGATTTCTTCGAGTTCTTTTGGATCTTCTCCCGATCTGGTGAATTAGGCATCCTGGACAATGCATCCGCATTAGCGTTCTTATGTCCTGCTCGGTACTTGATGGTGAGCTCGTAGTTGGACAGCCGGACCATCCATCGCTGCTCAAGTGCCCCGAACTTTGCCATTTCCGTTGGGTTAGCGGATTATTGTCCGTGTTGTTGGTGAACTTTGCTGAAGCCAAGTAGTGCTTGAAGCACTCTGTTACTGCCCAGACTATGGTGAGGAACTCCAGTTTAACCCCTTCATGACCCAGCCTATTTTGACCTTAATGACCTGGCCATTTTTTGCAATTCTGACCAGTGTCCGTTTATGAGGTAATAACTCAGGAACGCTTCAATGCATCCCAGCGATTCTGAGATTGTTTTTTCATGCAATATTGGGCTTCATGTTAGTGGTAAATTTAGGTCGATAATTTTTGTGTTTTTTTGTGAAAAAATCAGAAATTTGGCGAAAATTTTGAAAAATTCGCAATTTTCAAATTTTGAATTGTTGTTCTGTTAAACCAGAGAGGCATGTGACACAAAATAGTTACCAAATAAGATTTCTCACACGTCTACTTTACATCAGCACAATTTTGGAACCAAATTTGTTTTTTGTTAGGAAGTTATAAGGGTTAAAAGTTGACCAGCAATTTCTCATTTTTACAACAAAATTTACAAAACCATTTTTTTTAGGGACCACCTCACATTTGAAGTCACTTTGAGGGGTCTATATGGCAGAAAATACCCAAAAGTGACACCATTCTAAAAACTGCACCCCTCAAGCTACTCAAAACTACTAGAAGATTATTAACCCTTCAGGTGCTTCACAGGAACTAAAGCAACGTGGAAGGAAAAAATGGACATTTTAATTTTTCCAACACAAATTTTCTTTTAGCATCATTTTTTCCATTTTCACATGGGCAACAGGATAAAATGGATCCTAAGATTTGTTGGGCAATTTCTCCTGAGTACACCAATACCTCATATGTGGTCATAAACCACTGTTTGGGCACACGGCAGGGCTCAGAAGGGAAGGAGCACATTTGACTTTTTGAATGGAAAATATGCTGGAATATTTAGCGCTTGCCAAGTCGCGTTTGGAAAGCTCCTGTGCGCCTAAACATTGGAGCTCCCCAACAAGTGACCCCATTTTGGAAAATAGACCCCTCAAGGAACTTATCTAGATGCATAGTGATCACTTTGAACCCCCAGGTGCTTCACAAATTGATCCATGAAAAAAGTACTTTTTTTTCACAAAAATTATTTTATAGCCTCAGTTTTTTCATTTTCACATGGGCAACAGGATAAAATGTATCCTAAAATTTGTTGGGCAATTTCTCCTGAGCACACCAATACCTCATATGTGGTCATAAACCACTGTTTGGGTGCACGGCAGGGCCCGGAAGGGAAGGAGCACCATTTGACTTTTTGAATGGAAAATTAGCTCCAATCGTTAGCAGACACCATGTCGCGTTTGGAGAGCTCCTGTGTGCCTAAACATTGGAGCTCCCCAACAAGTGACCCCATTTTGGAAACTAGACCCCTTAAGGAACTTATCTAGATGTGTAGTGAGCACTTTGAACCCCCCAAGTGCTTCACAAAAGTTTATAACGTAGAGCAGTGAAAATAAAAAATCATTTTTTTTCCTCAAAAATGATTTTTTAGCACACTATTTTTTATTTTTACAAGGGTAACAGGAGAAATTGGACCACAAAAGTTGTGGTCCAGTTTGTCCTGAGTATGCTGGTACCCCATATGTGAGGGGGAACCACTGTTTGGATGCACGGCAGGGCTCAGAAGGAAAGGAGCACCATTTGACTTTTTGAAATGAAAATTAGCTCCAATCGTTAGCGGACACCTTGTCGTGTTTGGAGATCCCCTGTGTGCCTAAACTTTGGAGCTCCCCCACAAATGACCCCAAAATATTTTTCAGTCCACAATTTTTTATTTTCACAAGGGTAACAGGATAAATTGGACCCCAAAAGTTGTTGTACAGTTTGTCCTGAGTATGCTGGTACCCCATATGTGGGGGGAACCACTGTTTGGGCACACGTCGGGGCTCGGAAGGGAAGTAGTGACGTTTTGAAATGCTGAATTTGATGGCATGGTCTGCGGGCGTCATGTTACATTTGCAGAGCCCCTGTGTGCCTAAACAGTAGAAACCCCCCACATGTGACCTCATTTTGGAAACTATACCCCTCAAGGAACTTATCTAGATGCATAGTTAGCACCTTGAACCCCCAAGTGCTTCACAGAAGTTTATAACGCAGAGTCATGAAAATAAAAAATCATTTTTTTCCTAAAAAAAAATGATTTTTAGCCCGCAATTTTTTTTTCACAAGGGTAACAGGATAAATTCGACCCCAAAGGTTGTTGTCCAGTTTGTCCTGAGTTCGCTGATACCCCATATGTGGGGGATGATCACTGTATGGGCTCACGTCAGGGCTCTGAAGGGAAGTAGTGACATTTTGAAATGCTCACTTTGATGGAATGGTCTGTGGGCATCATGTTGCATTTGCAGAGCCCTTGATCTTGATGTACCTAAACTGAGGAAACCCCTCACAAGTGACCCCATTTTGGAAACTACACCCCATAAGGAACTTGCCTAGATGTGTGGTGAGCACCTTGAACCTCCAAGTGCTTCACAGAAGTTTATAACGCAGAGTCATGAAAATAAAAAATCATTTTTTTTCCTCAAAAAATGATTTTTTAGCTCGCAATTTTTTATTTTCACAAGGGTAACAGAAGAAATTGGACCCCAAAAGTTGTTGTCCAGTTTATCTTGAGTATGCTGGTACCCCATATGTGGGGAGGAACCATTGTTTGGGCACACATCAGGGCTCAGAATGGAAGTAGTGACGTTTTGAAATGCAGACTTTGATGGAATAGTCTGCGGTCGTCATTACGTTTGCAGAGCCCCTGATGTGCCTAAACAGTGGAAACCCCCCACAAGTGACCCCATTTTGAATGCTAGACCTTCCAAGGAACTTATGTAGATGTGTTGTGAGCACTTTGAACCCCCAAGTGCTTCACAGAAGTTTATAATGCAGAGACATGAAAATGAAAAAATCATTTTTTTTCCACAAAAATAATTTTTTAGCCGCCAATTTTTTATTTTCCCAAGGGTAACAGGAGAAATTAGTCCCCAAAAGTTGTTGTGCAATTTTTCCTGAGTACGCATATGTTGTGGTAAACCACTGTTTGGGCACATGTCGGGGCTTGGAAGAGAGGGAGCACCGTTTGACTTTTTGAACGCAAAATTGGCTGGAATCAATGGTTGCACCATGTCGCATTTGGAGACCCCCTTATGTGCCTAAACAGTGGAAACCCCACAATTCTAACTTCAACCCTAACCCCAACACATCCCTAACCATAACCCTAACCCCAACACACCCCTAACCCTAATTCCAACCCTAACCCTAATCCCAACCCTAATCATAATCCTAACCACAAGCCTAACCCTAATTCCAACCCTAAACCTAATTCCAACCCTAACCCTAATTCCAACCCTAACCCTCTTTCCAACCCTAACCCTAACCCTCTTTCCAACCCTAAACCTAACCCTTGTTCCAACCCTAACCCTAACCCTCTTTCCAACCCTAACCCTCTTTCCAACCCTAACCCTCTCTCCAACCCTAACCTTAATGGAAATATAAAAATATTTTCTTTATTTTATTAGTTGTGCCTACCTATGGAGGTGATAATCGGGGGGTTTATTTACTTTTTATTTCATTTTGATCACTGTGAGAGTGATCAAAATGAAAGAATGGAATCTGCAGCTGGCGGATTCGGGCGGGCGCACTGCGCATGTGCCCACCATTTTCCAAGATGGCGGCGCCCACGATCCGGACCCGTGGAACACCGGAAGCGACAAGGGGACTCAGGAGGTACCAGGGGGTGTGAGGGGGGATCGGATGCTGGTGGGGAGCGGAGGGAATGGGAGGGGGGTGCAAATGATGACAGCGGCAGCAGATCACCGCTGTCATTCAGTGGCGGGGGGGCCATCGCCGGTGGAGGGGGTCGGATCGGTGTCTCCAGCCATGTCCGATGCTACAGCAGCATCGTCCATGGCTGGATTGTAATATTTCATCAATTTTCATTGATGAAATATTACTATCGCTCTGATTGGCTGTTTCACTTTTAACTGCCAATCAGAGCGATCGTAGCCATTTGGGGGCGAAGCCACGCCCCCTGTGGTGAATTACAAAGCCCCCTGTATCTGCGGGTCAGGTGACCTTTCATTGACCCCGGTCACCCGACCCGCAGGGGGGCTTTGAAGTCATGACACAGGGTATGCATCATGGGTCGGAATGGCACTGACTTTCATGACGCATACGCTGTTTCACAGGTCGGGAACCGGTTAAAGGAACTGTAGTTAACAGGGTTCCTCTCAGTGGAACGAAGCTTCCTGCTGGCGTAGGCAATCACTCTTTCTCTGCCTTTCTGCACTTGTGACAACACTGCTCCTGATCCCATGTTGCTGGTGTGAGTTTTAAGTACGAATGGTTGGTCATAGCCAGGGCAGGCCAGGGCCTCATCTCCCGTGAGGGCCAGTTTCAACTTGGTGAAGGACTCTCCTATCCTTTTGTTCCACTCGAACAGAAGACTCTTTCCATGGCCTTCTTGGATTGGCCCACTAGAAGATCTTGCAGCGGTGCTGCTATTTTGGTGAAGTCCTTGATAAATCTTCGGTAGTAGCCTACTAACCAAAGAAACTAAAAACACATGTGACATGCACAAGTGTGAACAAGTCGGTCGGACAGTGTTCACACCACCCACTGACTGAAACACAAAAAGAAAACACAGAATGACAAATATGCAGAAATACCCTGCAGTAACAAATATGACAGTAATCAGCAAGTGCTGGTAAAATGATGGCAACAAATAAAGTCGATACGCTTTTTTGCAAAAAAATGTATACCAAGCTGCTCCACCTCGTCAAGGTAACCCTTAATGGAGCAGTCCCTATCTAATGTATTTAAAACCTGAACATATGAACAGTGTCTAAATGAACAGGATTCAGACAGGCGCTTCCTAGTGTGGGCACGTGGTGTAAGACATGTGCATGTCACACAAGAGAGGAGTGGGGGTCTCTCAAACCATGCATAAGCAAGGAAAAAAAGGGATTAAAAACACATGTGACATGCACAAATGTGAACAAGTCGGTCAGACAGTGTTCGCACCACCCACTGACTGAAACACAAAAAGAGAACACAGAATGACAAATGTGCAGAAATACCCTGCAGTAACAAATATGACAGTAATCAGTAAAAACTAAAAACGTATCGACTAAATACCCTGTTTTTGTTGCCATCTTTTTACCAGCACTTGCTGATTACTGTCAAATTTATTACTGCAGGGTATTTCTGCACATTTGTCATTCTACGTTTTCTTTTTGTGTTTCAGTCAGTGGGTGGTGTGAACACTGTCCGACCGACTTGTTCACATTTGTGCATGTCACATGTGTTTTTAATCCCTTTTTTTCCTTGCTTATGCATGGTTTGAGAGACCCCCATCCCTCTCTTGTGTGACATGCACATAAAGAGCTGTCTTACACCACGTGCTCACACTAGGAAGCGCCTGTCTGAATCCTGTTCATTTAGACACTGTTCATATGTTCAGGTTTTAAATACATTAGATAGGGACTGCTCCATTAAGGGTTACCTTGACGCGGTGGAGTGGCTTGGTATACATTTTTTTGCAAAAAAAAAGTATCGACTAAATACCCTGTATTTGTTGCCATCTTTTTACCAGCACTTGCTGATTACTGTCATATTTGTTACCGCAGGGTATTTCTGCACATTTGTCATTCTGTGTTTTCTTTTTGTGTTTTAACCCAAGAAACTGCCTTACTTCATGAATAGTGCTGGGTCTTTTCCAGTCCCGGATAACAGTGACTTTGTCAGGATCGGATGCAACACATTCCGCGCTCACCACATGGCCTAGGTACTGCACCTTGGGTTTCAAAAGGTGATATTTGGACGGTTTTATTTTCAGTCCAAAGTTTGACAGGGCTTCGAATACCTCGGCCAGGTGCTTCAAATGGTCTTCGTAGGTCTTGGAGAAGACGATGATGTCATCCAAGTACAGCAAAATGGTTTCAAAGTTTTTATGTCCAAGGCAGCATTCCATTAACCGCTGAAATGTTCTTGGTGCATTACTGAGCCCAAACGGCATGTAGCTAAATTCGCAGAGGCCCATTGGTGTTGTAAATGCTGTCTTCTCTTTGTCTGCCTCTGCCACAGGAGCCTGCCAATACCCACTGGTGAGATCTAAGCTAGAGAAATAATTAGCAGTTCTCAGTGCAGCTAGTGATTCCTCAATTCTAGGCAATGGGTAAGCGTCTTTATGTGTAATGCTTTTAATCCGCCTGTAGTCTACACACATTCTCATAGTACCATCTTTCTTCTTAACGAGGACTAATGATGCTGCCCAGTGGCTACAACTATCTCTGATTACCCCAGCCTCCTTCATCTCCCGTAACATACTCTTGGCACATTGATAGTGTGCTGGGGGTACAGGCCGGTGCCTCTCTTTAAAGGGTGGATGATCTCCGGTGGGGATATGATGTTGGACCCCTTTTGCCTGCCCAAAGTCTAGAGGATGCTTGCTGAAAACCCGTTCAAATTCTCGAGCCACCCGGTATGCCCCATGCTTTTGGTGCGATGGGGTGGAGTCAGTGCCTACATGTAGCTGCTGACACCAATCCTCCTGCTGCCCTTCAGAGCCATTCTCCTCCACCTTGTCAGACGGAAGCAAGGGTTCTAGTGTCTCCATTGCATTGTTACTGACAGTGAACAATTTAGCAAGGGTGGCATACCGGGGTAACTGGACCTCTCTCTCCCCACAATTTAAGATGTGTATCGGTACTCTCCCCTTGTGGACATCAACTACCCCTCTGGCTGTCAGGATAGTGGGCCTACTATCAGAGTACATGGGTTCTACCCGGGCTTGGTAATCTTGACCCCTTAGGCCCGACACCAAATTAACATTTCACTTCTGGGAGGTACTGCAATGGGAAAAGGATCTCTTACTCTGACACTGCTGACTTCTCCACCAGACAGCTCTACCTGTTGTCTCTGCATCAGGGCTCTGATCTCCTTTTGCAGGACCCGTTGCTGACTGGAGCTGGCGTTCTCGGCTACCTGTTGTAACAAAGCAATAATTTCTCCAAGACAATTTTCAAATACATTAGTGCCTAAAGTGATCATAGGATGGCATTCTCGTTTGTCAATATCAACTATAATCAAACCATGCGATTGCAATTCTACTCGGCCAATCTTGATGGTCACCTCTTTATATCCCATCTGAGGTAAGGGCTGACCATTGCTGGCAAAAATGGTAAGGTCTTTATCTGGGCTATGAGTAATGTCTGAATCTGCCCAGTACTGCTTAAAAAGAACATATGGCATCGTTGTCACCTGGGAACCGGTGTCCAGTAAAGCGTTCATCTGAAAACCATCAATCACGACAGGCAGGACTAGTCGCCCTCCTACGTACTTGTCTTGCCAATTTGGTGGGCCTGGTTGTCTTACTCCTGGGGGTTGGCCCTTTGCCCCAGGGGTTGCTTGTTTAAATGACAGAATCTTGCTAGGTGTCCCGCCTTGTTGCAGCGGCGACAGATGGGCTGTCCGTCCTCGTCATAGCGATCGCTGTCTCTCCCTCTGGTTGGTGGGATCCTCCTCTGCTGTTGCCATGGGACATCATCTGGACTGGAGGCCAGCTGGATCTTCTTCTTCGGAGTCACTTGTAGGGACTGCACAGTCTTTGTGAGCGCAGCCGCACTTTTGGTTAGTTCCTGTACTTGGAGACGTAAGTCTGCAGTAGAATCATCATCGTGGGATGGCTTGTCAGTCTCAATAGGGGTCTTTGGAAAGGATGCTGTCTCCTGCTGGTATGTAATTGCAGGAGGATTAGAGGGCTCTGTGCTGCTAGGATTCGGTTCACGTAGCACCCGTATGGCTCTATCCTTAAAGTGTGCAAAGTCCAATTCAGGATTTTGTAGGGCCATTATGCGCAGCTGTGTCCTTTGGTTGTTAGACTGGAGTCCCTCTATGAACTGCTCTGTTAGTAATCGATCTTCATCTTGCACGCTCTCAGGGTCAACCTGCTTTACGGCCCTTAGAGCTTCCTGAAGATTAAGGGCATAGTCCCGTATACTGTCCTGCAATCTCTGTTTGCACCCAAAGAATCTCATTTTTATCTCCGTTGCAGTGCTGGTATCAAAAGCGTTCTTCAGTCTGGCCAAGATTTGATGGACAGTCCCTTTATCAGTGTCCGGCCAGGACTTTACTTCCCTCTGGCCACACCAGTTAACTGGCCGATGAGGATACTGACTTTTTGGCTCTCTGACAGGGGGTACACTTTGAACAAACTACATACTCTTTCTTTAAAATTGCTCAGGGTTTGCGACTCCCCTGAGTACTGTGGTAATCAGGCTGCTCCTGGTCTATATGGCATTGATAGCGGCATTATGGAGGCTGCGGCTGCGACCGCTGCTGAATCTTCACCTGCGTTGGGCATTTTCTTCCTGTTTTTCACTTGCTCACAATAGATTAAAAACACACATGTGACATGCACAATGTGATCAAGTCTGTTGGACCATGTTCACACCACCCTGACTGAAGCACAAACAAAAAGCACAGAATGACAAATGTGCAAAAATACCTTGCAATAAGACGTATAACAGTAATCAGCAAGTGCTGATAAAAGGTAATAACAAACACAGGGTATTTAGTCGATACTTTTTTTGCAAAAAAATGTATGCCAAGCTGCTTCACCAACGTCAAGGTAACCCGTATTGAAGCAGTCCCTATCTAATGTATTTAAAACCTGAACATATGAACAGTGTCTAAATGAGCAGGATTAAGACAGGCGCTTTCTGGTATAGGCACGTGGTGCAAGACAGCGCCAACATATTCCGCAGCATTTACAATTAAGTGGTGACATCTACAGACAATAAAGCCAATACAAGTTAATAAAATACAATTCAATAAAATAATTGGATGCATTAAAAGAAGCATAGATGCTCATGAGGAGAACATAATTTTACCTCTATACAAGTCACTAGTGCGACCACACTTAGAATACTGTGTACAGTTCTGGTCTCCAGTGTATAAGAAAGACATAGCTGAACTGGAGCGGGTGCAGAGAAGAGTGACCAAGGTTATTAGGGAACTGGGGGGTCTGCAATACCAAGACAGGTTATTACACTTGGGGTTATTTAGTTTGGAGAATCGAAGGCTTAGGGGTGATCTTATTACAATGTATAAATATATGCGGGGACAGTACAATGACCTTTCTAATGATCTTTTTACTCTTAGCCCTGTGACAGGGACAAGGGGGCATCCTCTACGTCTGGAGGAAAGAAGGCTTAAGCATTCTCACAGACGTGGATTGTTTACTGTAAGAGCAGTGAGACTGTTATGAGCTCATTTTCTCCTTCACCTTTGATGTCCGATGAACTCCCTCTGCTGGTGAAAGGAGGTAGTGAAATTGATTTGGATGGGAAAAACCTGTCATCTGAACAGGTGGAGTGTGATTGGACATCCGGAATCTCTGAGTGGATATAAGGCCACCGACGCCCTGTTGGGTTGCTGGTGATCCTCTCTGCTCTGAGCTCTGGCCTCCAGTTTAGTCCTGTCTACTAAAGCTAAGTTTTTGATCTGCTTTTGTTCCATGAGATTTTGTCTGGTTTACTTTGTGTTTGTGTTCAGCCAGCCCTGGTTGGGACTGGCTGAACTCCATTTTTGTTTCTGATCAGTTGATCTCTTTGCTCTGTTTTCAGAATATACCTGAGTGCTGATATAGTGATTTTGAAGTCTAGTGACTTCAGGGCCTTTTCTATCAAACGTGTTGGACATTATTTTTGGCAGGGTTTTTGCGTGATTGCAGACAGTTGCTTTTCTTTCCTGTCCTATCTAGTTAGTGAGGGTCCCATCGTTTGCGCAGCCTGTCTTTCTGTCTGTGTTTGTGTTTTCCTCTGTTTTCATCATCAATACATGTTGGGGGCTGTCTATTGCTTTGTGGTCTGCTCTGGGGCAGTTTAGATTTCCCCTTTCTTTCTTTAGGTTTATTTAGTTCTCCGGCTGTGAACGAGGTGTCTAGGACCACCGTAGGAACACCCCACGGCTACTGTTAGTTGTTGTGAATAGGATCAGCGGTCTGCAATCCGCTAGCTACCAACCTCTCCGGTTTTCTGGACTTAGCTTGTATTTTTATTTTTTCCTCCTCCGGTGACTCATTCATAACAGAATCACCAGACATACCGCAGATTCTAGGGTACTCAATAGCAGGAAAGAATTGTAAAAAAAAAAAAAAAATAAAGTGTCAGAATTTTTTTTTTATGTATATTTTTTCCTCTTTTTCTCTGGGGCCGTAGGAGGAATTTTCTTAATGGAGATTAAGCAATTGTCTGATCGTGTGGAGCAGCTGGCTGCTGAAGTGTGGGGAATTTCCACCTGTCTTGCTCATTCACATGCTGCTGAACCAACGATTCCTACTCCTGATGTGGTTTTTGGGGATCGGTCTAAATTTTTGAATTTCAAGAATAATTGTAAATTATTTCTTGCCTTGAAGCCTAACTCATCGGGGAGCTCTGCGCAGCAGGTAAAAATTGTCATCTCTTTGCTGCGCGGCGATCCCCAGGATTGGGCGTTTTCTTTGACACCTGATGATCCTATTTTAACTACTGTGGACGCATTTTTTCAAGCCTTGGGGTTGGTGTATGATGAACCTAATGCTATTAATCAAGCTGAGAAAGCCCTGTTGGCATTGAGCCAGGGTCAGGATTCTACAGAGTTATACTGTCAAAAATTCCAAAAGTGGGCGGTCCTTACTACCTGGAATGATGGTGCCTTGGCAGCTCTGTTTCGGAAGGGTTTGTCAGAAACTGTAAAAGATACTATGGTGGGATTTCCTGTTCCCTCTGGTCTTGACGATTCTATGTCACTAGCCATTCAGGTTGATCGGCGTTTACGTGAACGTAAAAGTACACAAGAAATGTTGCCACCTGTTGAACAAATGTCTGAACCTATGCAATGTGATAGAGTCTTGTCTAGGGCGCAACGTCAGAAGTTCAGAAGGCGTAATAAGCTGTGTTTTTTCTGGGGAGATGCCTCTCATATGATTTCTGTCTGCCCTAAACGAGAGAAACGTTTTGCACACACATTTGCTGTGGGTGGTGTTCAACCTAAGTTTCTTCTGGCAATTACTCTGATCTGCTCCCTGTCCACATTTTCCGCTAAGGCTTTTGTGGATTCGGGAGCGGCTCTGAACCTGATGGACTTGGATTTTGCTAAACGCTGTGGGTTTCCTATGACACCTCTGCGGACGCCTATCCCTTTGAGGGGTATTGATGCTACTCCTTTGGCTAAGAATAAACCTCAGTTTTGGACCCAGGTGGTAATGCGGGTCGCCCCAGACCATCAAGAAAATTGCAGATTTTTGGTGTTGCATAATTTGCATGATACCATTATTCTGGGATTTCCCTGGTTGCAAATCCATAATCCAGTTTTGGATTGAAAATCTGTGTCTGTGGTGAGTTGGGGTTGTCGGTGTGCTCTTGGTGACACTCCTGTTTTCTCCACCTCTTCCCAGTCGCATGATGTTCCTGACTATTTGGCTGATTTTTATGATGTATTTAGTGAGAATAAGTCTGCGTCTTTGCCTCCTCATAGGAGTTATGACTGTGCAATTGAGTTGAGCCCTGGTTGTAAATTTCCCAAGGGTCGACTTTTCAATTTATCTGTACCCAAGCACGAGGCTATGCGATCCTATATTAAGGAGTCGTTAGAGAAGGGTCATATTAGACCATCCTCTTCACACTTGGGTGCTGGTTTTTTTTTCGTGGCCAAGAAAGATGGTTCATTAAGGCCTTGTATTGACTATCGTTCCCTCACCAAAATTACTGTTAAATATCAGTATCCGTTACCCCTGATTTCTGATCTATTCTCCAGAGTTAAACGTGCTTGCTGGTTTACCAAGCTTGACCTCAGGGGGGCGTATAATCTTATTCGCATTAAGTATGGGGATGAATGGAAGATGGCGTTTAATAGTCCGGAGGGACATTTTGAGTACCTGGTGATGCCTTTTGGGCTCACTAATGCCCCTTCTGTCTTCCATTGCTTCATGAATGATATTTTCCGGGACTTTGTGGATAAATTTTTGATCGTCTATCTGCATGATATTTTGATCTTTTCCAGGGATTGGGACTCTCATGTGGAACATGTTCGGACTGTGTTCCGGATATTGAGGGAGAATTCCCTGTATGTCAAGGGATCGAAATGCCTTTTTGGTGTACAGAGGATTTCATTTTTGGGATTTATTTTGTCTCCGTCAACTATTGAAATGGACCCGGCCAAGGTACAGGCCATTTATGATTGGGTTCAGCCCACTTCTTTGAAGGCCTTCCAGAAGTTTTTGGGTTTTGCTAATTTTTATCATAAATTTATAGCTAATTTTTCTGGTATTGCCAAACCATTGACTGATTTGACTAAGAAGGGTGCTGATGTGCTGAATTGGTCTCCAGAGGCTGTTTCTTCCTTTCAGGAGCTGAAGCGGAGGTTCACTTCTGCTCCGGTTTTGCGGCAACCTGATGTCTCACTCCCGTTTCAGGTAGAGGTGGACACTTCTGAGATTGGTGCAGGAGCTGTTTTGTCCCAAAAAGATCCGGTAACATCTAAAATGAATCCCTGTGCTTTCTTTTCCCGAAAGTTCTCCCCATACGAACGCAACTATGATGTGGGGAATTGGGAACTGTTAGTCATTAAATGGGCATTTGAGGAGTGGAGACATTGGTTGGAGGAAGCTAAACATCAAGTCGTGGTCCTTACTGACCACAAGAATTTGATTTACCTTGAGTCGGCCGAACGCTTGAATCCTAGACAGGCTAGGTGGGCCTTGATTTTCAAACGTTTTGATTTTGTGGTCTCTTTTCTTCCGGGCACTAAGAATGTCAAGGCAGATGCCCTCTCTAGGAGTTTCTTTGCTGATTCTCCTATTGTGACTAAGCCTGCTACCATCTTAGGTGAGGGGGTAGTTCTTTCTGCCATCTCGCCCGATTTGAGACGTGCTCTGCAAGAGTTTCAGGAGGACAAACCTGAGCGTTGTCCCATTGGAAAATTGTATGTTCCTGACCAGTGGAGGAAGAGAGTAATGTCTGAAGTTCATTGCTCCATATTGGCTGGTCATCCAGGTATTTTTGGTACTAGAGATTTGGTGAGTCGGTATTTTTGGTGGCCCACCTTGTCTCGTGATGTCAGGAATTTTGTGCAGTCCTGTGGGACTTCCTCCCGGTCTAAACCTTGTTCTTGCTCTAGTGGGTTGATGATGCCTTTGCCGGTGCCCAGGAGGCCATGGACCCATATTTCAATGGATTTTATTTCTGATATGCCTGTCTCTCAGAGAATGACTGTTATTTGGGTGATTTGTGATAGATTCTCTAAGATGGTCCATCTAGTACCACTCCCGAAGTTGCCATCTTCCTCAGAGTTGGTGCCCTTGTTTTTGCAACAGGTGGTTCGCTTGCATGGGATTCCTGAGAATATTGTGTCTGACAGAGGAGTTCAGTTTGTTTCTAGATTTTGGAGGACTTTTTGTTCCAAGCTGGGAATTCAGTTGTCCTTCTCCTCTGCATTTCACCCTGAGACCAATGGGCAGACGGAGAGAACAAACCAGACTTTGGAATCTTATTTGAGATGTTTTATTTCTGCTGATCAGGATGATTGGGTTTCATTTTTGCCCTTGGCCAAATTTGTTTTAAATAATAGAGCTAGTTCTGCCACTTTGATGTCACTTTTTTTGTAACTTTGGGTTTCATCCTCGATTCTCTTCAGGGCAGGTGGAGTCTTCTGCCTGCCCAGGTGTTGACACTGTGGTGGAGAGATCTGGGACCAGGTGGTGGATAAGTTGTCTCTCTCCCAGGAAAAGGCCCAGCGGTTTTCCAACCGGCATAGGACCATTGGTCCCCGGTTTAAGGTGGGTTATATGGTTTGGTTGTCATCAAAGAATATCTCTATGAAGGTGGCTTCTCCAAAGTTTAAACCTAGATTTATTGGACCTTACAAGATTTTGGAGATTCTTAATCCGGTCTCTTTTCGATTGGCTCTTCCTGTTACATTCAAGATCCATAATGTGTTTCATAAGTCTCTGTTAAAGAGGTTTGTTGAGCCAGTAGTTCCTGTGGTGGCACCTCCTGACCCTGTATTGGTTGAAGGTAATGTGGAATATGAGGTTGAGAAGATACTGGATTCTCATCTGGCTAGACGGAGACTCCAGTATTTGGTTAAGTGGAAGGGTTATGGCCAGGAGGATAATTCTTGGGTCTCTGCATCCAATATTCATGCCGATTGGTTCGTGCTTTTCATCGGGCCCATCCTGATCGCCCTGGTGGCGTGGGTGAGGGTTCAGTGACCCCTCCTCAAGGGGGAGGTACTGTTATGAGCTCATTTTCTCCTTCACCTATGATATCCGATGAACTCCCTCTGCTGGTGAAAGGAGGTAGTGAAATTGATTTGGATGGGAAAAACCTGTCATCTGAACAGGTGGAGTGTGATTGGACATCCGGAATCTCTGAGTGGATATAAGGCCGCCGACGCCCTGTTGGGTTGCTGGTGATCCTCTCTGCTCTGAGCTCTGGCCTCCAGTTTAGTCCTGTCTACTAAAGCTAAGTTTTTGATCTGCTTTTGTTCCATGAGATTTTGTCTGGTTTACTTTGTGTTTGTGTTCAGCCAGCCCTGGTTGGGACTGGCTGAACTTCATTTTTGTCTCTGATCAGTTGATCTCTTTGCTCTGTTTTCAGAATATACCTGAGTGCTGATATAGTGATTTTGAAGTCTAGTGACTTCAGAGCCTTTTTTATCAGACGTGTTGGACATTATTTTTGGCAGGGTTTTTGCGTGATTGCAGACAGTTGCTTTTTTTTCCTGTCCTATCTAGTTAGTGAGGGCCCCATCGTTTGCTCAGCCTGTCTTTCTGTCTGTGTTTGTGTTTTCCTCTGTTTTCACCGTCAATACATGTTGGGGGCTTTCTATTGCTTTGGGGTCTGCTCTGGGGCAGTTTAGATTTCCCCTTTCTTTCTTTAGGTTTATTTAGTTCTCCGGCTGTGAACGAGGTGTCTAGGACCACCGTAGGAACACCCCACGGCTACTGTTATTTGTTGTGAATAGGATCAGGGGTCTGCAATCTGCTAACTACCAACCTCTCTGGTTTTCTGGACTTAGCTTGTATTTTTGCTTTTTCCTCCTCCGGTGACTCATTCATAACATGAGACTATGGAACTCTCTGCCATATGATGTTGTAATGAGTGATTCCCTGCTAAAATTTAAGAAGGGACTGGATGCCTTTCTTGAAAAGTATAATATTACAGGGTATATACACTAGTTTCCTTAATATTGCGTTGATCCAGGGAGCTAGTCTGATTGTCGTATGTGGAGTCGGGAAGGAATTTTTTCCCCCAATGTGAAGGTTACTGTTAGCCACATGGGGTTTTTTTTGCCTTCCTCTGGATCAACATGTTAGGGCAAGTTAGGATAGGATATGGATTGAACTAGATGGACTTAAAGTCTTCCTTCAACCTTAATAACTATGTTACCATGTTACTAAGGGGGTGATAAAGGGGGGTTTGATTTACTATTTATGGCGGTTTTTATGTTTGGCAGCTGTCACACGCTAAAAGACGCTTTTTATTGTAAAAATAGTTTCTGCATCACCACATTTTGAGAGCTAAAATTTTTCCATATTTTGACACACCGAGTCATGTGAGGTCGTATTTTATGCAGGACGAGTTGATGTTTTTATTGGTTCCATTTTGGGGCACATGACTTTATCGCTTTTTATTCTGATTTTTGTGACGCAGAATGTAAAAAAAACAGCATTTCATGAATTTCTTTTTGAGGGGCGTTTACACCGTTCCGTGTGTGGTAAAATTGATAAAGCGATTTTATTCTTCGGATCAGTATGATTACAGTGATACCTCATTTATATCATTTTTTATGTTTTGTCGCTTTTATACAATTTTATATAAAAAACAATTTTATATAAAAAATAACTATTTTTGCATCGCTTTATTCTGCGAGCTATAACTTTTTTATTTTTTAGCTGATGATGCTGTATCGTGGTTCATTTTTTGCTGGACAAGATGACGTTTTCAGCGGTATCATGTTTATTCAAATGCGTCTTTTTGATCACTCGTTATTGAACTTTTTGTTCAGCAGTATGATGATAAACCATTGATTTTTGCCTAGTTTTTTTTTTAAGGGGTTCACTAATGGTGATAACTAGCGGGGCAGTTTTATAGGGTGGGTCGCTGCGGACGTGGGGATACCAAATATGTGTATTTTTATTGTTTTTTTATTTACAAAAAAAAGAATTTATTAGTGAATTTTTTAAATTTATTTAGGAATTTTTTTAAAATTATTTTTACATGTGTTTTTTTTTTACTTTATTATTTTGTCCCAGGTGGGGACATCACTGTGAAGTGTCAGATCACTGCCCTCAGCAGGCACTGAAGAATTTGCCTCCCTGAAGGCCCCCAAAGGCCCCCACTGCCATATTGGATCCAGGGGCCTGCAGGGAGGGAGGCCCTCGGAACATCGCGATCACATTGCGCTGTTCCGAGGGTCCAGGGAAGCATGCAGGGAGCACCCTTCCTGCGTGAATCTTCCATAATCCCCGCTACACTGCGCTCATGTTTGATCACAGTTTGCCAGGGGTTAATGTGACGGGGGCGGTCCGTGACTGCCCTGACACATAGTGCTGGGTGCCAGCTGTGATAATCAGCTGTGATAATTAGCTGACACCTGGCCGCTATCAGCGGCGTTCCCCCGAGGCGCCGCTGATCGCTATGACATACTATCTCGTCCTTGGGAATTAAGTCCCAGGGCCCATGGATGAGATAGTACATCATATGGCAGAAAGGGGTTAAAGTACCTGTGTCTAGAAAGATCACTTCATCTCTAAATATATTTATTGAGGGGTTTAGTGTCCAAAATTGGGTTACTTTTAGGGGTTTCACATGTTTTAGCTCCTCTAGGGCATTGCAAATGCAATATTGTTTCTACAATCTATTCCAGCCAAAATTGTGCTCCAATACTCAAATAGTGAACCTTCCCGTGCTCTGTGTGCAAAGCAGTCATTTATAAACATATAGTGTGTTTCAGTGTACTTAAGAGAAATTGCTGTACACATTTTTAGCTCCATTTTCTTCTGCTATTCTTAAAAAAATTGAAAAATTTGGCACTAAAAATTTTTTTGGGAAAAAAAGGATTTTTTTTCATATTTTCATCACATACCCATTTGAATTTCCTCAGGGATGTAATTACCAATACGGGGTCACTTTTTCAGCACATGTGGGGAACTTCTAATTGCATGTGCTATCTATTCCAGCCAAAATTGTGCACCAAAGGTCTGACAAAGGTCCTTTCCTTCTGTTTGATGCTTTGTGAATAGACAGTAGATTCTGTCTAAATATGGGGTGATGCTTTCATGATCCAGGTCGGAGTTTGTTCTTTGTTATCCTCTCCTCGGTCTAGTCATAACTTTCTCTGCCTCGCTTTGGGACCTTTTGACTATTTCAGTCTGCTGCTGTTGGCAGGCAGTGTCAGTTATAGTTCCTGCCCCAGCTTGATTGGCTTATCCCGTTACACTATGATTCGTCCTCTGCCTGTTTACTGAGTTCTCATGTCTGCCCTCTCCTGTTACCCTACTCATCTTGTGTCTGCTCCCTGTACTGTGACCCATTGGTATTTGATCCAGCTTGTCCTCTTACCTGTTTTGACTGTTTACCATCTCTGGTAGCTCAGCTTCCGACTAGCTCTGACTTCTCTGGCTAGTATCCGAACACATGTTTGGCTGTTTAGTCTGGTACTGCGTTCATGCTCAGTTGCAGACCCGGCTTGCCTGACTACTCTCCCGCCACCTAGTAGCACTTGCGCTGCTGCTCTGCGGTGCTTCGCTGGTAGGATTTCCTTTTACCTCCACCAGCACTCCCTGGTGGCGGCTGGGCATTTCTACGCCGCAGCAGGCATTACAGATGCCACATCAAATACAAATTGTGGAATAAAATTTGTGAAAATGAAAAATTTAAGGCTAATGCAGCAATTAAGTTAAAATAATGTAATTTTTAATTTTTTTCATTCCACTTTGCATGAATTCCCATGCAACACATGAAGCGTTATCAAACTTTCTAATTAAATACAACTTTCTGTTATGAAAACTTTGACCCCAAAGTTACTTCAAAACTGAATAGGAACAAAGAAATAGATTTTGTAAATTTGACCAAAAAAATAAAAAATTGCTGGTAAGCTTTAAACTTTTCTAACATCCTAACAAAATAATAGGACATTTAAAAAATGAAGCTGGTTGGAATCCACCTGAAAAAGATGCTATGTGCATGTAATCAGCATCATTTTTAGGCTGTGTGCCTACGATGCGATTTTTAAGCATTTCCGCGGCATTTTTAAATGCGCGATTCTGCCGCGGAAACGCTTAAAAATGCATCCAATGGATTTGTAATTGAAAGCGCCCATGTTGTGCCAATGGTGCGTTTTTTACCGCTGCGGCAACGCTTAGCGGTAAAAAATGCAGCATGTTCATTAATTTTGCGGAATCGCCCATGATCCCGCATACTATCCATTATATGGGCAAAAACGCATGGGAAAACGCATGCAAAAATGAGTCAAAAACGCGTGTCAAAAATCGCATGTGTTTTCCATTTCAAGGCCATGCGTTTCTGCTCAGGAATAAATCATGTGAAAAACGCGACGTGGGCACATAGCCTTAAATGTTCTTTTGTTATGTTAGGATATTTGTATACATTTTTGAAAATGCCAAAAAAACACCCCATATAATGAAGCAATAAAGCAATGTCAAAACACCAGTGCTGTTCGCATGTTCAGTCTTATGTCATATATTTTAACTACTTCAAGGTTTAGAAACCCTGAACCAGTTAAAAGAAGGGAACTGGCTATTCTCGAGGCGGTTTCTGCTAGAAAGCCATTTGCTCTCTGTACTATAGAAAGATGTTGATTTACATGATATTGATGGCAGAGCGGCAGCAAAACCACAGACTAAGGCTATGTACCCACGTATGCAGAAAATTCCTCACTAAAAACCGGACTCCTTCCCAGGAAATGCGTGTTTTTTTCAAATCTGACATATGTGCGTTTTTTGCGCATTTTTATGCGTTTTTTTCGGAGCATCCCCAGTCTCATAGAATATAGTTAGAAATGCGGATTTTTCCGTGAAATTAATGAGCATGCTGTGTTTTTTACCGCGATGCGTTTTTTTTGCGGAAAAAAGTGCGGAATTCATTAAAATGAATGGGATGCTTCTTGTAAGCGTTTTTTAAGCATTTTTGTCGTTAAAAACGCTAAAAAA
Organism: Dendrobates tinctorius; assembly: GCF_039654945.1. NCBI lineage: Eukaryota > Metazoa > Chordata > Amphibia > Anura > Dendrobatidae > Dendrobates > Dendrobates tinctorius. The sequence continues at coordinate 5,863,004 of NW_027361817.1, forward strand.
ATGCGAAAAAAACGCTTACGTGGATACACAGCCTAAGTAAGTCACTTCAGAAAAACAACAGGTGCACCGGCCTCAGAAGATGCTATGTGCACATCCCCTTAAACTAGGCATATGGAAATTATTATGCATTAAGTAAAAATTGTATGGGATGGCTATCTGTTATAAGGACATACAAATTCAAAGTTTAAAAAAATATATATTTTTGTTTTTAACGTTTGTCAAATTTTCTGTATTTAAAAAAATAAATTCAAATCTTATTGACTTAAATTTAGCACTGTTATGAAGTACAACGTGTCATAGAAACAATTTGAATCAATGGGATTGGAAAAAGTATTCCCAATTTATTACCATATAAAGTGACATATGTCAGATTTGAAAAATGGTGCTCTATCAGGAAGGCAATTATAGCCTTGATTGCTTTTTGACGGATTAGCAGGTGACAGTGATACTTAAAACACATACAGAATTAGGCTACAGTGCAAAAATTGAACGCATGATTTGGAATTGATTAAATTGGTTTAGTGTAAAACCTTGTCAAAGTCTGTAAAATGTTCTTGTACACATATGACAGATGTATCCACCCTTACATTTTGTTGAAATTCATGGAAGACACCAATTTATGACAATACAAATGTAAAACAATGTTACAGCATGCTGCCAAAACCCTCCAGAGGTTGAAATCGACATCTCCTAATAGAGATTCACAAAATCTATTTCATTCACACGTGCGGTGCCGGCGCTGGTTCAATCACCACTCTGAGTATACAGACTGACGGCTATAATCGCAACCCCGGCCCTGATTGACAGCTGACCCTAATGAAGAGCCAGTGTTAGCCAGGGTCGGGGCACGGTTACAACCGCCATTCTGTATTCTCAGAGCAGTGACTAAACCGGCGTCGGCGCCGTTCCAATGGCTTAAATCCAAATGCTGCCGGAGGGAATGAAGTTCATTTTCTCCCTGCGTCGTTCGGCAAAGTGCAAGTGCCAGGCAGGTTAGTAACGCTATTAAATAGCAGATTAACCTCATGTCTGCAGGATGATAGCATTTTTTCTGGTGACAGGTTCCCGTTAAATCATCTCTAAGGCTATCCATTATGTGTATTTGGTAAGGTTTAGATGTAGCAAAAAAACTAATTAAAAATGCATGTAATCCACTCATGACAATATCAATGAAGTTTAGGCAAGGTTAAATAACAAAGCAAAATACCAGAAATTTTACAAAACAAAGCAGCTTTATTTAAAGCTTTATATAATGAAAATAGACAAAAAATGCACCATCTAAAACCAAATAAAAACATGCATTAAAAAAAAATTCAAAAGTGCTCTTCACGTAATGTTGCAGAGAATCTGCAACGTCAAAAACTCACAAAATACCCATCATGGGAATGTAGACAAAAAAACAAATAATACACGGCACTTTCATTGAAAATATTTGTTTTTCCCTGAAGTTCAGTATTGTAAATGTATCATTTTATATGATAGTTGAGGGTTCTAACTGTATAGCATGATCATTTTTTCTCATCTGACGAGGCATGTTAGGCACTTCTCTCCTCCTTACAAACAACGTCTGAATGGTTGATTGTAGATCGATATTTTGCACTAAAAGTACCGGTAGCTCAGATAATAAATTAAGCATATTTAGATATAAAAGACTCAAATCATGTAATAATTGGAGTGCTCACATCATTTATTCTACCTCTTGAGCTAAATTGCACCAGAGTTCTGATGCGTTTTGCTAATAACTTTATCTAGTTTTGTCTATTTTTTGTACCTTGTACCTGTGACAAGGAAAGTGGCACTTTTTACATGTTATGTTGAAACAATTTTCCACTGCTTTGCATCTGGTCAAAGTTTTAAGAAATATTATAAAGTTATGAAATGCAGTTAATTTTTTATGACAAAGTAGAAATATTAGGCTCATATTTTTAATCTTTGAAACAGAAGAACAATAGGTTCCTAGGGAAATATTGAGGAGTGAAGAAATTACTAGCAGCGCATACCATACATAAGGGAAATTCTGAAACTTAGAGAATCATGCAGACATTTATGTGTTCATTTTAGTTTAAAGTAGGATAAGTATTTTTACAGCAGGGGTAAAATTGCTGAATATAGCTGTGTATAAGCCAAATAGGTCATTTTTTTCTGCTTTATCCTCATAATCTTAGTCTATGCCTACACGGTGCATTTTTGATGCATTTTCGCTACGTTTTCTGCTTGGAAATGGGCCAAAAATGCTATGAAATCCTTATGCAAGCTAATTCAATGGCAATCCTGAAATGTTGTGCACATGATCAGTAAATGTCCCCCGAGAATTTGCAATGCGTTTTATTCTGCAGCATATCAATTTTTTGTGCATTTCTGCAGCATTTTTCACCCATATGCATCAAAAATGCAGGAATAAAAATGTGTGGATTGGCTGCAGATTTGCTGAGTTTTTATTTGCGCCTTCACATACTTCCTATGGTGTTTCTCATGCTGTCATCTGTGTGAGAGCATGGAAAACACCGGCACGGAGGTTCTTATCGGCAGTAACACTACCACCGGTAAGACCGTCAGTCAGAGTGCTGCTGAGTCATGCTGTCAGATGTCAGTGTGACCCCGCAGCTGTGACTGTGAACCACATTGGTGACCTGCGGTAAACAACTTACCGCAAGTCAGCAGGCGTGGTCTGATGAGACTACTGCTCCCATCGGGCTACGTCTGCTGTCACTGATAACAGTGACAGCAGCTGCCGCTGATGGGAGACATAGTCTCATCAGCTGGCACCTGTGCTCACAGTTAATAAAAAGTAAAATAATTAAATACATATTCAAATAAAAATAAAGAACACATTATACTCACCTAACACCAAATCCTTGACACCCTCGTCTCCTAGAAAAAATATAAAATAAAATGCAAGATATACTCACCTAATGCCCAATCCCCAATGCCCATATCTCCTAGAAAAAATAAAAAATAATAAACCACCATATACTCACCTGTCCACCATAGTCCACATAAACCTGGGTGTCACATGGCAAACTCATGTGTAGAACAGTCACATTGGGAGATGTTACCGCTCTACCAGGCCACCAGCGATACACTGACACTGGAACACTGCGGGACCAATTTCCTCTTGTCAGTGTATCACCAGCAGTGTATCACCTTCAGTGACTACTCTCAAAGTCTGTAACAACCCTGCTGGCATCACTGCATGGCCTCCCTTCCCCCGCACACCAACTTACTCACTGCTCCGGGTCATGCTGTGAATTCTGTTTCCTGCCAGTCCTATGCTCTGTGCTCTGTGTCTCTGTTCTCCTGTATGCGTCCTAGCTATGTATGTATAGGGGGGCGGTGCCAGAACTCTCTGGTTCTTATGCAGTCGCACTTGTTCAATCTGTCCCTGACAAATTACCTAGAGCCCTCAACTATTTAGATCCGCCACAGCCACTGAACATTGCCTGTGCAATGTCTACAACTCAGTTAGTGTTTTGCTGCTGAGGAAGCCAGGCCCTGTTCTGTGTATTTCCTTCTCTGGAGGAATACTCCTAGCCTTGCTTTGTAATCTTTGTCTGCCCTCTAGGAGGCTGCATATCCTGGTCTCTGTGTCTTGGTCCTAGCTTTGTGTTTACTTGTCCTTCCACCTGCCAGGAGGCAGAATATCCTGGTCCTTGAGTCTTTGTCCCTGTACCTTGTCTTGTACTGTCTCCTTGTCTGTGGCTTCCTTCCCTGCTGTGTCTTTCCTTGTGTCCTCCCTGTCTGTGCCTCTGCACCTTTGCAAGCTCTGTCTGAGCCTCTGCAACCTTGCAGCTCTGTCTGTGCCTCTGCACCCTTGCAGCTGTCTGTGCCTCTGCACCCTTGCAGCTCTGTCTGTGCCTCTGCACCCTTGCAGCTCTGTCTGTGCCTCTGCACCCTTGCAGCTCTGTCTGTGCCTCTGCACCCTTGCAGCTCTGTCTGTGCCTCTGCACCCTTGCAGCTCTGTCTGTGCCTCTGCACTCTTCCAGCTCCGTCTGTCACTCCTGCGGCTCCGCCTACTCCATACTCCTGCAGCTCCACCTACTCCGCACTCCTGCGGCTCCCCCTGCTCTGCACTCCTGCGGCTCCGCCTGCTCTGCACGCCTGTGGGTCTGCCTGCTCCGCACTCCTGCGGCTCTGCCTGCTCCGCACTCTTGTGGCTCTGCCTGCTCTGCACTCCTGCGGCTCTGCCTGCTGCGCACTCCTGCGGCTCTGCCTACTCCACACTCCTGCCTGTATCCATACCTACCCCTCCTGTGTGAACAGGTCCAAAAACTGTTCCTTCATATTCCACGCCTTCCTGTCTATACCAATACCTGCACCTGCTGTGTGAACAGGCCCCTACCTGTTTCTTCTCATACCACACCAGCCTGCTCGGTGTCTCCAAGCCATGCCCGCCTGTCCTGTGTCTCCAAGCCATGCCCGCCTGCCCTGTGTCTCCAAGCCGTGCCCGCCTGTCCTGTGTCTCCAAGCCTGCCCGCCTGTCCTGTGTCTCCAAGCCGTGCCCGCCTGTCCTGTGTCTCCAAGCCATGCCTGCTTGCCCTGTGTCTCAGCCTACCTGTCACTTGCACCTGACCAGGTGTCCTGTCCCCGAGTGGGATCAGCAGCCACAGCCAGACACCACCCTGGAGCGGCACCCGGCAGCTACCTGCTGCACAAGCCTGACCTCACCATCAGAGGCTCCAGTGAAGACTGAGGTAGCTGTCGTAGTCACGCCCCTTCCAGGGTAGTCTGGTTTGTGGCACAGTGGGGCCACAACCCCCCGGCTCACGCCTATCAGTCAAGGTGCGAGCGTGACAGTTTGCACAGGCCATGGTCCCCGCCGAGTCCCATGTCCTTCTGTTCGAACAGCATGATGAACTTTCTCTCTGTCAGTATGAGCATCTGGAAGAATTTGTTCCACCCTGCGTGGTTCCGATGGTTGAGACTTCTGAACCCATCATTGTCTCCAATGCCCTCTACAATCAGCTCCTGGCTTATGAGAAGCTCGACCCTGCAGATCCTCCAAGGTTCCATGGAAATCCTAAGGAGTGCCAAGGGTTCCTGGAGCAGTGCCTGCGGTATATTGAGTGGAATCCAGCCTGTTTCCCCTCTGATTGGGTCAAAGTGGCATATGTAATGTCCTACTTAGCAGGAGAAGCTTTGAGGTGGATCTGTCCCCTCTGGGAAGCAGGGGATCCTATCGTCACAGAACTAGAGGCCTTCCTAGTGGCCTTCCGTAAAGCCTTTGACGTACCTAGTAAGGCTACTCCTACCAAGTCTTCCCTTTCCAGATCCGAGAGGCGCTCCAGACGGGCAAAACCAGTGAGGAAACCACCACGTCAGACCGCGAACGTCCAAAATCCTCCAGTTCCTCCACCTGTTAAGGCAGCTACTCGAGTTGAACCCAAGAAGACTGTTAAGAGTGGCCTGGCAAAGCAGCAGCCTAAAACCAGTCATAAGAAGGGTTAACTGTATTACTGCAGTTGTGAGGAACACCAGGACGGCCTCTGTCCAGAGGATCTAAAGCTCCAGAACCTTGGGCCAGTAGGAGAGGCTGCCCTAGGTGAGAGTACTTCCCTTCCACTAAAGTCTATGACTGTTCCAATGCCTTGTGGGAGCTTCGGCCCTGCAGATGTGTTAAAACTGCAAACCAGACGGAGTCTGTGTGTGGTTCCTGTTCCACAGCTCCAGAATCCAGTGAGGGTGTTTGGTGATGGCCGTGCCCTACTTATGAACAGTCCAGTGTCGAAGGGACAACTACAGCTCCAAATCGGAGCATTATATTTGGAGAAGATTATGTTCCACTGGCTGACCAGTTTGCCCATCGGTCCCTCTGAACCGGGTACTCTACTGCCCATTCCTGTCCGAAGACCCAGCGTGGTGCTGCACTTGGAGCTACCTAGTCACCAGTGGTATCTAGTTCCAATGTTGCAAGGTCAGGCTACAGTGTTGTCTCCTTCTCCACCTGATCTGCTGGCTATCGAGTCATGGTGTGCTGACGTCACTGAAGAAAAAGAAGCAGTGGTGCCCTCTCCACACACCTCCGGTGACCAGTACCCAGAAGCATCCCTGTCGCTTGAAAATTTTTTTTTAGGCCACGGGCAGAAGATGGATCCTGTGAGGATGCTGTTATGATTGAGTCACTCAGAGGCAGAGACCCAGGAATTATCCTCCTGACCATAACCCTTCCACTTAACCAAATACTGGAGCCTGTTATGATTGAGTCACCGTAGGAGGCAAAAACAGAAATGCTAGCTAAGTCCAGAAAACCAGAGAAGTTGGCAGCTATCGGATTGCAGAGCCCTGAACCTATCCACACAACTAGCAGTAGCCGTGGGGGGTTCCTACGATGCCCTAGACCCCTCGATCACAGCCGGAGAAGTAAATAGGACTAAAGAAAGAAAGGGGAAATCTAAACTGCCCCAGAGCAGACCCCAAAGCAATAGGCAGCCCCCAACATATAATGACGGTGAAGCAAGATGAAAACACCAACACAGACAGAAAGATAGACTGAGCAAAGACGGGGCCCAAGCTAACTACATAGGAAAGGACAGGAAGGCTGCTGTCTGCAATCCATGAAAAACCCTATGAAAATAAGAGCCAACAGACTGACAGTGAAAAAGGCCCTGAAGACGCTAGGCTTCAAAAAGCTATGTCAATACTCAGGAATATTCTGAAGACAGAGCAACAGGCAAAAGGAGATTCAGCTCACCCCAGCAGGGAATGGCAGAATCCAGAAAAGCAAGGAAAACAAAATACAAATGCAACAGGCAAAGCAAAAAACTTAGCTTTAGGGGAGCAGGAATCAGACTGGTGTCCTAGAAGTCCACAGAGAAATAACCCGCAGGGCAGAAGGGCGTCGGCAGCCTTATATCCAGTCCGTGACTCAACTCAGCCAGTCATCCTCATTAGACTCAGGTGCCTGATAATCAGGCTCATTACCTTCCTTTACCAGAATAGGGAGTTCACAAGACCTCAGTGACGAAGGGGAAAATGAACTCACAACAGTACCTCCCCCTTGAGGAGGGGTCACCGAACCCTCAACCACGCCACCAGGGCGATCAGGGTGAGCTCGATGAAAGGCACGCACCAATCTTTTGGCATGAATATCAGAGGCAGAGACCCAGGAATTATCCTCCTGACCATAACCCTTCCACTTAACCAAATACTGGAGTCTCCGTCTAGCCAAACGGGAGTCCAGTATTTTCTCTACCTCATATTCCATGTTACCTTCAACCAATACAGGGTCTGGAGGTGCCACCCCAGGAACAACTGGTTCAACAAACCTCTTCAACAAGGACTTATGGAACACATTATGGATTTTAAATGTGACAGGAAGAGCCAAATGAAAAGAGACCGGATTAATAATCTCCAAAATCTTGTAAGGTCCAATAAATCTAGGCTTAAACTTAGGAGAAGCCACCTTCATAGCAATATTTTTTGATGATAACCACACCATATCACCAATCTTAAACTGGGGACCAATGGTCCTATGTCGATTGGAAAACCGCTGGGCCTTTTCCTGGGAGAGAGATAACTTATCCACCACTTGGTCCCAGATCTGGTGCATTCTCTCCACCACAGTGTCAACACCTGGGCAGGCAGAAGGCTCCACCTGCCCTGAAGAAAATCGAGGATGAAACCCAAAGTTACAAAAAAAAGGTGACATCAAAGTGGCAGAACTAGCTCTATTATTTAAAGCAAATTCGGCCAAGGGCAAAAATAAACCCAATCATCCTGATCAGCGGAAATAAAACATCTCAAATACGATTCCAAGGTCTGGTTTGTTCTTTCTGTCTGCCCATTGGTCTGGGGGTGAAAAGCAGAGGAGAAGGACAACTGAATTCCCAGCTTGGAACAGAAAGTCCTCCAAAATCTAGACACAAACTGAACTCCTCTGTCAGATACAATGTTCTCAGGAATCCCGTGCTAGCGAACCACCTGTTGCAAAAACAGGGGCACCAACTCAGAGGAAGATGGCAACTTAGGGAGTGGTACAAGATGAACCATCTTAGAGAACCTATCACAAATCACGCAAATAACAGTCATTCTTTGAGAGACCGGCATATCAGAGATGAAATCCATTGAAATATGGGTCCATGGCCTCCTGGGGACCGGCAAAGGCATCAACAACCCAATAGAGCGAGAACAAGATTTAGACCGGGAGCAAGTCCCACAGGACTGCACAAAATTCCTGACATCATGAGACAAGGTGGGCCACCAAAAAGAGTGACTCACCAGATCTCTAGTACCAAAAATACCTGGATGACCAGCCAATGCAGAGCAATGAACTTCAGACATCACTCTCTTCTTCCACTGGTCAGGAACATTCAACTTTCCACTGGGACAACGCTCAGGTTTGTCCTCCTGGAACTCTTGCAGAGCAAGTCTCAAATCGGGCGAGATGGCAGAAAGAACTACCCCTTCGCCCAAGATGGTAGCAGGCTTGGTCACCACAGGAGAATCAGCAAAGAAACTCCTAGACAGGGCGTCTGCCTTGACATTCTTAGTTCCAGGAAGAAAAGAGACCACAAAATCAAAACGTGTAAAAAACAAGGCCCACCTAGCCTGTCTAGGGTTCAAGCGTTTAGCCGACTCTAGGTAAATCAAATTCTTGTGGTCAGTGAGGACCACAACTTGATGTTTAGCTCCCTCCAACCAATGTCTCCACTCCTCAAATGCCCTTTTCATGGCCAACAGTTCCCGATTCCCCACATCATAAAAGAAAGCACAGGGATTCATTTTAGATGTTACAGGATCCTTTCGGGACAAAACAGCTCCTGCACCAATCTCAGAAGCATCCACCTCTACCTGGAACGGGAGTGAGACATCAGGTTGCCGCAAAACCGGGGCGGAGGTAAATCTTCGCTTCAGCTCCTGAAAGGAAGCAACAGCCTCCGAAGACCAATTCAACACATCAGCACCCTTCTTAGTCAGATCAGTCAATGGCTTGGCAATACTAGAAAATTTTGCTATAAATTTCCGATAAAAATTAGCAAAACCCAAAAACTTCTGGAGGGCCTTCAAAGAAGTGGGCTGAATCCAATCATAAATGGCCTGTACCTTGGCCGGGTCCATTTCAATAGTTGATGGAGACAAAATAAATCCCAAAAATGAAATCCTCTGTACTCCAAAAAGGCATTTCGATCCTTTGACATACAGGGAATTCTCCCTCAAGATCTGGAACACAGTCCGAATATGTTCCACATGAGAATCCCAATCCTTGGAGAAGATCAAAATATCATCCAGATAGATAATCAAAAATTTATCGACAAAGTCTCCGAAAATATCGTTCATGAAGCACTGGAAGACAGAAGGGGCATTAGTGAGCCCAAAAGGCATCACCAGGTACTCAAAATGTCCCTCCGGAGTATTAAACGCCGTCTTCCATTCATCCCCCTGCTTAATGCGGATAAGATTATACGCCCCCCTGAGGTCAAGCTTGGTAAACCAGCAAGCACCTCTAACTCTAGAGAATAGATCCGAAATCAGGGGTAACGAATACTGATATTTAATAGTAATTTTATTGAGGGCACGATAATCAATACAAGGCCTTAAGGAACCATCCTTTTTGGCCACAAAAAAAAACCCGGCACCTAAGGGTGAAGAGGATGGACTAATATGACCCTTCTCCAACGCCTCCTTAATATAGGACCGCATAGCCTCGTGCTCGGGTATAGATAAATTGAAGAGCCGACCCTTGGGAAATTTACACCCCGGGCTTAGTTCAATTGCACAGTCATAACTCCTATGAGGAGGCAAGGACGCAGACTTATTCTCACTAAATACATCATAAAAATCCGCCAAATAGTCAGGAACATCATGCGACTGAGGAGAGGTGGAAAAAAACAGAGCCTCACTAAAGGCACACCGACAACCCCAACTCACCACAGACACAGATTTCCAATCCAAAACTGGATTATGAATTTGCAACCAGGGAAACCCCAGAACAACGTCATCATGCAGACCATGCAACACCAAAAATCTGCAATTTTCTTGATTCTGTTATGATTGAGTCACCGTAGGAGGCAAAAACAGAAATGCTAGCTAAGTCCAGAAAACCAGAGAAGTTGGCAGCTATCGGATTGCAGACCCCTGAACTTATCAACACAACTAGCAGTAGCCGTGGGGGGTTCCTACGATGCCCTAGACCCCTCGATCACAGCCGGAGAATTAAATAGGCCTAAAGAAAGAAAGGGGAAATCTAAACTGCCCCAGAGCAGACCCCAAAGCAATAGACAGCCCCCAACATATAATGACGGTGAAGCAAGATGAAAACACCAACACAGACACAAAGATAGACTGAGCAAAGATGGGGCCCAAGCTAACTACATAGGAAAGGACAGGAAGGCTGCTGTCTGCAATCCATGAAAAACCCTATGAAAATAAGAGCCAACAGACTGACAGTGAAAAAGGCCCTGAAGACGCTAGGCTTCAAAAAGCTATGTCAGTACTCAGGAATATTCTGAAGACAGAGCAACAGGCAAAAGGAGATTCAGCTCACCCCAGCAGGGAATGGCAGAATCCAGAAAAGCAAGGAAAACAAAAACAAAATACAAATGCAACAGGCAAAACAAAAAACTTAGCTTTAGGGGAGCAGGAATCAGACTGGTGTCCTAGAAGTCCACAGAGAAATCACCCGCAGGGCAGAAGGGCGTCGGCAGCCTTATATCCAGTCTGTGACTCCACTCAGCCAGTCATCCTCATTAGACTCAGGTGCCTGATAATCAGGCTCATTACCTTCCTTTACCAGAATAGGGAGTTCACAAGACCTCAGTGATGAAGGGGAAAATGAACTCACAACAGGATGCCTTCAGATTCCATGTGGCAGGTGGATGAAGAAGTTGGAGCAGCTCTTGTATCTCCGTTTTTTACGAACCTGGAGGAACAGGTCCAGTTTTCTTCTGATAACAGGCGAAGGATGGATCCAGTGTGGGTACCCTCAACTTTTTGGCTGGCTAGTGAAGATACTAAGGAGGAGGTCCAATTTACTTGGCATAATGGGCTGAAGTTGGACTCAGTGATGGTGTCTTCAGTTCCCAGGGGGTCGGCTGATGTAGAGGTCGAAACAGAAGCTTCCAAATCCCTGCTTTCTGCTAACCAGGAGGAGATCCTGGTCCTCATATCTTCAGTGATGGGAGCTGACCTCACTGGACACAAAGAGACTTGGCAACCTGAAATCCCTGATGTCACATCTGCCTCATCCTACCCAAGGAATGTTGGATTGGCTCTGACTGTGTGTGCTCCTATCCTCCTTCTACAAGTTATTCTGGTGGGCTTGAGGAAGAGGGGCCGTAAAGGGGGGTACTGTAACAACCCTGCTGGCATCAATGCATGGCCTCCCTTCCCCTGCACACCAACTTACTCACTGCTCCGGGTCATGCTGTGAATTCTGTTTGCTGCCAGTCCTATGCTCTGTGCTCTGTGTCTCTGTTCTCCTGTATGCTTCCTGGCTATGTGTGTATAGAGGGGCGGTGCCAGAACTCTCTGGCTCTTATGCAGTCAGGGTGCACCTGTTCAATCTGTCCCTGACCAATTACCTAGAGCCCTCGACTATTTAGATCCGCCACACCCACTGAACATTGCCTGTGCAATGTCTACAACTCAGTTAGTGTTTTGCTACTGAGGAAGCCAGGCCCTGTTCTGTGTATCTCCTTCTCTGGAGGAATACTCCTAGCCTTGCTTTGTATTCTTAGTCTGCCCTCTAGGAGGCTGTATATCCTCGTCTCTGTGTCTTGGTCCTAGCTTTGTGTTTACTTGTCCTTCCGCCTTCCAGGAGGCAGAATATCCTGGTCCTTGAGTCTTTGTCCCTGTACCTTGTCTTGTACTGTCTCCTTGTCTGTGGCTTCCTTCCCTGCTGTGTCTTTCCTTGTGTCCTCCCTGTCTGTGCCTCTGCACCCTTGCAGCTCTGTCTGTGCCTCTGCACCCTTGCAGCTCTGTCTGTGCCTCTGCAGCTCTGACTGCTCTGCACCCTTGCACTCTTGCTGCAGCTTCTTTCCACAGACCTTGTGGTTCAGCTTGCTCTGCTGCTGCAGATCCTCTTGCTGCAACTTCACTCCACAGACCTTGTGGTTCATCTTTGCTTTGCTCCTGCTACCGCTGTAGAACCTCTTGCTGCAGCTTCTCCCCGCAGACCTTGTAGTTCCACTTTACTCCGCACTCCGGCGGCTCCGCCTACTCCGCACTCCTGCCTGTATCCATACCTACACCTCCTGTGTGAACAGGTCCAAAACCTGTTCCTTCATATTCCACTCCTTCCTGTTTATACCGATACCTGCATCTGCTGTGTGAACAGGCCCCTACCTGTTTCTTCTCATACCACGCCAGCCTGCTCGGTGTCTCCAAGCCATGCCCGCCTGTCCTGTGTCTCCAAGCCGTGCCCGCCTGCCATGTGTCTCCAAGCCGTGCCTGCTTGCCCTGTGTCTCAGCCTACCTGTCACTTGCACCTGACCAGGTGTCCTGTCCCTGAGTGGGATCAGCAGCCACAGCCAGATGCCACCCTGGAGTGGCACCCAGCAGCTACCTGTAGCACAAGTCTGACCTCACCATCAGAGGCTCCAGTGAAGACCGAGGTAGCTCTCATAGCTGATATCAATAGCCTGGGAACCTTTATGGCTATTGACTCCTTCCCAGAATATTAACATCAGCCATCGGCTTTCCCGCTGCTGGATATTAAAATTATGTGGGAGCCCACACTTTTTTTCATTTTTTTTCTTTAAAATTAACAGTTGCTGCTTGGTTGCAGCGCCTATGCAGGTTCGTTCTGTTAATGCTCCTACATAGGCTGGTGACAATGTGTGTGTGGATTTGTGTGTGTTTATGTGTGTTTAATTATCAGCTTAGTAATGAGAGTGTCAGGCTGACACCTTTTCATTACTAAGCCTAGGGATTGATGTCAATTACAGCTGCTGACACCAAGCCCCAATCCCATTACCCTGATGCCACTGCATCAGAATGAAAAGGGTGGTGTAGAACCAAGAAATTATATCACAAAACTTTTTTTAAATATCTTTATTAAGCTCAAAATAGCCTTTATTGATGTACAAAATGCAGGCAAAAAAAACCCCATGCAAAACACGCATACAAAAACACTGCAAAAACGCATCAAGAATGCCCATTTGTGCAGTAGAGTTTCTCCTGCCAAGAGATGCAGAAATTTCTGCAAACAAATACATAACGTAAGCACATAGCCTAAAAGGTACATCTCATTATTTCTCAGGAGTCCAGCCATATCCTGCCTCCTGACTTCTTGTTTGCTGGGTGCAGGGGAGTGCATGGCTGGGGCAAGAGGGGTGTATGCCACCTGGGTCACCTCCCAAAAGCTATTGCTTCCTCAACCAGGCTGGCACTGCGACTGTGCTGGGAGGATGTGCCCATGCCAGTGCCTATTAGCTGTATGTCAACCCAATGACGCATATACAGCTGAAGTGTATTGCAGCACAAAAATATTGCAGTAGCTTAGATATTCATGGTTACGAACACTAACAACTATTAATATTTAAATGGCCGTAACTCTGTATATCTAAGCTACTGCAATGCCTGCCTAAGGGGTAAGAGACAACGCTTATCTGGAGAACTATACTACATTTCTAATTGGAGGTATCTGCTAATATTATTATTATTATACCTACTTCATATTGGGATAGCATTTTGGAGATTGAAATACCACTTTAAATACCTATTCATTCCAAAGATCAGTGGAGTTTGTATTGTAAACGCTGGTTCATTTGCTACCCCTTTTGGGTTGGGCATCTCATGGGCAGGTATCTGAACATTTTTTTTTTATCTTAGGTAAACACAGAATACAGTATAAGTCATTATGTAATATGTTATCTTAAAATATTTTTTCTTTATTTTTTTTAAGGTTTCTGGAAATTTTGGAAGCTCCCTCCAGTGAAACAGAATTTGATGTCAGATTTAAATATATTCTGCTGCTGGCTTCTAAGCCAAAGTGAGAGCAATTCTTTATGCTATAATGCATTGCTGGAATATTACCAAATAGCATTCACTGTATGAACCATATAACTTAAGTTTGTGAAATGAGTGAGTTCTGTGTTTTTCCTGAATATATTTTTGTATTTTGCTGCAAGTAGTCTATATGTTAAAATAGATCACTAGTTTACCCTTCTATCTCTTGCCTGGTTGTACTAGAAACTTAAAGCAAATACTGGTCCAGTCATTAGGTCACAAAGAAAACACTGGCATAAGAACTTAAAACCAACCAGTCAGCAGGATTTTGCTCAGTAAACTACAGACATTGTCAGTTTGGCTCCGCAACAGTGATTAAATTGATACCTTGGTTGACAGAATCTGTCTTGTGGTTGTTGTTTAATCTTTATTTCTAATTTTCAGTTAATGAGATTCTCGTGTTCTGGGGCAGTCTGTGGGCGGAACTTTATGTGGTGCTCTGCTTAGGTATTCATAATGATGGCTTATGGTCACTGATCCTTCACTGGCCTGCCCTCTCTTTTACATACTACATATACTAGTGTTGGCCTTGAAAAAAAAAATTGAACTTCAGAAAAATGGCACCCGTGGCGGCGCATGTGCAGTAGCATCTATCGCTTTGCTAGGACAGCCAGGAGTCTGTTTAAATCCAATATGCTTGTCATCCTAGAACTTTCTTGATACTCTGCCTGTGGCTGAACTTCAAAGGAGATTGTGATTTTTTTCTATATGCAACAATACTGTGGCATTGCTGTTTATAGTCCAAGCGTTCATACGGTGAAGTCATTTTCACCACACAACATAAGTCATAAAAATAATTCCCAAAAAACATTGTCAGAATTCTGTTTTGTTTTTTCATAATTTCACCTCACTTGGAATTATTTTTTTTTTCCTTTTTTCCAGTACACTATGTGGAAAATTGAATGGTGTCATTAAAACGTACAACTCATCGCACAAATAATCAAACCCTCATGTGTCTACATTATTTGGCTAGAAAAATAAATAAGCAATGGCTCTGCTAAGAAGTGGAGCAAAAAAATGAATGCTCAAAAATGGAAACTGGCCTCATCGGGAAGGTGTTAAATACATACCAATAGTCTACTTTTGGCAGACATTTGAGAACTTTACATCTAAATACATTTAAAGACAATATTTAGGAGCTTACTCTACCACACTATTCCTTATGCTAAAAGGATGGCCTACTAAGCCGGTCCAAAAAATATAGCGCTGAAACAATACTAATTAATTGACTGTTGAAGCAAAATTGATCCAAGAAGTGACATTCAACCTATGTTGCTGGTGTGAGCAAGTTGGACTAGCCAGGAAGCTGAAGCTACAATAGAAAACATTACTGTATCCAATCACTGCTTACAAATGGGTTTTATATGCAGAAGTCTACTATGGCCCCTAACATATCTGTAGTACACTTCCCAATGAGCACTTTCATCAGTCATAATGTGATTGAAATCCCTCAGGGAAGGCTCTGGGATCTGCTGGTGACTTAACTTACCACATTGGCGCTCAAAACATTGCCTGAAATCAGGAACCAATGCTTTGGAATCTGGCGTATAAGAGGATCAGGAAGTGGTGAGTCTGTGAGGTGTGACAATGTCACTGGTAATGTGCTGGAAAGGAGATATGTTTCACTATGCCTAATGGTGTCAGTGATATGAAATCCAGAGTCTTATTTCTTCCACAACAGTAAGTGTTGTGAGGGTTAAGTTAATTTATGGGCTGGTTTTTAAGTGGACATGCATAGAGCGGGTGTGAGAATGTCCACCGTATCTCCACCTACAGAGCCGGTACCGCTGTGTGCTGACAGGACCTTGGTGATTTCACAGTCATGTGATCAGTCAAATGGGTGAAGAGTCACATAGTCTTGGCTTAAATAGCTGAACTCCAGGGGTAGTCGGGGCTGTTGAGGGCATGGAGAGGAAGACAACAGTGCTTGCTGTTTGTGCACATAATGCTTATTCAAGGACATTGCTAACCCAGAGTGTACTGACCCCCACTAGTGTAAGGAATGCACTAAGT
The DNA here is from genome assembly GCF_039654945.1 of Dendrobates tinctorius. Lineage (NCBI taxonomy): Eukaryota > Metazoa > Chordata > Amphibia > Anura > Dendrobatidae > Dendrobates > Dendrobates tinctorius. The sequence continues at coordinate 5,878,961 of NW_027361817.1, forward strand.
GCTACCATTTTGTTTTGCTGTTTTGCCCAGAGGGCCATGTTTATTTTTGTGCTTAAACCTTTTTTCATACTGTAACTAATAAACTAAGCGCATCCTTGACGGCGTAGTGTTCCCGTGACTACCTCCGCGTGCAACAGAGTCAGACTAATTAATTGACTCTAATTAATTTTTTGGCAAATGCAAAATTTAAAAGTTCAGGGAAATATTTAGATAAATATCAAGGGAGCTAAAGGGAACCTGTCACAATTCATTTTGCTCAAATCATCGGTAGCATGAATCAGATTTTGGCTGTATGGTTGTAGTCAGGCGTATTTTTAAAATATACAAATATTGTTAGAAGACAGGAGATAACACTAGTTCGCTATTGCCCTGGATGGCTTTTCCCAGCACTATTCAAGGTGATTGATAGGTGTCTTTATATAGGAGAGACCAGTCAATCACTTGGATTAGTGTGATCTTCTAAACATTTACTGCCTGCTATAAGGGCAGCAATAGTTGTGTGACAGTTTCCCTTTACACAACAGAGTAATCAAGGTACAGTACAGAAGTTGAACATGCTGCATATGCACCAGAGCAGTATAAACTACATGTAATTACTTTTGTGTTAGGGTAAGAAATGGAACATTCGAATATTGATAGTCATTGAAAACCAGCAAGAAAAAATTGAATGGCACTCACCGGGTAAAATATTTCAAGACTTTATTGGGAAATCTTCAGCAGGAGAACGGGAGCCAAGTCTAGGAGTAACGACGATTGTTTTACACACTCAGTGTGCATCCACAGGTTGCATAGTAAATGAGATTGCCGGAAGGAGAAATACTTCCAGCAGGAAAACTCCTCCCAACAGAAATGCCCATAACATGTGCGTCCAACAGGTCAAAATTACACAAATATTACACACAATGATTGAAAACAATTAAAATGTACAAAATTACAAAATACATTAAGCACCAACACACTGTATTAGATGAAAAAGGACATATCAATCCTTTCATTCAAACTGGTGGATTCAAGTGCGCGAGTGCGCATGATCCACCCTGCCTCTCTTTTCAAAAGATTTTTATGCAGCTCACCACCCCGAGGTGATAAAACTGCTTTTTCTATCCCCGCAAAAAGCAAAACACTAGGGTCCCCCCATGTGCCTCCCTAATGTGATTAATTAACCTGGGAATACCTTTCCTTGAAGAAACGGAGTTATAGTGTTCTCTGAACCTAACATATAGGGGGCGTATTGTTTTTCCTATGTGAAAAAAAAACTTACAGGGACAGAAAATCACATAAACTACATGGGTGGCTTTGCAGGAAATGAAATAAAAGCACAATGTGCAACCGCACCTATATGTAAACAGCGGTCTATAAAGTGTTGTGCACAAAAAGGACACTGTCCACATCTAGAATTTCCCTTATGGACAATAGAACCAAGCCAATTATTTTGTTCTCTATCAGTGCGGTTATGGACAAGTATGTCCTTTAAACTAGTACTCCTCCTACACGCAAAATCGCATTTACTATGTAACCTGTGAAGCGCACTGAGTGCACAAAACGATTGTCGTTACTCCTAGACTTGGCTCCCATTCTCCTGCTGAAGATTTCCCAATAAAATCTTGAAATATTTTACCCGGTGAGTGCCATTCAATTTTGGTTTCATGTGAATGAGCACCTGCGAGCCGTTTGGGAATTAGCTGGCTGCGGCTTCTGAGAGCTATTGCCGGAGGTGTGAGCTTTGTAACGGTGCCGTCCAGCTGCTATTCTTTGGACAAATTACGAATATTGATGGTGCAAACCATTGGTAACTTCTATTAAGAACGTCATCTGTAAAAAATTACCCATTTTAAAAAAATGGCCAATAAAGTTATAATGTTTCACATTTATAGGGGCCATAAATTAAGATAAAACTGGTTGCACGCTTTGAACATTTTTCAGATTCATTGCAATGATCTGCTGTGTTCTGTAGACTATATTTCTTTTTCTAATGTATTAGATTTTAAAAAGAAGGATGTTAAGGAAGCACACAGCAAACCAATTATTCTAATAGCTGATGGAGGATTATTTTACATGAAATATAATCTTAGTACTTAATTGGTATTTGATATTAAACCTCAATGACTTTTCTAGTGTCCTGTCATCTTTTTATAAAGCTTCGCAATTTTATCTTGACAACGTACAGAATTTCTGTCAGCCAGCTTACAAAAAAAGATATGTTTTATATGTCATATGTCCAAAACAATTCTTGACTTAAAGTAATCTATTCACAGCAGGTATTCTGAAATATCACCAGGTAATACATGTGAGTCTTCACAGTGGATAATGTCAATTTAAATTATGATTCCACTGGATATAGATTATTAGCATAGATAACATCAAAGCCTATTGCAATATTTAAGGATACACAGTTGATCTACAGAGTTTAGGAATTTCATACTGAAGATAAACGGGTAGTCTTTAACTGAAAAAAAGAAAAATAGTTTAGGCTACCTTGCATTGCTTTCTGTGAGTTTCAACCAAATGAATCATTTTAGACAACCCAAAATGATGTACTGTCCTCACATTTTGGCAACTTGCACCAGAGCTTTGAGTTGAAGGAGCTCAATATTTTTAAATGATGGATATCAGTGGAAGTGAAAGCAAAAGTCAAGCTTTAAAGAGAAAAGAGAGTTTATACTCTTTTCTTGGATATTTGGAAGTGCACCATATTTAGTCAGATAGGAAATAAGCCTTAAAATACATTCTTTGATTCTGTTTCTTGATGAACTCCAGCAAAAGTAATAATAATAATAATAATAATAATAATAAAAATAAAAACTAAATATTAGCACTAATACATGAAAATAGCACCACAGACAGGGCTATTCTTAAGATGGAACCTGTCATGTCGGACGCTATTCACACCACAGCGTCCGGCAGGCAGAGGTAGTTCCACCTCCGTCCACTATAGCCTCAATGGCGCCGGCTTGAGTTTCTCAGGCTATCGGGGGTTAATCTAGCTGGAGATCAGGTTGGATGTTTGGTCACGCCCACGGTCTTTAAATAGTCGTGCTGGCCTATGGGCGTCACCGATTATAGCTTGTGTGTCATACCAAGTGGTTCCGGTCAGGAGTGGAGGTGTTGGAGAGAGAGCGATTCATATCTGGTGTCGTATGATCCATTGTTGCCTTCTCGCCTTCCTGTAGTTGTGTTTTGTTTTGCCTTGTTCACATTACTGTATAGTCCTGTGTGTATGCGGTGCGGTGCAGTTTAATTTCTCCCTGTCTGTCTTTATTGTGTGGGGCTTTGGTGGTTTGTCTCCTCACTGGGTGGAGGGTGGAGGGTTAAGCTTAGGGCTGAGCAGGAGATAAGGAAAGGTTGGAGGCTCAGGCATTTGCACCATCAGCAAAAACCCTGAGTTGAGGGTCAGACAGGGTTTCCCCTAGTGAAAGGGACACCACAGGGGCCCCGGGTATTTCTGCCTTAGTTGACCTAAGCCCCGTGTGACAGAACCCAAGTCAATGTGGTTCAAGCAAGGACAGACATACCACTGATGCAACCCAAATGGTAAGGGGTTCATTTCCACCTCCTTAACAGGTGAAATTATAAATTTTGACGAGCTATTGAACAGCAAAAGGCCCATATTCTGTTATTACACAAAGGCTTCTTCTGCCAGTGTCCATCCCTAGGTTTGAGGAATGCTGCTTATTGGGATGTGGCACTGCGTCACGCTTTACATTATAAAAAGCAGCCACAACAGTACAATGTGAATGAAGCATAGGAAATTTGACATAAAAAAATAATATTATGTTATGACAGCTGTGATCCATACATATTCCCTTTTTTAAACAAGTTTTCACAATATTTCTATTTAATATTTTGCACTTTATCAACACTTTCCTGATTCTGAGAGCCAGTTCGTTTTTTATACGCTAGTAATAATGAAATGATGGAACAAGGTGACTTGGGCCATTGTCAAGATAGCTAATCAAAAGTCTGATAAACTGCAAAAAAAATTGCTAGCTTGATTTCTTTTTTACATTTCTTATTTAAATCTTTTTACTCCTAAAATGTTATTTCTGTATTCTCGGCTTTCAAGATTTTGAATGCTCTTTGTTTTTGTCTTATGTTTCTTGCAGGATTCTAGTAGTATTTCCTTAAAAATGCACCATTTATGTTTGGTATCTCCAGTTACCATGACATGGTCCCAGTCTATAGGATTAAGCTCATAATTTGTTGAAATCAGCTTTGCTAAAGTTCCAGGTTTTGGCATTTCCCCTCTTGAATGTTTGATTAAAAATTACATCAAGACTTACCATATTATGGTCACTTCTTCCCAAATGCTTCCTGACCTGTGGATGTGAAATTGTATCTGGTTTATTTGTCAGAGCCAGATCCAGCAGATTACCTCCCCTGGTTGGTTCATCTACCAGCAGAGAAAGGTAATTGTACTGAAGTGCGGATATGAAGCTTTTAGCACAGCCTGAAGATTCTATGTCCCATTGAATGTCTGGATAGTTTAAATCCCCCTTTATAAGAACCCAGTTACTGTTTGGTGCCTTTTTAATTTGTTGCAGCATTTTATCCTCTACCTGTTCAGCTATAATAGAATAATTAGTACCAATGACAGCTGGATTTTCCCTAGCCCCACCAAGCAATCTGTCTATCCAATCTGCAACATGTCGAACCCGAGCACCCGGCAGACAACACGCTATTCGGCATTCACGTTCTCGGCGGCAGATAACCTTGTATGGCTACCTAATTATAGAGTCCCCTACCACCAACATCTGTCTGGCCTTTGCTGCACTTCTATTTCCCTCCTTCTTACAGCAGTGTGTTTCCTGGTTGCTAGGAGCAATGTCCTGCTGTAGTGATCCCAGTTCTGGGCTTCATTACTAATATCAGCCAACCAGGTATATTTACTAGGTTGTTCCAGATCAGGACTAGGTTCCCTGACACTTATCTCCCTACCCCTTCCTTTAAAACTTACCCAGCTACAGACTTCTCTGTCCTGATCTTGCCCACCTCCACCCTCCTCCATATCACTGGCCCCAGCCAACGCAAGTTCAATGAGCTCTAAACTCCTCTCCAGGTTTGCAGTTCTCCTGAATGTTGCAAGCTGCACATGTAGACCCATTACCTGGGCTTCCAAACATGTAACTCGCTGACATCGAGTGCAGATATATTCACCCTAAAATGGCTGCTCAAGGCATGGATATATCTCACAAGATGCACACCTGGTAGCATTGTCCATGGAGCACATATTAAATGGAGATAAACCGTATAGATAAAATCAGAAAAACAATAGAAATCTAGTAAGGAAAACTCCAAACTATGCTCTTGTGTTAAGGTACTTTGAGTAAAACAAATGAGTTATAATTTCTTTTGAGACTACTTATTGCATCTACTATTGTTTATGAAGTAAACAGTTGCTTTAGGTACAGATTTACACATGCTTTCAGTACAAACCATATGCATTGGCTTTCAGTACAGTACTGTGCAATTTTTTTTCTCTGTATGTCATTTACCCTGCTGTTCCTCTAAAAATAAATAAATTCAGTTGTCAGTTGTTTTTTTTTAACTTTTTTATTATTTTTATTTTTTTTTTCAAAAAGTTTGCACGCATTTTATACTATAGTTAATTTTAGTTATAGTTAGTTATAGTTGTAGTAGTAGTTGTTTTAGTTAGTTAAGCTCAAATTTGTAATTTCTGTGCAGAATTCAATAAGCCCTTGTAACCTTTAGAAACACAAAATAATTAAAAAAATTGAGTTTTTTACGTATTTTTTTTTTATAATGACCAACCATGTTCACATACAGTGTAATAATGCAACAGGTATTCAAAAAAATTTTTTTAAGTTGCTAAAACAGCATTTTAATAGGTCTGGTCAAAAGTGACCGGAGCAGTACAAGTGTATAGTGGAAACGAACAGAACAGCAGGGTTAATATTAAAAAGTTAGTCTTTTTAATGCATTCTAAGTAAATGTGAACTTTTATATTCTTACCACGCTGGAGAATGTCCTTTGTATTTCTGTTTCACGAATACGCCCAGGACCAGGGCGGCTCCATGCATGGATTCCACTTCTCTGAAGAGCTTTAAAAAAGTTAGCTAAAAATCTAACTCCCCCCTTTCCCTTACATACACATGGCACTCTAATTACCTTTGTTTCCCACCACGTCACAACTCTCCAACCTCCTAACTGACTGTGGGGAAAAACAGATGGACAAGTCTGGAAACTGTTTGCACATTATATTTCATGAGCACCAGAGGTCTGCTCCAAAGATTCAGAGAATCAAAAGGAGGAAAACATCTGCACCGATGCCAAATTTTTTTCAGTTGGATCCGAGGCAGGACAAAGTAGGGTTCGAGCAGACTCCAGACATTAAACCATGGGGGTGGAGGTGATCCTGATGAGACTCAGACACCTCAGGCAAAAGAAAACTGTACTGTGCTGTCAGTGCAAGAAGAGGAGGAGGATAACTCTCAGGGCGATGATTGGGAGAACAGAGAGGATAATAATTAGGTGGCAGATCCCACTTAGTGTAAACCCAGAGGCATGCAGCTGAGTAGTTCAGCAGAGGAGGAAGACGAGGAGGTTATTTTGTGACTTGCCACACAGACATGACGTGATACAACCACAACAAGCACTACATCCTCAGCCACAACTCTGACTGTGGCCAGAAGAGGTTGAAAGTCTGCAGTTCGAAGGGGTGGCAAGGGTTGCCTAGCTTTGGTCTTTTTTGAGACCACTAAAGAGGACCCAACTCACATTATCTGCCAAGTTTAAAAAAAAAAATGCAGTAGAGGCAAAAATTGCAATAATTTGACTACTACATGCATGAAATAGCAAATGCTCGATCAACATGTGTTAGTCTGGGAATCTCACGGCGCTAAAATACAGACGAGCGGGCCTCACCAATCAATGGCTTTCCCATCAACCGCATCTGCTGATTCTTCCTCCTCCATTACTGTGGCAAGTGTTCTCACACAGGTCTTTGGCCACAGAACCTTTACTTGCTTACCTCCTACATTTGGGGTGAGTGAGAGCCTGTCACCTGTTATGGAAGTATACACGCCTGCTGTTTTTGTTTCACCAAGCTCATCATATCTTTCATAATCCACCATAATATCTCCACCTGCACCTCACTTATAGTCCAGCGGTTTGTTGTGTTCACTCTACTCCACCCTTTCTCAGCACAGCAGCCATCTCTCAGTCCCACAGTTTTGGTTAAAAAAAAGAATATTTCCTCCTATATATGCCAAAGCTAAGAGCTTGAACTCCACCATCTCGAATCTGTTGGCTACAGAAATGCTGCCTTACCACCTGGTTGATACAGACGGTTTCTGAAAGATGATGGCCATCACAGTCCCCCAGTACCAGTTGCCTAGTCGACATTGTTTCTCTAAGAAAGCTGTGCCTGTACTACATCAGCATGTCTCATTCACCCATTCCTTGAAAAAATCTATGTCTGTCAGGGTGCATTTCACCACTGACATCTGAACAAGCAAACATGGCTAGTGGAGTTAAATCTCGCTGAATGGGCACTGGGTGACTTTGGTGGCTGTGGGGGCAGGTGGGCAAGGGGTAGCTCCATATGCCTTGTAATCCCAAAGATTTGCAGGACAAACCTCTATACCAAACGCTTTCTCCACTGCTTTTGCCTCCGTCACTTCCTCTAAGGTCTCTACCTGCACCCTCAACCCCTCCTTTAATGAGAAATGTATTTCAACAGTCTGAGAGAATCCCCCTAACTCCACACTGCGCAACCAGGCTTCACCACAATCAGGCAATCTTTAAATTATTATGCATAAGAGATCGCAGTCACACAGTTCAATAGCTGTGGACAGCTATCCAGGCCAGGTTTGAGCAATGGCTGTCTCCACTGAACATCGAGGCAAGAATGGATATTTGGGATAACGGTGTGAACCTTTTGGCGGAATTCGCTGAGGCAACCTCACACATTTACCTTGCATGGCTCACGTCCTCTATCTGGTGATACATCATTTTCTCCGCCTGGCCTTGATGAGCTGCTGCAGAAAGCATAGCCACCTCACTTCCACCATTCGCACCCCACAGGTCATCGACTTCCATCAATACCCAAATCTTTTGGCCTACCACAACCGTTTGATATGCAATGTGTCAACATGGAGTAATTCCACTCTGTATATGTTTCAGCGACAGTGGCAGCAGCGACAAGCCCTGGTGCAATATGTCCTTTTACATAGCCTGGGCATATGATTTATGGACTTGCTGAGTGGGCACAGATGAAGGACATCTGCATAGTTTCCAAATGGCTACTTTGATGGTTAGTGCTGACAATGCCATCATCAGCATCACTATTCCGGTCATCAACATGCTGGATGCTTTGAACAGTCTGGATGAGGAGGTGTTGGTCCCAGAGGAAGAGGTGGAAGCAGAGGAAGATGCGGAAGCGATAACAATTTCTCCAGACTGTCATCTCATAGACGGTTGCCATGGAAGGGTGGAATATAGTGATCAAGTGGGCTCATGCTACTAGACAAACTGTTAGTGAATGTGTAGGAACTAAAAAGGCAGAGATGCTTACCTGCCCAGGCCTCCAAACAAATGCACTATCAGGATGCAGTGGATCCATATAGTTAAGATGGCGGCAACACAGGTGCAAGAATACCAATGAGACAACCGCTCACATCCTACCAATCCATGGAGGGGGCGGTTGCTTGATATATAAAGTACAGACCAAAAGTTTGGACACACCTTCTCATTCAAAGAGCTATCTTTATTTTCATGACTATGTAAATTGTAGATTCACTCTGAAGGCATCAAAACTATGAATTAACACATGTGGAGTTATATAATTAACAAAAAAGTGTGAAACAACTGAAAATATGTCTTATATTCTAGGTTCTTCAAAGTAGCCACCTTTTGCTTTGATTACTGCTCCTTCAGAGTGAATCTACAATTTTCAGTCATGAAAACAAAGAAAACTCTTTGAATGAGAAGGTGTGTACAAACTTTTGGTCTGTACTGTAAATGCACAATGAAGACTTGTATGTGGCACTGTTCACACTATGGAAATGCACAGCATCCAGGTTAACAGCCTATTAGTTACACCCTTCTATTAGATCAGGCAGGCTGCCCAGCACTATCAAGATGCATACCGTGTGAAACCACAGTTTACAAGACCAAATAGGCCCAACTGCACCCCGAAAAATAAAGAGCAAAAAACACATTAAAAAATGTGAGGTATTAGTTGATATTTTGACCAAAATACGTAAGCTCATAATCCTTGTCACGGATCCTCACGTTTATAAGTCCCTAACACTACACAGCAATAGCACAAAAAGAAGACATGAAAATCCTCCAAAAAAACAGCAAAAAAGCAGAGATGCTTACCTGCCTAGGCCACCAAACAAATGCACTATCAGGATGCAGTGGACCCATATATACCAAGCATCCGCCCCCTCCATGGATTGGTAGGATGTGAGCGGTTGTCTCATTGGTATTCTTGCACCTGTGTTGCCGCCATCTTAACTATATGGGTCCACTGCATTCTGATAGTGCATTTGTTTGGAGGCCTGGGCAGGTAAACATCTCTGCCTTTTTTGCTGTATTTTTGAATTTTTGGAGGATTTTCAAGTAAAGTTGAGAGACTTTGGTCGGATCGGGTTTCATGAAACAAAATTTTTTTCAGATAGAGTAGAGCGAAACGAAACACGACCATAGCGTGAGGTCGGCCACGAGGTCGGCGACCAGAGTGCCAAAGTCGCGTATCAAAAGATGCTTCCAGCGCCCTTTTTCAGCCAATGATGGAGGACGCACACTGTGGGCAATGCGATAACATGAGCATCGGTCACCACCATCTTTGAGAAGGGCATGCAAGTGATTGGTTTGCTTTGTGTGGCGTCACAGAGGCTATAAAAGGGTGTGCCTACCGCCATCTCACTTCTGACGATCTTAGCATAGGGAGAGCTGCTGCTGCTGATTCTGTAGAGAGAGCGTTAGGCTGGGAAGAAAAAACAAAAAACTGCTTCTGCTGTTAGCGATTTCCACTTACAACATAACACTTTGTGTGCAGTGACAGGGGAGGCTCTATTTTTGTGCATCAGCTCTGTTGGTTATTAGGCTGCCTTATAAGGCTCCCTGATACCTGCATTGCTTTTTGCACACTGCTGTGCAAACTGCTTTTTTAAAAGCAAAAATACTTTTCTACCTCTTTTCTGCACAGTTGCCAAGCGTTCATTTTTCCACCCTTTTGCGTGTGAAGCAGTCCTGCTTATTAGGCTGCCTGCGTCCATACTTGGATACTTGGACTGAGAGCATCATTGTCAGTGTCCTCAAATCTCTAGTGAGATCCAAATTCTCACCAATCCTATAGACACCCTCCACCTTGTCATACACCATCCAATTTCAGCCTGTTACATTGAGGTGTAATCTCTCCTGTGCCTGAGACAATAGTTCAGCGTCCTCAAATCTCTAGTGAGATCCAAATTCTCACCAATCCTATAGACACCCTCCACCTTGTCATACACCATCCAATTTCAGCCTGTTACATTGAGGTGTAATCTCTCCTGTGCATGTGACAATAGTTCTGCGTCCTCAAATCTATAGTGAGATTCAAATTCTCACTAATCCTATAGACACCCTTCACCTTGTCATACACCATCCAATTTCAGCCTGTTACATTGAGGTGTAATCTCTACTGGGCCTGAGACAATAGTTCAGCATCCTCAAATCTATAGTGAGATTCAAATTCTCACCAATAGTAGATACACCTTTTACCTTGTTTTACAGTACCATATAGCTGGTGGTATTTTGGGTACATTTTCACAAAAATGAGGAAGTATGGTGGAAGATGCCATGGAAGTGGGCGGCAGTTGCCAGCTGGTCACGATGATGGTGGTGTTGCATCTGTTGGTAGTGGCAAAAGCACAATAGCACCTAAGGCAGGAGGTGTTGAGCTTGCGTCATCGTCTGGCTCCACAAGGCCTCAAAGGCTCTCTTTTCTGGGAGTAGGTAAATCACTTTTATAGCCGGAGCTTCAGGAACAAGTTTTGGCTTACATTGCTGACACAGCCTCCAGCTCTATCGCCTCCTCTTCTGAAGTTTCAAAAAATAAAAGCACTGAGTCATCAGTGGAGGCTCCTGGTCAGGAACAACACCTTTCCTTGTGTCCTTCAGCCCTACCAAAAGTGGAGGATGTGGCAGGCCACACTACAGATTACTCCATGGAGCTCTTTTCACATACCATGCCTGGGTTATCAAGTCAAATTGTGAATTACCCAGTCCAAGAAGAATCTGACATGGAGTACACTGATGCACAGCCAATGCTAGATTTATCTGCTGGCACATTCACTCAGAGCACTACATTGTCCTCGTAGTGTACTGGGCCAGAATCTGACCCTGACGAAACTCAGGTGCCCCTTCCCGCATACTATACCACCTTACATGGTGACACAGAGGAAGGTGCACATGAAATTGAAGAGGAGGTGATGGATGACCCAGTTGTTGACCCAGATTGGCATCCATTGGGGGAAGAGTGTGCCCCTGCCAATAGCTCAGAAGAGGAGGAGGAGGATCTGCAGCAGGCAACGACATCACAACAGCTGTTATCTGGCAGGACCGTAGCAGTCCAAAAACGTGTTACAAAAACCAAAAAAGAGTTGCAGGACAGCTTGGCCAGATGGTCAAATTAGCACACCGTGCAAGGTCTCAAAATGTCTTCCATAGTAGGAAGAGTGCAGTGTGGCACTTTTTTGAACAAAGTCCTAGTGATCAGGCAAAAGTTATCTGTAAGAAGTGCGCAAAGACCTTTAGCCGAGGGAAAAATCTGAGAAATTTCAATACCAGTTGCATGCTTAGCCATTTAACCACCATGCACTTTCAAGCATGGATGGACTACCAAACCTCACGTACCACATGTGCACCTGCTCCGAATGAAGGTAGTCAGCAACGCTACATCGGTTCCCCCACTGTAAGCCCACCGGTTAGCACACCACCAGCAGCAAATGTCAAGGTGTCGTCGCAAGGGCAAAGCAGTCATGGAATCACAATGTTATTGCTACAAAAGACTGAATCTAGGCCATCAGCAACACCACCAACACCATCACCATCACCAACCCTCTCTCAGTCCACCATGTCCACCGCTAGTTCCACCATATGCAGCTCTCAAGTCCAGCTCACCCTATCAGAGACTCTGAGTAGGACAAGAAAGTACTCATCCTCTCATCCGCGTACACTGTGTTTGAACGCCCACATTGCCAAACTAATCTCGGTAGAGATGATGCCCTACTGGTTGGTTGAAAGCAAAGCTTTCCGCGAGTTCATGGCCTACGCAGTACCACGCTATGACCTACCCAGTCGGCACTTCTTTTCGCGAAAAGCCATCCCAGCCCTCCACATGCATGTGAAAGACGGCATTGTCCATGCACTCAAGCAATCAGTGAGTGGAAAGGTGCACCTCACAACAGATGCATGGTCCAGTAGGCATGGCCAGGGTCATTACGTGTCCATCACTGCGCACTGGGTTAATGTGGTGGATGCAGGGTCCACAGGGGACAGCGGCGGTGGCACAGTGCTTCCTAGCCCACGGTATAGGAAACAGTTGGTTGTAGGCATTCGACCCTCCTCCTCCAGAAGAGAAAGCTCGTCCACAGAGCGCAGTCGCACGAGTACTCCATCCGCAGCTGTCTGTGTTGCACACGAGGTGTCCCACTATCGAACAGCTAGTGGTAAGCGTCAGCAGGCTGTGTTGAAGATGATGTATTTGGGCGACAACAGACACACCGCGGAGGTACTGGCCGATTACTTGCAGCGACAAACATAGTCATGGCTGGGCAGTCTACATCTTGAGGCAGGCAAGGTAGTTAGTGATAACGGCCAGAATTTTGTGGCAGCCATAGGCCTTTCAAAACTCCGACACATACCTTGCCTGGCTCACACCTTGAACCTGGTGGTGTAGTGCTTCCTCAATAATTGTCCGGAGTTAACACTCCTGCTCCATAAGGTGCGAAGACTGTGCTCGCACATCCGCTGGTCGCCCGTACACTCCAGTCGTATGCAGAAGCTGCAGCGATTGCTCCACCTTCCCAAGCACCGCCTAATTATCGACGTTGCAACAAGGTGGAACTCCACCCTGCACATGGTTCAGAGGCTGTGCAAACAGAGGCAGGCTGTAATTCATTTGTGGGAGGATACACAGGCAGGCAGTTTGCAGGCAGACATGGAGTTGTCTGGTGTGCAGTGGTCGAAGCTGAAAGACCTCTGTAAAGTCCTTCAGTGTTTTGAGGAATGCACACGGCTGGTAAGCGCTGACGATGCCATCATAAGCATGAGCATCCCACTTATGCGTCTGCTCATACAAACTTTGACGCACATTAAGTAGCAGGCGTCTGCAGCCGAGGAGGAAGAGGAGGGAGAAGCCTTGATGACAGTCAGTCATTGTCTGCTCAGGGAAGTCTCATGGACGAGGTGGAGGAAGAAGAGGAAGAGGAGGTGGAGGAGGATGATGGGGATGATTATTTTGGGGAGGAGGATGCTTCTCAGGGGGCAAGAAAAAATGTTGGCGTGGCAAGGTCATGTACAGGGTTAATGTGTGACTGGAGGGGTGTTGATTTGCCAGAAAGTGCTCCTCCACCCAGCACTCATAGTGCATTAATGACACCTGGAACATTGGCCCACATGTGTGATTATGCCTTGCAGATCCTAAAACGGGACCCACGCATTGCCAAAATGATGAACGATGACGACTACTGGTTGGCTAGCATCCTGGATCCACACTATAAAGGCAAATTCCAAAACATCATGCCACAGGAGAACCTAGAGCTAATATTGGCTAACAAGCAAGCAACTCTGGTAAACCGTTTGTTTGAGGCATTCCCAGCACACAGCGGCGGTGATGTTTTTCCAATGAGCCGTAGGGGGCAACATGGAAGAGGTGTTCGTGGTGCACACAGCCTAAGTGGCGTTGGACACAGGGGTTTCATGACCATGTTGTGGATGGATTTTTCAAGTACCGCTCACACGACTGGTAATACTGCTGTCAGGGTCCTGACAGTGCCGGCGTACAGCCTCCGCTAAGCAGGGACTCACCCGCACCCTATGGACCTCTGGGGACAAAAACAGCTGGAAAATAAAGATGCACAGGACCTGAATGTAGAAGTTTAGCAAGCTGTCACAGGACCTACGGTCATGTGACTGCAAGGGGGCGGGACTTAGCGTCCTGCTTTCAGAGAAGGTAGACCACTCAGAGTCAGGCAAAGCGGAGGTCATGCACAATACAGGCAAGCAAGGTACTGGAGGGATAAACAGACGGGAGGTCAGACAAAGCCAAAGGTCATACACAAGATATCAGTAAAGTACCAGGGATGAGACAGAACGGATAGTCAGGGCAAAGCAGAGATCAAAACCAAACAGACATAGAAGGTACCAAGCAGAATCCAAAGCAATATCCAGAGAACAGACCAAGTCATACACAGAGAATCATGCAACCAAGAACACAGCACTAACACACTCAGGGGTCACCACTAGAGTTGAGCGACTTTTGGTTTTTTAGGGTCGCGTTTCGTTTCGTGAAACCCGACTTTTCCAAAAGTCGGGTCGAGCAAGATCGTCCGATTATAGGGAAAAGTCGGGGTCGTCCCGAAACACGAAACCCAATGTAAGTCAATGGGTAATAAAAGTCGGCAGTGAGAGGAGGACAGGAAACACACCTACAGTGCCCATTTGAATGCCAAAAGCATCAATTCTTCTTACTTAAGCTTGTCAACCTTAATTAACTTCATAATACAAGTTACGCACTGAAAAATGGGGGTTATTTGGCTAAAGTTGTGGGGGGGAGGGCTGGCTGCAGGTTTTCATGTGCCCTGGGCGAAAGAGTGCCCCTTTAACACATACCACAACTCATCATGCTCCGATACGGCAGATAAATAGCGGTATAGTACAATGGAAAATACCTCACTTTTTACATCTCATGACGAGGCCCATCTATTTCTCCATACAGAATCATTGGTCCCATATAATGTTTGAAACAGTATATGATGAGCTCCACATAATGCTACAGTATATGTTGGTCCCCATGGATGAAGCTCCACTGTCTTATGGGCCCAAATAATGCTCCAAACATAATGGGCCCCATTTCTAATGCTCTAGTGTATAATGGGCCCTGTAAATGCTGCTCCAGTGTCTGATGTCCACCTTTGGAATGTTCCAGTGTATGGTGGGCCCCATCTATCATTCTCCAGAGTATAGTGCTCCCCAAAAATTGCTGTCCCAACATTGAAAACAATCAAATAAGTCTCCTCGCTAGGGAATCCCTGTACTTGTCTGGACAGGTGCTGTAGCTTGCTTAACAGCTCGCCAGCCGTTCTCACGCCCAGTATGGATTGCACGTGATTGCACAAAGGTTAGAAAGGGTACCGTATCCCTGGATAACATGTATGGATAGCGTACACATTCAAAATATATGTCTCAGGAGGCAGGCTCAGACGGTGTTAGGCCCAGTATGGATTGCACGTGATTGCACAAAGGTTAGAAAGGGTACCATATCCCTGGATAACATGTATGGATAGCGTACACATTCAAAATATATGTCAATACAGCATGAGGCAGGCTCAGACGGTGTTAGGCCCAGTATGGATTGCACGTGATTGCACAAAGGTTAGAAAGGGTACCGTATCCCTGGATAACATGTATGGATAGCGTACACATTCAAAATATATGTCTATACAGCATGAGGCAGGCTCAGACGGTGTTAGGCCCAGTATGGATTGCACGTGATTGCACAAAGGTTAGAAAGGGTACCGTATCCCTGGATAACATGTATGGATAGCGTACACATTCAAAATATATGTCTCAGGAGGCAGGCTCAGATGGTGTTAGGCCCAGTATGGATTTGACGGCCCAGATTACACAGCGGAGGAGCAGGGAGAGGTAAAGATTGCAAATGCTGGGGCTCTGCCCAAGCAAGGGGGGCCCACTCGTGGGCGTCGGTACTGGCACTGGGCCCCTCATAGTACAGCGGTGTGTCTGACGGCGGGTATGCACCACCACCGTCAGAGACACTTGATTGCACTATGAGGGACCCTGTGCCAGTGCTCGCGCCCAAGAGTCGGCCTACCCACCTGTCCAGGGCAACGGCACTCGCACTGTGTCGTGCGCTAGGTGTTGACCCCGGCCATGGGGGGGGAGGCAGCACAGTTAGGGAGTTTTAGAAAGTGGCATATGTTGATGTTGGACATTCAGCTGATGCAAAAGGCGAAATAAGTGAAGTACCAGGAAGAGGTGGACCAAAGCAAGCCATTTTTCTGTCACCCTATGTGTCATCAGGGGAAGGTGGGACAAAATCCTTGGAAACCCATGCGTGGTTCATTTTAATGAAGGTTAGATCATCCACATTTTGGGTTGACAGACGGGTCCTTTTTTCTGTCAGGATTGATCCAGCTGCACTGAAGACTCTTTCCGATAGCACACTTGCAGCTGGGCAAGCGAGCTCCTGTAAGGCATATTGGGCCAATTCAGGCCAGGTGTCCAGTTTAGCGGCCCAATAGTCAAAGGGGAATGACCTGTGTGGGAGAACATCGATATGGGAGGAAAAGTAGTTTGTAACCATAGTTGACAACTGCTGTCTCCTGTCACTTTCCATCGATGCAGTATTACCAGTTGTGTGAGCGGTATTTGAAAAATCAGTCCACAACATTGTCATGAAACCCCTGTCTCCAACGCCACTTCTGCTGTGTGCACCACGAACACCTCTGCCAAGCTGCCCCCGGCCCGTACGGCTCGTGTGAGAACCATCACCGCTGCTGTGTGCTGGGAATGCCTCAAGCAACCGATTTACCAGAGTTGCTTGTTTATTAGCCAATATTAGGTCAAGGTTCTCCTGTGGCATGATGTTTTGTAATTTGCCTTTATAGCGTGGATCCAGGATGCTGGCCAACCAGTAGTCGTCATCGTTCATCATTTTGGCAATGCGGGGGTCCCTTTTTAGGATCCGCAAGGCATAATCTGACATGTGGGCCAATGTTCCCGGTGTCAATGATGCACTGCGAGTGCTGGGTGGAGGAGCACTTTCTGGCAAATCCACATCCCTCCAGTCATGCACAAACCCTGTACCAGACCTTGCCACGCCAACATTTTCACTTGCCCCACGAGATGCATCCTCCTCCCCTAAGTAATCATCCCCATCATCCTCCTCCTCCTCCTCTTCTTCCTCCACCTCGTCCAGTAGAGGTCCCTGAGCAGACAATGGCTGAATGTCATCAAGGATTCCCTCCTCCTCTTCCTCCTCATCAACATTGGCTGCAGACGCCTGCTCCTTAAGGTGCGTCAAAGTTTGCATGAGCAGACGCATAAGTGGGATGCTCATGCTTAGGATGGCGTCGTCTGCGCTTACCAGCCGTGTGCATTCCTCAAAACACTGAAGGACTTTACAAAGGTCTTTTAGCTTCGACCACTGCACGCCTGTCAACTCCATGTCTGCTCTCAAAGTGCCTGGCCGTGTATCCTCCCACAAATGCATTATGGCCTGCCTCTGCTCGCACAGCCGCTCCACCATGTGCAGGGTGGAGTTCCACCTTGTTGCAATGTCGATAATGAGGCGGTGGTTGGGAAGGTGGAGCAATCGCTGCAGCTTCTGCATACGAACGGAGTGTACAGGCGACCGGCGGATGTGCGCGCACAGTCTTCGCACCTTCTGGAGCAGGGCTGTTAACTCCGGATAATTTTTGAGGAAGCACTGTACCACCAGGTTCAAGGTGTGAGCCAAGAAAGGTATGTGGCTGAGTTTTGAAAGGGCTATGGCTGCCAAAAAATTACGGCCGTTATCACTAACTACCTTGCCTGCCTCAAGATGTACACTGCCCAGCCATGACTCAGTTTGTCGCTTCAAGTACTCGGCCAGCACCTCGGCGGTGTGTCTGTCGCCCAAACACATCATCTGCAACACAGCCTGCTGACGCTTTCCACTAGCTGCTCGATAGGGGGACACATCGTGTGCAACAGTGGCAGCTGCAGATGGAGTGCTCGTACGTCTGCGCTCTGTGGACGAGCTTTCGCTTCTGGAGGAGGAGGAGGAGGAGGAGGGTCGAACGCCTACAGCCAACTGTTTCCTATACCGTGGGCTAGGCAGCACTGTCCCACCACCGCTGTCCCCTGTGGACCCTGCATCCACCACATTAACCCAGTGCGCAGTGATGGACACGTAACGGCCCTGGCCATGCCGACTGGACTATGCATCAGTTGTGAGGTGCACCTTTCCGCTCACTGACTGCTTGAGTGCATGGACAATGCGGTCTTTCACATGATGGTGGAGGGCTGGGATGGCTTTGCGAGAGAAGAAGTGGCGACTGGGTAGGTCATAGCGTGGTACTGCATAGGCCATGAGTTCGCGGAAAGCTGTGCTTTCCACCAACCGAAAGGGCATCATCTCAAACAAGATTAGTTTGGCAATGTGGGCGTTCAAACCCAGTGTACGCGGATGAGAGACTGAGTACTTTCTTGACCTACTCATAGTGTCTGGGAGGGTGAGCTGGACTTGAGAGCTGCATATGGTGGAAGTAGCGGTGGACAGGGCGTACTGAGAGAGGGTTGATGATGGTGATGGAGTTGGTGTTCTTTCTGATGGCCTAGAATCAGTCTTTCGTTGATATAACAGTGGGATTCCCTGACTGCTGTGGTCTTGCAACGACACCTCAACATTTGCTGCTGTGCTAACCGGTGGGCTTACAGTGGGAGAAACAATGTAGCGTTGCTGACTACCTTCGTTGTGATCAGTTGCACATGTGGCACTTGAGGTTTGGTGTTGTGTCCACGCTTGCAAGTGCATGCTGGTTAAATGTCTAAGCATGCAACTGGTATTCAAATTTTTCAGATTTTTCCCTCGGCTAAAGGTCTTTGCGCACTTCTTACAGATAACCTTGGCCTGATCATGAGGATTTTGTTCAAAAAAGTGCCACACTGCACTCTTCCTACTTTGGCAGACATTTTGCGGCCTAGCACGCTGTGATCTTTTGACCCTCTGGACAAGCTGTCCAGCAACTCTTTTGATGTTTGGAACCTGTCTTTGGAGTGCTCCGGGCCTGCCAGATAACAGCTGTTGCGATGTCGATGTCTGCTGTGGATGCTCCTCATCTGAGCTATTGGAAGCAGCACCCTCTTCCCCCAATGGATGCCAATCTGGGTCAACAACTGGGTCATCCATCACCTCCTCTTCTATGTCATGTGCACCTTCCTCTGTGTCACCGTGTATGGTGGTATAGTGTGCGGGAAGGGGCACCTGAGTCTCATCAGGGTCAGAATCTGGCTCTGTACACTGCGAGGACAATGTAGTGCTCTGAGTGAATGTACCAGCAGAATCATCCATCAGCGGCTGTGCATCAGTGCACTCCATGTCAGATTCATCTTGGCCTGGGTAATTCACCATTTCACTTGATAATCCAGGCATGGTATGTGAAAACAGCTCCATGGAGTAATCAGTAGTATGGCCTGCGTCATCCTTCAATCTTGGTTGGGGTGAAGGACACAAGGAAAGGTGTGGTTCATGAACATGAGCCTCCAATGACGACTCAGTGCTTTTACTTTTTACAACTGAAGAAGAGGAGGCGATAGAGCTGGAGGCTGAGTCAGCAATGTAAGACAAAACTTTTTCCTGATGCTCTGGCTTTAAAAGCGGTTTGCCAACTCCTAGAAAACTAAGCGTTCGAGGCCTTATGTAGCCAGACGATGACGCAGGGTCAGCACCTCCTGCATTCGGTCCTATTTTGCTCTTGCCACTACCATCAGATCCACCACCAACACCATCATTACGAGCTGCCAACCCCCGCCCAATTCCACGGCCTCTTCCACCAGCCTTCCTCATTTTTGGTAGAAATGTAGACAAAATCCAACAAACTATATAGTAATGTAAAACAAGGTACAAGGTGTCTATAGGACAGGGGAGATTTAGAATTTCTGCACACACTTGTGGACAGTGGACACTTTTGGATTGTGTGAGGCCCACTGATATCTGAGCGCTATGTGACAGGCTCGATGGCACAGCTGTGACCAAAGTGACGAGAGGATAATGGAGATTTTGAATCTCTGCGCACACTTTTGGACACTGGACACTTGTGGATTGTGTGAGGCTCACTGATATCTGAGCGCTATGTGACAGGCTCGATGGCACAGCTGCCTGTGACAAAAGTGACGAGAGGATAATGGAGATTTTGAATCTCTGCGCACACTTTTGGACACTGGACACTTGTGGATTGTGTGAGGCCCACTGATATCTGAGCGCTATGTGACAGGCTCGATGGCACAGCTGCCTGTGACAAAAGTGACGAGAGGATAATGGAGATTTTGAATCTCTGCGCACACTTTTGGACACTGGACACTTGTGGATTGTGTGAGGCCCACTGATATCTGAGCGCTATGTGACAGGCTCGATGGCACAGCTGCATGTGACAAAAGTGACGAGAGGATAATGGAGATTTTGAATCTCTGCGCACACTTTTGGACACTGGACACTTGTGGATTGTGTGAGGCCCACTGATATCTGAGCGCTATGTGACAGGCTCGATGGCACAGCTGCCTGTGACAAAAGTGACGAGAGGATAATGGAGATTTTGAATCTCTGCGCACACTTTTGGACACTGGACACTTGTGGATTGTGTGAGGCCCACTGATATCTGATCGCTATGTGACAGGCTCGATGGCACAGCTGTGACAAAAGTGACTAGAGGATAAGGGAGATTGGATTGCTTTTAAAAAAGCAGTTTGCGGAGCAGTGGGTAAACAGCAATGCCAGCGTGTCAGGAAGCCTTAAAAGGCAGCCCAACAACCAACACCACTGATACACCACTATATAGCCTCCCCTTGCACTGCACACACAGTGACTTGTGTGTTGTGCAGGCCAAATCGCTAGCAGCAGAAGCAGTTTTTTTGTCTTCTTCCCTGCCTAACGCTCTCCCTACAGAATCAGCAGCAACCTCTCCCTATACTAAGATCGGCAGAAGTAAGATGGCGGTCGGCGTGCACGCCCTTTTAAACCCCCTGTGACGCCCACCAAAGCAAGCCAATCACTTGCATGCCCTTCTGAAAGATGGTGGTGACCCATGCCTAGGTCATCACGTTGCCCACAGTGTCCGTGGATCCTGATTGGCTGAAAAAGAGCGCAAAACAAACTTTTGAAACGCGACTTTGGCGCGTAAGTCGCCGACCTCGTGGCCGACCTCATCCTAGGGTCGGGTTTCGTTTCATGAAACCCGACTTTGCCAAAAGTCGGCGACTTTTGAATTTTTTCGACCCGTTTCGCTCAACTCTAGTCACCACACAATGCCAATGGCGAAAGTATAACTGACGGTGGATGGGAGCTTCCTGAGGCTATAAGAAGCCTCCCTAGAACCAATGAGAGGCCACCATAATAGGTCCCAGGTATGCAGGTGAGAGTCTGCACTGAGATCAGAACATTAACCCCAGAAGTGCCAGTCACCTAGCAATGGTATCATGACAACTACATCGATCAAAAGTGACAGGAGACAGCAGTTGTCAACTATGGTAACAAACTACTTCTCCTCCAATATCGATGTTCTCCCTCACCGATCATTCCCCTTTGACTATTGGGCCAGTAAACTTGACACCTGGTCTGAATTGGCACAATATGCCTTACAGGAGCTCGCTTGCCCTGCTGCTAGTGTGTTTTCTGAACGAGTCTTCAGTGCTGCTGGATCAATCCTGACAGAGAAAAGGACCCATCTGTCGACCCAAAGTGTTGATGATCTAAACCTTCATTAAAATGAACCATGCATGGGTTTCAAAGTATTTTGTCCCACCCTCCCCTGCTGACACGTAGGTTGCCAGAAAAATGGCTTGCTTTTGTTCTCCTCTTCCGCGGACATCTCCAATTACTCCATTTGCAGCTGCTGAATGTCTAACATCAACATATGTCATTTTTTCCACCTCCCTAACTGGGCTGCCTCCCCCCACAGGGCCAGGGTCACCACCTGGCGCACGCACCCGTGCGAGTGCCGTTGCCCTGGATAGGTGAGTGGGCACACTCTTTGGCAACGGCACTGGCACAAGGTCCCTCATAGTAGAATCAAGTGTCTCTGATGGTGGGGGTGCACACCCGCCGTCAGACACACCGGCATACTATGAGGGGCCCTGTGCCAGTACCGCCTCCCACGAGTGGGCCCCCCCTGCTTGCTCAGGGCACCAGTACTTGCAACACTTACCTCTCTCTGCTCCACCACTGTGTAGTCTGGCCTGTTAAATACTTCACTGGGACTGCCAATACAAATTTGGTGAAATGATAGATGATGGTTAAGATGTAGCTATGCCCTGTCCTGCTGGGCTCTATCTTCAGATGATCAATGGCTTCCATTTGTTATGGACCTCGACTCACAATGAGATGCAGTGGTGGTTTATCATCAGCTTTCACAGTTTTCCGACTCACAGATGTGTGACATTCCTGCCCACATTTTTAAATGTGTCCTCTCATGCCAATCCAATAGAAATGCTTACGGCCTGTGGCTTGTGTCTTTTGCTCTCCAAAGTAACCTGACAGATCATGATAGGCAGTGTGGACAATGTCTACATCTGTCCCTGTGATCACAATTTGATGGAGATGAGTAACGGTGATGGGTTCCACGGTACTGCGATACAGCAAACCTTTCTTCACAAGAACTGCTTTCGCTGTCTCCACAGACAAAGTAATTGAGGGTCAGCATCGCCTCTGAGAATTCTCCCGGGTGTTTTTACCGTGATTAGTAATTCCAAAATTTCTGCAATCAGTCGACTTTCCGTCTGTACTTGTATTCATCTCGTTTCCTCTTGCGGAGAGTCTTGACTGTCTTTCTGAGACTGAAATATATATGAAGATTGAAAAATACCCCAACAGTGTATACTGGTGTACCCTTCGAATACATAACCCTTTTTCTACTTTTGAGATTCTTGTCTAATCCATACTGAGGCTGTGAGTGTCTTTGTTGGACTCCGGAAATATACAGTGCACGCAGATTTTTAATGTTTAAACTATGCTATATATACCTGTTATCCGGTGATACTGTACCCTTTCTCAACTTTGTACAATCACGTCAAATCCATACTGGGCCTGAGACCGTCTGAGTCTGCCTCCTGATATATAGACATATATTTTTAATGTTTAAACTATGTTATATATACCTTTTATCCGGTGATACTGTACCCTTTCTCAACTTTCTACAATCTTGTCGATTCCATACTGGGCCAGAGAACATCTGAGTCTGCCTCATGATTAGAGATGAGCAGTGTTCGAGTCGACCTGTTCGCCAAGTTAAAATTCCAGCTGTTTTGGGCGGTGTTCGAGCCGTTCGTCGAACTCGAACACTTTGCTTAAAATTTGGCTGTTCGAGGTTCCGTTCGAGAACTGTTCGTTCACCAAAAGCGTAACTTCATTTTCACATTAACAATGGTTGGTTTTCAATGTTAATAGACTGTTTCATGACATAGTAGCGGTGTGTGGTAGCAAGCGGTGTAGTACACCTGTCAAGGAGCTACACCGTATGTGTTTATAATTATTTTTTACGGCATCTTGTCCAAAAAATCCTGTTGGGCTTTGCAGCACTGTCTGCTACTCAGCAGAGGAGCCCACCAGTGAACCTAGCTATGCTGCCTGTTTATGAAAGAACCAGTTTTTGACTGCATTTAGCACAGTTAATACTTTGGGCCTAGTAACTGTGTCTGCTACTCATCAGGGGAGCCCACCCGTGAACCAAGCTGTGCCGCCTGTTTATGTAAGAACCATTTTTTAACTCCATTTAGCCAAGTGAATACTTTGGGACTAGTACCGATGTCTACTGCTCAGCAGAGGAGTCCACCTGTGAACTAAGCTATGCCACCCGTTTATGTAAGAACTGCATGCTACTCAGCATAGGAGCCGAGCTGTTAAGCAAGCTACAGCACCTGTGGTTTGGACACTTAATTTTTTCATTTTTTCTGGAATGCCGGTTAAGCCTAATTCCGGAATTCTGGTTGACCTGCACTTACTGGGAAATCCTCGTTCGCGGGGAAGAATTGGAATTCCAGATCCCCATCACTAACGGGATTCAGCGGGTTATCTGCACCTGTAAGCGACACACGCTGGACCTTTCAGTATAGCGCGCATGCAGCCCCGGACATGTAAGGGCATGACAGACCTGTTATTGATCGATCTCGCGTGCCAGAGCCTCGCGTGTCACTCTAGTAAGCTTGACGCGTACCGCGGGGGCATGCCGGAGTCTCATTCATTAACGGAATTAAGCTGACAAATCCTAGCACAACTAAAAACGGACATCCACCACCACCCACAGAATCGACAAAGCTTGCAATCTGTCAATCTTTTCTGTAGCTGATTAACAGCAAGTGATCTTCTAGCTAGAAGACTCTATCTACACCAGCAAGCTAGAAAAATACCAAAAATAAAACTAATCTACTTTATTCAAAATTAAATTTAAAAAGGACTTAGTCCATTCATAAAAAATGTACATGTACAAAAAGACAAACACTTACAAAAACCGCTCAAACTGACGCGGTAAGACCAAATTTTCAAGCACCCTATCGGTATACCCTTGGTCTCTTTATCCAACTCTCCATAGACACCCCCTCAGGGTATCCGCTTCGTGTGAATTAGTTTCAAAAAAACACTCTCATGGTGCTGGAAAAATGTCTTTCACAGATCTATTGTACTTTATGTGCCACTTCTGTGTAGCATACATAATCATCACTAACAATGATCTTGAACAAATATCATACTAACAGCCTTATATCAAATAATCACCTAAAAATAAGGAATGGCATGATAGACAATCTGTAATTAAATATAACCAAGGTGTGAATCAAGACATTCCTCTTTGGATCATACAATTCACCACCTTTACAGATTTTTTATGTCATTTGGTATATCATGGAAAGATCTCACCCGAATCTATACATTCATGGGTTCCTCCATGTGACGCTCCCTTCTCCCTACGCGTTTCACCACACAGATCATCAGGGGAGTACTAAGTACAGCGTTATGCCTACATAAGAAAAATGCCATCACTGGGCTGTTCATTTATCTGCTTTTTATAGCATGCACTCTTTAGTGTGTTCCCGCCTCATAAAAATGGGCGGGTGTATGCCCATGACCATTTCCTGTTTCTGTGTCACCATCGTGACTAATCTGTTACTTATATATTCATTAACATCATTTACTTGCTCAGTCTCATAGCATATTAATACTATGCGATTGCTTAGGCCTCCGTTTAAAACATATGATTGTGCGCATTCTTTTCTTTATCGGGTTGCATAGCAACGCATTGACATCAGCTTACTCTAGCGCATGCGCATTCTTCTTTATAACGTCCAGCCCTCTTTTTTACGTCTCGGCGTCTATTTACTTCCTTATAACAACATCAGGGGAATTATCGCGCCTGCGCACTCACAACCATAGCCGCTTCTTTGCAGGTTTTAAATTCTTAGTGCACGCTAGTCACCTTATCATGCCTGCACTCTCCACAAACACCCGCTTCTTTGCAAACTATGATTTATAAAAGTTCCTCTTTTCGCAGGAACATATAATCGTGCGCACTTTTCTTTATCGGGTTGCATAGTAACGCATTGACGTCATCTTACTTTAGCGCATGCGCATTCTTCTTTGTAACGTTCAACCTACTTTTTCACGTCACGGCGCCTATTTATTTCCTTATATCAACATCAGGGGAATTATCGCGCCTGCGCACTCCCAACCATAGCCGCTACTTTGCAGGCTTTAACTTCTTGGTGCACGCCAGTCCCCTTACCGCGCCTGCGCACTCCACAATCAACCGCATCTTTGCAAACTATGATTTATAGATGCATAAAAATTCCTCCTATCACAGGATTATTTCATGAGAGCAATGCTTTACATTGTGGTCACAAATTATAACTAAAATGCTCACTATCTAATCCTCAACTAGACCTATAAGCATAAATCTTACCCTTGTAAAGAAATAGGTTTCACAGTCATTTTGGGCATATTTCAATATTTACTATCCAGTTTTAGGACTTTCAAGATATTGAGGATATTAAACTTAATTAAATATCCCCTTAAAAAATCCTCTCAACTATCCCGAGCGATCACTCAAGACAATGTACAGTATTTTGCTCAGACCTTAGACATCCAAAAGAGACTTCCTATCTTCTCTTGATCCCATTTCATTTTTATTCCTAAGGTATTGACTCCGTGTTTAGACAAACAAAAAAAAGGAAAATAACCCAATAGAGAAGTATAGCTCCTTTAGGATTCCCTCCTGAGTAACCACACTACCCTTTAACCCCTATACAGGGATCTGGTTTTACGTGGGGCACAATGGAGCTTGTCCTCCGGGGCTCCATCTCATTGCATATGGGTTAATTAGTTTACAAGAAAGCCATGAAAGATAGTTGGTCATTCAGGCCTGTTGGTTGGAGTGTTCTCAGCCAGAAAATCCACCTACATTCCCTTTGAAGGATCACTTTGTCCCAATCACCTCCTCTATGGGGGTAAGGAACTTTCTCGATCCCAACAAATTGAATTTTGCTATGATCACCCTGATGTATCCTATTGATGTGGTTAGCTATAGCTGTATCTCTTTTATTCACCACATCACCAACATGTTCACGTATTCTCTTCCTGAATTCCCTTCTTGTTTTCCCTATATATTCAATCCCACATATACACGTTGCCTTGTAAATTACTCCAGTGGTTCGACAATTAATAAACTGTCTAATGGTATAAGTTTTCTTGTTGTTCGTACTCCTAAAGGTTTTCCCTTGTGTTACTGACTGACATGCAACACAGTTACCACACCTATAGCACCCTTTAACCTCTCCTTCTAACCAGGTACGTGTTTGAATCTCTCTGAAGTGACTATGCATTAGTCTATCTTTTATAGATTTGTTCTTTTTGTATGTTACTTGTGGTTTAGAACCTAGGGTTTTCTCTATATCCATATCCATTTTAAGAATTGGCCAATGTCTTTCTAAAATTGCTTTAAATTTTTCTGATCCATTCGAAAACCTAGTAATGAAACGTGTGACCTCTTTATCTTCTTTTTTATCAACTTTCCTCAATAGTTCTTTACGATCTCTTGCTATAGATTCCTCATAAGCGGCCCTTAGAACATGATCTGGGTATCCTCTCTCCTGAAATCTTTCCCTCATATCATCAGCTTGTTCTTTAAATTTCTGAGGGTTCGAGCAATTACGGCGTAACCTCAAGTATTGTCCTTTGGGTATTCCTTTTTTTTGTGGAAGGGGGTGACTACTCTCCCATCTTAAAAGTGAGTTAGTAGCTGTTGGTTTCCTATAATTGCTCGTTTCTACAGTTCCATCAATTCCCTTTTTAACGAGCACATCTAGAAATCTCATTTCTGATTCATGTACCTCATACGTAAATCTAAGGCCTAAATCATTACAATTGAGGTCATTGACAAAGGAAATAAACTCAGATTCTGTGTTTTTCCATATCACGAAAATATCATCAATATAGCGCAGCCATAAGGCTACGCTATCATATCGAGAATTCGTGTCATTAAACACAATTTTTTCTTCCCACCAGCCCAGGAGCAAATTTGCATAAGTGGGCGCACAAGGGCAACCCATTGCAGTGCCTCTGAGCTGGTGGAAATACTTATTTCCAAAGAGAAAGACATTATTTGTAAGGCAAAATTCCAAAGTCTTCAAAACAAAATTATTGTGTTTCGCAAAGAAACGTCCTCGAGACTTAAGGTAATATTCTACGGCCATGAGGCCTTTATTGTGGGGTATCGAGGAGTATAAAGCCTCCACATCTATACTCCCAAAAATCATGTCTTTCTCTAGGTATATGCCATCTAGTTTACATAAAAGATCGCCAGTGTCTCTAATATACGAGCTCAAATTCATTACAAATGGTCTAAGAATCCGATCTATGTACATTCCCAAATTCTGAGTCACACTATTGATACCTGCCACTATAGGTCGACCCTTCAAAGGGGTCATACCCTTATGGATTTTCGGGAGACAATAAAAAGTCGCCATAGTAGGATGCAATGGAATCAAGAAATCTTTTTCTTTCTTGTCAATCACCCCGGAGTCCAGGCCTTCATTGACTAGTGTCTTAAGAGCATCAGATAGGCTCACTATAGGGTTTGATGATAGCTTCTCATAACTCAGCTTATCCTCCAATATAGAAAGGCACATTTTCTTATATTTAGATGTATCCATGACAACTATATTCCCTCCTTTATCCGAGCTTTTAATAATGATACTGCTGTCATTTTCAAGTCTCTTAAGGCTTTCCATCTCTTCTTTCCCTAAGTTATATGATCTTGAATTTAAAAGATCTCCTGATTTCATCAAATCATTTGTAACAAGATTAACAAAAATATCAATTGAATTGACATCACCTGTGGGAGGGGGCATAACCGTGCTCCTTTTCTTTAGATCTGTAAATGGACCCTCACCTTTCAGGTTAGGATCAATATCCCCCAGGTGAAACAGAAACCGTACATCTTGTAATAGCTCTTCAGAAATACCCAGCTCTTGCGAAAACCTCTGATCTTGTTTAGAGAAATGCTTTTTCCATTTTAGCTTGCGGGCAAACAGATGTAGATCTTTTACAGTTTCAAAAATGTCTATGTCTGATGTTGGTACAAACGACAGGCCTTTACTAAGTACACACATCTCAGTTTCAGTTAGGGGGCGTTGGGATAAGTTGATTACCTCTGGCCCTCTGGTCCGCTGTGGGGGTTTAGGCGGTTCCTTAATGGATAGCTTAGATCTAAAAAATCCCTCTTCGGTGACCTCTTATGGGAGCCTCTATTGAATTTACCTCTTTGTCCTCCTCTTCCTCTACCTTTGAAATGCCTAGATCTACTCTCAGTGTCAGAAAATTCTGCCTCAGATGAGGATATATCAGTTTCTACTGATCTAATATTTCTGACCACTTGTACTGAGTAGGCTTTGTTATCTCTGAATTCTTGGAGATCCCTATTGAACAACTTGTGTTTCTTCTCTTTCAGATGATACTGAAATTTTTCTAGAGTATTCTGTAAATTGACCTCTTTTACCGAAAAATCAGACTCACCCGAATACTTTTTCGTGATCTCAATCTGATCTCTCAGGGATTCTGTAAGTTTATTTAAATTACTCTTTTCTTCCTCTAGGAGGAGTCTCATAAATCTGATCGAACTCTCTGTTGCTTCCTTTTCCCACTTAGTGAGTAAGGACGTGCTCCTATATCTAAACCCTGGGGTGAGGGTAATCCTCAGATGACGAGGTACAATACCTGATCGTATGTAATTTTCTAGACTCTGAACCTCCCACCATGAGGCTATCTGATCTCTATAAATTTTATCAAGTTCCTTGAAAGCTGCACTATATGTCGGAGTATATCTTTTTTGTGTAAACACCTTATCAGAGAATACCTCTTTGGCTTCTGTAATCCATATGTTTGTATCAATGCCTGTAGTCAAAAAACCTGCCATTGCCTGTATCAAGACGATTAACAGCAAGTGATCTTCTAGCTAGAAGACTCTATCTACACCAGCAAGCTAGAAAAATACCAAAAATAAAACTAATCTACTTTATTCAAAATTAAATTTAAAAAGGACTTAGTCCATTCATAAAAAATGTACATGTACAAAAAGACAAACACTTACAAAAACCGCTCAAACTGACGCGGTAAGACCAAATTTTCAAGCACCCTATCGGTATACCCTTGGTCTCTTTATCCAACTCTCCATAGACACCCCCTCAGGGTATCCGCTTCGTGTGAATTAGTTTCAAAAAAACACTCTCATGGTGCTGGAAAAATGTCTTTCACAGATCTATTGTACTTTATGTGCCACTTCTGTGTAGCATACATAATCATCACTAACAATGATCTTGAACAAATATCATACTAACAGCCTTATATCAAATAATCACCTAAAAATAAGGAATGGCATGATAGACAATCTGTAATTAAATATAACCAAGGTGTGAATCAAGACATTCCTCTTTGGATCATACAATTCACCACCTTTACAGATTTTTTATGTCATTTGGTATATCATGGAAAGATCTCACCCGAATCTATACATTCATGGGTTCCTCCATGTGACGCTCCCTTCTCCCTACGCGTTTCACCACACAGATCATCAGGGGAGTACTAAGTACAGCGTTATGCCTACATAAGAAAAATGCCATCACTGGGCTGTTCATTTATCTGCTTTTTATAGCATGCACTCTTTAGTGTGTTCCCGCCTCATAAAAATGGGCGGGTGTATGCCCATGACCATTTCCTGTTTCTGTGTCACCATCGTGACTAATCTGTTACTTATATATTCATTAACATCATTTACTTGCTCAGTCTCATAGCATATTAATACTATGCGATTGCTTAGGCCTCCGTTTAAAACATATGATTGTGCGCATTCTTTTCTTTATCGGGTTGCATAGCAACGCATTGACATCAGCTTACTCTAGCGCATGCGCATTCTTCTTTATAACGTCCAGCCCTCTTTTTTACGTCTCGGCGTCTATTTACTTCCTTATAACAACATCAGGGGAATTATCGCGCCTGCGCACTCACAACCATAGCCGCTTCTTTGCAGGTTTTAAATTCTTAGTGCACGCTAGTCACCTTATCATGCCTGCACTCTCCACAAACACCCGCTTCTTTGCAAACTATGATTTATAAAAGTTCCTCTTTTCGCAGGAACATATAATCGTGCGCACTTTTCTTTATCGGGTTGCATAGTAACGCATTGACGTCATCTTACTTTAGCGCATGCGCATTCTTCTTTGTAACGTTCAACCTACTTTTTCACGTCACAGCGCCTATTTATTTCCTTATATCAACATCAGGGGAATTATCGCGCCTGCGCACTCCCAACCATAGCCGCTACTTTGCAGGCTTTAACTTCTTGGTGCACGCCAGTCCCCTTACCGCGCCTGCGCACTCCACAATCAACCGCATCTTTGCAAACTATGATTTATAGATGCATAAAAATTCCTCCTATCACAGGATTATTTCATGAGAGCAATGCTTTACATTGTGGTCACAAATTATAACTAAAATGCTCACTATCTAATCCTCAACTAGACCTATAAGCATAAATCTTACCCTTGTAAAGAAATAGGTTTCACAGTCATTTTGGGCATATTTCAATATTTACTATCCAGTTTTAGGACTTTCAAGATATTGAGGATATTAAACTTAATTAAATATCCCCTTAAAAAATCCTCTCAACTATCCCGAGCGATCACTCAAGACAATGTACAGTATTTTGCTCAGACCTTAGACATCCAAAAGAGACTTCCTATCTTCTCTTGATCCCATTTCATTTTTATTCCTAAGGTATTGACTCCGTGTTTAGACAAACAAAAAAAAGGAAAATAACCCAATAGAGAAGTATAGCTCCTTTAGGATTCCCTCCTGAGTAACCACACTACCCTTTAACCCCTATACAGGGATCTGGTTTTACGTGGGGCACAATGGAGCTTGTCCTCCGGGGCTCCATCTCATTGCATATGGGTTAATTAGTTTACAAGAAAGCCATGAAAGATAGTTGGTCATTCAGGCCTGTTGGTTGGAGTGTTCTCAGCCAGAAAATCCACCTACATTCCCTTTGAAGGATCACTTTGTCCCAATCACCTCCTCTATGGGGGTAAGGAACTTTCTCGATCCCAACAAATTGAATTTTGCTATGATCACCCTGATGTATCCTATTGATGTGGTTAGCTATAGCTGTATCTCTTTTATTCACCACATCACCAACATGTTCACGTATTCTCTTCCTGAATTCCCTTCTTGTTTTCCCTATATATTCAATCCCACATATACACGTTGCCTTGTAAATTACTCCAGTGGTTCGACAATTAATAAACTGTCTAATGGTATAAGTTTTCTTGTTGTTCGTACTCCTAAAGGTTTTCCCTTGTGTTACTGACTGACATGCAACACAGTTACCACACCTATAGCACCCTTTAACCTCTCCTTCTAACCAGGTATTTGTTGGGATCGAGAAAGTTCCTTACCCCCATAGAGGAGGTGATTGGGACAAAGTGATCCTTCAAAGGGAATGTAGGTGGATTTTCTGGCTGAGAACACTCCAACCAACAGGCCTGAATGACCAACTATCTTTCATGGCTTTCTTGTAAACTAATTAACCCATATGCAATGAGATGGAGCCCCGGAGGACAAGCTCCATTGTGCCCCACGTAAAACCAGATCCCTGTATAGGGGTTAAAGGGTAGTGTGGTTACTCAGGAGGGAATCCTAAAGGAGCTATACTTCTCTATTGGGTTATTTTCCTTTTTTTTGTTTGTCTAAACACGGAGTCAATACCTTAGGAATAAAAATGAAATGGGATCAAGAGAAGATAGGAAGTCTCTTTTGGATGTCTAAGGTCTGAGCAAAATACTGTACATTGTCTTGAGTGATCGCTCGGGATAGTTGAGAGGATTTTTTAAGGGGATATTTAATTAAGTTTAATATCCTCAATATCTTGAAAGTCCTAAAACTGGATAGTAAATATTGAAATATGCCCAAAATGACTGTGAAACCTATTTCTTTACAAGGGTAAGATTTATGCTTATAGGTCTAGTTGAGGATTAGATAGTGAGCATTTTAGTTATAATTTGGGACCACAATGTAAAGCATTGCTCTCATGAAATAATCCTGTGATAGGAGGAATTTTTATGCATCTATAAATCATAGTTTGCAAAGATGCGGTTGATTGTGGAGTGCGCAGGCGCGGTAAGGGGACTGGCGTGCACCAAGAAGTTAAAGCCTGCAAAGTAGCGGCTATGGTTGGGAGTGCGCAGGCGCGATAATTCCCCTGATGTTGATATAAGGAAATAAATAGGCGCCGTGACGTGAAAAAGTAGGTTGAACGTTACAAAGAAGAATGCGCATGCGCTAAAGTAAGATGACGTCAATGCGTTACTATGCAACCCGATAAAGAAAAGTGCGCACGATTATATGTTCCTGCGAAAAGAGGAACTTTTATAAATCATAGTTTGCAAAGAAGCGGGTGTTTGTGGAGAGTGCAGGCATGATAAGGTGACTAGCGTGCACTAAGAATTTAAAACCTGCAAAGAAGCGGCTATGGTTGTGAGTGCGCAGGCGCGATAATTCCCCTGATGTTGTTATAAGGAAGTAAATAGACGCCGAGACGTAAAAAAGAGGGCTGGACGTTATAAAGAAGAATGCGCATGCGCTAGAGTAAGCTGATGTCAATGCGTTGCTATGCAACCCGATAAAGAAAAGAATGCGCACAATCATATGTTTTAAACGGAGGCCTAAGCAATCGCATAGTATTAATATGCTATGAGACTGAGCAAGTAAATGATGTTAATGAATATATAAGTAACAGATTAGTCACGATGGTGACACAGAAACAGGAAATGGTCATGGGCATACACCCGCCCATTTTTATGAGGCGGGAACACACTAAAGAGTGCATGCTATAAAAAGCAGATAAATGAACAGCCCAGTGATGGCATTTTTCTTATGTAGGCATAACGCTGTACTTAGTACTCCCCTGATGATCTGTGTGGTGAAACGCGTAGGGAGAAGGGAGCGTCACATGGAGGAACCCATGAATGTATAGATTCGGGTGAGATCTTTCCATGATATACCAAATGACATAAAAAATCTGTAAAGGTGGTGAATTGTATGATCCAAAGAGGAATGTCTTGATTCACACCTTGGTTATATTTAATTACAGATTGTCTATCATGCCATTCCTTATTTTTAGGTGATTATTTGATATAAGGCTGTTAGTATGATATTTGTTCAAGATCATTGTTAGTGATGATTATGTATGCTACACAGAAGTGGCACATAAAGTACAATAGATCTGTGAAAGACATTTTTCCAGCACCATGAGAGTGTTTTTTTGAAACTAATTCACACGAAGCGGATACCCTGAGGGGGTGTCTATGGAGAGTTGGATAAAGAGACCAAGGGTATACCGATAGGGTGCTTGAAAATTTGGTCTTACCGCGTCAGTTTGAGCGGTTTTTGTAAGTGTTTGTCTTTTTGTACATGTACATTTTTTATGAATGGACTAAGTCCTTTTTAAATTTAATTTTGAATAAAGTAGATTAGTTTTATTTTTGGTATTTTTCTAGCTTGCTGGTGTAGATAGAGTCTTCTAGCTAGAAGATCACTTGCTGTTAATCGTCTTGATACAGGCAATGGCAGGTTTTTTGACTACAGGCATTGATACAAACATATGGATTACAGAAGCCA
This sequence comes from Dendrobates tinctorius, assembly GCF_039654945.1. Taxonomy (NCBI): domain Eukaryota; kingdom Metazoa; phylum Chordata; class Amphibia; order Anura; family Dendrobatidae; genus Dendrobates; species Dendrobates tinctorius. The sequence continues at coordinate 5,913,123 of NW_027361817.1, forward strand.
AAGAGGTATTCTCTGATAAGGTGTTTACACAAAAAAGATATACTCCGACATATAGTGCAGCTTTCAAGGAACTTGATAAAATTTATAGAGATCAGATAGCCTCATGGTGGGAGGTTCAGAGTCTAGAAAATTACATACGATCAGGTATTGTACCTCGTCATCTGAGGATTACCCTCACCCCAGGGTTTAGATATAGGAGCACGTCCTTACTCACTAAGTGGGAAAAGGAAGCAACAGAGAGTTCGATCAGATTTATGAGACTCCTCCTAGAGGAAGAAAAGAGTAATTTAAATAAACTTACAGAATCCCTGAGAGATCAGATTGAGATCACGAAAAAGTATTCGGGTGAGTCTGATTTTTCGGTAAAAGAGGTCAATTTACAGAATACTCTAGAAAAATTTCAGTATCATCTGAAAGAGAAGAAACACAAGTTGTTCAATAGGGATCTCCAAGAATTCAGAGATAACAAAGCCTACTCAGTACAAGTGGTCAGAAATATTAGATCAGTAGAAACTGATATATCCTCATCTGAGGCAGAATTTTCTGACACTGAGAGTAGATCTAGGCATTTCAAAGGTAGAGGAAGAGGAGGACAAAGAGGTAAATTCAATAGAGGCTCCCATAAGAGGTCACCGAAGAGGGATTTTTTAGATCTAAGCTATCCATTAAGGAACCGCCTAAACCCCCACAGCGGACTAGAGGGCCAGAGGTAATCAACTTATCCCAACGCCCCCTAACTGAAACTGAGATGTGTGTACTTAGTAAAGGCCTGTCGTTTGTACCAACATCAGACATAGACATTTTTGAAACTGTAAAAGATCTACATCTGTTTGCCCGCAAGCTAAAATGGAAAAAGCATTTCTCTAAACAAGATCAGAGGTTTTCGCAAGAGCTGGGTATTTCTGAAGAGCTATTACAAGATGTACGGTTTCTGTTTCACCTGGGGGATATTGATCCTAACCTGAAAGGTGAGGGTCCATTTACAGATCTAAAGAAAAGGAGCACGGTTATGCCCCCTCCCACAGGTGATGTCAATTCAATTGATATTTTTGTTAATCTTGTTACAAATGATTTGATGAAATCAGGAGATCTTTTAAATTCAAGATCATATAACTTAGGGAAAGAAGAGATGGAAAGCCTTAAGAGACTTGAAAATGACAGCAGTATCATTATTAAAAGCTCGGATAAAGGAGGGAATATAGTTGTCATGGATACATCTAAATATAAGAAAATGTGCCTTTCTATATTGGAGGATAAGCTGAGTTATGAGAAGCTATCATCAAACCCTATAGTGAGCCTATCTGATGCTCTTAAGACACTAGTCAATGAAGGCCTGGACTCCGGGGTGATTGACAAGAAAGAAAAAGATTTCTTGATTCCATTGCATCCTACTATGGCGACTTTTTATTGTCTCCCGAAAATCCATAAGGGTATGACCCCTTTGAAGGGTCGACCTATAGTGGCAGGTATCAATAGTGTGACTCAGAATTTGGGAATGTACATAGATCGGATTCTTAGACCATTTGTAATGAATTTGAGCTCGTATATTAGAGACACTGGCGATCTTTTATGTAAACTAGATGGCATATACCTAGAGAAAGACATGATTTTTGGGAGTATAGATGTGGAGGCTTTATACTCCTCGATACCCCACAATAAAGGCCTCATGGCCGTAGAATATTACCTTAAGTCTCGAGGACGTTTCTTTGCGAAACACAATAATTTTGTTTTGAAGACTTTGGAATTTTGCCTTACAAATAATGTCTTTCTCTTTGGAAATAAGTATTTCCACCAGCTCAGAGGCACTGCAATGGGTTGCCCTTGTGCGCCCACTTATGCAAATTTGCTCCTGGGCTGGTGGGAAGAAAAAATTGTGTTTAATGACACGAATTCTCGATATGATAGCGTAGCCTTATGGCTGCGCTATATTGATGATATTTTCGTGATATGGAAAAACACAGAATCTGAGTTTATTTCCTTTGTCAATGACCTCAATTGTAATGATTTAGGCCTTAGATTTACGTATGAGGTACATGAATCAGAAATGAGATTTCTAGATGTGCTCGTTAAAAAGGGAATTGATGGAACTGTAGAAACGAGCAATTATAGGAAACCAACAGCTACTAACTCACTTTTAAGATGGGAGAGTAGTCACCCCCTTCCACAAAAAAAAGGAATACCCAAAGGACAATACTTGAGGTTACGCCGTAATTGCTCGAACCCTCAGAAATTTAAAGAACAAGCTGATGATATGAGGGAAAGATTTCAGGAGAGAGGATACCCAGATCATGTTCTAAGGGCCGCTTATGAGGAATCTATAGCAAGAGATCGTAAAGAACTATTGAGGAAAGTTGATAAAAAAGAAGATAAAGAGGTCACACGTTTCATTACTAGGTTTTCGAATGGATCAGAAAAATTTAAAGCAATTTTAGAAAGACATTGGCCAATTCTTAAAATGGATATGGATATAGAGAAAACCCTAGGTTCTAAACCACAAGTAACATACAAAAAGAACAAATCTATAAAAGATAGACTAATGCATAGTCACTTCAGAGAGATTCAAACACGTACCTGGTTAGAAGGAGAGGTTAAAGGGTGCTATAGGTGTGGTAACTGTGTTGCATGTCAGTCAGTAACACAAGGGAAAACCTTTAGGAGTACGAACAACAAGAAAACTTATACCATTAGACAGTTTATTAATTGTCGAACCACTGGAGTAATTTACAAGGCAACGTGTATATGTGGGATTGAATATATAGGGAAAACAAGAAGGGAATTCAGGAAGAGAATACGTGAACATGTTGGTGATGTGGTGAATAAAAGAGATACAGCTATAGCTAACCACATCAATAGGATACATCAGGGTGATCATAGCAAAATTCAATTTGTTGGGATCGAGAAAGTTCCTTACCCCCATAGAGGAGGTGATTGGGACAAAGTGATCCTTCAAAGGGAATGTAGGTGGATTTTCTGGCTGAGAACACTCCAACCAACAGGCCTGAATGACCAACTATCTTTCATGGCTTTCTTGTAAACTAATTAACCCATATGCAATGAGATGGAGCCCCGGAGGACAAGCTCCATTGTGCCCCACGTAAAACCAGATCCCTGTATAGGGGTTAAAGGGTAGTGTGGTTACTCAGGAGGGAATCCTAAAGGAGCTATACTTCTCTATTGGGTTATTTTCCTTTTTTTTGTTTGTCTAAACACGGAGTCAATACCTTAGGAATAAAAATGAAATGGGATCAAGAGAAGATAGGAAGTCTCTTTTGGATGTCTAAGGTCTGAGCAAAATACTGTACATTGTCTTGAGTGATCGCTCGGGATAGTTGAGAGGATTTTTTAAGGGGATATTTAATTAAGTTTAATATCCTCAATATCTTGAAAGTCCTAAAACTGGATAGTAAATATTGAAATATGCCCAAAATGACTGTGAAACCTATTTCTTTACAAGGGTAAGATTTATGCTTATAGGTCTAGTTGAGGATTAGATAGTGAGCATTTTAGTTATAATTTGTGACCACAATGTAAAGCATTGCTCTCATGAAATAATCCTGTGATAGGAGGAATTTTTATGCATCTATAAATCATAGTTTGCAAAGATGCGGTTGATTGTGGAGTGCGCATGCGCGGTAAGGGGACTGGCGTGCACCAAGAAGTTAAAGCCTGCAAAGTAGCGGCTATGGTTGGGAGTGCGCAGGCGCGATAATTCCCCTGATGTTGATATAAGGAAATAAATAGGCGCCGTGACGTGAAAAAGTAGGTTGAACGTTACAAAGAAGAATGCGCATGCGCTAAAGTAAGATGACGTCAATGCGTTACTATGCAACCCGATAAAGAAAAGTGCGCACGATTATATGTTCCTGCGAAAAGAGGAACTTTTATAAATCATAGTTTGCAAAGAAGCGGGTGTTTGTGGAGAGTGCAGGCATGATAAGGTGACTAGCGTGCACTAAGAATTTAAAACCTGCAAAGAAGCGGCTATGGTTGTGAGTGCGCAGGCGCGATAATTCCCCTGATGTTGTTATAAGGAAGTAAATAGACGCCGAGACGTAAAAAAGAGGGCTGGACGTTATAAAGAAGAATGCGCATGCGCTAGAGTAAGCTGATGTCAATGCGTTGCTATGCAACCCGATAAAGAAAAGAATGCGCACAATCATATGTTTTAAACGGAGGCCTAAGCAATCGCATAGTATTAATATGCTATGAGACTGAGCAAGTAAATGATGTTAATGAATATATAAGTAACAGATTAGTCACGATGGTGACACAGAAACAGGAAATGGTCATGGGCATACACCCGCCCATTTTTATGAGGCGGGAACACACTAAAGAGTGCATGCTATAAAAAGCAGATAAATGAACAGCCCAGTGATGGCATTTTATGTAGGCATAACGCTGTACTTAGTACTCCCCTGATGATCTGTGTGGTGAAACGCGTAGGGAGAAGGGAGCGTCACATGGAGGAACCCATGAATGTATAGATTCGGGTGAGATCTTTCCATGATATACCAAATGACATAAAAAATCTGTAAAGGTGGTGAATTGTATGATCCAAAGAGGAATGTCTTGATTCACACCTTGGTTATATTTAATTACAGATTGTCTATCATGCCATTCCTTATTTTTAGGTGATTATTTGATATAAGGCTGTTAGTATGATATTTGTTCAAGATCATTGTTAGTGATGATTATGTATGCTACACAGAAGTGGCACATAAAGTACAATAGATCTGTGAAAGACATTTTTCCAGCACCATGAGAGTGTTTTTTTGAAACTAATTCACACGAAGCGGATACCCTGAGGGGGTGTCTATGGAGAGTTGGATAAAGAGACCAAGGGTATACCGATAGGGTGCTTGAAAATTTGGTCTTACCGCGTCAGTTTGAGCGGTTTTTGTAAGTGTTTGTCTTTTTGTACATGTACATTTTTTATGAATGGACTAAGTCCTTTTTAAATTTAATTTTGAATAAAGTAGATTAGTTTTATTTTTGGTATTTTTCTAGCTTGCTTTTCTGTAGCTGGCATGGTTGAGGTTTCCCGGGTGGAGTCGAATTAAGCCGCAGGCTCCACTCCTGGTGGTGCCCTTCAGGACATTCCTTTAAGGTTCAGCTTTGCAACCATACTGCCCACAGAAACCAAACACTTTGCCTTCATGGACGCTGTTCGGAGGTTCGTGGGAATAACGCCGCCCGATCGGCAGTTGGCATAATTTATGGTGGGAAGTCCGACGGTATATGATCGTCTTCGATTTCAGATTTTTGCTGTTTTTTGGTATTTTACATTTTTATTCCAGCCTTTCTTGACTTCATAAGGGCATGATGTGCCTATATCTGTGTCTCCTCCTCCTCCTTTTACTCCTCCACCTCTTACTCCTCCACCTCTTTTCTATACATAGTTACCGTTTTCCATATGTTGTTTTTGTATTCTGAGCATTTTGTCTGCTTTGGGACACCTTTTAAGGTGTTTTGTAATTGTTTTCTATGTGTTTGCATGTGTTTGTGTTTGCCTGCCATTGATTTCAATGGTGTTCGACGTTGTTCGTCGAACGTTTGACAAACATTCGACGAACTTGCCTCGTGTTTGACGAACCAAGACGAACTGAAACACTAGCGGGGTGACTCAACACTACTCCTGAATATATAGATGTACATTTTTAATGTTTAAACTATGCTATATATACCTGGTATCTGGTGATACTGTACCCTTTCTGCCAGGAAGTCCTCCTCCTCCCACCACTCTAAGTGTATCATTGACACCTGGAACATTGGCCCACATGTGTGATTATTTCTTGCGGATCTTCTTGTTATATTGTGGTGTGATCCACCCTGAGCATGTGACAGTCTGTTGGTTACTCCTGCAATTTAGATGTACATTTAAAAATTAAATAAATATATGTATATACCAATGGCGCTAAAGCGTACACCCACAGAACACAAAGCAGCAAGTAATAAGACAACACACCACTCAAGTTGTCTCCATAAAATAATAATAATAAATAAACCTGATAGAAACTTGCGATAATTAAATGTGTCTTGGTTAAATAAAGATATCTTATGAAGAAATCTATTACCTTTACTGAAGCTAAAAACTGGCGAGGCAGGGAAAAAGGTCTTCAGAATGCAAGGTGGATTTCCAGGTCCTTTCCCAATGATACTCCCCGACACAGGTATATAAAAAGTTACTGGAGCTAAAGGGTGCTACCTCCTAGCATGCCGCCGTCCCGGCCGGTGACTGGCGCGCAGCTGGAGGTGTATATCGGCAGGCTGTAAGAGTACCAGCCGCCGCTTGCAAAAGCAGGCCTGCAAGGTCCGAAAAAGCTGAAGGACCTTGCGTGACGTCACAGTCACGTGATAGATCACGTGACAGGCAAGAAAGCCCTATGGGGCGCTGATGGGGCCAGAAAGCAATGGCAAATCTATCACGTGACTGTGACGTCACGCAAGGTCCTTCAGCTTTTTCGGACCTTGCAGGCCTGCTTTTGCAAGTGGCGGCTGGTACTCTTACAGCCTACCGATATACACCTCCAGCTGCGCGCCAGTCACCGGCCGGGACGGCGGCATGCTAGGAGGTAGCACCCTTTAGCTCCAGTAACTTTTTATATACCTGTGTCGGGGAGTATCATTGGGAAAGGACCTGGAAATCCACCCTGCATTCTGAAGACCTTTTCCCCTACATTTAAAAATTACCCCAACACAAGTGCATACAGCTCTACGCTTGTGATACATTACCCATTTACTGCTTTTCATATTCTGGTCTAATCCAAACTGACCAAGTGAGAGTTATTTTCTGACTGTGGAAATAAATACTGAGATTGACAACAATGACCCCTACACTGTGTACAGCTTTACTCTTCAGATCCATTACCGTTTTACGGCGTTTTATATTGTGTTGTAATCCATACTGAGCCTGAGAGCGTCTGTGTCTGCCTCCTGAAATATCTACGGAGATTTAGAATGTTTAAACTATACTATATATACCTGCTATCTGATGATACTGTACACTTTTTCTACTTTTTATATTCTTGTCTAATCCATACTGAGCCTGTGAGCATCTCTGTGTGACTGATGGTATATATAGGGAGATTGACAATCATCCTTTGTATAGAGCTTTACGCTTTTGATACAGTACCATATATCTGATGTTATTTTGGGTTCATTTTCTGCAACATTTTGAAGTTTGGTGGAAGAGGCCGCGGACGTGGGCGTGGGAGGGGCCAGCTGGTGCTAATCGTGAGGGTGCATCTGCTGGGAGTGGCAAAAGCACAATAACAGCTAAGGCAGGAGGTGTTGAGCCTGCGTCTTGGTCTGGCTCTGGAACGCCTGGAAGGCTACCTTTTCTGGGAGTAGGTTAACCACTTTTAAAGCCGGAGCATCAGGAATTGGTTTTGGCTTACATTGCCGAAACAGACTCCAGCAAATATGCCCTCCTCTTCTGAAGTTTCAAAAAATGCAAGCACTGAGTGATCAAGTGCTGGCTCCTAGTCAGGAAGAACCCCTTTCCTTGTCTCCTTCACCCTCACCAAAAGTGAATAATGCAGCAGGCCACACTTCACATTAGTCCATGTAGCTCTTTCTATCTTATCATGTCTGGGTTATCAAGTCAAATCGTGAATTCCCCAGTCCAAGATGAATCTGACAGGGAGTGTGGGTGGCCAGCCAGGGCAGTGGGGTTAATTGGTACCGGGCCGGTGTCTCAGAGGGATGTGTCACGTTGGTGGTGATGATGACCCATTCCGTGGCCCTGGGCGTCCATGCAAAAGGGTGAATAACATTTATAGGTGAATGATACATGACGCCACCTGTGGTTTCGGATCAGATTGACCCGCGCTGCAGTGTCGCTTCTCTGGGACAGATGTTGTGGTGCAGCTAAGATGTAGAAGCCCTGCACAGGTAGGGCCGTAGTCGCAGGGCAGATGAAAGAGTTGGTAGATGGTGTGCAGTGCAGGATGTAGCAGAGCTGTGCGCCAGGCGCAGGAGAAAGATGACAGACACAGTCGTGCAGTTCCTTTACCTGTACTTGGTAAGTGCCGTCCAGGACCCAGAGTAGAGATGGAGAAGGAGTTGGTCAGCCTGGAAGCAAATTTGGAATTCTCTCTCTGCAGATAGATAGTGTGGCCTCCGTTCTAGTGCTTATCTGAGGTACTCGCAGTGCTGAGTTCACTGAAGTTCCCCCTGTTGACTCTCTTTTGGAACTTTCTCGTATGCCAGGCAGCCATAGTCTTTTCCCTCTGGCTCACACACGTCGCTGCTGGGGCCTCCGAGCCTTAGTTGGGAACAGAGCATTTACAGCTGCTACTTCCTCCGGTTTCTGCTGCAGGACCGTCATTGTCCCTACAAACTCGGAGACCGGAATCCGGACCATGCGCTCCAGCTAGGAGTAAGCCTTAACTCTGCTCATCCTTCAGCTCCCCTTCTCATGTCCACACACTTCCCCTTCCCTTCACAGAATGCCCTAACTTCCTTCCTCCCGACCACAGAGAGCAGCTCCTCAGAAGTCAGGTTCAGAGCTCTCCCTGCTGGCCTGGAGTGGGAACTGTTTTGCGTGTTGGTTTAACTGCTAGAGAGATCCTTGGTTGCTCCCAAGCATGACATCACACTCCCTAGGAGGAAGGTAATGCCACTGTGGCGACCGTACTCCTGGGGGCGCCACAAGTGCACTGATGCCCAGCCACTGCTTATTGATTCTGCTGGTACATTGACCCAGACCACTACATTCCCCTCACACTCTACACAGCCAGAATCTGACCCTGATGAAACTCAGGTTCCCCTTCTCGCATACTATACCACCTTACACGGTGACAAAGAGGAAGGTGCAGATGAAAGTGCAGGTTCCTTGAGCAGGTGGGGGGCATACTCATGGGTGACGGCACTGGCACAGGGCCCCTCATAGTACGCAAAAGTGTCTCTGCCGGTGGGAGGGGCCCTGTGCCAGTGCCGTCGCCAACGAGTGGGCCTCCCTGCTTGCTCAGGATCACAGCACTTGCAAAGTTGAAATACTTACCTCTCCCTGCTCCACCGCCGTGACATCTTGCGCGTTTCCTGACAGTGACATTCTGGTCAGAGAGAGCGATGACATCACATCTGTACGACCTCTGCCTAAACAGTCCAAGTGCAGAGATATGTAAAATGGGGACGATGAGGAGTCCAGACTAGTACAGGGATTCCGTAGCGAGGAGACTTACCTAATTGTTTTCAATGTTGGGACAGCTATTTTTGGGGAGCACTATACTCTGGAGAATGATATATGAGGCCCACCATACACTGGAGCATTCCAAAGGTGACATCAGACACTGGAGCAGCATTTGCACGGCCCATTATTCACTGGAGCATTAGAAATGGGGCCCATTATACATGGAGCATTATTTGGGCCCATAACACAGTGTAGCTTCATCCATGGGGACCAACATATACTGTAGCATTATGTGGAGCTCATCATATACTGTTTCAAACATTATATGGGACCAATGATTCTGTATGGAGTAATATATGGGCCTCATTACTCTGTATAGCGCACTATGCGGTGGCCATAATACTGTATGGAGTAATATACTGTCCATTTTTGGAGCTATTGGAGAATTTAAAATTGATATCAGTCATGAGATGTAAGAAGTGAAGTATTTTTCATTGTACTATACCACTATTTCTCTGCCGTATCAGAGGATCATGAATTGTGGCATGTGTTAAAAGAACCCAGTGACACGCTTTGGCCCAGGGCCCACGAAAATCTGGAGCCAGCCCTACCCCCCCACAACTTTAGCCAAATAACCCCCAGTTTTCAATGCCTAACTATTATTATAAAGTAAATTAAGGTTGACAAGCTTAAATATTAAGAATTGATGTTTTGGCATTAAAATGGGCACTGTAGGTGTGTTTCGTGTCCTCCACTCCCTGCCGACCTTGGTTCCCCATTGACTTGCATTGGGTTTCGTGTTTCAGTCGGCCTTCGACTTTTCACGATAATCGGCCGATTTCATTCGACCCGACTTTTGAGAAAGTCGGGTTTCATGAAACCCGACTCGACCTGAAAAAAGTCGCTCATCTCTAGTTTCAGATGAAACTGGTCCAACTAGGGCAAAAATAGTCGGAGTTTCGTCCGAAACCCGACCCAATGCAAGTCAATGGGAAATAAAAGTCGGCATTGAGCGGATGACATTCATTCACTCAATGCCGACTTTTATTCCCCATTGACTTGCATTGGGGTCAAGTTTCGGACGAAACTCTGACTTTTTTTGCCTAGTCGGACCAGTTTCATCTGAAACAAATTTTGTTTCATGAAACCCGATCCGACCAAAGTCACTCAACTCTATTTTCAAGCCCTCTTTTTGTGCTATTGCTGTTTAGTGAATGTGTACTGTCTGAGCCAATGAACAAATGGAGGAGGATGAGGAGGAATAGTTGTTGGACTCGCAACAGTCAGGAGATGAAGAGGATAATGATCCTCTCTCTGTTTCTGTGGTTGGTGGGATGGGAAGAAGGAAGCAAGCTTCAGTGTTACCTCACAACCAACATGCCATTGATTTGCACCTCATGGGGCTGATATGATCTGCAACATGATGCTCATATTCCTAAGGTTAGAACTAGGGCTTACTACTGAGTTGCCACTCTGTTAGATCCACAGCACAAGAGTAAATTTTGCCAGATGCTCCTCCCACCTAGAAAGAGACACGTGCATGCTGGAGTATGGAAACACGCTTGTAGACAATCTTAAGAGTGGTTTTCCCCAAAACAGCAATTGGGAACACAGTGTGCATCGCAGTTCTTGACTCCCAAGACTGGGATCGTTGAGTCGTCAACACAAAAACATTAGCAGCAGCAGTGTAAGTGACAGAAGTAATTTCTGTGAGTCGTTTCACACATTTTTTAAACCCGCCTGTGCAGCAGCAGAACAGAGTACTAATCTGAATGACTAAAGAGGACTGTTCAGGGGTATCTTGAACTCAATATTAATGCCATCATGGGGGCTCGGTCCCTTTTGCATTTTGATCTTCAAACATGGAAGAATGGCATGCGCCAGTTCCGCATTGGAGATTTTGTCATGCCCGGCAGCCAGCATTCTCTCAGAATGTGTCTTCAGCGCTGATGGTGGTGTCCTGATGGATAAGGGTGTCCGGCTGTCCCCTGAAAGTGTTCATCAAGTTGAACAAGTCATGGATCTTCAATGACTTTTGCACCCCAGTAGAAGACTGTGCAGACTAGGCAGAATATACGATGATGTAATTTTGTGTGCCGCATTGATCTCATGTTATTGCAGTGTGTCACACCTTTGTCATGACTTCTGTGCCTGCTGATGCTACTGCTGCTGATGTTACAATTTTTTAAATGTGGAGACTCCATGTTGGGTCTCCATCTGGTGGTTTGCTTGTAGTAGAAAGGGTGTCAGAGCCCCATTATATTAGTATTAGTCTGGGGAAATTTATGTCACTTTACTAGTGATGAACAAGTATACTCGTTGCTCTGGTTTTTCTGAGCATGCTCAGGTGTCCTCCTAGTATTTTGGTGTGCTCGGAGATTTTGTTTTTGTCATCTTATCTACATGATTTGCGACTGCTAGACAGCTTGATTACATGTGTGGAATGCCTGTTTGTTAGGGAATTCCCACATGTATTCAGCCTGTCTACAAGTCGCAAATCATGCAGATAAGACGATGAAAACTAAATCTCCTAGTACGCCAAAATACTTGGAGGACACCCGAGCATGCTCCGGAAAGCCCTAGCAACGAGTATACTCACTCATCACTACACTTTCCTTGTTTGTGGCAATATTTTTTTTATTTGGACTCAAAGTTGGGTGTCTTTCATGTGTGTTGCCTGTAGCAGTAGGGCTCCCAGACCAGCAAGCCTGCACTTACTTTCCATCAGCTACCTTTGTTACTATCCTTAAATGTTTATAACAATAGTTGTCTATGAAGCTTATATTTCTGCAACCGGAGGGTCGCTGAGCAGAAAAGCAGTTTGAGATGTTCCATAAGGTATCAGGGCTTCCAGCACAGCAGGCCTACACTGTTCCCTTACCCACCTCATCTTAATTTAAACTTAGACTCAAAGTTGAAAATGCTAGCCTAGATCCTGATACCTCATGCAATTTCTATTGTGGGTCAATTGATGCCACTTTTCCTTGCATCTGCCCTTTAATTTTAAAAATGTTTGGACTCCTCCAAGTTGGGTCTCCTTCATGTGTTTTGCTTGAATTCGTCAGGGTTCTCAGAGCACCAGGCCCACACCTGTCACTCATCCACCTGTTACTGATCAATGTTTAAGCTAGAAATGCTGGTCTGAACCCTGTTGCATGCTCTGTCCCATGAATCCATGCTGCGCAATTATACTATTTGTAGTCTGGGTCAAATGATGCCACTGTTCCTGGCAGCTTTTTGGCCATCCTGAAGGTGTTGTGTATGCCTTTGGTTTTGCCTTTTTGCCTCCCATTGAATTCAAAGGGGTTCGGATATGTTCGCCGAACTGTTCGGTAAACATCAGGATGTTCATCAGTCCAAACCGAACCAAACCTAGAAAGTTTCACTCATCTCTAGTTGCGAAAATCTGCAAGAAACATATTTTTAGCCTAATTAGGTGATAAATTATTATGATAAAAACTGTAGAATTCATTCTGATATTTAGTATGTAATTTTTTTAATATATGGATTCTTTTACGTTTTTGGCTTTTATCGAAGTTGAATATTTTTACTATTGTGGTGTTTCATATGAATAAGTGGTGGTGACATTGTATAATCATACCCCAGCAGGTCTGTTGAAACTAAAGTCAGGCTGCACATGTCATTGAAATTTTGAATTCTATTTTATCTTTAAATGACTTTAATTGATAAAATTGTAGAGAGAAATATTAAAACTGTTATTTTTATTAGTAGATTTAAAACATTCAATATTTCCACTACAAATAATAAGAACGAGTTTGCATTATAATTGTATTCACCCTATGCAGTAGGATAGAATGGAGAGAATGTTTTAGACAAAGTAAAGCTACACAGATAGGAAAACTCTCCCAAACTGTCTATAAGCAAACTCGTGAAATAGCTATTTTGGGGTAATATATCTGAAATACATATGTGCACTTCCAAAGAACAAATAAATGCACTTTAGTACTGTAGATCTGAAACTTGTAACTGTATCACTATACCAGGATATTATTAGTCAATTGGAAACAATGTAAATTTGTAGCTCTCCTCTACAGTTTCAGTAATTTTCACTTTTATCAGTGATAATGTCTAATAACAGGCGGATAGCATATATTTTGCAGCAATTGTGCTGTTTAAGTGATATTATCTTTTAATGAGAAGGAACCTTACAAATTCCCACATTTGCAAGCAAAGATTACTATAGTGATTAGTAACCATCCAAAGAGAAGATACGAGAAATAAGAGAAGCCTCTTTTGAACTGGTTTCTCAATGATATTTTTCACATCTGCATGTAATGTTTATATTCAAGTATTGCATTTTGAGGAACTTTGACCCACTCTGATCATACAGCTTCATTTGGAACGGTAGACTCTGTTTAAAAAGGAACACAAATCAGTTTGGTTATCTGCACCCCCAAAAAATCTAACATGTAAACCCAGAATTTATGCATTTGGAACTATATTATCGCTTTAAAGACTATACTGTAAAATTAAGGTTCTTAGTGCCCGAGTTGAAAAATTTGTGTATGCCCATTTACCACCTCAAGATGTACCCTGTAAGATGGGAACATACACAATAAAACGTAACCTTTTCTGGGCCAAGGCCTGCATATTTATATGACAGGTAAATTTCCAGTGAGACAGCACAGAGGGATCAGAGCTACCCACAGATTTTAAACAGGAGTGTTCTGACCATCTTTGATACTCAGAGGACGAGCACTAATTAGGTGAGCCTTCCGGAAGAGAGCTACATTTGACATGGAGTGGACTGTTATCACAAACTGAGAAAGGAAGAGGTGATGAAATAACACTTTTGCAGGTGTATTAATGATTGTAAATCTACAGGTGTGGTCACAAGTTTTGAGACTCATACTGTACAAATTCTGGTTTTCGCAAAGTTTGCTGCTTCATTTTTTATAATGGCAATGTGCATTAACTCCAGATTGTTGTGAAGGGTGATCAGATACATTGCAAAAAATTGCTAAGTCATTCCTTGCCATGTCAAATAACCTAATCACAAAATACTAATTTCTTCTATATTTCAGCCCTGTCACAAAATGACCTGCTTACATCATTTCAGTCATCTTCTCATTAGCGCAACAGAAAGTGTTACTGATTCATGCTGATTGAATTTTAAGAGTAGACTGGTTACTTTAGGCTAAGATGGGCTCACGCGTCCAGGAGGGGTGGTCACTGTGGCTATATGCAGATCACAAAACTCCTGGCAGGGTCTTACTCGTGGCCGCACAGGGCTCGAGATGTTAAAAAATATATTCGGGCCTGCGCCTTTTGTGCTCGGAATAACCTCTGTAAGCGAAGGGTGGAGACACCTGCCGACACTCGGTGGCGTTCCACTTTAACTTCCGCTCCCGTTGTCTCCCACGGGTCCCTTCTCAGACCTGGCGACCTTGCCGCCCCTGATGCCTTCCACTTGTCCCGGGTATCTCTATCACCTACCGGGACATCAGACTCACCTTCCGACTAGTCTGAGGCCTATACCTCTGATGGGCACAAGTTGGTGGATCACAAGGCTCTGGGAGGGGGGCCCTACGAGGGGGGGTAATGTTAGGTGTCGGATTTCTGTGTTTGCTCCACAGGGATCCAGACCCTCGCATTCTGCAGTCTCCTGCTGTGTTTACCCACTGCAGAGGAGATTGCAGAGGAGATTGCCTTGCAGCAGATCTCTCCAGAGGCTAAGTCCTTCTGTCCTCCTACTGAGCATGCTCATGGGACGATCTCCCATTGGAGATCGGGAGTCATGTGCTCAGGTCCTGCTCCAAATCTCATTTGTCCATCTCAAAGATCTGGAGGCATGTGGAAGGTCCCGACTGTTATAAAAGACGCGCATGGCTATTCCGCCATGCGCTAGTATAGACTTATTTGCTACCGTGTGTGTGAGGACGGATGCATGATTCTGGTGACTGACTCATTTAAAACCCCTTCCCTCTGATATTACACATGTGGATAGGGACTGAGTTAGAAACAGCACCAGCGCTCCTCTGCTTCCACAGCTGCTAGCGTCCGACATTGCGCTTGCGCTTTGCCTTTGTCATTTAGTGGCAGTCTCCACGCCGCGCTGCAGTAGCAGTCTCCTTTGCGTTCGCAGTTGCAATGCCGCTCACACGGTAGGTCTAGACGGACGTAATGCCGTCGTCTTGGGCTACTCCTGTGACCTTATACCGTGTGTGTGGTTTTTACTGAGTACTGTGACTACAACAGGCTTAGTCATTTGTGTTTGTACTTTTTGGCATCTCTGTGAGTTTACTGAGATTGCTCTGCGCACCTGTGTGAAGTTTAACCCTATGCGCATTTCCGCCATATTGCTCCTGCCACCACTTAGCAGCGGTTATATCACCTACTGCACGGTGGACCCCGAGCGGCGAACGCACTTTATCATCATTTTTATTTAGTGCGTTCCGCCGTTCCTAACAGGGGATTATTGAGCTCCTTGACCCTATAGGTGCTCAGAGGCGTATCTAGGCTTTCTGGCACCCGGGGAAAGAATTTGGTTCAGCGCCCCCCCCAGTACGTATGCGACTTGCACACTTAGCCATGTACCCACGAGCTGCTCTCCCTAATCCTCTCAATGTTCAGTAAAAAACTGAAAGCAGGAAGAGAAGCTCATTCTCACAGGACCATAAGTATGAAAGTCGCATATGAGTGAAGTGTCCATGTGATGACTACTGGAACCTGCAGAGCTGAATCCTGACATTGCAGCTTCTGAATTCTCACAACGAATGCACTGCACACTTTTAGGATTCTCCCTTACTGGTGGCAAGAGTGCACGGTCATATGTCAGCACAAGTATGTGATTTGTATACTTCTGGCCACATTCCAACTAGATGTGCCCGGCCTTGCTCCGTTCATTTTCATTGAGTGAGGCCACACATGTCTAGTCAGCATATGACCACATGTATGTAAATTACTGGCATGAGAGAATCCTAACAGCTTTCAGTGAGCACTGTGAGAATTCAGAAGTTTGCAGTCATATAGAATGACTGCAGACTCATCACAAACCTGGACAAACACTAGAATGCTCCTAACAAATAAAAACATGAGAATAAGTCAGTATCACAAATAATATTTACATTCAGGTACCTTATAGATGACATCATCTGTGGAGTCGTTCTCCTTTTCTTCTTCTTGCCCAGACCCCATGATGAGTTTTCTCATCCACAGCCGTCTCTGCAGACGTCCATCTTCTCCGGTCTTCTGCAGCAAATCTCCACACGATGGCCTTAAAGATAGAAGTGTCGTTATAATGCTCCTAAATAAAAATATCTGCAATATACTGTCACCTCACACTATTCCCCTCCCTCCTCATACTGTCTCCTCTAACATCCCCCTGTTCACCATACTGTCTCCTCATATATTTACCCCCTCACTCTCTATGCTGTCTGCTCATACATACCCAACTCCCCATACTGTGTCTGCACACATCCCATCACACTCACTCCCCATACTGTGTCCACATACATTTACCCGTTCGCTCCCCATACTGTCTGCACCCATCTCCCATACTGTTTCCTCATACATACTCTGTGTCCTCAAATCTCCCCACACACATTAAATCCCCCATCCCCACTCCAAATCCCCCATCCCCAATCCCTCACACATATTAAATAACCCCCATCCCCACTCCAAATCCCTCACACACATTAAATAACCCCCATCCCCACTCCAGATCTTCCCACACATTAAATAACCCCCCATCCCCACTCCAAATTCCTCACACACATTAAATAACCCCCTGTCCCTACTCCCAAATCCCCCCACACATTATGTACCCCCAATCCAAATCCCCCCTCACATTATCCCCATCCCCACTCATTAACCCCCATCCCCACTCCAAATCCCCCCACACATTAAGTATCCCCCATCCCCACTCATTAACCCCCATCCCCACTCATTAACCCCCCACACATTAACCCCCATCCTCACTCATTAACCCCCACACACATTAACCCCCATCCCCACACATTAACCCCCATCCCCACTCATTAACCCCCACACATTAACCCCCATCCCTACTTATTAACCCCCACACACATTAACCCCCATCCCCACACATTAACTCCCTACTCATTAATCCCCATCCCCACTCATTAACACCCCCCCATCTCCCATCTACAGTGGTTCTTCAGCTCCACATTGGAGCACACTTACCACCAGCGCTTGCTCTGGGCGCCGTGGAGTGATGTCAGCAGCGTGATCACATGACAGGTCTCACTGACAACGTCGCTCTGACCTTGCGGTCAGACCATCAATTGTACTGGCTTCTGTATAGACACCAGTACAGTTGTTCCCTGGGAGCCGGCATGCACACCTTCTCTGCGCCGGCTGTCAGCTTGACAGCTGACACAGAGAACCGCTGACTCTCAGGCTGGGGGGTGGCAGAACACAGCCGCCAGGGAGGACACTGCGGACCGCTGCAGTAGGCGGCCCAACTGCGCCCCTCTGCCGGCTGCCCCCCCTAGATATGCCTCTGTAGGTGCTTCACAAAACTTTGAAAGCTACACAAGGATTGATAGACGAAATTGGACCCCACAATTTATTGCATCATTTTTTCTGAACTCGGTGATGCCCCATATGTTGTCAGAAGCTATTGTTAGGCCATACATTCTGGGCTTAGACGAAAGGAGCACTATTTCACTTTTGGAACACAGATTTTGCTAGAATAGTTTGTGGTTGACATTTGCGAAGCCTCAAAGGTGCCAGAACACCCGAAAACACCCAAAATTACCCTATTGTAGAAATATCACAACTCAATGAATATGAATTCATCTATGGCTGCAGTGACTATTTTGTAACTTCCAAGCCATGCTTTATTCTGGAGAATTGCATATATACCCATACAGTGTAGAGACCTTTTATATTGTAGCACCCCCATACATTGTGCCTAGCTTGTTCTTCTGGAGACACAAACCCTGTAAATCGTTAACTGGGCTCTCTCTGCTACAGTAATGCCAAACATGTGGCCGCTTACTGTGGCTTAGGCACAGTGGGGCTCAGAAGGAGGTAGAATTTGGATTTGGGAGTGTAGACTTTACTGCATTTTATTTGAGGGAGTGGGAGCCGTGTAGCTTTTCGAGAGTCTTTGTTCTACCAGTAATGTGAGAACCCCCTATACTTCCAGTGACAGATGATGGACCTGATTGGGGGCTGGTGCTGTGTTGGATAAGTTAGGGGTTTTGTTTCTAACATTTTATAGTCGTAACATTTTTTGATCACTTCCAGTACAAGGCTGGGATCTCATTTCTGTGTTCTGCGGTGAGCATTTACGTCAGGGTTTCCATGTACATCCCACAAAAATGCTATTCAAATGAAACACCCAACAAAACCACTTCTCATAACGAGGCACATAGAGACACTTTGAATTCCATTTTGCTTCTGCTCCATCTTTCACAGAATTGTGGTCAACCATATTTGTGCACTAAAAAGAAGCCTAAAATAATGGCATACCGTCAGAACAGAGATCAGATAGAATCCAAAGGGACTCAATCTGCCTCATGAGTGAGTTGTTCTATCAGGGTTTTGTCTGAAACATGGTTTTGGTGATTTACACACGAACCCTGTCTAGTGGAGAGCGCAGGATAATTGTGAGCTGAGCCCTGTTCTGTTTATTTGGTGGGTGGAATGAACATATAGGCAGCAGTACAAAAATATTTTTTATTTTTGTGAGGTTCACCATGTGATGAAAGTAGATGACTTTATTCTGTGTGCCGAAGCAACTACAGCGTTACCAGGTTTATGCAAAGAGTAAAAATGCTTTTTTAATTAAAAAATAGTTATTTCGTCCCCACACGTTGAGATCTGTAACTTTTTATTGTTTTGTGAACAGAGCTGTATGGGGGCTTATTTTTTGCGCTACAAGTTGGAGATTATTTTGGTACTATTTTGGAGCACATAATGTTTTTTAATTGTTTTTTTTTCAGATTTTTCAGACACAGAATGAACAAAAGCGAGCAATTCAGGAATAGTTTTTATCTTTTTTTTTGTCTGTACACTGCGGGGTATAAGTGATAGACTGATTTTCTCATTGAGTCAGTACGATTACAGAGATACCATATTTATATAGTTTTTTTATGCTTTGCTACTTTTATAGACTAAAAACAATGTTTAACAAAAATTTATTTGATTTTGCAACACCATATTCTAAGAGCTGCAGCTTTTTTTCCCAGAATGAGCCAAATTAGGGCTAGTTTTTACATTTGACTTGTAGATCGCTTTTTATTCAATTTTTGTGGGTCAGTATGATGAAAAAGTGACAACTTTGGTATGTTTTTATTACTTTTTTATGGTACTCAGGGTATGGAATTATATAACTTGCCAGTTTCATAGACCCGGTCATTGCAGACGTGGTAATACCTATTATGTGTATTTTGTATATTTTTTCATCTTTGTTTTATCACAAACGCTGCATTTTTAGTGGAAAAATGGCTATTTATGATTTGTGTCTTCTTTTTTGTGTTTTTTACCTTTTTACACATTTTATTTTACTTTTTTCACTTTTTCACCAAGTTCCGCAGTGTGACGTGTATTTTTTACTCTGCTTGTTTTCAGAGAACCCTCCATAAAAGCAATAAAAAACGTAAAAGCAGTGTTGGCTATCTCCTCTTCCACCTACATCTCCCGCTTATCCTCAACCTCCTGCTCCACTTGGAATTTCGCCTCCCGATTGAAGATTGCAATTTTTTCTTTTTTTATTCTATTTTTTTAAAACATTTTCTTATTTATATTTGTTTGCAGGGCAATTGTCATGCTCTTACCACCATTTTGCTTCCCTTTGCAGCCCCCTAGCTTTTACTGCGAATATTTTATAGCCATTTCAAAGCACCAAATTTGGGATCACCATTGACTTGTATTGGGTTCAGGTGTGGGGTCAAGCTCATACCCGAGCTGAACTTTCAACTACAGCTGCGTCAAAACTGTCCACATCCAAACATCCATGGGTCTGCTCATTTTCAATTATTACAGGATAATAGACATTACTGCAGGATAGGTGCTAAGACAAAGGACACTTTTACAGGATGAGGCCCACTACATGGTACATTATTACAGGACGGAGGAGACAGGGGACATTTTTACAGGATAGGTGCCAGAACAGGGAATATTACAGGATGGAGGCAAGGACAGGTGACATTATTACATATTGGAGGACATTATTACAGGACACAGGACATTATTACAGGACGCAGGACATTATACAGTATAGGGGACATTATTTAAGCATAGGGGCCAGAATAGAGGGCATTAGTAGATGGAGCAGTGGTGACCTGTGGGGGAGCAGTGGTCACAGGAGAGCAGCAGTGTTGAAAATGGGGGAGAAGTTGGGTTGAAGAGGAGATAAGGGTAGCAGTCATTCTGGGGATGTGATGGATGCAGTGGTGACAGGAGAGAAGCAGTGGTGAAAGTTGGATGGGGGAAGGAGAAATAGGAAATCAGTGGTGACAGGAGGGGAGTAATCATGTTGGGGGTGGGGTGAAGCAGTGGTGACAGGAGGGGAGCAGTGGTGACAATGGAATGAGGAAGAAGAGGAAAGCAGTGGTGACAGGTGGACAATGGTGTTGTATGACCTGACCATCCTGTGTAACAGCTTGCAGTCTGTAACTTCTGGAGATAGATGAGAGGAAGGACTACGCAGAAGACAGTCATTATAACACATACTGTTACAGTCCTGGGGAACATGGGCAGCACCATGGATCTCCTGACAGCTGGATTACAAGCCACTTTTCTATGTACTACAGACAGAAGACCCAAGCAGTGAGTATAGTTTTAAGACAAAGCCGTGTATTGCATCCAGCTGCTCCAATCCCCTGATTTTTTTCTGCACATGAAAGTCATACTGTCTGTCTATGCATGTTGTTATATTGGAGATCATCAATCGCTCTCAGCATATCCCGCTTAGTTCTCTCCTGAGTCCTAGCTTCCAAAGCAGTTTATCATTGTTAGAGCTCACTGAAAGATCATTTAAAATAGATAAATGAACAAATGCAACCAGTCTTTAGTCACCATGTACACAAGACTCCAAGTGAGAGTTTCCATCCATGCTGCAGAATGACATAAACACTCAATGTTTAGTGACAATGATCAATAAGAGATTCCATCAGTCTAAGGAAGGAGACAATAACGTGTAGCCACCTCATTATACCGAATTAATGAATGCACCTGGTGCTGGGGCAGTAACAACACATTTCACAGGTCATACAAGAATGTGCTGGGTTTAAAAAAGCCAGTGCCAGGTCTGCGTGATGTGCATTGTTGGAATCTGTACTCACTCGGCTGCAGTTGAGGTAGGCACAAGAAGCGGGATTGCTGAAATGTCCAACAACTTTATTAAAACTGCATAAACCGCTCTGGATAGAAAAGCAAACGAGCAGCCTTTTCTTGCACAAAGTGACAAACAGGAAATAAGTAGTCCGTATAGTACTGCAGGTCCGCCCACTCAGGTCAGTGTCTATAGATCACACTGAAGGTCTCTACACCTCCAGCCACAGATACTGAATGAGGAACTCGGCCTTGATTTTATTTGCCAAACCACTTCCCTGGGGTTGGGATATGTGAGCAGTCATTATCACCCATCTCTTATGACTGCTCATAAAACCCGGCCCGGGAATGACCAAATAACGCTCTCAGCACTATATGTGCTGGAGCATCCTTCCGAGCTCACATCACTGTAGCTAATAACTGTGATGACACATATCTCCCCTCAAGGACTCGTCCGGCGGACATCTTACAGCATATACAGATGCAAATGTTCTGATCATAACAGGATAAACTGATATTATATCACAATACACTATTCATTTTTACAATAAAACTAAAAAAAATAATTGCACCCTCTATCTTCCTGAAGGATGGTTGCCTTTGGCGGTTGCGTACCACTGCCTAACCCTCATCTTGGCCTTGATTATTGGCTGCGCACACAGACAGCAGGGCTCTCCTTTTCAGACATTTCTCAGGTAGCAACCCAACAAAAGAGTTGTTCTGACTGACACTACCGCCCACCCCATCATTCTAATCTAACACTGCCGATATCAGGGGTGCTGAAGTAAGAAGAGACTGCTCACACTGCTGACCGTCCTGTCATTCTAATCTAACACTAAAGATAACAGGAGTGCTGAGGTAAGCTGCTCACACTGCTGACCATCCAGTCATTCTAATCTAATACTGAAGATACCAGAAGTGCTGAGGTAAGAAGAGGCTGCTCAGACTGCTATTCATCCTGTCATTCTAATCTAATACTGAAGATATGAGGAGTGCTAAGGTAAGAAGAAGTTGCTCACACTGCTGACCATTCTGTCATTCGAATCTAATACTGAAGATATGTAGAACAACTAAAGCATAGCAGTTTTACCACAATTCAGCTTTGTGTAGCAGAGGAGTCCAAGACTTATGTTTGGGTTCTACAAGTGTGAAGCCTATTGTAAGGTAGCACTGTCATTCAAGGTTGGGGACACTCGTTTGGCAGCCAATAAATCACATCTGGCACTGATTTCTTAACATAACTCCAACAGTCCATGCAGTTTATTATGCAGCATAAACCTGGAACAGCAACAGAAAGTTCACATAAACAGCATAGCGTCCATGACAGAGCTTCACTCTGCTTATCCTGTGGTCACACAGGTTGTACAATGTCCAGTACACAGGCTCTCTAGCCTCAGAGTTATATCCCCTGTCCGGGTTTACCTCATGGCTGCTTCTCAGTACAGACATTCATTCCCTCCAGGGAACTCTCACACACACATCTCACGTGTACAGGAAGGCAGACCCATCTTCCTTCAGTCGGTCTAACGTCAGCCCAGATGAGACCTTTCATACGGACCAACCGGGTCCCAGCATTCACTCATGTGACCTACCCTGGCCACCTTATATGGTCTGTAGCCACGCCCCCAGATTACATGGCAATGACCTCATCACAGGTCCTTCATTCATTCATTCACACTCACATAGTCTTTACTATAGGCGTTTTTAAACACACCCCTGGGTGGATTTGTAGGTAGCTGATTCCACCCATCTCATCAACCACCTGAAGGCTTCTCCCTAACACATTGACATGAAAGATCAGATCTGCTGATCAGCACATAATCAAGCCTTCATCCCAGGGCCACCCACCTTGAGATACATTACGATCATTCAGCATCCTACTCCTATCAGGACACTGGAAATGCTTATACGCCTCTCCTGGGACACCCACACAGCACCCCCTAGCAGACACAGTGGTCACTACACCACACCTATATAGAGGTACACAGAGTACCTGTAGCTCTATAAATCTTAGGCGTCTGGTTCCTGTCGCTGCACAGCAAGAATCCCAAGCCTTTCATTCGGCGGTCTCCCATTCCTCTCCGGCCGCAGAGGAGGCTGCTCAGCAGACTTGTTGATCCTGGTGCTCTCGTCAGACCAGCTCTGTGGGTTTGGTTGCTGCTGCCACCTCTGGTCCAGCTATAGCAACGCATGCTGGTCAGCAGCGAGCTACTCCAGGGACTAAGTCCTCCTTTTGGTCCACTGAGCATGCCCGTGGGTCGATCTCTCATTGGAGATCGGAGGTCACATGCTCAGGTCCTTCTCCAGCTCAGATTGGACCATCAGGAAGGTCAGAAAGGTCCCAGAAGGACGCAGCTGTAAAAGGCTTGCATGGTCTCTCAGCCATGCGCTAATATAAACAAAGATTAGACCATGTGGATTAAGTGTTGGATGCATGTATGAATGTCTCTGGTGAATGACTCATTAAGAAACCCCTACCCTTGGTAAGCATGTGTTGTGCAGTCTAGCCTGTTAAGCGCCCAGGTCTAGATGTAGGTAGAAGCAGAGTCAGAGACTGGAATCCGTGTCCACCGGTGGCTCTGCACGCCACGGTGTATGTGCTCTACACTTCACCATAGTCAGCGTCTATAGTGGTGTCCGCAGGTGCGACGCCACGTGCTCAGAAGGTCTAGAGGGACTCTGACCCCGTGTCCTTGGGGCAGAGTTCAGTGACTGCATTCTGTGCGCCCCCTTGCCGAGCTCTGTGAGTTCTAACAGACTCCGGCATTTGAGTTCCACGGTACTGCGGCTCTATGACGTAACAGAGTCCGCTCCTGTTCACACCGGGTGACGTTAACCCGCATGTGACCTTTTGTATACCGATATATACATCCGCCATTAATAAGCAGCAGTTTACCACCTCTGCACGGTGGACCCCGGGCTGCGAACGCACCTTACTATTATTTATTATTTGGTGCGTTCCGCCAGCCCTAAAAATAATACAGAGCCCTAGGTACTCCATGTAACCCCATATAATGACAGAAAATCACATTTTGTATATGGAAACAATTTGTGTCGGACTGGGGTGCCAAGGGCCCACCAGTAACATTTACTTTCCCTTGCACACAAATATTACACTACCCTCATTCACAAATTTACCTATATCTCTATATAATAATAAACTGGGTAGTATGGGAAATGAATGATGTGATGCTGGTTTTTTTCTGTACAGAGTGAGTCAAGTGAATTATGCAAAGTACTGCTCATATAGTGTGGTTAGGAGCCCAGATCTGCACAGGGACCCACCGAGGGATTCCCCTGTTACCCTATGGGCCAGTCCGAGCCTAAGAAACAAATAGTTATTAAGAAAATAATTTGTACATTATTGCTTATGAATTGGAAAAGAAATGTACTGAAATAAAATAGAAATATATATATTTTTAATTGTTTTTAACCTTAATTGTTGCTAAAACATATAACAAGGTAATTTGAAGGTGTTTATAAAATCAGTGAATTGTTAAATTTGCTCATGTGACCAGAGTATTTGAATTTGTATGGATATGATATGCCTTTTTGACATTTGATCATGACTTTACCAAAAGCTTATTTTTCCCTCTTTTTTATTCTTCCTCTATTTTCCCATTTCTTTAAATAAAACTACAATATTTTAATATTAGTGATGGGCAAGCACTAAAATGCTTGGGTGCTTGTTGCTCAGGTCGAGCAAATTGGAATGCTAGGGTGCTCGACCCGACCAAAGATCCCAATCTAAGTCTATGGGAAACTTGAGCATTTTTCCGGTGCCTCTCCCCAATGGTGGTCTGCAGAGGGACTAGAAATTGCAGAAATCGATGGGAACAGTGATCAAATGATGTGGGAACAGCATGGGAAAAACCTCTGGAAGCATTTAAGTAACTTTTGTGAACAATGTTGTCACAGTCTTACTCCACTTTTACAGACTCACAATGAAACATACAAAAACAAAACTAAAATGGATTTTCCTGGGAAATGTGTTAAGAAACATCCTTTTCAGGGTAATCACTTGTATATAAGGCAAAATAAATAACCCAAAACAAAAATGCTCCTCCATATCTTGGGCTATGTTCGCACGTAACGTTTTTGAACTTTAGCATTGCTTTCAACCAAGACAAATGCGTTCACTGGAAAATGTCATTTTAACATTTTTCAACCTTGTCTGGCCATGTGGTGTGTGACATCATCAGACACATCCTGTTTCATTTATGAAGGAGGTATTCTGAAAGCCACAATCCTATTTTTATAGGGCCATCAGGCGGCCTTTACTATTCTTTAAAGGGCCAGCAGCCGGCTATGCTTCGTTTTTTCCATTATTAAACAATGGGTCTCCTATACTGTTACTGTGTATGCAGAGAGTGGCAGGGCTGCCCAAAATTTAGATGCACCCCAATACCCCTTTAAGGAGATGTACAGGAGGACTTCCTGAAAACAGTGTTCCCATTATTAGGAAATGGCTCTCCCACAGTGTTTGCCTGTGCACTGAATGCAAGGGCTGCCAAAAATTTGGAGGCACTCCAATGCCACTTTGAAGAGAAGTAGAGGAGGGCCTCATGAAAATTTTTTCCCATTATTAGGAAGTGGGTCTCCCATAGTGTTTGCCTATGCAGTGAGTGGCAGGGCTGCCCAAAATTTGGACGCACCCCAATACCCCTTTGAGGAGACATACAGGAGGGCCTCCTGAAAACAATTTTCCCATTATTAGGGAGTGGGTCTCCCATACTGTTTTCCTATGCAGTGAATGCAAGGGCTGTCAAAAATTTGGAAGCACCCCAATACCCCTTAGATGAGTTGAACAGGAGGGCCTCATGAAAATTTTTTCCCATTATTAGGAAGTGGGTCTCCCATAGTGTTTGTCTATGCAGTGAATGTAAGAGCTGCCAAAAATTTAAATGCACCCCACTACCCCTTTGATGAGTGTGTGTTACATCATGGACCACGGTCACAATGGTGATATGGTGATGGAGGATGAGGACAAGGAGGAGGACAACAGCAAATAGCCAAAATCAGGAAGCGTATACCCATGTGTGGGTGTGAAAAGGTGCATGGGAATAGACCTCCCAAAAAAAGACACTGGATTTGAGTTTATATTACGCTGCTATCATTCGGTGGTGCTGAGAAGTCTGGCCCAATCCAGCCCTTTTTCATTTTTATAAGAGTCAGCCTGTCAGCATTTTCAGTTGACAGGCAGATGAGCATATTAGTTATAATTCCACCAGCGGCACTAAAATTCCAGGCATGCCCGCACCTCCAAGGTGTAGAAAGCCGGTTCATGCTGCGTGTCCAGCTTGGATACCCAATAATTATGAGGCACAGAGGAATCACGGAAGATGTTGGTACCATCAGCATAGTACTCCCTCAGCATCTTCCCAAACTTTGCACTCCCTCTGAGAGTACCCCACGCCTCAGGGCCTGTGCGATGGGAGGGTCTGAGAAAACTCTCCCAGAATGTTGCCAGTGTTCCCCTGCCTCTGCTGGATTGGCATTGTGTCTCTCTCGCCTGTACTCCTTGGGTGTCCAATGAACTGTGACCTCTGCCGTCAGTATTTTCAGATGGGAATTATTTTAACAATTCTGCAACAAGGGCCCTCTGGTACTGCCCCATTTTAGTAGACCTGTCCACCTCGGGAATAAGAGATAGAAATTTCTCCTTGTAGCATGGGTCTAGAAGTGTCACCAACCAGTAATGATTGTCACCCAAAATTTTGAGAGCGCAAAGGTCACGGGAAAGGCAGCATAACATATACTCAGCCATGTGTGCCAGACTGCTAACAGGCAAGACTTCCGTGTCCTCACCAAGAGGATGACCGACCATGTTCTCCTCCTCCTGCCTGTCCTCAGGTCATCCACGCTGAACAGATGGTATGACAGTTATGCAGGTAGTACCGTGTATAGCATATGAAACTAGCTCCTGTTCTTTCCTCTCCTCCTGTTTCTCATTGTCATCCAATTCACGCTGGGATGAGATGAGGCTGGGCTGTGCAATCACCCTGTATGGTTCGTTGCTGCTCCATCTCATCATGCTCCAGCTGCAATACATCCTCTTTGATTGTGAGCAGAGAGCATTTCAGAATACAGAGCAGCGGGATGGTGATGCTAATTATGGCATCATTGCCACTCACCATCTTGGTGGAGTCCTCAAAGTTTTGGAGGATGGTACATATGTCTGATATCCATGTCCACTCCTGAGATCTTACAGTTGGGAAAAAAAGTATTTAGTCAGCCATCAGTTGTGCAAGTTCTCCCACTTAAAAAGATGAGAGAGATCTGTAATTGATGGAGCACCCGCCAGGGCAGGGGATACTCAGTACCGGGCCGCTTCTTAAAGGGGCAGTGTCTTTGCAGCAGTGTCCCGGTCCGTGGCCCTGGGCATCCAATAAAAGGGGAATAGTGAAAAAGGGAACAATAAAGTGTTTGTGACGCCACCTGTGGTACTCGGCAATAAAGATGATAGCTGATGCTGCAGATTCAGTCCACTGGGACAGTTGTTGATGCAGCAGAGTTGGTTCAGCTCTCCACAGGCAGAGCTATGACCTAGGGCAGTTAGGATATTAAAGACAATGTTGGAGGTGAATGTGGTGCAGGGCAGGTGATGCAGGAAAGATTCAAAAGACACAACAGAGTATGATTTCCTTTACCTTTTACTGAGCTGTGCAGGTACAGTCTGGGGCTCAGATTACAGATGATTCTGGAGTCGGTAAGCCTGCCTGTAAGGAATTTGGGGATCTCTTTATTCAGGTGGGTTGTGAGGCCTCCTTTCTAGCGCTATTCTATGAGGTACTTACTGCTGTAAATTCTCTTCAAGTTCCTCTCTGTGTCTGCTACTTAGGTAGAACACCACTTGTGTTGTGAATTCTCTTCTGAGTCGAGGCTCCCTCTGGTGGTTACTGTGGGTAGTGGAGCTGGCTGGATTGACAGAGGTCTGCCACCTGACGATGATGATTGGAAATCTGGGGTTACTGATTGGGAGTATTTAAGTGAGCAGGCTTCCCTCAATTGTTGCTAGTGATTAGCTCTTCCTGTGCAACTTGAGGTTTGCTGTCTCCTGCCTGATCCGAGTGCCGAGCACTAGTGTGACTAGAGGGACTATAACCCAGTGTCTCAGGGGTAGAGTTTTGTGTCTATACACCAGTGCTCACATTGCCGAGCTCTGTGAGCATAAACAGGCTGCGGCATTTGTGTTTGACGGTCGGGTGGCTCTGGGAGGTAACAGAGTCCGTTTCTATACACACTGGGTGGAGTTAACCCTGCATGTTCCTCTATTGTACCGCCATATAACATCTGCCATTACCGAGCAGCAGTTACCATCTCTGAACTGTGACCCCGGGCTGCGAACGCACCTTATACCTTCTTTATGTTTTCGTGTGTTCCGCCAGCCCGTAACATTATACTAGCACCAGGGTCTGGCTAGTAATGGCGGACGAACAGCGACTCCTCAGGAAAATCCAGCAACTTGAGGGCAGGTTGACGGCACTTGAACGCTCAACCTCAGCTGTGGATCTTTCTGCGGTCAAGGTTCAGGCAACCACAGAGACTGTCTCCCGTGTGTCCACAGCCATCCCTGCCTCGACTTTATCCCACCTCCCGTTGCCCGAGAAGTTCTCGGGCAATAGTGTTTCTTGTAGGGGAGTCATCAGCCAATGTACCATACAGCTAGAGCTGCTGGCTGCACAATTCCCCTCTGAGTGGGCTAAAGTGGGATTTGTTATTTCCCTCCTGTCTGGCAGGGCTCTTGAGTGGGCCACACCGCTGTGGGAGCGTGGTGATCATGTGGTGCAGAGTGCCTCACAGTTCTTGGGCACTCTGAAGCAGGTCTTCTTGGAACCGCGAGTCACCCATGATACCGCGCTCGGGCTGCTGGCATTATCGCAGGGCTGTTCTCTGGTCAGCCATTATGCCATCCAGTTCCGGACGCTGACTTCTTGTTACCATGGCTGGTCGGGTGCGGAAAATCTCCAGGAGTGGACTCTCTGGAGCGTGGCACCGAGGGGCCCCGGGTGAGCTGCCAGGTGGAGCCGACCCCTATACAGGGATCATTAGGAGCAGGCCCAGGGGTTCAGGAACCATGATAGCTGGTACCGAGAGGGGTGGCTCAGAGTGGACTGGAGTAGGAGCAGGAGACTGTAGGAGATAGGACCAGAGTGGGGTTGCGGGACTGGAGCATAGACAGCAGGACGGAGCAGGATAACTGGAGACAGGACCGGAGTAGGACTGTGGGACTGGAGCTTAGACAGCAAGATGGAGCAGGAACACGGGAGGCAGGACTGGAGAAGGACTGCAGGGCTGGAACATAGATAGCAGGACGGAGCAGGAACACAGAGTACAGGACTGTGGGACTGCGGCAGGAACAACGGAGTACAGGACTGAGAGGCTGCGGCAGGAACATGAGGAAACAGGACCTAGTGTGCTAGCAAACACATCGATCAGGCACCTCCCTCAAAGGAGGACGGCCTGATATGCCCCTGTCTGGACTGCCATTGGTTCGGTGGTGCTTCCGGGTCAGGTAATTGCTGGAGCATAGTTGTCAGGAGGGAGGCGTGGCCACGGCCTATGGCGCATGCGCATTGCATGCAAAGACGCCGTCGGCCGTGGACCTGTCAGAAGGGACCGCTGTGGATGTCGGACGGCGGGAGGCTGTGGCACGGGAGCAGAGGCCGGGTGAGTATGCAGTGGCGGCGTGACACTTTTGAACTGGAGTGGTCAGTTAAGACCCTCATTCCAGTGTTCTGGAGAGGTCTGGCTGGCCATGTAAAAGACGCTCTGGCCACCAGGGAGATTCCTGCCACACTGGAGGATCTTATCTCCATCTCCACCCGCATAGACCTTCGTCTTTTGGAGCGAAGGTTGGTGCAGTCCCAGTGTAGGCAGAGGTTTAGGTTGGCACCCAGTTTTGTTAAACCTCTGGAACCTCCCGATCTGGCGTCCAAGCTCCAAGAGGCCATGGAAGATTCTTGCGCGGGATCCAGGTCCCTGTCCATGCGAGTACCCATGGTCTGTCACAGTTGCCAGCAGTCTGGTCACCCAGCCAACAGGTGCCCACAGCGGCCGGGAAAATGCTCACATCTAGTGGCTGTAGGAGGCGGCTCACTAGAATCTGCAGCGTTTTCCTCCAAGTTGTCCTTTAAGGAGACACTTGAGTTTGGTTCATCCACTCTGGCGGTGGGGATTTGTATGGATTCCGGAGAGGAGACCAATTTTATGTCATCTGGCTTCGCTCAACGGCACGCAATACCACTGGTTATGATATCTAAGCCAGTCACCTTCAGAATATAGAACGGCGCGACTCTGCCCTCACAGATTACCCACCAAACTGCTACATTGATACTATCAGTGTCACCATCCCATCAGGAGACGATATCCCTCCTCGTCATGCCCGAGGGTATCGACCAGGTCCTTGTAGGGGTCCCCTAATTGTGGTATCATTCTCCCCATATAGAGTGGTCCTCGGGGAAAATTCTTGGTTAGAGTAAATCATGTGAGGGTAGATGTCTGAGGGAGTGAGTTCAGGATGCCTCCACCGAGGTCCCCGCAGATCTTTCCTCACTCCCCAAATGCTATCGACAGTATGCGGACGTGTTCTCCAAAAAGGCAGCAGAAACCCTTCCACCGCATCGCCCCTATGACTGTCCTATTGACCTCTTGCCGGGTGCTGATCCTCCCCGAGGTCGAATCTACCTCTTATCTCTCCTGGAGACAGAGGCCA
The DNA here is from genome assembly GCF_039654945.1 of Dendrobates tinctorius. NCBI lineage: Eukaryota > Metazoa > Chordata > Amphibia > Anura > Dendrobatidae > Dendrobates > Dendrobates tinctorius. The sequence continues at coordinate 5,944,238 of NW_027361817.1, forward strand.
TGTCTCAATACATCAGGGAGAATGTGGCAAGAGGATTCATTAGGAAGTCAGTGTCACCAGTGGGGGCGGGATTCTTCTTCATCCAGAAGAAGAATGGAGAACTGCGTCCCTGCATCGATTACAGGCGTCTTAACGCTATTACCGTTAAGTACATGTATCCTCTGTCCCTGATTTTGGAACTGTTCGATAGATTATGAGGAGCGAGAGTTTTCACCAAATTAAATCTTTGGAGGCCTATAACCTGATACGCATCCGCGAGGGGGACAAATGGAAGACAGCGTTTAACACCAGGGATGGCCATTATGAGTATCTGGTCATGCCCTTTGGTCTTTGTAATGCGCCAGTCATCTCCCAGGACTTTGTCAATGATATCTTTCGGGACATGCTCTCCACCTCGGTGGTTGTCTATCTGAATGACATCCTCATCTTCTCTCCAGATATGGACTCCCACCGGAGAGAGGTTGGCAAAGTCTTCGCCCACTTGCAAGCTAACTCCCTCTACGCCAAGTTGGAGAAGTGCCTGTTTGAGCAGGAGTCCTTGCCTTTCCTGGGTTATATTATCTTGGCCCAGGGTTTGGCTATGGATCCTGCCAAACTGCAGGCGGTAATAGACTGACAGGAACCCCACTCCCTCAAGGCAGTGCAACGCTTTCTGGGGTTCATGAACTACTACTGCCAGTTCATTCCCCACTTCTCCACCTTGGTAGCTCCCTTGGTTGCCCTCACCAAGAAGGGCGCAAACCCCAAATTATGGTCGGAACAGGTCTCCAAGGCCTTTTCCTCCATCAAGTCCCACTTTGCTAGTCCTCCCATTCTACATCATCCCAATGTAGATAGGCCATTCATCTTGGAGGTGGATGCCTCTTCCGTCGGTGCTGGAGCGGTCCTCTTTCAGAAGGACGCTCAGAGTCAGAAGCACCCTTGCTTCTTCTATTCCAAGACCTTTTTATCAGCGGAGTGGAACTATTCCATCGGAGACAGGGAGTTGCCAGCAATGAAATTGGCTTTCTCGGAGTGAAGACACCTCCTGGAAAGGACTCAGTTCCCTTTCCAGGTGTTCACCGACCATAAGAACTTGGTCTACCTACAGACAGCCCAGCGGCTGAATTCTCGCCAGGCCAGATGGTCAATTTTCTTCTCCCGGTTCCACTTCACCCTTCATTTCCTTTCCGGTGAGAAGAACATCCGGGCCGATGCTCTCTCTCGCTCCGTGGTGTCAGCGGAGCAGGAGGATGCGGAGCCTCAGCTAATTGTCCCTTCTGAGAGTCTGAGGACTGTGGCTCCGGTCACCCTTGAGTAGGTGCCTCTGGGCAAGACATTTGTCCCTGCCCGTTTATGACCGGAGGTCCTCTCTTGGGCTCACGCATATGGCCCGGGATGTTGGAGACTACATTCTGGCATGCAAGGAAGAGGAACAGCATCCGGTCTGGGTGAAAAATTGTATCAAAAATGTATTCTTTTACAAAAAGATCAGTATACAGAGACTCATCTTTCTTATAGACCAGCGTGTCCAAAAATTGGACCTGATCATAAGAATGGGTCAATGTAAACTTCAGCTCAGAGAATACATTGTTCAATTCATTTTGAAAATCAAGAAGATCCTCCAGACTACCATCCCAGATACAGAAGATATCGTCGATGTAGCGCCACCAGGCCCGGACATGGCACCAGTAGCTGGAATTGTACACATACCGGTCCTCGAATGCCGCCATATAGATGTTAGCATAAGTTGGGGCCACATTGGACCCCATGGCGGTACCCCGCAACTGTAGGTAATAATCGTCCCCAAAGAGAAAAAAAATCCTCCTGAGGATGAAACCTAACAGTGCTAGGACCAGTTGTGCACACTCTGGCGCCATGTCCGAGCCTGTCAGCACCACATCGACGGCCTCCAAACCCCTATCATGCTCAATGGACGTATATAGAGAAACCACATCAAAGGATGCAAGCACCATATGAGAAGTAACTTTAACGTCACTAATTTTCTGCAAAAAATCATTCGTGTCTATAATATAAGACCGTGCAAAACGTCGCAATACTTTGTCAAGAAAAATCGAAACCTTACTACATAATGACCCCCTCCCAGATACTATGGGATGCCCAGGTGGATTCTCCAAACTTTTATGTATTTTCGGTAACGTATATATATGTATTTTATGTACGGATTTTTTGTGATGGGTGTTACCTAAATGGTGATTGGCTGTGCCACACTATAAAAGGCCACCATATGTGCTGTTATGTTATACTTGAAAAAGGCCACAATATGGCCGAAACGTTGTATTTTGTACTGGCAGAATAAATTTTTGATACAATTTTTCACCCAGACCAGATGCTGTTCCTCTTCCTAATTTGGACTATTGTTCATTTGGGTCCATGAACCTTTGAACCTGCATCTCCTCCTCCGTTGTGCTGTCAGCTGCTCTTTGTTGTTTTACATTCGGGCATGCATCTCCTGCGCCCAGAACAGGCCTTCTTGGCAAAGACCCGCTGAGTTACTTTACCCCCTGCCGGTGGCAGACAGGCCCTGGGAAATGGTCGACATAGACTTTGTGGTGGGCCTACCCAAGTCCAGTGTCAGCACGGTTATCTGAGTCGTCACCGACCATTTCTCCAAAATAGTGCACCTGGTGCCTCTCTGCTACCTTCTGCACGGGGCCTGGCAGCACTGTTCATCAAACACGTCTTCCACCTACACGGTATGCCAGACAAGATAGTCAGTGACCGGGGTCCCCAGTTTGCATCTCATTTTTGGAGAGAGCTTTGTAATCTGCTCAGTATTGAGCTAAATCTCTCCACGGCATATCATCCCGAGACAAACGGGTTGGTAGAGAGAGCCAACCAGACCCTGGTCACATACCTACGACATTTTGTTTCAGCCAGGCAGGATGACTGGGCATCCTTGGTACCGTGGGCAGAGTTTGCTTTGAATAACACTGTGGCCGATTCCACCGGTCAGATCCCATTCCTCCTTAATTACGGCCAGCATCTGTGCATCCCTGTCCCTATGCCCATGTCGTCCACAGATTCCAGAGTGGCAGACTGGGCGGTGGAGACACGTCACATTTGAGATCGCACTCAGGATGCCATCCGGGCCTCCAAGGAGAGAATGAGGGTCTCTGCCGACACGCACCGGCGCCCCACTCCGACCTTTGCTCTTGGCAACTTAGTGTGGCTCTCCGCCCGTAACATCAGGCTGCGGGTCGAGTCCACTAAATTTGCACCTTGCTACATTGGCCCCTTCAAGGTCCTTGAGCAGATAAACCCTGTGGTCTACCGTCTGGCCCTTCCACCACACTTGGCTATCACTGACACCTTCCACGTGTCCCTCCTTAAGCCTGTCCACATGCTCGGTTCTCTGAGTCATCTGCCGGGATGTCAGACCTGTCCTTGGACGAGATTGAGGTTAATGCCATTGTGGGATGCAGGGTGGTGCATGATAAAAAGTTTTATTTGGTGGACTGGAAGGGTCATGGTCGAGAGGCTCGGACCTGGGAGCCAGTGGAGAACATCCACGCTCCACTTCTCATTGCGGCACTTGAGCGTAGCGAACCTCAGAGAGGAGGGGGCCCTAGGAGGGGGGTAATGTGAGGCCTCGGGTTCCTGTCACTGCACAGCAGGAAACCCAAGCCTTGCCTTCGGCGGTCTCCCATTCCTCTCCTGCTGCAGAGGAGGCTGCTCAGCAGACTCGTCAATCCCGGTGCTCTGCTCAGACTAGCGCTGTGGGTTTGGTTGCTGCTGCCACCTCTGGTCCAGCTATAGCAGCGCATGCTGGTCAGCAGCGAGCCACTCCAGGGACTAAGTCCTCCTTTCGGTCCACTGAGCATGCCCGTGGGACGATCTCTCATTGGAGATCGGAGGTCCTTGCTCAGGTCCTTCTCCAGCTTGGATTGGACCATCAGGAAGGTCCCGGAAGGACGCTGATATAAAAGGTTTGCATGGTCACTTGGCCATGCGCTAGTATAGACTCTAATTGTATTTTGTGTGAGTGATGATGGATGCAGGAAACTGGTAACTGACTCATTAAGACTCCCCTCCCTTGGATACCCATGTTATAGGGCTATAGAGTTAGTGTCAGCACCTGTCAGTGGCTTGGTCTGCACCACGGTGCTTCCACACTGAGTGAAGCAGCGCCATATGGTGCCGTCTAGCTCTGGGTACCTTCAGCATCACAATTAGTGGCCGCATCCGCCAGTGTGACGCCGTGCGCAAGTCTAGCGCTTTCCTCCCTTGTCCGGGTGGTTAGTGGCGTCCGCCAGAGCAGTGCAGTTTGCACATAGTACGCTTTATTTATTAATTTAGGTTCTTCCTGGCACCACAGTTGCGGTGCCGAGCACTAGTGTGACTAGGGACTCTAACCCAGTGTCTCAGGGGTAGAGTTCTGTATCCATACACCAGCACCCATACACCAGTGCTCACATTGCAGATCTCTGTGAGCATAAACAGGCTGCGGCATTTGTGTTTGGCAGTCGGGCAGCTCTGTGATGTAGCAGTGTCCGCCTCTGTACACACTAGGTGGAGTTAACACCATGTGTTCTTCTATTTTACTGCCATATAATGTCCGCCATTACCGAGCAGCAGTTACCATCTCTGCATGGTGGACCCCGGGCTGCGAACGCACCTTATACCTTCTTTATTATTTGGTGCGTTCGGCCAGCCCATAACATACAATATGGGGCTCAGGTTACAGATGTTTGTGAAGTCGGTCAGCCTGTAAGGAATTTGGGGATCTCCTTATTCAGGTGGGTTGTGAGGCCTCCTTTCTAGTGCTATTCTCTGGGGTACTTGCTGCTGTAAACTCTCTTCAAGTTCCTCTCTCTGTCTGTTACTTAGGTAGAACTCCACTTGCATGACAGGCTATGGTAGCCTGCTTCAGTGTCATCAAGTATCAGTTGTGGACAGAGGATCTGCTGTCTTCTGTCCTCCAGATTCTGCTTCTGGGGCTTTAGTACCCACACAGCCTCGGGCTCCAGGGCCCGGTCTCTGGCACTCAAGCCTAGGGGTGAGCTCAGCTATAGCTCCTGTCCCCAGCTCCTCTCCATATTTCCTGTCTCAACCCTTTTCAGGCACTAACTAACCGCTAACTTCCTCCTCCTGACCAGAGAGAGCAGCTCAACTGAAGTCGGTTTTATAGCTCCCCCTCCTGGCATGGAGCAGGAACTGTGTTGTATGCTGGAATTACCTGGTAAGGAGATTCCTTCTTTGCTTCCAGGCATGACATCACTCCCCCCTGTAAGGAGGGAAGGCAACTGTGGCAACCGAACTCCTGGGGTGCCACATTGACATCATAGGTAAACCACAACTATGAGAGTCAAAATGAGAAAAAAAATCCAGAAAATCACTTTGTCTGATTTGGCAAGATTTATTTTGCAAATTATGGTATAAAATAAGTATTTGGTCACCTAAAAACATGTACGATTTCTGGCTCTAACAGACCTGTAACTTCTTCTTTAAGAAGCTCCTCAGTCCTTCACTAATTACCTGTAGTAATGGCACCTGTTTGAACTTGTTATCAGTATAAAAACACTTGTCCACAACCTCAAATCTGGTCCTTTTGTCTGTCCTTAGGAGAAGGTCTCTAAGTCTACCTTTTGGGCTGAAAAGTCTCGCTCAAATCCAGCACTTTAGCCAGCACAGACAGAGTCGAAGAAGTAATAATAATGTCAGAAATTCTTAAAGACCACAGCAGTCCCAGAAATGTATAGCTCCTCACTTAGAAGTCTGGACAATAGGTAACCTCAGCCAGGATCAGGAAGCATCACAGAGAACTGAAGACAGCTGGAAGTGATGAGGCAGAGCACCAAGTAATGAGCAGCAGCAGGAACTCCAGAAGCAAGCCAGAAGGAAGCTCAGAAGCCAACAGCAACAAAATACTCAGGCAAGGAGGATCTCCTGACACAGACTTAAATAGCAGGACAGACAGGAAGTTCAAGGATGGGGCAAAGTACAAGACTCCATCTTGGACAAGGGCAAAACAGGCTCCATGGAACTTCCAGCAACCTTACATTACTCCCACCTTAGAAGCGGCCTCAGGACGATCCAGGACCAGGTTTCCCATAATATTTCTGATGGAACAAAGCAATCTTTTGAGGAGCACAGATATTACTTCCAGGCTCCCAAGAATTCTCCTCAGACAAGGAACTGATTCTTGTGGATCCTAAAGTCCAGAATCTCCTCCACAACAAATTATTCTTGCCTGTCTACCAACACAGGCTGAGGAGGAGGCACAAAACGACCCTGAAAAGTATTTGGAGACACTAGTTTTTATAAGGAGACATGGAACACAGGATGTACCTTCATGGTCCTTGGTAACTTCAAATGGCAGACAATACGATACGAGAGATCTTGAATGGACTGATGAGTTAATTTTTGGCCCAGTTTCTGTGACGGAACATTCAATTTCAAATTCTTAGTGGATAACCACACCGAGTCTCCTACCTTAAACATAAGTGCAAGTTTCCAGAACCTATTGGCCAATGCTTTGTATCATTCCTGTGCAGTAGATATTGATTCCTTCAGATTTTCCAGATTATGTTTCATCACCACCCTCTCATCTACTGCAGGCACTGAAGCAACGATCGGGAATCTGAGAAAAATACTGGGATGATAACCCAGGTTGGCAAAGAAGGGTGTTACCTGAGTAGTTGCACTCTGTGAGTTATTGTAAGAGAACTCTGCTAAAGGAAGCAACTCCAATCAGTCGTCCTTCAAGTGACTGATATAGCACCGAAGATACTGCTCCAGAGTCTAATTAGTCAGCTCCATCAGCCCATTAGTCTGAGGATGATATGCTGAAGACAGACAGACGTTAACACCAAGCGCAGAACAGAAACCCTTCCAGAACCTGGACGTAAACTGCACTCCCCAATCGGAGATGATTTCATCTAGAACTCCATGCAGCCAGAACACATTTTGAATTACCAGATCTACCATCTCCTTAGCTGAAGGAAGACCAGTACAAGGAATGAAGTGGGCAGCTTTTGTAAGGCAATCTACTACAACCAGGAAAGAATTCTTTCTCCCAGGAGCTGGGTGGGGAGGCTGGAAATCACTATCGGGGATTTTGGGCCTAGTGTCTGGACAGGGCAGGGAAGCGGGGGCTGCAGTACCGCCGGCCAGGGCAGGGAGATGCTCACCTTCCCCTGCACCATGGCCTCCTTCTGGCTGCTCCGAAGTTAGTCCGGTGACCTGGACACCCGAGCGACCAGAGCCTCCAAGATGTGACCGGCCTCCTCCTGCTGGGTGGGCTCATTGTCATTTGCCCGCACCCGCAGGAAGGGCCCCGCCGTTCCTCTGCTGCTTCCGGTCCTGTCGACTCGAGTGCACTGATGTTCTTCATCCTGCCGTCTGGCAGGACCAGCCTCCAGGCCCAATGGTTCTGCAGGGAGTAGCAGCGGCAGTTCCTCCAGCTGCCATTCTGACACAGCCTGCACCGCGGGCGAGCACACCTCCAGCTCCGCAGGTCCAGCTGCCAGCTGCTCCAGCACACTCCGGGATCGTTCTTCTTGAGTGAGTACTCGGTGCACCGGCAGGGACTACCTTGCGCGGGTAACCCGCCAGGCCACGATCTCCCGTCGCCATCTCTTCTCCACCATCCCGACGGCCGCCATTTCTGTAGGGGCGCAAAGTCTCTTTCAGGATTCCTTTTTTTGTCATATCTGGCCTGTAGTCTGTTACTGTAACCGAGTAACCTGCTTTTCTGCAATGGCACCCAGCTTTTCCAGCAAAGTTACTCCAGATCAAATTCAGCAATCCCAGTCACAGTCCAAAATTGTAATCCACTCAGGCACAATCTTCAACCTGTTCAACTCAGGTCTTAATTTGTAATCCACTCCGGTAAATCTTCAACCCGTTCAGCTTGGGTCCTTTAAATCTTCGGCGCAGTCTCACCTCTGGCGTTGGTGTATTGGCGGTGATGATCCTGCCGACTATGCCACTTTTAGTACGTGTGCCAACTGGGATGTGGCTCCTTTCGGCTGTGGAACAGACTGGAGACAGACACAGGAATCCCTTCAATCAGGTCCAAAATTTATTGAGTGTCCTCCTGACATCCACGGCATGCACGACAGCTTTTGCCCCTTGGACCGGGTACCTGTCACCTCCTGCCCACAGCCACAGCGCTTCCCCCTGGCTGAGTCTGCCAGCTGTACACCTACTCACTCTTCGGTGTCCAGCTGTCCAGTACCTAATAGTCACTGTCGTCCTTTCCTGTGGCTGTCTACTCATGGCCACCCTCTTCTCCGAGTATCGGTCTCTTTCTCTCCTCTGTCCTTCATGAGCTTCTCCTTCCTCTGCTGAGCTCTTTCCACTTGTCTCTTCCTCCTGGGTGTCTGTCGTGCCCCTGGGACTCTCCTTCCTTATATCACCTCCTTCTGTAAATCGCCTTCCCAGTTCTATAACTCCGCCCACCATGACTTTACAGTTTCCCTGGCCTAACGCCTACTGTTGAGTCCTTTTCTCACTGCTCTCTGTCTCCATCTTGTGGCCAGAAACCGGTACTATATTGTCCTGTACTAATTCCCAGCTGTTAACCATACACATACAATAAAGCATAGTGCACATCATCTTTTACATGTCCTTCCCACATCAGACAGGTCCATAGGTCAGTTCACCCCCTACAACTCCTTGACATTCTTAGCTGCGGGCCAATCAAGAATAGCCTGGATCTTACTCGCCTCCTTGTTAAATCCCTGTGGCACGATGACATAACCCAGAAATTTAATGTCTGTGCGATGGAACTCGCATTTCTCAGATTTGATGTAGAGATGATTCTCTTTCAGGCATCTTAAAACAGTCATAACTAGAGATGAGCGACTTTGCCTTTTTTCAGGTCGAGTCGGGTTTCATGAAACCCGACTTTCTCAAAAGTCGGGTCGAACGAAATCAGCCGATTATCGTGAAAAGTCGAAGGCCGACTGAAACACGAAACCCAATGCAAGTCAATGGGGATGAAAAGTAGGCAGTGAGTGGAGGACAGGAAACACACCTACAGTGCCCATTTTAATGCCAAAAACATCAATTCTTATTATTTAAGCTTGTTAACCTTAATTTACTTTATAATAATAGTTAGGTATTGAAAACTGGGGGTTATTTGGCTAAGTTGTGGGGGGAGGGTAGGACTGGCTCCAGATTTGCGTGGGCCCAGGGCCAAAGAGTGTCAATGGGCTCCTTTAACGCATGCCACAATTCATGATCCTCTGATATCTGAAATAGCGGTATAGTACAATGAAAAATACTTCACTTCTTACATCTCATGACTGATATCCATTTTAAATTCTCCAATAGCTCCAAAAACGGACAGTATATTACTCCATACAGTATTATGGCCACCGCATAGTGCGCTATACAGAGTAATGAGGCCCATATATTTCTCCATACAGAATCATTGGTCCCATATAGTGTTTGAAACAGTACAGTATATGATGAGCTCCACATAATGCTACAGTATATGTTGGTCCCCATGGATGAAGCTCCACTGTGTTATGGGCCCAAATAATGCTCCATATATAATGGGCCCCATTTCTAATGCTCCAGTGCATAATGGGCCCTGCAAATGCTGCTCCAGTATCTGATGTCCACCTTTGGAATGCTCCAGTGTATATCATTCTCCAGAGTTTAGTGCTCCCCAAAAATAGCTGTCCCAACATTGAAAACAATTAAATAAGTCTCCTCGTTAGGGAATCCCTGTACTAGTCTGGACTCCTCGTCGTCCCCATCTTCCATCTCACTGCACTTGGACTGTTTAGGCAGAGGGCGTACAGACGTGATGTCATCGCGCTCTCTGACAAGAATGTCACTGTCAGGAAACGCGGAAGACGTCACGGCGGTGGAGCAGGGAGAGGTAAGTATTTCAACTTTGCAAGTGCTGTGATCCTGAGCAAGCAGGGGGGCCCACTCATTGGTGACGGCACTGGCACAGGGCCCCTCATAGTATGCCAGTGTGTCTGACGGCGGGTGTGCACCCCCACCATCAGAGACACTTGACTGTACTATGAGGGACCTTGTGCCAGTGCCGTTGCCAAACAGTGTGCCCACCCACCTGTCCAGGGCAACGGCACTCGCACGGGTGCGTGCGCCAGGTGGTGACCCCGGCCCTGTGGGGGGAGGCAGCCCAGTTAGGGAGGTGAAAAAATTGGCATATGTTGATGTTGGACATTCAGCAGCTGCAAATGGAGTAACTGGAGAAGTCCGTGGAAGAGGAGGACAAAAGCAAACCATTTTTCTGGCAACCTATGTGTCAGCAGGGGAGGGTGGGACAAAATCCTTTGAAACCCATGCATGGTTCATTTTAATGAAGGTTAGATCATCAACATTTTGGGTCGACAGACGGGTTCTTTTTTCTGTCAGGATTGATCCAGCAGCACTGAAGACTCGTTCAGATAACACTCTAGCAGCAGGGCAAGCGACCTCCTGTAAGGCATATTGTGCCAATTCAGGCCAGTTGTCAAGTTTACTGGCCCAATAGTCAAAGGGGAATGACCGGTGAGGGAGAACATCGATATGGGAGGAGAAGTAGTTTGTTACCATAGTTGACAACTGCTGTCTCCTGTCACTTTCGATCGATGCAGTATTACCAGTCGTTGTAAAATAGAATGAGTGGGCACCATCAAATCATAACAGAAAGAATATACTATTGCGGGGATCACCAGATGCAAGTAGGCTAAATCAATAGACAAAGGACTATGCATATATGTGGGATCATCACGCATGAAACATCTGATTAGAAAATTGTATAAGCTTTGATAATTGCACAAAAGCATCACAAAACACCACACATTAAAAACAAAACTAAATGGACAAAATGTAAGCCGCTGGCTGCAGAGAAAAACAAGGCACTTGTATATAACATACAGTCAGGCTACTAATGGAGCTCAATTTGATACAGACAAAAAAATAGAGGCAATGAAAAATACAGTTAAGATAATATAAAATAACTGGACTATATTGCTGGAACCTCTAATGATTAAATACAATGTGTGAGTAGCAAGAAACAGGGAGTAAACATGCCCTGAAAAGATCCCTGCAGTGTTTGGTAAGTACCTGATTGGAAATAATACACTGACAAGGGTAACAATAATAAACCCTCACAACTAGAATCCTGACCAGATTAAGGTCAGCTAAAGCTCCAGAAAGGGAGACCAATAATGTGCAATAATGATGCACACCCCAATAAGGAGTGCAATACTTCACCATGGAGCAATCAGTCAGAGGTCCAGTCAAAGTCGCCCCATCGTCTGAAAACAGTGCCTGCAGCCGAAGCGGGATACAGAGACCCAGGCGTTCCGACACCTAAAGTGTCTTTCTCAAGGTGAGTATTGCTGGTGCTTAACAGTGCAGCTATTTAAACCAAAAGAATCATAAGTAAATCATTACCAGGTGGCAGTTTGTGGCATACAGAGTCATAGAGGCGCGATGATGACACAGAGGGGTCAGAGCCCCGGAAACAATGGCTGTATCAGAGCAGAAGTTTAATGCGCAGGCGCTGTTGCAGCAAATGCTGTGTTTGGAGAATAAAGTAATGAGAGAGCACTTTGAGCAGAGCAAAGTCTCATGAGACTTACGAATCCCGTGCATGCGCAGCCCAACTAAGTGGGTCGTCATGGCGATAGAAAATAAGCGTCACACACAGATTCCCACAGGTTATATTGAAGCACATACTAAATATACAAACACTATCACAGTGACCACTATATTGAGAGAGAGGCCGGCGTTCGGTACAGAGGCAAGATCTCATAAAACTCATAAGTGCCGTACCTACACAGTATAACTAAATAGGTGGCAATGGCGATAAGTTGTAGGGGTCGCACGCTGGCTCCCACTCTTATGTGATATCCAACTAGAGATACCGAACCTGCTGATATGATACAAAAATAAAAAATACATAATATTAAAGCCCCCTTCCCCACTCAAGATCATGTGTGTAATACACTTTCTCCAGCAGGCAAAAAAAAATTATAATAATGCCGAACATCACGCAACATTGTTATAATCCCAAGGGTAAAAAGTTATAGTGTTTAGGCGCATTGTACTGACACAAACGCATCTCACTACAACAAAGTAGGAGTAAGTATGTATGCGTAAGGAGACCCAATACTGTTGATGAAAGTTTTTTAGTGCGTATACACAACCCAGCTTAAGCTTTCCCAATAACATTTCCCCAAACTAGAGGACAGCAGCTATAATCGGCTGCAGATGCAGCCAGGATGAAGTAAAAAGGCTAAGTGTATGTTCCAAGGAATGTCCAAATCAACAGAAATGTGATTGCTGACATGCATATGAAATACATGCCGGACTAGTCCAGGTAAGTACCAAACACCGCTAATAACATATTAACCCCAAGCACATCAAAAATTAGAAAGATAGATCAAAGTCCCATTGGCATAAAATTGGCTTGGTATGATACAACACACATGTGAGTGTATACAAATTGATATGCTATAATATTTGTAGATCACTATAAGGTACCCTAAATTGGTCCGAAAAATAAAGAAGAGAGAAGAAAAAAAAAAAAAAGGAGGACACAGAACCTAAGTATCTTTGTTTATGTTAATTAGATTTAATATATTTGGCCAAGTGTAGGGATCCAAAAAGCAAGAGGTACATTGACCCAATAGATCTTACCAAGGTATCCCAGGAGACTAAAGGTGACAGACGCTTATCAGATCATATATGTAGTATATTAAATGAGGGTCGGCCGATAGGCCGAAGCTCGTAGAGCCAGTAGAAAGAGGGCACCCCTATTGTTGGCAGGGCCAGAAGGACCACACATAACATACATATACACTGATGTCCCAAATTAAAACAGTCCAAAATAACTTTCAAAAAAACATTTCATAAGTCTCAGGGGAGAGGAAAGGAAAGGCCGTATGAACAAATACTCCTATAACCGACATGGACCCCAGAATCGGAGCGAGGTTCTTCTATAAGATGCTCTATCCACCAAACTTCGAGATGAGAAGGAAAGGTCCCATATCCAATGTGTAATAAAGACCAGGACCTGGGAGACTGGTGGGAACAGAAAAGAAAAGAAGAAAGCAAATTAAGAAAAAAGGGGGTCCAATGTGAATAACGCACACCGGTCTATGTCCTCTTATAGAAACCGGTGTAAAGCAACTTCTCATTGAGGCCCAAAGGTGACAAACAATCCAGAGAATAGATCCACCTGGCTTCCCGTCGGAGAAGCTCATCTGTAATATTACCCCCCCGATGTTGGTGCGAACCCCCTCAAGTCCAACGACCTTGAGGAAGTCAGGAGAACCCCCATGGCTATCAAGGAAATGGGTAGCCACTGAAGTTAGTGGTTTGCCCTTACCCTTGTCAGAGCGGGCCGTCATAATGGTCGAAAGGTGTTGCTGCGTCCTGCGTCGCAGTTCCTGTGTTGTCTGCCCCACGTAGATTTTCTTGCATCCACAAACCAGGGCGTAAACCAGGTTGCGAGAACGGCAGTTGAAGTACGATTTTGGCAGATTCCTATCTTAAGGTCCAGAAAGTCCACCGAACTAAAAGAAAAGGCACACGTGAGCTTAATATTCCAACAATTCCCATTTAGTGCTGAGATGAAATCTGTTAACTGAGTAGAAGGGGACTTCTACTCAGTTAACAGATTTCATCTCAGGCAATAGCAACAGGGGTACTTTCCCATGTGGTGCTTGCTCGGTCTGCCCTCGGATTTTATCTAATCGAATGATTTCTGTGTTTTGTCTGTCCACACAGCTACAGCCGAAGGCGTACTTCAACTGCCGTTCTCGCAACCTGGTTTACGCCCTGGTTTGTGGATGCAAGAAAATCTACGTGGGGCAGACAACGCAGGAACTGCGACGAAGGACGCAGCAACACCTTTCGACCATTATGACGGCCCGCTCTGACAGGGGTAAAGGCAAACCGCTAACTTCAGTGGCTACCCATTTTCTTGATAGCCATGGGGGTTCTCCTGACTCCCTCAAGGTTGTTGGACTTGAGGGGGTTCACCCCAACATCAGGGGGGTAATATTACAGATGAGCTTCTCCGACGGAAAGCCAGGTGGATCTATTCTCTGGATTGTTTGTCACCTTTGGGCCTCAATGAGGAGTTGCTTTACTCCGGTTTCTATAAGAGGACATAGACCGGTGTGCATTACTCCCATTGGACCCCCTTTTTTCTTAATTTGTTTTCTTCTTTTCTTTTCCCACCAGTCTCCCAGGTCCTGGTCTTTATTATACATTGGATATGGGACCTTTCCCTCTCATCTCGAAGTTTGGTGGATACAGCATCTTATAGAAGAACCTCGCTTCGATTCTGGGGTCCATGTCGGTTATAGGAGTATTTTTTCATACGGCCTTTCCTTTCCTCCCCCCTGAGACTTGTGAAATGTTATTTTGAAAGTTATTTTGGACTGTTTTAATTAGTCTCCTGGGATACCTTGGTTAGATCTATTTGGTCAATGTACCTCTTGCTTTTTGGATCCCTACACTTGGCCAAATATATTAAATCTAATTAACATAAACAAAGATACTTAGGTTCTGTGTCCTCCTTTTTTTTTTTTTCTTCTCTCTTCTTTATTTTTCGGACCAATTTAGGGTACCTTATAGTGATCTACAAATATTATGGCATATCAATTTGTATACACTCACATCTTGGAACATACACTAAGCTTTTTTACTTCATCCTGGCTGCATCTGCAGCCGATTATAGCTGCTGTCCTCTAGTTTGGGGAAATGTTATTGGGAAAGCTTAAGCTGGGTTGCGTATACGCACTAAAAAACTTTCATCAACAGTATTGGGTCTCCTTACGCATACATACTTACTCCTACTTTGTTGTAGTGAGATGCGTTTGTGTCAGTACAATGCGCCTAAACACTATTACTTTTTACCCTTGGGATTTTAACAATGTTGCGTGATGTTCGGCATTACTATAATTTTTTTTGCCTGCTGGCGAAAGTGTATTACACACATGATCTTGAGTGGGGATTGGGGTTTAATATTATGTATTATTTTTGTATCATATCAGCAGGTTCGGTATCTCTAGTTGGATATCACATAAGAGTGGGAGCCAGCGTGCGACCCCTACCACTTATCGCCATTGCCACCTATTTAGTTATACTGTGTAGGTACGGCACTTATGAGTTTTATGAGATCTTGCCTCTGTACCGAACGCCGGCCTCTCTCTCAATATAGTGGTCACTGTGATAGTGCTTGTATATTTAGTATGTGCTTCAATATAACCTGTGGGAATCTGTGTGTGATGCTTATTTTCTATCGCCATGACTACCCGCTTAGTTTGGCTGCGCATGCACGGGATTCGTAAGTCTCATGAGAGAGCATTTAGTGCAGAGCAAAGTCTCATTACTTTATTCTCCAAACACAGCATTCGCTGCAACAGCGCCTGCGCATTAAACTTCTGCTCTGATACAGCCATTGTTTCCGGGGCCCTGACCCGTCTGCGTTATCATCGCACCTCCATGACTCTGCATGCCACAAACTGCCACCTGGTAATGATTTACTTACGATTCTTTTGGTTTAAATAGCTGCACTGTTAAGCACCAGCAGTACTCACCTTGAGAAAGACACTTTAGGTGTTTGAACGCGTGGGTCTCTGTATCCTGCTTCGGCTGCAGGCACTGTTTTCAGACGATGGGGCGACTTTGACTGGACCTCTGACTGATTGCTCCATGGTGAAGTATTGCACTCCTTATTGGGGTGTGCATCATTATTACACATTATTGGTCTCCCTTTCTGGAGCTTTAGCTGACCTTAATCTGGTCAGGATTCTAGTTGTGAGGGTTTATTATTGCTACCCTTGTCAGTGTATTATTTCCAATCAGGTACTTACCAAACACTGCAGGGATCTTTTCAAGGCATGTTTACTCCCTGTTTCTTGCTACTCACACAATGTATTTAATCATTAGAGGTTCCAGCAATATAGTCCAGTTATTTTATATTATCTTAACTGTATTTTTCATTGCCTCTATTTTTTGTCTGTTTGTATCAAATTGAGCTCCATTAGTAGCCTGACTGTATGTTATATACAAGTGCCTTGTTTTTCTCTGCAGCCAGCGGCTTACATTTTGTCCATTTTGTTTTAATTGTTTTTAATGTGTGGTGTTTTGTGATGCTTTTGTGCAATTAACAAAGCTTATACAATTTTCTAATCAGATGTTTCATGCGTGATGATCCCACATATATGCATAGTCCTTTCTCCTTTGTCTAAGTATTACCAGTCGTGTGAGCGGTACTTGAAAAATCAGTCCACAACATGGTCATGAAACCCCTGTGTCCAACGCCACTTCGGCTGTGTGCACCACGAACACCTCTTTCATGTTGCCCCCTACAGCTTGTAGGAAAAACATCACCGCCGCAGTCTGCTGGGAATGCCTCAAACAAACGGTTTACCAGAGTTGCTTGTTTGTTAGCCAATATTAGCTCTAGGTTCTCCTGTGGTATGATTGTTGTGAGTTCATTTTCCCCTCCATCACTGAGGCCTGGTGAACTCCCTATTCTAGTGAAGGAAGGTAGTGAGCCTGATTATCAGACACCTGGGACTAATGAAGATGATTGGCTGAGTGGAGTCACTGACTGGATTTAAGGCAGCCTACGCCCTTTCTGCCCTGCGGGTGATTTCTCTGTGGACTCTTGGACACCAGTCTGATTCCTGCTCTCCTAAAGCTAAGTTTTATGTTTTGCCTTTTTGCATCTAAGATTTGTTTTTGTTTTTCTTGCTTTTTGGATTCTGCCACTCCCTGCTGGAGTGTGCAGTGTTCCGTGAGCTCTGTCTTCTGAAGGTACCTGAGTGCTGATTTAGTTTTTGAAGCTTAGTTGCTTCAGGGCCATTTTTATATCAGCTTGTTGGCTTTTGTCTCTGATAGGGTTTTGGCAGAATGCAGACAGAAGCCTTCCTATCCATTCCTATCTAGGTAGTTTTTGGGCCCCGTCTTTGCTCAGCCTGTCTTTCTGTCTGTGTAAGTGTTTTCATCTTGCTTCACCGTCATTATATGTGGGGGGCTGTCTATTGCTTTGGGGTCTGCTCTGGGGCAGTTAGATTTCCCCTTTCCTTCTTTAGGCCTATGTATCTCTCCGGCTGTGATCGAGGGGTCTAGGTCATCGTAGGAACCCCCCACGGCTACTGCTAGTTGTGTTGATAGGTTCAGGGGTCTGCAATCTCATAGTTGCCAACTTCTCTGGTTTTCAGGACTTAGCTAGCATTTCTGTTTTTGCCTCCTACGGTGACTCGATCATAACAGAATCACCCGCCTAACCGCAGATCCTGGGGTACTCAATAGCAGGAAAGAATTGTGTTTAAAAAAAAAAAAAGTGTATATTCTTTCCTCTATATCTCTGAGGCCGTAGGGGAAATTTATTTTTTTCTCTCAATGGAGATAAAGCAAGTGTCTGATCGTGTGGAGCAGCTCGCTGCTGAAGTGCGAGGAATTTCCGCCTATCTTGCTCGTTCACATGCTGTTGAACCAAAGATCCCCACACCTGATGTATTTTTTGGGGATCGATCTACATTTTTGAGTTTCAAAAATAATTGTAAATTATTTTTTGCTTTGAAGCCTAACTCGTCAGGGAGCCCCGCGCAGCAGGTTAAAATTGTCATCTCTTTGCTGCGCGGCGATCCCCAGGATTGGGCGTTTTCTTTGAAACCAGATGACCCTATTCTGACTAATGTGAACGCATTTTTTCAAGCCTTGGGGTTGCTGTACGACGAACCTTATGCTATTGATCAGGCTGAAAAGACCCTGTTAGCATTGAACCAGGGTCGAGAATCTGCAGAGTTGTACTGTCAAAAGCTCCGAAAGTGGGCGGTCCTTACTACCTGGAATAATAATGCCTTGGCTGCTCTCTTTCGGAAGGGTTTGTCAGAAGCCGTAAAAGATACTATGGTTGGATTTCCTGTTCCCTCTGGTCTGGATGATTCTATGTCTTTAGCCATTCAGGTTGATCGGCGTTTACGTGAACGCAGGATTACACGAGAGGTGTTGCCACCGGTTGAACAGACGTCTGAACCTATGCAATGTGATAGAGTTTTCTCTAAGGCGCAACGTCAGGAATTCAGAAGGCGTAATAAGCTGTGTTTTTTCTGTGGAGATGCCTCACATGTTATTTCTGTTTGTCCTAAACGTGAGAAACGCTTTGCACACACGTTTTCTGTTGGTGGGG
Organism: Dendrobates tinctorius; assembly: GCF_039654945.1. Lineage (NCBI taxonomy): Eukaryota > Metazoa > Chordata > Amphibia > Anura > Dendrobatidae > Dendrobates > Dendrobates tinctorius. Next base: position 5,962,371 of record NW_027361817.1, read on the forward strand.
TTCAGCCTAAGTTTCTTTTGGCGATTACTCTGATCTGTTCCCTGTCCACATTTTCCGCCAAGGCTTTTGTGGATTCGGGAGCAGCGCTAAACCTAATGGACTTGGATTTTGCTAAACATTGTGGATTTCCGTTGACACCTCTGCAGACGCCTATCCCTCTGAGGGGGATTGATGCTACCCCTCTGGCTAAAAATAAACCTCAGTTTTGGACCCAGTTGGTCATGCGGGTCGCCCCAGACCATCAAGAAAATTGCAGATTTTTGGTGTTGCATGGTCTGCATGATGCCGTTGTTCTGGGGTTTCCCTGGTTGCAGATTCATAATCCAGTTTTGGATTGGAAGTCTGAGTCTGTGGTGAGTTGGGGTTGCAGGTGTACCTTTAGTGAGGCTCTGGTTTTTTCCACCTCTCCTCAGTCGCATGAGGTTCCTGACTATTTGGCGGACTACTATGATGTATATAGTGAGAATGAGTCTGCGTCCTTGCCTCCTCATAGGAGTTATGACTGTGCAATTGAACTAAACCCGGGGTGTAAATTTCCTAAGGGTCGGCTCTTCAATTTATCTGTACCCGAGCACGAGGCTATGCGGTCCTATATTAAGGAGGCGTTGGAGAAGGGTCATATTAGACCATCCTCTTCACCCTTAGGTGCCGGTTTTTTTTTTGTGGCCAAGAAGGATGGTTCTTTAAGGCCTTGTATTGATTATCGTGCCCTCAATAAAATTACTATTAAATATCAGTATCCGTTACCCCTGATCTCGGATCTATTCTCTAGAGTCAGAGGTGCTTGCTGGTTTACCAAGCTTGACCTCAGGGGGGCGTATAATCTTATCCGCATTAAGCAGGGGGATGAATGGAAGACGGCGTTTAATACTCCGGAGGGACATTTTGAGTACCTGGTGATGCCTTTTGGGCTCACTAATGCCCCTTCTGTCTTCCAGTGCTTCATGAATGATATTTTCCGAGACTTTGTCGATAAATTTTTGATTATCTATCTGCATGATATTTTGATCTTCTCCAAGGATTCGGATTCTCATGTGGAACATGTTCGGACTGTGTTCCGGATCTTGAGAGAGAATTCTCTGTATGTCAAAGGATCAAAATGCCTTTTTGGAGTACAGAGAATTTCTTTTTTGGGATTTATTTTGTCTCCGTCAATTATTGAAATGGACCCGGCCAAGGTACAGGCCATTTATGATTGGGTTCAGCCCACTTCTTTGAAGGCCCTCCAGAAGTTTTTGGGTTTTGCTAATTTTTATCGGAAATTTATAGCAAAATTTTCTAGTATTGCCAAACCATTGACTGACCTGACCAGGAAGGGTGCGGATGTGTTGAATTGGTCTCCGGAGGCGGTTGCTTCCTTTCAGGAGCTGAAGCATAGATTTACCTCCGCCGCGGTTCTGCGGCAACCTGATGTCTCACTCCCGTTCCAGGTAGAGGTGGATGCTTCTGAGATTGGTGCAGGAGCGGTGTTGTCCCAAAAGGATCCGGTAACATCTAAAATGAATCCCTGTGCTTTCTTTTCCCGTAAGTTCTCTTCATCTGAACGTAACTATGATGTGGGGAATCGGGAACTGTTGGCCATGAAATGGGCATTTGAGGAGTGGAGACATTGGTTGGAGGGAGCCAAACATCAAGTTGTGGTCCTCACTGACCACAAAAATTTGATTTACCTAGAGTCGGCTAAACGCTTGAACCCTAGACAGGCTAGGTGGGCCTTGTTTTTTACACGTTTTGATTTTGTGGTCTCTTTCCTTCCTGAAACCAAGAATGTCAAGGCAGACGCCCTCTCTAGGAGTTTCTTTGCTGATTCTCCTGTGGTGACCAAGCCTGCCACCATCTTAGGCGAAAGGGTAGTTCTTTCTGCCATCTCGCCCGATTTGAGACTTGCTCTGCAAGAGTTCCAGGAGGACAATCCTGAGCGTTGCCCCAGTGGAAGTTCCTGACCAGTGGAAGAAGAGAGTGATGTCTGAAGTTCATTGCTCTGCATTGGCTGGTCATCCAGGTATTTTTGGTACTAGAGATCTGGTGAGTCGCTCTTTTTGGTGGCCCACCTTGTCTCATGATGTCAGGAATTTTGTGCAGTCCTGTGGGACTTGCTCCCGGTCTAAATCTTGTTCTCGCTCTAGTGGGTTGTTGATGCCTTTGCCGGTCCCCAGGAGGCCATGGACCCATATTTCAATGGATTTCATCTCTGATATGCCGGTCTCTCAAAGAACGACTGTTATTTGTGTGATTTGTGATAGGTTCTCTAAGATGGTTCATCTTGTACCACTCCCTAAATTGCCATCTTCCTCTGAGTTGGTGCCTCAGTTTTTGCAACAGGTGGTTCGCTTGTACGGGATTCTTGAGAACATTGTATCTGACAGAGGAGTTCAATTTGTGTCTAAATTTTGGAGGACGTTCTGTTCCAAGTTGGGAATTCAGTTGTCCTTCTCCTCTGCTTTTCACCCTCAGACCAATGAGCAGACAGAGAGAACAAACCAGACCTTGGAGTCGTATTTGAGATGATTTATTTCCGCTGATCAGGATGATTGGGTTTCATTTTTGCCCTTGGCCGAATTTGCTTTAAATAATAGAGCTAGTTCTGCCACTTTGATGTCACCTTTTTTTTGTAACTTTGGTTTTCACCCTCGATTTTCTTCAGGGCAGAATATCGCTATGAAGGTGGCTTCTCCTAAGTTTAAGCCTAGATTTATTGGACCTTACAAGATTTTGGAGATTATTAATCCGGTCTCTTTTCGTTTGGCTCTTCCTGTCACATTTAAGATCTATAATGTGTTCCATAAGTCCTTGTTGAAGAGGTTTGTTGAGCCAGTTGTGCCTGAGGTGGCACCTCCGGACCCTGTATTGGTTGAAGGTAACTTGGAATATGAGGTAGAGAAAATTCTGGATTCCCGCCTGGCTAGACGGAGACTCCAGTATTTGGTTAAGTGAAAGGGTTATGGTCAGGAGGATAATTCCTGGGTCTCTGCCTCTGATATTCATGCCAAAAGATTGGTGCATGCCTTTCATGGGGCTCACCCTGATCGCCCTGGTAGCATTGTTGAGGGTTCGGTGACCCCTCCTCAAGGGGGGGTACTGTTGTGAGTTCATTTTCCCCTCCGTCACTGAGGCCTGGTGAACTCCCTATTCTAGTGAAGGAAGGTAGTGAGCCTGATTATCAGACACCTGGGACTAATGAAGACGATTGGCTGAGTGGAGTCACTGACTGGATTTAAGGCAGCCTACGCCCTTTCTGCCCTGCGGGTGATTTCTCTGTGGACTCTTGGACACCAGTCTGATTCCTGCTCTCCTAAAGCTAAGTTTTCTGTTTTGCCTTTTTGCATCTAAGATTTGTTTTTGTTTTTCTTGCTTTTTGGATTCTGCCACTCCCTGCTGGAGTGTGCAGTGTTCCGTGAGCTCTGTCTTCTGAAGGTACCTGAGTGCTGATTTAGTTTTTGAAGCTTAGTTGCTTCAGGGCCATTTTTATATCAGCTTGTTGGCTTTTGTCTCTGATAGGGTTTTGGCAGATTGCAGACAGCAGCCTTCCTATCCGTTCCTATCTAGGTAGTTTTTGGGCTCCGTCTTTGCTCAGCCTGTCTTTCTGTCTGTGTAAGTGTTTTCATCTTGCTTCACCGTCATTATATGTGGGGGGCTGTCTATTGCTTTGGGGTCTGCTCTGGGGCAGTTAGATTTCCCCTTTCCTTCTTTAGGCCTATATATCTCTCAGGCTGTGATCGAGGGGTCTAGGTCATCGTAGGAACCCCCCACGGCTACTGCTAGTTGTGTTGATAGGTTCAGGGGTCTGCAATCTCATAGTTGCCAACTTCTCTGGTTTTCAGGACTTAGCTAGCATTTCTGTTTTTGCCTCCTACGGTGACTCGATCATAACACATGATGTTTTGGAATTTGCCTTTATAGCGTGGATCCAGGATGCTGGCCAACTAGTAGTCGTCATCGTTCATCATTTTGGCAATGCGGGGGTTCCTCTTTAGGATCTGCAAGTCATAATCAGACATGTGGGCCAAGGTTCCATGTGTCAATGATGCACTGCGAGTGCTGGGTGGAGGAGCACTTTCTGGCAAATCCACATCACTCCAGTCACGCACAAACCCTGTACCTGACCTTGCCATGCCAACATTTTTTCTTGCCCCCTGAGAAGCATCCTCCTCCCCAAAATAATTATCCCCATCATCCTCCTCCTCCTCTTCCTCCACCTCATCCACGAGACTTCCCTGAGCAGACAATGGCTGACTGTCATCAAGGCTTCCCTCGTCCTCTTCCTCCTCGGCTGCAGATGCCTGCTCCTTAATGTGCATCAAAGTTTCATGAGCAGATGCATAAGTGGGATGCTCATGCTTATGATGGCGTCGTCTGCACTTACCACTCGTGTGCATTCCTCAAAACACTGAAGGACTTTACAGAGGTCTTTCAGCTTCGACCACTGCACACCAGATGACTCCGTGCCTGCCTGCAAACTGCCTGCCCGTGTATCCTCTCACAAATGAATTACAGCCTGCCTCTGTTCGCACAGCCTCTGAACCATGTGCAGGGTGGAGTTCCACCTTGTTGCAACGTCGATAATTAGGCGGTGCTTGGGAAGGTGGAGCAATCACTGCAGCTTCTGCATACGACTGGAGTGTACGGGCGACCGGCTGATGTGCGAGCACAGTCTTCACACCTTATGGAGCAGGGGTGTTAACTCCGGATAATTATTGAGGAAGCACTGCACCACCAGGTTCAAGGTGTGAGCCAGGCAAGGTATGTGTTAGAGTTTTGAAAGGGCTATGGCTGCCACAAAATTCCGGCCATTATCACTAACTACCTTGCCTGCCTCAAGATGTAGACTGCCCAGCCATGACTCAGTTTGTCGCTGCAAGTAGTCGGCCAGTACCTCCGCGGTGTGTCTGTTGTCTCCCAAACACATCATCTTCAACACAGCCTGCTGACGCTTACCACTAGCTGTTTGATAGAGGGACACCTCGTGTGCAACACTGGCAGCTGCGGATGGAGTGCTCGTGCGACTGCGCTCTGTGGACGAGCTTTCGCTTCTGGAGGAGGAGGAAGGTCGAACGCCTACAGCCAACTGTTTCCTATACCGTGGGCTAGGCAGCACTGTCCCACCACCGCTGTCCCCTGTGGACCCTGCTTCCACCACATTAACCCAGTGCATAGTGATGGACACGTAATGGCCCTGGCCATGACTACTGGACCATGCATCTGTTGTGAAGTGCACCTTTCCACTCACTGATTGCTTGAGTGCATGGACAATGCGGTCTTTCACATGAAAGTGGAGGGCTGGGATGGCTTTGCGAGAAAAGAAGTGCCGACTGGGTACTTCATAGCGTGGTACTGCGTAGGCCATGAGTTTGCGGATAGCTTCGCTTTCAACCAACCTGTAGGGCATCATCTCTAACGAGATTAGTTTGGCAATGTGAGCGTTCAAATCCAGTGTACATGGATGAGAGGATGAGTACTTTCTTGTCCTACTCTTAGTCTCTGGTAGGGTGAGCTGGACTTGAGAGCTGCATATGGTGGAACTAGTGGTGGACATGGTGGACTGAGAGAGGGTTGATGATGGTGATGGAGTTGGTGTTCTTTCTGATGGCCTAGATTCAGTCTTTCGTAGCAAGAACATTGTGATTCCCTGACTGCTTTGGCCTTGCGACGACTCCTCAACATTTGCTGCTGGTGGTGTGCTAACTGGTGGGCTTACAGTGGGGGAAATGATGTAGCATTGCTGACTACCTTCATTGGGAGCAGTTGCACATGTGGTACGTGAGGTTTGGTAGTCCGTCCACGCTTACAAGTGCATGGTGGTTAAATGTCTAAGCATGCAACTGGTATTCAAATTTCTCAGATATTTCCCTCGGCTGAAGGTCTTTGCGCACTTCTGACAGATAACCTTTGCCTGATCATTAGGATTTTGTTCAAAAAAATGCCACACTGCACTCTTCCTGCTATGGAAGATATTTTGAGGCCTTGCACGCTGTGCTAATTTGACCATCTGGTCTAGCTGTCCTGCAACTCTTTTGGTTTTTGTAACCCATTTTTGGACTGCTCTGGGCCTGCCAGATAACAGCTGTTGCGATGTCGATGCCTGCTGCGGATGCTCCTCCTTCTCCTCTTCTGAGCTATTGGCAGCGGCATCCTCTTCCCCCAATGGATGCCAATCTGGGTCAACAACTGGGTCATCCATCACCTCCTCTTCAATGTCATGTGCACCTTCCTCTGTGTCACCATGTAAGGTGGCATAGTATGCGGGAAGGGGCACCTGAGTTTCGTCAGGGTCAGATTCTGGCCCAGTTCACTGCGAGGATAATGTAGTGCTCTGAGTGAATGTACCAGCAGATAAATCTAGCATTGGCTGTGCATCAGTGCACTCCATGTCAGATTCTTCTTGGACTGGGTAATTCACGATTTGACTTGATAACCCAGGCATGATATGTGAAAAGAGCTCCATGGAGTAATCTGTAATGTGGCCTGCCGCATCCTTTAATTTTGGTAGGGGTGAAGGACACAAGAAAAGGTGTGGTTTCTGACCATGAGCCTCCAATGACGACTCAGTGCTTTTATTTTTTGAAAGTTCAGAAGAGGAGGCGATAGAGCTGGAGGCTGTGTCAGCAATGTAAGCCAAAACTTGTTCCTGAAGCTCCGGCTTTAAAAGCGGTTTACCTACTCCCAGAAAAGGGAGCCTTCGAGGCCTTGTGGAGCCAGACGATGATGCAGGCTCAACACCTCCTGCATTAGGTGCTATTGTGCTTTTGCCACTACCAGCAGATCCACCACCACCACCAACACCATCATTACCAGCTGGCAACCCCCGCCCACTTCCACGGCCTCTTCCAACACACTTCCTCATTTTTGGGAAAATGTACCCAAAATACCACCAGCAATATGGTACTGTAAAACAAGGTACAAGGTGTATATAGTATTGGTGAGAATTTGAATCTCCCAAGAGACTTGAGGACACTGAACTATTATCTCAGGCCCAGTGTAGATTACACCTCAATATAACAGGCTGAAATTGGATAGTGTCTAAAATGTCTATATAGGACTGGGGAGAATTTGAATCTCCCTACAGACTTGAGGACACTGAACTATTATCTCAGGCCCAGTGTAGATTACACCTCAATATAACAGGCTGAAATTGGATGGTGTATAAAATGTCTATATAGGACTGGGGAGAATTTTAATGTCCCTACAGACTTGAGGACACTGAACTAATATCTCAGGCTCAGTGTAGATTACACCTCAATATAACAGGCTGAAATTGGATGGTGTATAAAATGTCTATATAGGACTGGGGAGAATTTGAATCTCCCTAGAGATTTTAGCAAGCTGACAATGATGCTCTCAGTCCCAAGTATGGCAGCAGGCAGCCTAATAAGCAGGACTGCTGCACACAAAAGTGTGGAAAAATGAACGCTTGGTAACTGGGCAAAAAAAAAGGATGAAAAGTATTTTTGCTTTTAAAAAAGCAGTTTGCACAGCAGTGTGAAAACAGCAATGCGGCTATCAGGGAGCCTTATAAGGCAGCCTAATAACCAACAGAGCTGATGCACCAAAATATAGCCTCCCCTTGCACTACACACTAACTGGTGTGTCGTACAGGCAAAATCGCTAGCAGCAGAAGCAGTTTTTTGTATCTTCTTCCCTGCCTAACGCTCTCCCTACAGAATCAGCAGCAGCAGCAGCTCTCCCTATTCTGAGATCAGCAGAAGTAAGATAGCGGTCGGCATGCACGCCCTTTTATAGCCCCTGTGATGCCACACAAAGCAAGCCAATCACTTGCATGCCCTTCTCAAAGATGGTGGTGACCACTGCCTATGTCATCGTGTTGCTCAAAGTGTGCGTCCTCCATCATTGGCTGAAAAAGGGCGCTGGAAGCATCTTTTGAAACGTGACTTTGGTGTTCTGGTCCCTGACCTCGTGGCCGACCTCACGCTATGGTCGGGTTTCATTTCATGGAACCCGACTTTTGTGAAAGTCGGCGACTTTTGAAATTGACCGACCTGTTTCGCTCAACTCTACTATCCACAATGTGTATTTGGTAAGGTTTTGATGTAGCAAAAAAACTAATTAAAAATGCATGTAAACCCGACTCGACCCTAAAACAGGCAAAGTCGCTCATCTCTAGTCAGGACAAAATGAAAGATCTCATGACTTAATTAGAGAAAAAATGGTGAAAGAGCTAAAAACTTGGTGGGGTTTAACCACCTTAAAGACCTATGAAACAAGGAAGATGATTCCCAGAGGTCTTCGCTTGAAAAAAATTGCTACCACCATATTCAGTGACTCTTTTGAAAATGAATGGAATACAATTCTTAGTGACTGTTCATTGAAACCTATTGGACTCATAATTAAATATGAAGACCTAGAACTGGTTAATTTGAATAAAGAGATTAAAGAGATACAATCCCCTTTGGAGGAATATAACACGTCAAAACATTTTAAAACATACAATGATCAAATGAAAGAAAAAATGACCAAATTGGAAGATCATACTATGCATATCAAAAAGAAAAAATTTAATAGAGATACTGAAGATTATTCTGAAAACAAGGTCTACAATTGGTCTATGAAGCCAAACTCTATTCTAAGAAAGAGATTTCAGAAACGCAAACATACTGCAGGGAAGGTCAGCTTTAGTGATCCTAATGATTCTTCTGACGCTTCAATTTTTTTTTTTACTTCAGATGATCATTCTGATTCAGGTGGTTCTGTTGCTAGTTCAAACCCACCCCGCCCTGAAAGTTGAATTTTTGTGCTCCAAAAAATGGAGAAGACGGGCGGGTCGAAAACACCGGAACAGGTAGATACCACACTCGTCATTACAATTACCGCCATCAGAAATGCCATTAATCAATTTGTTGAGTTTGATCATTTCAGAATAACAGATGTCTTTATTAAGTAAAAGAATTGGTTTTGCACCATCTAGGGATTTTGATATTTCTTTTACAATACTTGATGTGAATAAGCTGGCACGCAATATGACTATTAAATGCCTTTTTTTTTATCAGAAAAGAGAACCAACTACTGTTTCTGACATCATTCATGAAGAATCTATTATGGACATTTGAAGAACACTTGAAGAACAAAGAACATTATTGCATCTTAACCCCTTTCCTACACTGGACGTAATATTACGTCCATGTGACCTGGGTCCTAAGTCCCATGGACGGAATATTATGTCATAGCGATCAGCGGCGCCCACTTGATGAGCGCCGCTGATCACGACCAGGTGTCAGCTGATTATCACAGCTGACACCCGGCACAATGTGTCAGGGACGGTCACGGACCGCCCCCGACATGTTAACCCCTTGCACACCACGATCAAACACGATCACGGTGTACCGAGGGTTAAAGGGAAGCATCGGCAGGGAGGGGGCTCCCTCCGTGCTTCCCTGAGCCCCCCATAGCAGCGAAATGTGCAGCGCGCTGCGGGTGGCTCTTTCCCTGCAGGTCCAAAGATCCAAGATGGCGACGGGGACCTTCGGGGGCCTGCAGGGAGCTGACATCTTCAGTGCCTGCAAAGCGCAGGCATGAGGAAGTCTGCGTCTATGCCTGTGACAGATCGCTGATCTGTCACTGTGATCTGTGATGTGACAGATCAGCGACCTGTCACAGGACAGTTATGTCCCCCCGGGACAATGTAATAAAGTTAAAAAAAAAAAAATAATAATAATTTAAAAATCGCTAAATGAATTTATTAGGGAATATTTTTTTTTTTTAATTTATTTTTTGGAAATAAAAAAAAAAACATTAAAAGTACACATGTTTGATATCGCCGCGTCCGTAACGACCCGCCCTATAAAACTGTCCCATTAGTTAACCCCTTTACCGAACCCCTTAAAAAATAAAAAACAAAGCAAAAAATAATGATTTATTATCATACCACTGAACAAAAAGTGAAATAACGCGCGATCAAAAAGACGCATATAAATATCCATGGTACCGATGAAAACGTCATCTTGTCCCACAAAAAACGAGCTGCCATACAGTGTCATCCGTAAAAAAATAAAAAAGTTATAGCTCGCAGAATAAAGCAATGCAAAAATAATTATTTTTTATATAAAATTGTTTTCATTGCATAAAAGCGCCAAAACATATAAAAAGACCTAAATGAGGTATCGCTGTAACCGTACTGACCTGAAGAATAAAACTGCTTTATCAATTTTACCACACGCGGAACAGTGAAAATGCACCCCCCAAAAGAAATTCATGAAAAGCTGGTTTTTGTCATTCTTCGTCCCAAAAATCGGAATAAAAAGCGATCAAAAAACGTCACATGCCCGAAAATGATACCAATAAAAACGTCAACTCGTCCCGCAAAAAATAAGACCTCACATGACTCGGTGGGTCAAAATATGGAAAAATTATAGCTCTCAATATGTGGTGATGTAAAAACTATTTTTACAATAAAAAGCGTCTTTTAGCGTGTGACAGCTGCCAAAAATAAAAACCGCCATAAATAGTAAATCAAACCCCCCCATTATCACCCCCTTAGTTAGGGAAAAATAATAAAATTAAAAGAAAATGTATTTATTTCCATTTTCCTGTTAGGGTTAGAGTTAGGGTTAGGGCTAGGGTTAGGGCTAGGGGTGTGTTGGGGTTAGGGTTGGAGTTAAAATTGGGGGGTTTCTTCTGTTTGGGCACATCAGGTACTCTCCAAATGCAACATGGCATCTGATCTCAATTCCAGCCAATTCTGCGTTGAAAAAGTCAAATGGTGCTCCTTCCCTTCCAAGCTCTGCCATGCGCCCAAACAGTGTTTTACCCCCACATATAGGGTATCAGCCTACTCAGAACAAATTGCAAAACAACTTTTGTGGTGAAATTTCTCCTGTTACCCTTAGGAAAATAAAAAATTGGGGGCAAAAATATCATTTTTGTGGAAAAAAATTATTTTTTTATTTTCACGCCCGGGCGTTATAAACTTCTGTGAAGCACTTGGGGGTTCAAAGTGCTCACCACACATCTAGATAAGTTCCTTAGGGGGTCTAGTTTCCAAAATGGGGTCATTTGTGGGGAGTTTCAATAGTTTAGGTACATCAGGGGCTCTCCAAACGCACATGACACCCGCAGACCATTCCATCAAAGTCTGCATTCCAAAACGTCACTACTTCCCGCCCCGACGTGTGCCCATACAGTAGTTTTCTCCCACATATGGGGTATCAGTGTACTCAGGACAAATTGGACAACAACTTTTGGGGTCCAATTTCTCCTGGTACCCTTGGGAAAATAAAAAAATTGGTGACTAAATGATCATGATTGTGGAAAAAATATGATTTTTTTATTTTCACGTCCGGGCGTTATAAACTTCTGTGAAACACTGGGGGGGTTCAAAGTGCTCACCACACATCTAAATAAGTTCCTTGGGGGGTCTAGTTTCCAAAATGGTGTCATTTGTGGGGGGGGGGTTTCACTGTTTTGGTACATCAGGGGCTTTCCAAACGCGACATGGTGTCCGATCTCAATTCCAGCCAAAAACGTCAAATGGTGCTGCTTCCCTTCCGAGCTCTGCCATGCGCCCAAATAGTGGTTTACCCCCACATGCATGTGGGGTATCAGTGTACTCAGAACAAATTGCACAATAACTTTTAGGGTCCTGTTACCCTTGGGAAAATAAAAATTGAGGGTGAAAACATTTTTATGGAAAAAATATAATTTTTTAATTGTACGGCTGTACGTTATAAACTTCTGTGAAGCCCTTGGTGCTTCAAAGTTCTCACCACACATCTAGATAAGTTCCTTGGGGGGTCTAGTTTCCAAAATGGGGTCACTTGTGGGGGGATTCCACTGTTTAGGCACATCAGGGGCTCTCCAAATGTGACATGGTGTCCGATCTGAATTCCAGCCAATTTTGCATTGAAAAAGTCAAACGGCGCTCCTTCCATTCTGAGCAACCGCCATGCGCCAAAACAGTGGTTCCCCCCAACATATCAGGTATCAGCGTACTCAGGACAAATTGCACAATAACTTTTCCAGTCCAATTTCTCCTGTTACCCTTGGTAAAATAAAAAAAATTTAACCTGAAGTATTTTTTTTGTGAAAAAAGTAAAATGTTCATTTTTTTTAAATATTCAAAAAAAATTCCTGTGACGCACCTGAAGGGTTAATAAACTTCTTGAATGTGGTTTTGAGCACCTTAAGGGGTGCAGTTTTTAGAATGGTGTCACTTTTGGGTATTTTCTATCATATAGACCCCTCAAAGTGGCTTCAAATGTGATGTGGTCCGTAAAAATAAAATGGTGTTGCAAAAATGAGAAATCGCTGGTCAACTTTTAACCCTTATAACTTCCTAACAAAAAAAAATTTTGGTTCCAAAATTGTGCTGATGTAAAGTAAACATGTGGGAAATGTTATTTTTTAAGTTTTTTGTGTGCCATATCTCTGTGATTTAAGGGCATAAAAATTCAAAGATGGAAAATTGCAAAATTTTAAAAATTTTCGCCAAATTTCCATTTTTTTCACAAATAAACGCAAGTTATTTGAATGAAATTTTAACACTAACATGAAGTACAATATGACAGAAAAAACTGATGGCACATCTAGAACTAGTCTGAATAGGTGCATACCAAAAATAGCTTACATATCAAAAGAAATGGTAGCACACAATTGCATTAAAGCATATCAAATATGAAATATGTGAAATACGAATAGCATAATGGCTTTGTAATCTAGAAAAACATATGAGATACTTAGCACAAAATTTGGCCAAATTTTGCATTCAATCACATTTTTTGGTTCCTATCGTCCTATAAATACAGGCTTTATCATGTTACTAGCCAGAGGTCAGTTCACACTAGGCAGTCAGTATAGGGACCCGTTCAATCTGAGATCACCTTGACGGTGGTGAATGGGCCAAATTTTGTGCTAAGTATCTCATATGTTTTTCTAGATTACAAAAGCCATTATGCTATTCGTATTTCACATATTTCATATTTGATATGCCTTACTAAAGCCATTATGATATGTCTTATAAAAGCCATTATGCTATTCGTATTTCACATATTTCATATTTGATATGCTTTAATGCAATTGTGTGCTACCATTTCTTTTGATATGACGTACAATATGTCACTAGAAAACAGTGTCAGAATCACCGGGATCCATGGAAGCGTTTCAGAGTTATTACCTCATAAAGGGACAGTGGTCAGAATTCTAAAAATTGGCCCGGGAGTTAACGTGCAAACCACCCTTGGTAGTGAAGGGGTGAATTCCCTGAGCAAAGAATCATGTATAGATAATATCTCTTATACTAACAATTTTTTTTTCTGGTAATCCATTATTTTTCCCCTTGCAGTCCAGGCCCTCCGTGCTGGATAATTTTCAAGATCTAGTTGAAAAAGAATTAACTGATCTCAAAGCCAGAAGAGATGTAAAAAGTTCTATTAAACATTCTAATTTAACCAGAAAAGAAAAACAAGCCTTGCAAGATTTGAAAACTAACAGAGATCTTACAGTGCTGTGCAAATTAATTGGGACAAAGCAATTTTTTTAAGTAAAATCGTAAGTTGGTTACAAGTCAGTGATTCAAACCAGTTTTAACTGCTTTGTACAGGCACTCACACCTGTTCAAAGCAGTTAAAACTGCAAATGCAAATTTGTATAAAAAATTAAATCTCTTGGATCTAGAGAACAAAAATCTATATGATGAGATGAATTCTGACCCCACTGATAATTTCAATTTTGTTTTGTGTAGTCTCTTACAAGAGGGTTTGCATATGGGAGGAAGGTCCCGGAAGGACGCTGCTATAAAAGTCGCATGGCCGCACGACCATGAGCTAGTATAGACTCAAATGCTTATGGTGTGTATGATGATGGATGTATGTATCTGATGACTGACTCATTGGAAACCCCTACCCTTGGTTTCGTCTGATGTTAGGGTCTTGTGATTAGAGCTTGGCTATGAGCCACTGTGCTACCCAGTCTCAGCACCACACCTAGCACCATACTGTGCCATCCAGCAAGAGGCACAATTGTACTCCATTGACAGCAGCATTCATCAGTAGCAGCACCGTGCGCAAAATAGTGTGCTTTCCTACCCTAAGCTAAGGGTGGTTAGTGGCATCCGCCTGGTCTGTGCTGTAAGCACATCAAGTGCTCTATCATTAGTGTGGTCATTCAGGTACTGCTGTTGCAGTGCCGAATGCTACGGGGTGTAGAAGGACTCTAACCCCGTGCCATTGGGGTAGACTCCTGTGACCAAACCCTAGCGTTAATCCTGCGGTATTGCGGCCTTGTGAAGTAACAGGGTTCACCTTCCAGTTCACCAGGTGAAGTTAACCTGTGTGTATTTGTTATACCGCCAGTCAGTGTCCACCATTACCGAGCAGCAGTTTAACATCTCTGCACGGTGGACCCCAGGCTGCGAATGCACCTCATTATAATCTTTATTATTTGGTGCGTTCCGCAAGCCTAACACATAGTTATGTCACACTGGGAGGAAAGCTTTTTATTTAATGAGGACAATTCTTTCAGTGATAAAATCATTTGGTATGGTCGTTATATTGATGACCTCCTCCTGGTGTGGGGGGGCACACAGGGGGAGGCCATGGAATTTGTGGATTACTTTTATTGCAACCAATTCAACCCAAAATTTATATTTTTTATGATGATTTTCCCATCAATTTTTTTGATCAAAATCTCTCTAGAGACCCCACTAATGGTTCAGTGGTGATTTCACCCTATAAAAAAACAAGTGACAGCAACTCCATACTGATGACTAGTTCCTGTCACCCTTGATATGTAGTTAAAAACATTCCACACAGTGAACTAGTCAGATTAAAATGCAACTGTAGCGATAATGGTAAATTTATGGAGGAATGTGAAAAAACTTGTTCAAAATTAGTACAACAGGGTTACTCAAGAGATACTTTGTACATGGCCAAAGAAAAAAATCACCAGAATTAAATATAATAACTTGTTTTTTAATAAATGTAAAAAAACACCATAATAAGAAACAAATTTTTTCTGGAGTTAGTTTCCCCACTAATTTTAGTTTGCAATACAATCAGATTTATAGATGAGTGACTTTGCCTTTTTTCGGGTCGAGTCGGGTTTCATGAAACCTGACTTTCTTAAAAGGTCGAACGAAATCGGCCTACTATAGCGAAAAGTCGGGGTCCGACTGAAACATGAAACCCAGTGCAAGTCAATGGGGAAGCAAAGTCCGCACGGAGTGGAGGACAGTAAACACACCTACAGTCCCCATTTCAATGCCAACTACATCAATTCTTATTACTTATGCTTGTCAACCTTAATTTACGTTATACTAATAGTTACGCATTGAAAACTGGGGGTTATTTGGCTAAAGTTGAGGGGGGTAGGGCTGGCGCCAGGTTTTCGTGTGCCCCGGGCCAAAGAGTGTCTGTGCGCCCTTTTAACACATACCACAATTCATAATTCTCCGATACGGCACAGAAGTATAGTTATAGTACAATAAAAAATACTTCACTGCTCACATGACATGACTGATATCTATTTTAAATTCAACAATAGCTCAAAAAACGGACAGTACATTACTCCATACAGTATTGTGGCCACCACCTAGTGCGCCATGCAGAATAATGAGCCCCATATATTAATACATACAGAATAATTGGTCCCATATAATGTTCCATACAGCATATGATAGGCTCCACAATGCTACAGTATATGTTGGTCCCCATGGATGATGCTCCACTGTCTTATGGACCCAAATAATGCTCAATATATAATGGGCTCTGTTATGATGAGTCACCGAAGGAGGAAAAAACAAAATACCAGCTAAGTCCAGAAAAACCAGAGAGGTTGGCAGCTATCGGATTGCAGACCCCTGAACCTATCCACAACAACTAGCAGTAGCCGTGGGGGGTTCCTACGGTGTCCTAGAACCCTCGATCACAGCCGGAGAGCTACATAGCCTAAAGACAGAAAGGGGAAAAACTATACTGCCCCAGAGCAGACGCCCAAAGCAATAGGCAGCCCCCAACATATAATGACGGTGAAGCAAGATGAAAACACTAACACAGATAGAAAGATAGGTTGAGCAAATGATGGGGCCCAAGCTAACTACATAGGACAGGATAGGAAAGCTGCTGTCTGCCATCCGCAAAAACCCTATCAAAATGAGCCAACCGACTGATAGGAAAAACAGGCCTTGAAGTCGCTAGGCTTCAAAAGACTATATCAGCACTCAGGTATATTCTGAAGACAGAGCAAAAGATCAACAGATCAGAGACAAAAATGGAATTCAGCTCACCCCCGGCCGGGGATGGCAGAACTCCCAAAAAACAAGGCAAAACAAAAACAAAACAGAAGAGTACAAAGCAGAGCAGAAAAACTTAGCTTTGAGATGCAGGAATCAGACTGGTCTCCAAGAATCCAGCAGGAAAATCACCAGCCAGGAAGAAGGGCGTCGGCAGCCTTATATCCAGTCCTCAATTCCAGCCACCCAGTTATCATCTAGCTGCCCAGGTGTTTGGTAATCAGTCTCACTACCTTCCTTCACCAGAGGAGGGAGTTCATCAGACCTCAATGGTGAGGGGAAAAATGAACTCACAACAGTACCTCCCCCTTGAGGAGGGGTCACTGAACCCTCATCCATGCCACCAGGGCGATCCGGGTGAGCCCGATGAAAGGCACGCACCAATCTTTCGGCATGAATATCAGAGGCAGAGACCCAGGAATTATCCTCCTGACCATAACCCTTCCACTTAACCAAATACTGGAGTCCTCCGTCTAGCCAGATGGGAATCCAGTATCTTCTCTACCTCATATTCCATGTTACCTTCAACCAATATAGGGTCAGGAGGTGGCACCACAGGAACTACTGGTTCAACAAACCTCTTCAACAAGGACTTATGAAACACATTATGAATTTTAAATGTGACAGGAAGAGCCAACCGAAAAGAGACCGGATTAATAATCTCCAAAATCTTGTAAGGTCCAATAAATCTAGGCTTAAACTTAGGAGAAGCCACCTTCATAGCGATATTTTTGATGACAACCAAACCATATCACCCACCTTAAACTGGGGACCAACGGTCCTACGCCGGTTGGAAAACCGCTGGGCCTTTTCCTGGGAGAGAGACAACTTATCCACTACTTGGTCCCAGATCTGGTGCATTCTCTCCACCACAGTGTCAACACCTGGGCAGGCAGAAGGCTCCACCTGCCCTGAAGAAAATCGAGGGTGAAAACCAAAGTTACAAAAAAAGGTGACATCAAAGTGGCAGAACTAGCTCTATTATTTAAAGCAAATTCGGCCAAGGGCAAAAATGAAACCCAATCATCCTGATCGGCAGAAATAAAACATCTCAAATACGACTCCAAAGTCTGGTTTGTTCTCTCCGTCTGCCCATTGGTCTGAGGGTGAAACGCAGAGGAGAAGGACAACTGAATTCCCAGCTTGGAACAGAAAGTCCTCCAAAATCTAGACACAAACTGAACTCCTCTGTCAGATACAATGTTCTCAGGAATCCCGTGCAAGCGAACCACCTGTTGCAAAAACAAGGGCACCAACTCAGAGGAAGATGGCAACTTAGGTAGTGGTACAAGATGGACCATCTTAGAGAATCTATCACAAATCACCCAAATAACAGTCATTCTCTGAGAGACAGGCATATCAGAGATAAAATCCATTGAAATATGGGTCCATGGCCTCCTGGGCACCGGCAAAGGCATCAACAAGCCACTAGAGCGAGAACAAGGTTTAGACCCGGAGCAAGTCCCTCAGGACTGCACAAAATTCCTGACATCACGAGACAAGGCGGGCCACCAAAAAGACCGACTCACCAGATCTCTAGTACCAAAAATACCTGGATGACCAGCCAATGCAGAGCAATGAACTTCAGACATCACTCTTTTCCTCCACTGGTCAGGAACATACAAATTTCCACTGGGACAACGCTCAGGTTTGTCCTCCTGAAACTCTTCCAGAGCACGTCTCAAATCGGGCGAGATGGCAGAAAGAACTACCCCCTCACCTAAGATGGTAGCAGGCTTAGTCACAAAGGAGAATCAGCAAGGAAACTCCTAGAGAGGGCGTCTGCCTTGACATTCTTAGTGCCCGGAAGAAAAGAGACCACAAAATCAAAACGTGTGAAAAACAAGGCCCACCTAGCCTGTCTAGGATTCAAGCGCTTGGCCGACTCCAGGTAAATCAAATTCTTGTGGTCAGTAAGGACCACGACTTGGTGTCTGGCTCCCTCCAACCAATGTCTCCACTCCTCAAATGCCCACTTCATGGCCAACAGTTCCCGATTCCCCACATCATAGTTACGTTCGGATGGGGAGAACTTTCGGGAAAAGAAAGCACAAGGATTCATTTTAGATGTCACAGGATCTTTTTGGGACAACACTGCTCCTGCACCAATCTCAGAAGCGTCCACCTCCACCTGAAACGGGATGAGACATCAGGTTGCCGCAAAACCGGAGCAGAAGTGAATCTTCGCTTCAGCTCCTGAAAGGAAGAAACAGCCTCCGGAGACCAATTCAGCACATCAGCACCCTTCCTAGTCAAATCCGTCAATGGCTTGGCAATACCAGAAAAATTAGCTATAAATTTCTGATAAAAATTAGCAAAACCCAAAAACTTCTGGAGGGCCTTCAAAGAAGTGGGCTGAACCCAATCATAAATGGCCTGTACCTTGGCCGGGTCCATTTCAATAGTTGATGGAGACAAAATAAATCCCAAAAATGAAACCCTCTGTACCCCAAAAAGGCATTTCGATCCCTTGACATACAGGGAATTCTCCCTCAAAATCCGGAACACAGTCCGAACATGTTCCACATGAGAGTCCCAATTCTTGGAGAAGATCAAAATATCATCCAGATAGATAATCAAAAATTTATCCACAAAGTCTCGGAATATATCGTTCATGAAGCACTGGAAGACAGAAGGGGCATTAGTGAGCCAAAAAGGCATCACCAGGTACTCAAAATGTCCCTCCGGAGTATTAAACGCCGTCTTCCATTCATCCCCATGCTTAATGCGAATAAGATTATACGCCCCCCTGAGGTCAAGCTTGGTAAACCAGCAAGCACCTTTAACTCTGGAGAACAGATCAGAAATCAGGGGTAACGGATACTGACATTTAACAGTAATTTTGTTGAGGGCACGATAGTCAATACAAGGCCTTAATGAACCATCCTTTTTAGCCACGAAAAAAAACCCAGCACCTAAGGGTGAAGAGTATGGTCTAATATGACCCTGCTCCAATGCCTCCTTAATATAGGATCGCATAGCCTCGTGCTCGGGTACAGATAAATTGCAAAGCCGACCCTTGGGGAATTTACACCCCGGGTTCAGCTCAATTGCACGTCATAACTCCTATGAGGAGGCAAAGACGCAGACTCATTCTCACTAAATACATCATAAAAGTCAGCCAAATAGTCAGGAACATCAGGCGACTGGGGAGAAGTGGAGAAAACAGGAGCATCACTAAGGGCACACCGACAACCCCAACTCACCACAGACAAAGATTTCCAATCCAGAACTGGATTATGGATTTGCAACCAGGGAAACCCCAGAACAATGGTATCATGCAAATTATGCAACACCAAAAATTTGCAATTTTCTTGATGGTCTGGGGCGACCCGCATTACCACCTGGGTCCAAAACTGAGGTTTATTCTTCGCCAAAGGAGTAGCATCAATACCCCTCAAAGGGATAGGCGTCCGCAGAGGTGTCATAGGAAATCCACAACGTTTAGCAAAATCCAAGTCCATCAGGTTCAGAGCTGCTCCTGAATCCACAAAAGCCTTGGCAGAAAATGTGGACAGGGAGCAGATCAGAGTAATTGCCAGAAGAAACTTAGGTTGAACACCACCCACAGAAAACGTGTGTGCACAACGTTTCTCTCGTTTAGGGCAGACAGAAATAATATGCGAGGCATCTCCACAAAAAAACACAGCTTATTACGCCTTCTGAACTCCTGACGTTGCACCCTAGATAAGGCTCTATCACATTGCATAGGTTCAGACATTTGTTCAACAGGTGGCAACATCTCTCATGTAGTTTTGCGTTCACGTAAACGCCGATCCACCTGAATGGCTAATGACATAGAATCGTCAAAACCAGAGGGAACAGGAAATCCCACCATAATATCTTTTACAATTTCTGACAAACCCTTCCGAAAGAGGGCTGCCAAGGCACCATCACATCATTCCAGGTAGTAAGGACCGCCCACTTTCGGAATTTTTAACAGTACAACTGCCGAATCCCAACCCTGGCTTAATGCCAACAGGGTCTTTTCAGCCTGATCAATAGCATTAGGTTCATCATACAACAACCCCAAGGCTTGAAAAAATGCGTTCACATTATTCAGAATAGGATAATCAGGTTTCAAAGAAAACGCCCAATCCTGTGGATCGCCGCGCAGCAAAGAGATGACAATTTTAACCTCCTGCGCGGAGTTCCCAGACAAGTTAGGCTTCAAGGCAAAAAATAATTTACAATTATTCTTGAAATTCAAGAATTTAGACCGATCCTCAAAAAACACATCAGGAGTAGGAATCTTTGGTTCAGCAGCATGTGAATGAGCAAGATAGGCTGAAATTCCCCGCACTTGAGCAGCGAGCTGCTCCACACGATCAGACAATTGCTTCATCTCCATTGAGAGAAAAATTCCCCCTACGGCCTCAGAGATATAGAGGAAAAAATATGCACACAAAAAAAAAAAAAAATTCTGACACTTTTTTTTAACAATTCTCTCCTGCTATTGAGTACCCTAGGATCTGCGGTATGGCTGGTGATTCTGTTATGATGAGTCACCGAAGGAGGAAAAAACAAAATACCAGCTAAGTCCAGAAAAACCAGAGAGGTTGGCAGCTATCGGATTGCAGACCCCTGAACCTATCCACAACAACTAGCAGTAGCCGTGGGGGGTTCCTACGGTGCCCTAGACCCCTCGATCACAGCTGGAGAGCTACATAGCCTAAAGACAGAAAGGGGAAAACTATACTGCCCCAGAGCAGACCCCAAAGCAATAGGCAACCTCCAACATATAATGACGGTGAAGCAAGATGAAAACACTAACACAGATAGAAAGATAGGTTGAGCAAATGATGGGGCCCAAGCTAACTACATAGGACAGGATAGGAAAGCTGATGTCTGCCATCCGCAAAAACCCTATCAAAATGAGCCAACCGACTGATAGGAAAAACAGGCCCTGAAGTCGCTAGGCTTCAAAAGACTGTATCAGCACTCAGGTATATTCTGAAGACAGAGCAAAAGATCAACAGATCAGAGACAAAAATGGAATTCAGCTCACCCCCGGCCGGGTATGGCAGAACTCCCAAAAAACAAGGCAAAACAAAAACAAAACAGAAGAGTACAAAGCAGAGCAGAATAACTTAGCTTTGAGACGCAGGAATCAGACTGGTCTCCAAGAATCCAGCAGGAAAATCACCAGCCAGGAAGAAGGGCGTTGGCAGCCTTATATCCAGTCCTCAATTCCAGCCACCCAGTTATCATCTAGCTGCCCAGGTGTTTGGTAATCAGTCTCACTACCTTCCTTCACCAGAGGAGGGAGTTCATCAGACCTCAATGGTGAAGGGAAAAATGAACTCACCACAGGGCCCCATTTCTAATGCTCCAATGTTTAATGGGCCCCGTAAATGCTGCTCCAGTGTCTGATGTCCCCCATTTGGAATGCTCCAGAATATGTTGGTCCCCATGGACGGTGCTCCAGTGTGTTATGGGCCCAAATAATGCTCCATTTATAATGGGCCCCATTTTTAATGCTCCAGTGTATAATGGGCCCCATTTGGAATGCTACAGTATATGATCGGCCAAATGGATGATGATCCAGGGTATGATGGGCCCCATATATCATTCTCCGGTGTATATTGCTCCCCAAAAAATGTTCCCAACATTTAAAAAAATTAAATAACACTCCCTGCTAGGCACTGCTCTACTCTGGACTCCTCAGCATTGCCACCTTCAAGCTCTCTGCACTTATACTGTTTCGGTAGAGGGCATACAGACGTGATGTCATCGCGCTCTCTAACCTGAATGTCACTGTCAGGAAAGGCTGAAGACGTCACCGCGGTGGAGCAGGTAGAGGTAGGTATTGCAAGTGCTGTGGCCCTGAGCAAGCATGGGGGGCCCACTCGTGGGCGATGGCACTGGCACAGGGCCTCTCATAGTATGACGGTATGTCTGACGGCGAGTGGGCCCTCCCACCAGCAGAGACACTTTTGTATACTATGAGGGGCCCTGTGCCACTGCCATCGCCCACGAGTAGGACCCCCCACCTGCTCAGGTAACCGGCACTTTCATCTGCATCTTCCTGTGTCACCATGTAAGTTGGTATAGTATGTGGGAAGGGGCACCTGAGTTTCATCAGTGTCACATTCTGGCTCTGTAGAGTGCGAGGGGAATGTAGTGCTGTGGGTCATTGTACCAGCAGAATCATCTAGCCGTGGCTGTGCATCAGTGCACTCAATCTCTGATTCATGTTGGACTGGGGAATTCAGAATTTCACTTGAAAACATAGGCATGGCATGTGAAAAGAGCTCCATGGAGTAATCTGAAATGTGGCTGCCGCATCCTTCACTTTTAGTGGGGGTAAAGGAGACAAGGAAAGGGGTGGTCCCTGACCAGAAGCCTGCACTGACG
This sequence comes from Dendrobates tinctorius, assembly GCF_039654945.1. Classification (NCBI taxonomy): domain Eukaryota; kingdom Metazoa; phylum Chordata; class Amphibia; order Anura; family Dendrobatidae; genus Dendrobates; species Dendrobates tinctorius. The sequence continues at coordinate 5,984,962 of NW_027361817.1, forward strand.
ACTCAGTGCTTGCATTTTTTTAAACTTCAGAAGAGGAGGCGATAGAGCTGGAGGCTGTTTCGGCAATGTAAGGCAAAACCAGTTCCTGATGCTCCGGCATTAAAAGCAGCTTACCTACTCCCAGAAAAGGGAGCCTTATAGGCCTTCTTGTGCCAGATTATGCCGCAGGCTCAACACCTCCTGCTTTAGCTGCTATTGTGCTTTTGGCACTACCAGCAGATGCACCACCACCAGCACAGTCAGTACCAGCTGGCCCCCCACACCCACATCCGCGGCCTCTTCCACCATACTTAATTTTTGTGAAAATGGACTCAAAATACCAGCAGATATATGGTACTGTTTCAGAAGCGGACAGCTCTATACAGTCTAGGGATAATTGTAAATCTCCATATATATTGCATTAGTCAGACACAGATGGTCACAGGCTCAGTATGGATTAGACAATAATATAAAAATTTGCAAAAGGGTACAGTATCACTAGATGCAAGGTATATATAGTATAGTTTAAACATACTGAATCTCCATATACATTTCAGGAGGCAAACACAGACGCTCTCAGGCCCAGTATGAATCCGACAACAATATTGAAAGTTGAGAAAGGGTACTATGGCACCCCTGAGGGTATGGTCAGCACAGAGTTACTGCACCTCATCCAAAGGTGTGGTATCCCACCCTCAGGTAAGGAGGGATCACCACTCAGGACTCCTAACCCTGCACTCAGCACACACACTAGTTAGTCAGTGCTTTCTGGGTGTACCCGGCGGGAGGATGGCCTCATCCCAGACTGACTAGGAAAGGGTGTTGGGGTTAGTGTGGAAGGTAGTTACAGTGGGAGGAGCTTAGGTAGTGGAGTGATTGTGGGCATCCAATCAGAGAGAGCAAGGTGACAGTTGGTGGGTGGAGCTAATCTGAGGTAAATGGATCTTTCTAGAGAGTTGTCAGTCGGTGATAGGGCAGGGTAAGAGCAGGATTGCTGTGAGAGGGCTGAGGGTCAGAGAAGAGAGAAAAATCTTGTCCAAGCTCCTAGACTGGAAGGAAGGGGTCCTTGGGGCATGGGAAGTGCAATAAGCCACCTGTGAAGCCCGTTTCTGGAGAAGGAAGGACCAGGCCTCATTGGGGAAGGTGGCTCCTGAAGGTAGTGGAGAAATACAGGGCTCAGCTAGAAAGATGGAGGCTGAGGTAACTTTAAGTGCCTCAGTCGCAGCCGCATTCCATACTCAAAAAGGCAGCAGTTGGAATAAAGGACCCCAGAGCCTGACCCACATCACCCGGTGTGATCCGTGGCTGCCGGCTTGGGACACTGTTTGCGAAGGCGCACAGCAGGAAGGAAGGGAGAGATCTGCGCAGAGACATGGCCTAGAAAGGATACACAAGTTAGAGTCTTGAACAGGTGTTCCTGATCTACTTTGGAGTTTGCCTTACCCCTCCCTCTGGATGACACAGTACCAAGCGGGTCATCTTGTGCACAAAACTTTTGAGGAAAAACTTAGAAACTGCACCCAACTGTGTCCTTGGTGTCTTTTACAACGCACCTGCTACACACGCTACACTCACCATCACCGTCAACAGCTCACAACCACCATCTCAACTGCCCTGGGATACAGCTCTGCCCATGGAGAGCGTCATCATCTTGGCTGCTTTAACACCGGCCCAGAGGATGAGCATTGCAGCGTCGGCTACCCTATCCGAGTACTATGGGTGGCGTCACGATACCCCTTTTCCAAATTAATCATCATACCATCTTCCCCCTCATCTGAACTGTCATCTTCTTTATTGGACACCCAGGGCCACGGACCGGGTCCCAATCACCACCGTGACATACTTCCCCCTTAAAAGAGCCTGAAAGGCCCGGTGCTGAGCAACCCCCGGGCCTGCGTGGTGTTTCATTTTAACACCAGATAACAGGGATATATTGTATAGTTTCAATATTATAAATCTACGTATATATTTGAGGAGGCAGACACAGACGCTGTCATGGCCAGTATGGATTCGACAACAATCTAAAAAGTAGAAAAGGGGTACAGTATCACCAGATCCAAGGTATATATAGTATAGTTTCAACATTCAAAATCTCTGTATTTATTTCAGGAGGCAGATACAGACGCTCTGAGGCCCAGTATGGCTTACACAGCAATATAAAAAGCAGTGAAAGGGAAATGGATCCCAAGCGTACTGCTGTATACAGTGTTGAGGTCATTTGGCGATCTACATATATATTTCAAGAGTAACACACAGCCTCTCACAGGCTCAGTATGGATCACACCATAATATAAAAAGAAGATCCGCAAGAAATAATCACACATGTGGGCCAATGTTCCAGGTGTCAATGATGCACTTTGAGTGGTGGGTGGAGGATGAATTTCGGGCACAAAGGGTACTGGATCAACAGATACAAGGTATATATAATATACTTAAAATAGAAAAAATCTCCGTATGTATTTCAGGAGGCAGACACATGCTCACAGGCTCAGCATGGATTACACAAGAAAAAAAAAAGCTTGAAAAGGGTAACGTTTTACAAGCGTTCAGCTGCATACAATGTTGGTGTCATTTTAAATCTCATATTTTACCAGAGTAAGACACAAACTCTCACAGGCTCAGTATGGATTACACTAGAATATAAAAATGAGAAAAAGGGAAATGTATTCGAAACGTACACCAGTATATAGTGTTGGAGTACTTTGAAATCTTCGTATATATTTCAGTGTCAGCCAGTCCAGACTCTCCGCTAGAGGAAGCTAAATGGATAAAAGTACAGACAGAAAGTCAAGTGATTTCAGAAATGTTGGAATTACTAATCATCGGAAAACCTCCAGGGAGAATTCGCAGAGGCGATGCTGACCCTCAATAATTTTTACTGTGGATACAGCTAAAATGCAAATTAGTGAAGAAAGGTTTGCTGTATCGCAGTAGCGTCGATCCCATTTCCGTTACTCGTCTACATCAGATTGTGATCACAGGGAGAGCTGTAGACATGGTCCTCACTGCCTATCATGATCTGTCTGGTCACTTTAAAGTGCAAAACACAGAGCCACAGGCCGTAGGGGATTCTATTGGATTGCCATGAGAGGAGACATTGAAAAATGGTGGCAGGTATGTCACACGTCTGACTATGAAAACTGTGAAAGGTGCTCAGAAAGCACCAATGCATCCAATTGTGAGTTGACGTCCATTACAAATGGTAGCCATTGGTAATCTGAAGGTAGAGGCCAGCAGGACAGGACATAGCTACATCTTAACCATCATCGATCAGTACACCAAATTTATAGTGGTCGTCCCTGTGAAGGATTTAACTGGCCAGACTACACAGCGGTGGAGTAGGGAGAGGTAAATATTGCAAGTGCTGTGTCCCTGAGCAAGCAGGGGGGAACCACTCATGGGCGCCGGTACTGGCACAGGGCCCCTCATAGTACGCCAGTGTGTCTGACGGCGAGTGGGCCCACCCCACCATCAGAGACACTTTATTGTACTATGAGAGGCCCTGTGTTAGTGTTGTCGCCCAAGGGTGGGGCCACACACATGTTCAGGGCAGCAGCACTTGCTCGGGTGCAGCAGGTGGTGACCCCGGTCCTGGGGGGGGCAGCTCAGTTAGGGAGGTTTAAAAAATGGCATATGTTGATGTGTAGGCTGGAGTTTCAGCTGCTGCAAATGGAGGAATTGGAGAAGTCCGAGGAAGAGGAGGACAAAAGCGAGCCTTTTTTCTGGCAACCTATGTGTTATCAGGGGAAGGTGGGACAAAATCCTTTGAAACCCATACATGGTTCATTTTAATGAAGGTTAGATCATCAACATTTTGGGTTGACAGATGGATCCTTTTTTCTGTCAGGCGTGATCCAGCAGCACTGAAGACTCTTTCAGATAGCACACTACCAGCAGGGCAAGCGAGCTCTTGTAAGGCATATTGTGCCAGATTAAGGCCATGTGTCCAGTTTTGAGGCCCAATAATCAAAGGGGAATGACCTGTGAGGGAGAATCTCGATATGGGAGGAGAATTAGTTTGCAAACATAGTTTACAACTGCTGTCTCCTATCAGACTTTTTGTGGAACTAATTCATGGACTTTAGTGCGCTGCTTGACAAAATACCGAATCCAGGTTATGTTGAAAGATTAACCATTTAATTCCCAACGCGTTTCGAAGTATATAGTACTTCTTCCTCAGGGGATGACATACATGAACAGATAAAGCTGTCTCAGATTATATACATTCACGAATCGTGGGCTAGGCAGCACTGTTCCACCGCCACTGTCCCCTGTGGAGCCTGCATCCACCACATTAACCCAGTGTGCAGTGATGGACATGTAACGGCCCTGGCCGTGCCTACTGGCCCATGCATCTGTTGTGAGGTGCACCTTTCCACTCACTGATTGTTTGAGTGCATGGACAATGCGGTCTTTCACATACCGGTGGAGGGCAGGGATGGCTTTTTGAGAAAAGAAGTGCTGACTGGGTAGGTCATAGTGTGGGACAGCGTAGGCCATGAGCTCTCGGAAAGCTTTGCTTTCAACCAAATGGAAGGGCATCATCTCTAATGAGATCAGTTTGGCAATGTAGGTGTTCAAAGCCAGTGTACGTGGATGAGAGGATGAGTACTTTCTTGTCCTACTTAGAGTGTCTGGTAGGGTGAGCTGGACTTGAGAGCTGCATATGGGGGAACTAGCATTGGACCTGACGGACTGAGAAGGGGTTGGTGATGGTGAGGGTGTTGATGGCCTAGATTCAGTGTTTCCTCATGAAAATATTGTGATTCCCTGACTGCTCTGGCTTAGCGACAACACCTCAACATTTCTTGATGGTGGTGTGCTTAGCGGTGGCCTTACAGTGGGGGAAGCGATGGAGCGTTGCTGGCTAACTTCAGTCGGAGCAGGTGCACATGTGCTACCTGAGGTTTTGTAGTCCATCCACGCTTGCAAGCACATGTTGGTTAAATGTCTAAGCATGCAACTGGTATTCAAATTTCATAGATTTTTCCCTCTGCTAAAGGTACTTCGGCACTTCTTATGGATAACCTTTGCATCATCGTCGGATTTTGTTTAAAAAAGTGTCACACTGCACTCTTCCTACTTTGGTACAAATTTTCAGGGCTTGCACGCTGTGCTAATTTAACCATCTGGCCAAGCTGTCCTGCAACTCTTAGTTTTCTTACTAAGTTTTTTGACAGCTACGGGCCTGTCGGATAACCGCTGCTGCAATGACGATGCCTGCTGCGGATTCTTCTCCTGTTCTGTGTCTGACCTATTGTCACCGGCACCCTCTTCCCCCAATGGATCCCAATCCGGGTCAACAACTGGGATATCTGTTGTGAGTTCATTTTTCCCTTCACCATTGAGGTCTGATGAACTCCCTCCTCTGGTGAAGGAAGGTAGTGAGACTGATTACCAAACACCTGGGCAGCTAGATGATGACTGGGTGGCTGGAATTGAGGACTGGATATAAGGCTGCCGACGCCCTTCTTCCTGGCTGGTGATTTTCCTGCTGGATTCTTGGAGACCAGTCTGATTCCTGAGTCTCAAAGCTAAGTATTTCTGCTCTGCTTTGTACTCTTCTGTTTTGTTTTTGTTTTGCCTTGTCTTTTGGGAGTTCTGCCATCCCCGGCCGGGGGTGAGCTGAATTCCATTTTTGTCTCTGATCTGTTGATCTTTTGCTCTGTCTTCAGAATATACCTGAGTGCTGATATAGTCTTTTGAAGCCTAGCGACTTCAAGGCCTGTTTTTCCTATCAGTCGGTTGGCTCATTTTGATAGGGTTTTTGCGGATGGCAGACAGCAGCTTTCCTATCCTGTCCTATGTAGTTAGCTTGGGCCCCATCATTTGCTCAACCTATCTTTCTATCTGTGTTAGTGTTTTCATCTTGCTTCACCATCATTATATGTTGGGGGCTGCCTATTGCTTTGGGGTCTGCTCTGGGGCAGTTTAGTTTTTCCCCTTTCTGTCTTTAGGCTATGTAGCTCTCCGGCTGTGATCGAGGGGTCTAGGGCACCGTAGGAACCCCCCACGGCTACTGCTAGTTGTTGTGGGTAGGTTCAGGGGTCTGCAATCCGATAGCTGCCAACCTCTCTGGTTTTTCTGGACTTAGCTGGTATTTTGTTTTTTCCTCCTTTGGTGACTCATCATAACAGAATCACCAGCCATACCGCAGATCCTAGGGTACTCAATAGCAGGAGAGAATTGTAAAAAAAAAAAAAAAAAAAAAAAAATGTCAGAATTTTTTTTGTGTGTGCATATTTTTTCCTCTATATCTCTGAGGCTGTAGGGGGAATTTTTCTCTCAATGGAGATGAAGCAATTGTCTGATCGTGTGGAGCAGCTCGCTGCTGAAGTGCGGGGAATTTCCGCCTATCTTGCTCATTCACATGCTGCTGAACCAAAGATTCCTACTCCTGATGTGTTTTTTGGGGATCGGTCTAAATTCTTGAATTTCAAGAATAATTGTAAATTATTTTTTGCCTTGAAGCCTATCTCGTTGGGGAACTCCGCGCAGGAGGTTAAAATTGTCATCTCTTTGCTGCGCGGCGATCCCCAGGATTGGGCGCTTTCTTTGAAACCTGATGATCCTATTCTGAATAATGTGAACGCATTTTTTCAAGCCTTGGGGTTGTTGTATGATGAACCTAATGCTATTGATCAGGCTGAAAAGACCCTGTTGGCATTAAGCCAGGGTCGGAATTCGGCAGAGTTGTACTGTCAAAAATTCCGAAAGTGGGCGGTCCTTACTACCTGGAATGATGGTGCCTTGGCAGCCCTCTTTCGGAAGGGTTTGTCAGAAACTGTAAAAGATACTATGGTGGGATTTCCTGTTCCCTCTGGTCTTGATGATTCTATGTCATTAGCCATTCAGGTGGATCGGCGTTTACGTGAACGCAAAACTACACAAGAGATGTTGCCACCTGTTGAACAAATATCTGAACCTATGCAATGTGATAGAGTTTTGTCTAGGGCGCAACGTCAGGAGTTCAGAAGGCTTAATAAGCTGTGTTTTTTTTGTGGAGATGCCTCGCATATTATTTCTGTCTGCCATAAACGAGAGAAACGTTGTGCACACACGTTTTCTGTGGGTGGTGTTCAACCTAAGTTTCTTCTGGCAATTACTCTGATCTGCTCCCTGTCCACATTTTCCGCCAAGGCTTTTGTGGATTCAGGAGCAGCTCTGAACCTGATGGACTTGGATTTTGCTAAACGTTGTGGATTTCCTATGACACCTTTACGGACGCCTATCCCTTTGAGGGGTATTGATGCTACTCCTTTGGCGAAGAATAAACCTCAGTTTTGGACCCAGGTGGTAATGCGGGTCGCCCCAGACCATCAATAAAATTGCAGATTTTTGGTGTTGCATAATTTGCATGATACCATTGTTCTGGGGTTTCCCTGGTTGCAAATCCATAATCCAGTTCTGGATTGGAAATCTTTGTCTGTGGTGAGTTGGAGTTGTTGGTGTGCCCTTAGTGATGCTCCTGTTTTCTCCACCTCTCCCCAGTCACATGATGTTCCTGACTATTTGGCTGACTTTTATGATGTATTTAGTGAGAATGAGTCTGCTTCTTTGCCTCCTCATAGGAGTTATGACTGTGCAATTGAGCTGAACCCGGGGTGTAAATTCCCCAAGGGTCGGCTTTTCAATTTATCTGTACCCGAGCACGAGGCTATGCGATCCTATATTAAGGAGGCATTGGAGAAGGGTCATATTAGACCATACTCTTCACCCTTAGGTGCTGGGTTTTTTTTGTGGCTAAAAAGGATGGTTCATTAAGGCCTTGTATTGACTATCGTGCCCTCAACAAAATTACTGTTAAATATCAGTATCCGTTACCCCTGATTTCTGATCTATTCTCCAGAGTTAAAGGTGCTTGCTGGTTTACCAAGCTTGACCTCAGGGGGGCGTATAATATTATTCGCATTAAGCATGGGGATGAATGGAAGATGGCGTTTAATACTCCGGAAGGACATTTTGAGTACCTGGTGATGCCTTTTGGGCTCACTAATGCCCCTTCTGTCTTCCAATGCTTCATGAATGATATATTCCGAGACTTTGTGGATAAATTTTTGATTATCTATCTGGATGATATTTTGATCTTCTCCAAGAATTGGGACTCTCATGTGGAACAGGTTCGGACTGTGTTCCGGATTTTGAGGGAGAATTCCCTGTATGTCAAGGGATCGAAATGCCTTTTTGGGGTACAGAGGATTTCATTTTTGGGATTTATTTTGTCTCCGTCAACTATTGAAATGGACCCGGCCAAGGTACAGGCCATTTATGATTGGGTTCAGCCCACTTCTTTGAAGGCCCTCCAGAAGTTTTTGGGTTTTGCTAATTTTTATCGGAAATTTATAGCTAATTTTTCTGGTATTGCCAAGCCATTGACGGATTTGACTAGGAAGGGTGCTGATGTGCTGAATTGGTCTCCGGAGGCTGTTTCTTCCTTTCAGGAGCTGAAGCGAAGATTCACTTCTGCTCCGGTTTTGCGGCAACCTGATGTCTCACTCCCGTTTCAGGTGGAGGTGGACGCTTCTGAGATTGGTGCAGGAGCGGTGTTGTCCCAAAAAGATCCTGTGACATCTAAAATGAATCCTTGTGCTTTCTTTTCCCGAAAGTTCTCCCCATCCGAACGTAACTATGATGTGGGGAATCGGGAACTGTTGGCCATGAAATGGGCATTTGAGGAGTGGAGACATTGGTTGGAGGGAGCCAAACACCAAGTCGTGGTCCTTACTGACCACAAGAATTTGATTTACCTGGAGTCGGCCAAGCGCTTGAATCCTAGACAGGCTAGGTGGGCCTTGTTTTTCACACGTTTTGATTTTGTGGTCTCTTTTCTTCCGGGCACTAAGGCTAGTTTCACACTTGCTTTTTTTTGCAGCGCGTTTTTCCCGCAAAAAAACGCATTGAAAAAACGCATACATAAGCATACAACTGCTGCGTTTTTTTCAAGCATTTTTATGAGCATGCATGAAAAAAACGCAGCGTTTTTATGCGTTTGTATGCGTTTTTAGCGCGTTTTTACCGCGTTTGCGTTTTTTTCCAACATTTTTAGGTGGCCCCTCACACTACCCAAACCATGACTTTACTAACCCTAACCCTGACCCTAACCCTAACCCTAACCCTGACCCTAACCCTAACCCTAACCCTGACCCTAACCCTTAACCAAATCATACTTAACCCTAACCCAAACCCTAAACCCTAACTAACCCTAACCCTAACCCTAACCCTGACCCTAACCCTAACCCTGACCCTAACCCTGACCCTAACCCTAACCCTAACCCTAACCCTAACCCTGACCCTAACCCTAACCCTAACCCTGAACAAAACCATACTTAACCCTAACCCTGACCCTAACCCTGACCCTAACCCTAACCCTAACCCTAACCCTAACCCTGACCCTAACCCTAACCCTAACCCTAACCCTGACCCTAACCCTAACCCTAACCCTGACCCTAACCCTTAACAAAACCATACTTAACCCTAACCCTGACCCTAACCCTTAACAAAACCATACTTAACCCTAACCCTGACCCTAACCCTAACCCTAACCCTGACCCTAACCCTAACCCTAACCCTAACCCTGACCCTAACCCTTAACAAAACCATACTTAACCCTAATCCTGACCCTAACCCTGACCCTAACCCTTAACCAAACCATACTAAACCCTAACCCTGACCCAAAACCCAACCCTAACCCTGACCCTGACCCTAACCCTAACCCTAAACCCCCTTAACTAACCCTAACTCTAACTCAAACCCCTAAATTCCATGTTTAAAAAAAAAAAACGCATATGCAAAAAAACGCTTACATGAGCATGCCAGTGCGCACATATGCGCATCCATAGGCTATAATGGCCCTTTTTAGCGCAAAACGTGCGCATATGTGCGCATGCGCTTTTTTGCAGGGCCAAAAAATGCAACATGATGCGTCTGGAAAATCCAATCGCACACCCCAAAAAAACGCAGCGCATGAAAATCGCATACATGCGCTTACAAGCGCGCAAGTATGCGCACCCATGTTAAAGATAGGGAAAAAAACGCATGCGCAGGTTAGCGTTTTTTTCCAGCGCTAAAAAACGCAAATGTGAAACCAGCCTAAGAATGTCAAGGCAGACGCCCTCTCTAGGAGTTTCCTTGTTGATTCTCCTGTTGTGACTAAGCCTGCTACCATCTTAGGCGAGGGGGTAGTTCTTTCTGCCATTTCGCCCGATTTGAGACGTGCTCTGGAAGAGTTTCAGGAGGACAAACCTGAGCGTTGTCCTAGTGGAAAGTTGTATGTTCCTGACCAGTGGAGGAAGAGAGTGATGTCTGAAGTTCATTGCTCTGCATTGGCTGGTCATCCAGGTATTTTTGGTACTAGAGATCTGGTGAGTCGGTCTTTTTGGTGGCCCGCCTTGTCTCGTGATGTCAGGAATTTTGTGCAGTCCTGTGGGACTTTCTCCTGGTATAAACCTTGTTCTCGCTCTAGTGGCTTGTTGATGCCTTTGCCGGTGCCCAGGAGGCCATGGACCCATATTTTAATGGATTTTATCTCTGATATGCCTGGCTCTCAGAGAATGACTGTCATTTGGGTGATTTGTGATAGATTCTCTAAGATGGTCCATCTTGTACCACTCTCTAAGTTGCCATCTCCCTCAGAGTTGGTGCCCTTGTTTTTGCAACAGGTGGTTCGCTTGCACAGGATTCCTGAGAACATTGTATCTGACAGAGGAGTTCAGTTTGTGTCTAGATTTTGGAGGACTTTCTGTTCCAAGCTGGGAATTCAGTTGTCCTTCTCCTCTGCGTTTCACCCTCAGACCAATGGGCAGACGGAGAGAACAAACCAGACTTTGGAGTCGTATTTGAGATGTTTTATTTCTGCCGATCAGGATGATTGGGTTTCATTTTTGACCCTGGCCGAATTTGCTTTAAATAATAGAGCTAGTTCTGCCACTTTGATGTCACCTTTTTTTTTGTAACTTTGGTTTTCACCCTCGATTTTCTTCAGGGCAGGTGGAGCCTTCTGCCTGCCCAGGTGTTGACACTGTGGTGGAGAGAATGCACCTGATCTGGGACCAAGTAGTGGATAAGTTGTCTCTCTCCCAGGAAAAGGCCCAGCGGTTTTCCAACCGGCGTAAGGACCGTTGGTCCCCAGTTTAAGGTGGGTGATATGGTTTGGTTGTCATAAAAAAATATCGCTATGAAGGTGGCTCTCCTAAGTTTAAGTCTAGATTTATTGGACCTTACAAGATTTTGGAGATTATTAATCCGGTCTCTTTTCGGTTGGCTCTTCCTGTCACATTTAAAATTCATAATGTGTTTCATAAGTCCTTGTTGAAGAGGTTTGTTGAACCAGTAGTTCCTGTGGTGGCACCTCCTGACCCTATATTGGTTGAAGGTAACATGGAATATGAGGTAGAGAAGATACTGGATTCCCGTCTGGCTAGACGGATGCTCCTGTTGTGAGTTCATTTTCCCCTTCGTCACTGGGGTCTGGTGAACTCCCTATTCTGGTAAAGGAAGGTAATGTGAACGCATTCTTTCAAGCTTTGGGGTTGTTGTATGACGAACCTAATGCTATTGATCAGGCTGAAAAGACCCTGTTGGCATTGAACCAGGGTCGAGATTCTGTAGAGTTGTACTGTCAAAAGTTCCGAAAGTGGGCGGTCCTTACTACCTGGAATGATAATGCCTTGGCTGCTCTCTTTCGGAAGGGTTTGTCAGAAGCCGTAAAAGATACTCTGGTGGGATTTCCTGTTCCCTCTGGTCTGGACGATTCTATGTCATTAGCCATTCAGGTTGATCGGCGTTTACGTGAACGCAGGATTGCACGAGAGGTGTTGCCACTGGTTGAACAGACGTCTGAACCTATGCAATGTGATAGAGTTTTGTCTAAGGCGCAACGTCAGGAGTTCAGAAGGCGTAATAAGCTGTGTTTTTTCTGTGGAGATGCCTCGCACATTATTTCTGTTTGTCCTAAACGAGAGAAACGCTTTGCACACACGTTTTCTGTTGGTGGTGTTCAACCTAAGTTTCTTCTGGCAATTACTCTGATCTGCTCCCTGTCCACATTTTCCGCCAAGGCTTTTGTGGATTCGAGAGCAGCGCTAAACCTAATGGACTTGGATTTTGCTAAACGTTGTGGATTTCCGGTGACACCTCTGCAGACGCCTATCCCTTTGAGGGGGATTGATGCTACTCGTTTGGCTAAAAATAAACCTCAGTTTTGGACCCAGGTGGTCATGCGGGTCGCCCCAGACCATCAAGAAAATTGCAGATTTTTGGTATTGCATGGTCTGCATGATGCCGTTGTTCTGGGGTTTCCCTGGTTGCAAATTCATAATCCAGTTTTGGATTGGAAATCTGTGTCTGTGGTGAGTTGGGGTTGTCGGTGTGCCTTTAGTGAGGCTCCGGTTTTTTCCACCTCTCCTCAGTCGCATGATTTTCCTGACTATTTGGCGGACTTTTATGATGTATTTAGTGAGAATGAGTCTGCATCCTTGCCTCATCATAGGAGTTATGACTGTGCAATTGAACTAAGCTCGGGGTGTAAATTTCCCAAGGGTCGGCTCTTCAATTTATCTGTACCCGAGCACGAGGCTATGCGGTCCTATATTAAGGAGGCGTTGGAGAAGGGTCATATTAGACCATCCTCTTCACCCTTAGGTGCCGGTTTTTTTTTTGTGGCCAAAAAGGATGGTTCTTTTAGGCCTTGTATTGATTATCGTGCCCTCAATAAAATTACTATTAAATATCAGTATCCGTTACCCCTGATTTCGGATCTATTCTCTAGAGTTAGAGGTGCTTGCTGGTTTACCAAGCTTGACCTCAGGGGGCGTATAATCTTATCCGCATTAAGCAGGGGGATGAATGGAAGACGGCGTTTAATACTCCGGAGGGACATTTTGAGTACCTGGTGATGCCTTTTGGGCTCACTAATGCCCCTTCTGTCTTCCAGTGCTTCATGAACGATATTTTCCGAGACTTTGTGGATAAATTTTTTATTATCTATCTGGATGATATTTTGATCTTCTCCAAGGATTGGGATTCTCATGTGGAACATATTCGGACTGTGTTCCGGATCTTGAGGGAGAATTCCCTGTATGTCAAAGGATCGAAATGCCTTTTTGGAGTACAGAGGATTTCATTTTTGGGATTTATTTTGTCTCCGTCAACTATTGAAATGGACCCGGCCAAGGTACAGGCCATTTATGATTGGGTTCAGCCCACTTCTTTGAAGGCCCTCCAGAAGTTTTTGGGTTTTGCTAGTTTTTATCGGAAATTTATAGCAAAATTTTCTAGTATTGCCAAGCCATTGACTAATCTGACTAAGAAGGGTGCTGATGTGTTGAATTGGTCTCCTGAGGCTGTTGCTTCCTTTCAGGAGCTGAAGCGAAGATTTACCTCCGCCCCGGTTTTGCGGCAACCTGATGTCTCACTCCCGTTCCAGGTAGAGGTGGATGCTTCTGAGATTGGTGCAGGAGCTGTTTCGTCCCAAAAGGATCCTGCAACATCTAAAATGAATCGCTGTGCTTTCTTTTCCCGAAAGTTCTCTCCATCTGAACGTAACTATGATGTGGGGAATCGGGAACTGTTGGCCATGAAATGGGCATTTGAGGAGTGGAGACATTGGTTGGAGGGAGCTAAACATCAAGTTGTGGTCCTCACTGACCACAAGAATTTGATTTACCTAGAGTCGGCTAAACGCTTGAACCCTAGACAGGCTAGGTGGGCCTTGTTTTTTACACGTCTTTTCTTCCTGGAACTAAGAATGTCAAGGCAGACGCCCTCTCTAGGAGTTTCTTTGCTGATTCTCCTGTGGTGACCAAGCCTGCTACCATTTTAGGCGAAGGGGTAGTTCTTTCTGCCATCTCGCCCGATTTGAGACTTGCTCTGCAAGAGTTCCAGGAGGACAAACCTGAGCGTTGTCCCAGTGGAAAGTTGTATGTTCCTGACCAGTGGAAGAAGAGAGTGATGTCTGAAGTTCATTGCTCTGCATTGGCTGGTCATCCAGGTATTTTTGGTACTAGAGATCTGGTGAGTCGCTCTTTTTGGTGGCCCACCTTGTCTCATGATGTCAGGAATTTTGTGCAGTCCTGTGGGACTTGCTCCCGGTCTAAATCTTGTTCTCGCTCTAGTGGGTTGTTGATGCCTTTGCCGGTCCCCAGGAGGCCATGGACCCATATTTCAATGGATTTCATCTCTGATATGCCGGTCTCTCAAAGAATGACTGTTATTTGGGTGATTTGTGATAGGTTCTCTAAGATGGTTCATCTTGTACCACTCCCTAAGTTGCCATCTTCCTCTGAGTTGGTGCCCCTGTTTTTGCAACAGGTGGTTCGCTTACACGGGATTCCTGAGAACATTGTGTCTGACAGAGGAGTTCAGTTTGTGTCTAGATTTTGGAGGACTTTCTGTTCCAAGCTGGGAATTCAGTTGTCCTTCTCCTCTGCTTTTCACCCTCAGACCAATGGGCAGACAGAGAGAATAAACCAGACCTTGGAGTCGTATTTGAGATGTTTTATTTCCGCTGATCAGGATGATTGGGTTTCGTTTTTGCCCTTGGCCGAAGTTGCTTTAAATAATAGAGCTAGTTCTGCCACTTTGATGTCACCTTTTTTTTGTAACTTTGGGTTTCATCCTCGATTTTCTTCTGGGCAGGTGGAGCCTTCTGCCTGCCCAGGTGTTGACACTGTGGTGGAGAGAATGCACCAGATCTGGGACCAAGTGGTGGATAAGTTAACTCTCTCCCAGGAAAAGGCCCAGCGGTTTTCCAATCGACATAGGACCTTTGGTCCCCAGTTTAAGATTGGTGATATGGTGTGGTTATCATCAAAAAATATTGCTATGAAGGTGGCTTCTCCTAAGTTTAAGCCTAGATTTATTGGACCTTACAAGATTTTGGAGATTATTAATCCGATCTCTTTTCGTTTGGCTCTTCCTGTCACATTTAAAATCCATAATGTATTGCATAAGTCCTTGTTGAAGAGGTTTGTTGAACCAGTTGTTCCTGGGGTGGCACCTCCAGACCCTGTATTGGTTGAAGGTAACATGGAATATGAGGTAGAGAAAATACTGGATTCCCGTCTGGCTAGACGGAGACTCCAGTATTTGGTTAAGTGGAAGGGTTATGGTCAGGTGGATAATTCCTGGGTCTCTGCCTCTGATAATCATGCCAAAAGATTGGTGCGTGCATTTCATCGGGCTCACCCTGATCGCCCTGGTGGCGTGGTTGAGGGTTCGGTGACCCCTCCTCAAGGGGGAGGTACTGTTGTGAGTTCATTTTCCCCTTCGTCACTGGGGTCTGGTGAACTCCCTATTCTGGTAAAGGAAGGTAATGAGCCTGATTATCAGGCACCTGAGTCTAATGAGGATGACTGGCTGAGTGGAGTCACGGACTGGATATAAGGCTGCCGACGCCCTTCTGCCCTGCGGGTGATTTCTCTGTGGACTTCTAGGACACCAGTCTGATTCCTGCTCCTCTAAAGCTAAGTTTCTGTTTTGCCTGTTAGCTTTTTGTTTTGTTTTTTGTTTTCCTTGCTTTTCAGTATTCTGCCATTCCCTGCTGGGGTGAGCTGAATCTCCTTTTGCCTGTAGCTCTGTCTTCAGTATATTCCTGAGTACTGACATAGCTTTTTTGAAGCCTAGCATCTTCAGGGCCTTTTTCACTGTCAGTCTGTTGGCTCTTATTTTCATAGGGTTTTTTCACGGATTGCAGACAGCAGCCTTCCTGTCCTTTTCTATTTAGTTAGCTTGGGCCCCTCTTTGCTCAGTCTATCTTTCTGTCTGTGTTAGTATTTTCATCTTGCTTCACTGTCATTATTTGTTGGGGGCTGCCTATTGCTTTGGGGTCTGCTCTGGGGCAGTTTAGATTTCCCCTTTCTTTCTTTAGTCCTATTTACTTCTCCGGCTGTGATCGAGGGGTCTAGGGCATCGTAGGAACCCCCCACGGCTACTGCTAGTTGTGTGGATAGGTTCAGGGGTCTGCAATCCGATAGCTGCCAACTTCTCTGGTTTTCTGGACTTAGCTAGCATTTCTGTTTTTGCCTCCTACGGTGACTCAATCATAACAGGCTCCAGTATTTGGTTAAGTGGAAGGGTTATGGTCAGGAGGATAATTCCTGGGTCTCTGCCTCTGATATTCATGCCGAAAGATTGGTGCATGCCTTTCATCGGGCTCACCCGGATCGCCCTGGTGGCATGGATGAGGGTTCGGTGACCCCTCCTCAAGGGGGAGGTACTGTTGTGAGTTCATTTTTCCCTTCACCATTGAGGTCTGATGAACTCCCTCCTCTAGTGAAGGAAGGTAGTGAGACTGATTACGAAACACCTGTGCAGCTAGATGATGACTGGGTGGCTGGAATTGAGGACTGGATATAAGGCTGCCGACGCCCTTCTTCCTGGCTGGTGATTTTCCTGCTGGATTCTTGGAGACCAGTCTGATTCCTGCATCTCAAAGCTAAGTTTTTCTGCTCTGATTTGTACTCTTCAGTTTTGTTTTTGTTTTGCCTTGTTTTTTGGGAGTTCTGCCATCCCCGGCCGGGGGTGAGCTGAATTCCATTTTTGTCTCTGATCTGTTGTTCTTTTGCTCTGTCTTCATAATATACCTGAGTGCTGATATAGTCTTTTGAAGCCTAGCGACTTCAGGGCCTGTTTTTCCTATCAGTCGGTTGGCTCATTTTGATAGGGTTTTTGCGGATGGCAGACAGCAGCTTTCCTATCCTGTCCTATGTAGTTAGCTTGGGCCCCATCATTTGCTCAACCTATCTTTCTATCTGTGTTAGTGTTTTCATCTTGCTTCACCGTCATTATATGTTGGGGGCTGCCTATTGCTTTGGGGTCTGCTCTGGGGCAGTTTAGTTTTTCCCCTTTCTGTCTTTAGGCTATGTAGTTCTCCGGCTGTGATCAAGGGGTCTAGGGCACCGTAGGAACCCCCCACGGCTACTGCTAGTTGTTGTGGATAGGTTCAGGGGTCTGCAATCCGATAGCTGCCAACCTCTCTGGTTTTTCTGGACTTAGCTGGTATTTTGTTTTTTCCTCCTTCGGTGACTCATCATAACAGATATCCATGACCTCGTCTTCAATGTCACCTGCACCTTCCTCTGTACCTTCCTCTGTGTCAACGTATAAGGTGGTAAAGTATGCGGGAAGGGGCACCTGAGTTTCATCAGGGTCTGATTCGGGCTCAGTAGACTGCGAGGGCAATGTAGTGCTGTGGGTGAATGTACCAGCGGAATCATCTAGCAGTGGCTGTGCATCAGTGAACTCCATGTCAGATTCATCTTGGACTGGGGAATACAGGATTTGACTTGATAACCCAGGAATGGTGTGAGAAAAGAGCTCCATGGAGTAATCTGAAGTGTGTGCTCCGGCATCCTTCACTTTTGGTGTGGGTGAAGAACACAAGGAAAGGTGTTGTTCCTGACCAGAAGCCTGCACTGACGACTCTGTGCTTGTAGTTTTTGTAACTTCAGAAGAGGAGGCAATAGAGCTGGAGGCTGTTTTGGCAATGTAAGCCAAAACCTGTTCCTGATGCTCCGGCTTTAAAAGCGGTTTACCTACTCCCAGAAAAGGAAACCTTAAAGGCCTTCTTGTGCCAGACGATGACGCAGGCTCAACAGCCCCTGCATTAGCTGCTATTGTGCTTTTGCCAGAACCAGCCGATGCCCCACCACCACCATTAGTACCAGCTGCGTCCCACTGCCCTCGTCCGCGGCCTCTTCCACCATACTTCCTCATGTTTGGGAAAATGTACCAAAAATACCAGCAGAGAAATGGTACTGTATGAGGAGCGTACAGCTGTGTAAGGTGTATGTAAAAAGTGAAATTTCTGTATATATTTTGTGAGTCACAGACGCTCACCCAGTATGTATTTCACCATAATCCAACAAGCAGATATACGGTACTGTATCAGAAGTGTACAGCTGTATACGTTGTTTGTGAAACTGTCAATCTCCGTATATGTATTTATGAAATGTCACACATGCTGACTCTGTGTAGATGTGACCGTAATAAGAACAGCAGATATCCGACACTGTTTGAGAATTGGACAGCTCAATACGGTGTATGGAGAAATGGAAATGTCCGTATATGTATTTATGAAATGTCACACACACGCTGACTCTGTGTAGATGTGACCGTAATAAGAACAGCAGATATCCAATGCTGTTTGAGAATCGGACAGCTCAATACGGTGTATGGAGAAATGGAAATGTCCGTATATGTATTTACGGAGTCTCACAGACACACGCTGACTCTGTGTAGAAGTGACCATAATAAGAACAGCAGATATCCGATACTGTTTGAGAATCGGACACCTCTATACGGTGTATGTATGGAAAAATGTTAATCTCCGTGTATTTTTTTACGGAGTCACACACATATAGCATGTATTTGTCCGTGATACCAGCCGGTACATGGTAGTGTGTGAGGAGCGTACACCTCTATACGGTGTGTGCAAAAATTTATGCTCAGTAACTACTGTGCAGAAAAAAGGAATAAAAGTATTTTTGCTTTGAAAAAAGCGGTCTGCACAGTAGTGTGCACACAGCAGTGCAGCTAACAGGTAGCCTTATAAGGCAGCCTAATAACCACCAGCGCTGCTGCACACAAAAGTGTGAAAAAATGAACGCTTGGTAACTGTGCAGAGAAAATGAATAAAAGTTTTTTTGCTTTTTAAAAAGCACTCTGCACAGCAGTGTGCAAACAGCAATGCAGCTATCAGGGAGCTTTATAAGGCAGCCTAATCACCAAAAGAGCTGCTGCACACAAATATAGCCTCCATTGTCACTGCACACTGTACTGTTGTGTTGTACAGTGAAAATTGCTGTCAGCAGAAGCACTTTTTTTTTTCTTTTCCTGCCTAAACACTCTCCCTATTGAGAACGAGAAGCAGCAACCTCTCCCTATGCTATGATCGGCAGAAGTAAGATGGCGGTCGGCGGGCACGGCCTTTTATAGCCACTGTGACGCCACACAAAGCCAGCCAATCACTTGGGTGCCCTTCTCTAAGATGGTGGGGGCCGCTGCCTATGTAATCGCGTTGCCCACAGTGTGCGTCCTTGATGATTGGCTGAGAAAAGGCGTAGGAAGCATTGTGGGAAACGCAACTTTGGCACTCGAGTCGGCGACCTCATGGCCGACCTCACGCTATGGTCGGGTTTCTATAGGCGAAACCCGACTTTAGCTAAAGTTTCGCTCAACTCTAATCAGATTATATCTATAACTAAAAAACATCTACCCATGTAAGATCAGGATAGCAAATTGAAAGAAATTCTTAAAAATCCAGTGCGCTTTTTAGCAAGGAAAGGTCCTACTATAGGCTCCATACTTTCTCCTAGTCATTTTGCAGTAACCCTAAATCACCTGGAGGTAATTGGCTGAGTACTAAAGGTTTTTTTAAGTGTAAAGCCTATTTGTATGCACGTAAAACAGACATTCAGTTCCACACACCACCCTACACTTTCTCAGATTAAGGATTACATGAATTGTAACACTTCATACGTGATATATCAAATTGAATGCACCACTTGCAATCTTCAGTGCATTGGTTGCACATGTCCCCTCAAAATCCGCATCAGGAGTCATCTGTCTGATGCAGTGAATCCAAATGCAATTTCTCCCTCTGCGGCTTTTAGGCATTTTGCAAATATCCCCAATGGCAATATTGATTCCTTTAAATTCAACGCTATTGAAAAAGTTTATAAACCCTATAGGGGTGGGGATCATAAACGGAAATTGTTCAGTAGGGAATCTTACTGGAATTTTTTCATTAAAAACTAGACTTCCCCTGGGTTTATTATCGTTGAAGGTTATATTATGTCTGTAGATTGCATATTTGCATATTTTCTTTCAGTCTTTGATTTGTTTTTAACTGTTTTTAATGTTCTTTTTTCTTTAATCATTTGCATAATATGTTAACTGTTTGTCCAATGACTTTTTTGTATACCCTACCTATCCTTTGATAGTATGTTGTAAGATTAGATTTTGACAAAGACTCTCTCAGTCGAAACGCGTAGATCTAATTGACCTGTTATACACCCGGCTTCATGTGCTGCATTGCAAAACTTTTTTTTTCTTTTATTGAATTGAAATAAAAGTTAAATTTTAGCTGCCTTCTATTCCGCTGGATCCTTCCTTTCTGCAGTTCAATATGTTTGCTCCTAATTGGAACTGTGCTGGGCGTTAGCTGGCAGTGAGGATTCCTTGCAATGGTGAGCTGATCTTTCCTTTTATCTTTTGTATTACTTAAGAAGAATGTTCCACATTATTAATATATCCAACAAGACAGACTAAGCTAGAGCGAAACGCGCATCGGGGACCTGCGCCTTACAAGGTTGTATGTGTTTTGTATGCACTCTGCACTTTATGGTTAGCGGACATGACCTGGTCATAGTCTGGTGGTATATTATTATATCAGAATCAGCTGGCAGTCTCTTATATGCAGTCATACCCTTTACTTCAGATTGTATTTTGGACCTCTTTGCAAAGATTATATATATATATATATATATATATATATATATACAGTGGGGCAAAAAAGTATTTAGTCAGTCAGCAATAGTGCAAGTTCCACCACTTAAAAAGATGAGAGGCGTCTGTAATTTACATCATAGGTAGACCTCAACTATGGGAGACAAACTGAGAAAAAAAAAATCCAGAAAATCACATTGTCTGTTTTTTTTTCATTTTATTTGCATATTATGGTGGAAAATAAGTATTTGGTCAGAAACAAGCAATCAAGATTTCTGGCTCTCACAGACCTGTAACTTCTTCTTTAAGAGTCTCCTCTTTCCTCCACTCATTACCTGTAGTAATGGCACCTGTTTAAACTTGTTATCAGTATAAAAAGACACCTGTGCACACCCTCAAACAGTCTGACTCCAAACTCCACTATGGTGAAGACCAAAGAGCTGTCAAAGGACACCAGAAACAAAATTGTAGCCCTGCACCAGGCTGGGAAGACTGAATCTGCAATAGCCAACCAGCTTGGAGTGAAGAAATCAACTGTGGGAGCAATAATTAGAAAATGGAAGACATACAAGACCACTGATAATCTCCCTCGATCTGGTGCTCCACGCAAAATCCCACCCCGTGGGGTCAGAATGATCACAAGAACGGTGAGCAAAAATCCCAGAACCACGCGGGGGGACCTAGTGAATGAACTGCAGAGAGCTGGGACCAATGTAACAAGGCCTACCATAAGTAACACACTACGCCACCATGGACTCAGATCCTGCAGTGCCAGACGTGTCCCACTGCTTAAGCCTGTACATGTCCGGGCCCGTCTGAAGTTTGCTAGAGAGCATTTGGATGATCCAGAGGAGTTTTGGGAGAATGTCCTATGGTCTGATGAAACAAAACTGGAACTGTTTGGTAGAAACACAACTTGTCGTGTTTGGAGGAAAAAGAATACTGAGTTGCATCCATCAAACACCATACCTACTGTAAAGCATGGTGGTGGAAACATCATGCTTTGGGGCTGTTTCTCTGCAAAGGGGCCAGGACGACTGATCCGGGTACATGAAAGAATGAATGGGGCCATGTATCGTGAGATTTTGAGTGCAAACCTCCTTCCATCAGCAAGGGCATTGAAGGTGAAACGTGGCTGGGTCTTTCAACATGACAATGATCTAAAGCACACCACCAGGGCAACAAAGGAGTGGCTTCGTAAGAAGCATTTCAAGGTCCTGGAGTGGCCTAGCCAGTCTCCAGATCTCAACCCTATAGAAAACCTTTGGAGGGAGTTGAAAGTCCGTGTTGCCAAGCGAAAAGCCAAAAACATCACTGCTCTAGAGGAGATCTGCATGGAGGAATGGGCCAACATACCAACAACAGTGTGTGGCAACCTTGTGAAGACTTACAGAAAACGTTTGACCTCTGTCATTGCCAACAAAGGATATATCACAAAGTATTGAGATGAAATTTTGTTTCTGACCAAATACTTATTTTCCACCATAATATGCAAATAAAATGAAAAAAAAAACAGACAATGTTATTTTCTGGATTTTTTTTTCTCAGTTTGTCTCCCATAGTTGAGGTCTACCTATGATGTAAATTACAGACGCCTCTCATCTTTTTAAGTGGTGGAACTTGCACTATTGCTTACTGACTAAATACTTTTTTGCCCCACTGTATATATATATATATATATAGAGAGAGAGAGAGACTTTCTTTACTGTGTGCTGGTTTCTTGCTCTGAGGGACTGTATGTCATTGAGAAATATACATGGTGTATTTTTTAAGACTTTAAGCCACCTTTGACTATGTTCTAGTAGACAAGACAGCCTAATATAACTGGGACACTGCTTACCATATGGGATATTTCCTTACTTAGGGTACAATATACTATATATACATATATATATATATATATATATATATATATTTTTTTTTTTTTTTAACACCAGTATATAATTGACTAGCTTTTATATTTGTGCTATATAGGATATTCCCTTGATATCATACATCTGAGTTATAGCGCGTTTTTTGCTTTTTTACTTGCAGAGTGTTTTCTGTACAAACACAATTTGGAGCAATCTACATATATATTTGTCCAGTCACTGTACTGCTACAGTTAGGTCCATATATATTTGGACAGAGACATTTTTCTAATTTTGGTTCTAGACATTACCACAATGAATTTTAAACAAAACAATTCAGATGCAGTTGAAGTTCAGACTTTCAGCTTTCATTTGAGGGTATCCACATTAAAATTGGATGAAGGGTTTAGGAGTTTCAGCTCCTTAACATGTGCCACCCTGTTTTCAAAGGGACCAAAAGTAATTGGACAATTGACTCCAAGGCTATTTCATGGACAGGTGTGGGCAATCCCTTCGTTATGTCATTCTCAATTAAGCAAATAAAGGGCCTGGAGTTGATTTGAGGTGCTTGCATTTGGAAGGTTTTGCTGTGAAGGAAACATACGGTCTTTACTGTATATGAGTTTATATTTGTAAACTGTTTGCTCTCTTGGTGTTTGTCTGCCATGTGGCAGTTTATTTATATATTTCCTAGTAAGGCATAATGTACATGTATCTCCTTTTAAGTGGTTTTTATGTTTTTGGCATAATGCATAAAAAAAGGCTATACGTTTTTATGGCATAACTTCGTCTGTCTTGTTAGATATGTTGTTTTGTTGAAGTGCCATTAATTTAGGCCCACCCCTTTTGGATATATTCCACATTATTAAGCAGGGCATAGGTTTCAAGGAATATAGGAAAGAAAAAGGATCTCTTTGCTGCTGAAAAGCATCAAATAATGCAATGCCAAGAGATGAAAATATTAGATATTTCCCGAAAACTTAAGCATGATTCTGGGCATAGACGTGTTCGTGCTGATAAAGGCAGAATGAGGAAGGTTTCTGCCAGGCAAGTTCATTGGATTAAGAGATCCTCTTATCTCCTTTGATGACCAGTTTACAGTGGATCTAGAAACACTGATTCCTCCCGTGAACCCCCAGCCCCATGATGTTTTCTTTTCTTTTGTTTTATCTGTAGGGCTCTAGGATTGGGATCCAAATCTGGGGGAATATCTCCTGAAAGATACGTGATGATGAAGTTGATTTGGACAGAACAACTACCAATTCGTTACATCTTGGATAATATTTGGACATTTAAGACAAATTATCTTGTGATGATTATGTTTCTTATTGATGGTACACAAGTTGTGGTCTAGTCCTTGTATTATATCGGAACTTTATATGGATGGACCTTCGATACTAAAATAACGCATGTTTATGTCTGACTCACATGCTCTGTGTCTCAATATGTCGGTCATGAATATCTACAGGAGAATTTCGTGTAGATGGATAGCTTTTTTAAGATTAGCTAAGTAACCCTGTTAGTATATTTTTGAGAAATTATTCTGTATCTATATGGGGTGATATCAGAGCCTTGTTTCTGAGTGATTTAAAGTATAGGAGTGAGCTTGATTTCATCAAGATAAATTATGAACATATAAATACATAGATTTCACAATTATATCTGATTTGAATAACCTGGTGACTACTCAAATAAGGTCTTTATGGGCATAGTGAACATTATTTGCGACTGAAATATTTGGGGGTACCCCTGTTAGTTTGCATTATTATGACGCCCTGAGTAGGAAAATTGTGCTATCACATCGAAGTGCTGTATTCACACTATGTGTCATCTTATGGTAGCGTTTTTAGCGCATTAAGCTTTGGTGCCTGCTTGAATGTACTGATGAGATATATGATTTTTCCTTTATCACTATGATGCTTCTAACAAAGACGATTGTGCTATCAAATTTGGGCGTCGTTATATTGAGTGAACAGAAAAAAAAAAAAAAAAAAAATTATTATTACTGTCATGTTGTGCCAGCGTCTAGACCACTCTTTTTTTTTATACAATAAATTGTGGCTGTATTCACACTATGCGTCATCTTATGGTAGCACTTTTAGTGCATTAAGCCGTAGTGCCTGCGCTTGAATGTACTGATGTGATATATGATTTTCCCTATATTTCTATGGAGCTTCTAGAAAGGGCTATTAAATCTGGGCGTCGTTATATTGAGTGAACAGATATAGTTTTACTGTCATGTTGTGCCAATGCCTAGACCACTTTTTGACACATTAAATTGTGGCTGTATTCACACTATGCGTCATCTTATGGTAGCGCTTTTAGCGCATTAAGCTTTGGTGCCTGTGCTTGAATGTACTGATGTGATATATGATCTTCCCTATATCCCTATGGTGCTTCCAGCAAGGACGATTGTACTATTAAATCTGGGTGCCGTGATATTGAGTGTACAAATAAAGTTTATTATTACTGTCATGTTGTGCCAGCGTCTAGACCACTTTTTGACACATTAAATTGTGGCTTTATTCACACTATGCGTCATCTTATGGTAGCGCTTTTAGCGCATTAAGCCTTGGTGCCTGCACTTGGATGTACTGATGTGCTGCATGATCTTCCCTATATTCCTATGGAGCTTCTAGCAAGGACGATTGTGCTATTAAATCTGGGCGCCGTGATATTGAGTGCACAGATAAAGTTTATTATCACTGTCATGTTGTGCCAGTGTCTAGACCACTTTTTGACACATTAAATTGTGGCCTTATTCACACTATGCGTCACCTTATGGTAGCGCTTTTAGCGCATTAAGCCTTGGTGCCTGCGCTTGGATGTACTGATGTGATATATGACCTTCCCAATATCCCTATGGTGCTTCCAGCAAGGACGATTGTGCTATTAAATCTGGGCGCCGTGATATTGAGTGCACAGATAAAGTTTATTACTGTCATGTTGTGCCAGTGTCTAGACCACTTTTTGACACATTAAATTGTGGCCTTATTCACAATATGCGTCACCTTATGGTAGCGCTTTTAGCGCATTAAGTTTTGGTGCCTGCGCTTGGATGTACTGATGTGATATATGACCTTCCCAATATCCCTATGGTGCTATTAGCAAGGACGATTGTGCTATTAAATATGGGCGCCGTGATATTGAGTGCACAGATAAAGTCGCATTTTTCATCGGCCTGAGGTCTCCTTGAGGGGAAGGATCCTTCCTGGGCGCCCGCACGCTGCTTGAGGATATTTTTTTTTTTGCCGCTGCAGGCGCCTGTGTATTGGAGATCATTGTGCTTGCGCACCTTTACTGATTCAGTACTGAGTAGAGGAGGAAGTACTGAACTCCTGGCAAAACATTTGGGCGCGTGCGCAGTGGAAATAGATGCTTATTAGGGGCAACTCCATGGTACTTCCGTCAGTTAATACAGGCACCTGCGCACTGATGGGAGCAGGACGCTGCCTCATTAAACTCAGAACTGATCCACCTTTTTTTCCCCCACTTGAAACTCAGCTGGTAAGAGTGATTACTAATTGGATAGGTGTATATAAAGGATCTCAACAGAACATTACACTGACCTTGAGAAAGACACATCACTGTGTCGATATGCGTGGGTTTGGGGGTCCTATGTAACCTACCCGGTAGCTTGTTCATCCTCAGAAACCAGGTGATATCATGCTAGGGAAAGGGACTTGTTAATGTATGTTTATTTGTGTTGGCAACATGATAAGTATTCAATTTTCTATTCATGGCATATGTAGAATCTCTATGTAACCATAGTAGTTATTGATAATATGGTATTTTTGATCCAAGGTCATGATTGTCATTACAATTGATTTGATAGACCCTAGGTTATGGTAACTAGCAGATACCTGGCATTATACTGAATGGTTGGCCTTGGGACCCATAGTATTTAACTATTTATCAAAATGACCCATTGTCTTTGTTTTGTTATCAGTTTCTGGTTGTTCAGACATTTTAATTGTTTTTAAACAAAGTGTCTGTTTGTTGTGTCCATTAATAAAATTGATACTTTTTGATTATCATATCCTTGTGGTGATCCCTATTTGTGTGCATATACTTTTTTTTTCTTTATGTGTTTTCATGTCAATCCATTTATATGCACTAGGTGATCCCACCTAAATTGACATTGTGGATGGTGCCCGTTTATTCTATATCTTGTCTGAAAAGCATCAAATAATGCAATGCCAAGAGATGAAAATATTAGATATTTCCCGAAAACTTAAGCATGATTCTGAGCATAGACGTGTTCATGCTGATAAAGGCAGAATGAGGAAGGTTTCTGCCAGGCAAGTTCATCGGATTAAGAGAGCAGCTGCTAAAAAGCCATTACACACCAGCAGATATTTGAAGCTGCTGGTGCATCTGGAGTCCCTCGAACCTCAAGGTGTAGGATCCTTCAAAGGCTTGCTGTGGTGCATAAACCTACTATTTGGCCAACCCTAAACAGTGATCACAAGCAGAAACGGTTGCAGTGGGCCCAGACATACATGAAGACTAATTTTCAAACAGTCTTGTTTACTGATGAGTGTCGAGCAACCCTGGATGGTCCAGATGGATGGAGTAGTGGATGGTTGGTGGATGGCCACCATGTCCCAACAAGGCTGCAACGTCAGCAAAGAGGTGGATGAGTCATGTTTTGAGCCAGAATCATGGGGAAACAGCTGGTAGGGCCCTTTAAGGTTCCTGAAGGTGTGAAAATAACCTCTGCAAAGTATATTGAGTTTCTGACTGACCACATTCTTCCATAGTATAAAAAGCAGAAACGTGCCTCCAGGAGCAAAATCATCTTCATGCATGACAATGCACCATCTCATGCTGTAAAGAATACCTCTGAGTCATAGGCTGCTATGGGCATAAAAGGAGATAAGCCACCTTCTTCCCCTGACCTCAACCCTATAGAGAACCTTTGAGGTATCATCAAGCAAAAGATCTATGAGGGTGGGAGGCAGTTTACATCAAAACAGCAGCTCTGGGAGGCTATTCTGACTTCATGCAAAGAAATACAAGCAGAAACTGTCAAAAACCTCACAAGTTCAATGGATGCAAGAATTATGAAGGTGATATCAAAGAAGGGTTCCTCTGTTAACATGTAACTTGGCCTGTTAGGTTGTTTTGGAGTTAAATAGCTCTTTTGTTCAGTGAATGTGACCTCCTAATGCTGCAAATTTCACAAATGAGCATTTTCAGTTCTTTAAAACATATCAAATGTTTAGAAATTATACTGAGCCTAATAATTTAGAATAGTGCATTTGGAGTTTTTATTCATTTTGGAGATTATACTGTTATCATTGGGAGGTTTCTTCAATAAAATTCGATGTATACTCTGACTTTTATTAGACTGACTGTCATTTGCACCGACCATTTCGGAAAAACAGAGAAAAATATCATTTGCATAATAATTTGGAACAGGATTAGGATTAGGATCCCAAAAAAATTATTCCTGGCCCCTGATACTTGGGGCTATGTCTAGAAATATCTGTAATATCAGCGGAAGACAGAAGTAAAATGGACCCTCTTGCTGTATGCACTGAAGTCTGTCGCATACACTGCCCGCCTGCCTAGCACTGATATCTATGCTTTATAAGTCCTCAGAAGGACTGTTAGTTGAGATGGATATGTGTATAGTACAGTGGGGCAAAAAAGTATTTAGTCAGTCAGCAATAGTGCAAGTTCCACCACTTAAAAAGATGAGAGGCGTCTGTAATTTACATCATAGGTAGACCTCAACTATGGGAGACAAACTGAGAAAAAAAAATCCAGAAAATCACATTGTCTGTTTTTTTTTCATTTTATTTGCATATTATGGTGGAAAATAAGTATTTGGTCAGAAACAAAATTTCATCTCAATACTTTGTGATATATCCTTTGTTGGCAATGACAGAGGTCAAACGTTTTCTGTAAGTCTTCACAAGGTTGCCACACACTGTTGTTGGTATGTTGGCCCATTCCTCCATGCAGATCTCCTCTAGAGCAGTGATGTTTTTGGCTTTTCGCTTGGCAACACGGACTTTCAACTCCCTCCAAAGGTTTTCTATAGGATTGAGATCTGGAGACTGGCTAGGCCACTCCAGGACCTTGAAATGCTTCTTACGAAGCCACTCCTTCGTTGCCCTGGCGGTGTGCTTTGGATCATTGTCATGTTGAAAGACCCAGCCATGTTTCATCTTCAATGCCCTTGCTGATGGAAGGAGGTTTGCACTCAAAATCTGACGATACATGGCCCCATTCATTCTTTCATGTACCCGGATCAGTCGTCCTGGCCCCTTTGCAGAGAAACAGCCCCAAAGCATGATGTTTCCACCACTATGCTTTACAGTAGGTATGGTGTTTGATGGATGCAACTCAGTGTTCTTTTTCCTCCAAACACGACAAGTTGTGTTTCTACCAAACAGTTCCAGTTTGGTTTCATCAGACCATAGGACATTCTCCCCAAACTCCTCTGGATCATCCAAATGCTCTCTAGCAAACTTCAGATGGGCCCGGACATGTACAGGCTTAAGCAGTGGGACACGTCTGGCACTGCAGGATCTGAGTTCATGGTGGCGTAGTGTGTTACTTATGGTAGGCCTTGTTACATTGGTCCCAGCTCTCTGCAGTTCATTCACTAGATCCCCCCGCGTGGTTCTGGGATTTTTGCTCACCGTTCTTGTGATCATTCTGACCCCACGGGGTGGGATTTTGCGTGGAGCACCAGATCGAGGGAGATTATCAGTGGTCTTGTATGTCTTCCATTTTCTAATTATTGCTCCCACAGATGATTTCTTCACTCCAAGCTGGTTGGCTATTGCAGATTCAGTCTTCCCAGCCTGGTGCAGGGCTACAATTTTGTTTCTGGTGTCCTTTGACAGCTCTTTGGTCTTCACCATAGTGGAGTTTGGAGTCAGACTGTTTGAGGGTGTGCACAGGTGTCTTTTTATACTGACAACAAGTTTAAACAGGTGCCATTACTACAGGTAATGAGTGGAGGAAAGAGGAGACTCTTAAAGAAGAAGTTACAGGTCTGTGAGAGCCAGAAATCTTGATTGCTTGTTTCTGACCAAATACTTATTTTCCACCATAATATGCAAATAAAATGAAAAAAAAAACAGACAATGAGATTTTCTGGATTTTTTTTTCTCAGTTTGTCTCCCATAGTTGAGGTCTACCTATGATGTAAATTACAGACGCCTCTCATCTTTTTAAGTGGTGGAACTTGCACTATTGCTGACTGACTAAATACTTTTTTGCCCCACTGTATATGGTATACCCAAACTAAGTAAAAACCAAGCAAACCTCTCCCTAGCTCAGCAGCAACTCTCCCTACACTACCTGATTCTGGAGCAGACTGTGACAAGCATGGTGGTGCCAGGTCTGATACAAACCTGATGACGCTGTGCGGCCAGTCAATCAATGTAATGCCACAACCAACATGGTTGCGACAGTTCAGTGCATGGCAAACAATGCCTGGCTTTCTAAAGAGCACCAAACATGCAGGGCGGGGACCCAAGCTCCCGCCGAACAAAACCCCAGAAATTCTCGACGAGCTCCGAGCATCTCGAGCAGTGAGATGCTCGGGCGAGTACCAAGTGGTGCTGAGCATGCTCGCTCATCACTAGTCAATATCCAAAGATAACCACTTGCATTTCTAGTGTATCAATTAAAGATAAGATTTTTTTTTTCCCTTGCGAAAATGGAGAACTTATCGGAGGGATATATTTCTCTTTCAATGTGCATTAGAGGCTTATATCCGAAGGTCCATAATTAGAGTTGTTTTGAGAGCTGGTACATTTGCAATCAAACTTCTCACAAGACCACCAGCAATAGCAAATCACTTTGTAAAGCAATGTTCTATTATTTTAATGGCATGCTATCTCGCAGAATGTAACTACTCTGTAATAGTCATAATATTTTCAAAGAAATCAAAGCTACACTATTTTAAGTCCATCATAGCTTTGTAAGTTTGCTATCTGTCCAATTACTGTCCTCACTGGATGTCAAAATAACATTTGAGAATAGCAATAGCTGTAATCAAAGGAGAAATGAAAGGGCCCAGAAGCCTTAAGTCATCCAATTAAATAGGACAGAATTTCGCAGACTGAGTTTGATGGAAGTTTTGCTCCACAGTATACTACTGTACATATTTTGTTTTTTGAGACATTTTAAATGTATGTCTATTGTGACACTTAATGATGTTAATATTTCATATTTATTCAAATATATTGATTGTAACAGATATATCATAAAACAGCTTAATGTTTAATTAACGTCCATTATATAGTAGGGATTGAGTTTTTACTAATATACACTGATTATCTAAGCATTTATAGGTAATTGAAAAGAAAGTGCACAGACAATTCCATTCTCTATGCGGTCTCTGACAACAAAGTAAAGTCTATGTCAAAATGACAGGGATGTTGTAACAACCATTGGCATAATACTAATACTTTTTTTCTTTTCACAAACACTTGAGTCCATAAAAGGAACCCAAGTTTTATATGAAATGCAATACCTATCTATTGTCTAATTAATGCTGCATGATGTTTGGATATACAGTGGGTAAAGTAAGTATTTGATACACTGCCCATTTTGCAAGTTTTCCCACCTATAAAGAAAGGAAAGGTCTGTAATTTTTATTGTAGATACACTTCACCTGTAAGAGACGGAATCTTAAAAAAAAAATCCAGTAAATCATATTCATTGTATGACTTTTACATAATTATTTGCATTGTATTGAATGAAATAAGTATGTGATATAATATAAAAACAGAACTTAATATACACGTGGTCAAAATAGTTTGTACCCCTCGTTTAATGGCAGAAAAACTCACAATGGTGACAGAAATAACTTGAATCTGACAAAAGTAATAATAAATAAAAAATCTATGAAAATGAACAAATGAAAGTCAGACTTTGCTTTTCAACCATGCTGCCACAAATTTTTTAAAAAAAATTAAACTCATGAAATAGGCCTGGACAGAAATTATGGTACCCTTAACTTAACCCCTTTCTGACATCAGACGTACTATCCCGTCCATGGGCCCCGGGCCCCTATGCCCATTGACGGGATAGTACGTCTAACACGATCAGCGGCGCCCACGTGGTGAGCGCCGCTGATCGCGGCCGGGTATCAGCTGATTATCACAGCTGACACCTGGCACTATGTGTCAGGGGTGGTCACGGACCGCCCCGACACGTTAACCCCTTGCACACCGCAATCAAACACAATCGCGGTGTACCGGGGGTTAAAGGGAAGCACTGGCAGGGAGGGGGCTCCCTCCATGCTTCCCTGAGCCCCCCACGGCAGCGCAATGTGCAGCGCTGCTGTGGGGGGCTCTTTCCCTGCAGGTCCCCGGATCCAAGATGGCGACGGGGACCTTCGGGGGCCTGCAGGGAGCTGGCTTCCTCGGTGCCTGCAAAACGCAGGCAAGGAAGAAACCTGCACACTGCCTGTGACAGATTGCTGATCTGTCACAGTGATCTGTGATGTGACAGATCAGCGATCTGTCACAAGACAGTGATGTCCCCCCTGGGACAACATAATAAAGTTAAAAAAAAAGTGTAAAAATAATTTAAAAAAAAAAATCGCTAAATAAATAATAAAAAAAAAATATTCCCTAATAAATTCATTTTTTGAAAATAAAAAAAAACCAATAAAAGTGCACATATTTGGTATCACCACGTCCGTAACGACCTGCCCTATAAAACTGTCCCATTAGTTAACCCCTTTAGCAAACCCCTTAAAAAATAAAAATAAAAAATGAAGCAAAAAATAATGATTTATTATCATACCGCCGAACAAAAAGTGCAATAACGCGTGATCAAAAAGATGCATATAAATATCCATGGTACCGCTGAAAACGTCATCTTGTCCCGCAAAAATCAAGCCACTACACAGCATCATCAGAGAAAAAATAATAAAGTTACAGCTCGCAGAATAAAGCGATGCAAAAATAATTATTTTTTTATATAAAATTGTTTTTATTGCATAAAAGCACTAAAACATAAAAAAACAACATAAATGAGGTATCGCTGTAACCGTACTGACCTGAAGAATAAAACCGCTTTATCAATTTTACCGCACGCGGAATGGTGTAAACGCACCCCCCAAAAGAAATTCATGAAACGCTGGTTTTTGTTCATTCTGCGTCCCAAAAATCGGAATAAAAAGCGATCAAAAAATGTCATGTGCCCGAACATGATACCAATAAAAACGACAACTCGTCCCGCAAAAAATAAGACCTCACATAACTCAGTGGGTCAAAATACGAAAAAAATCACAGCTCTCAATATGTGGTGATGCAAAAACTATTTTTACAATAAAAAGCATCTTTTAGCGTGTGACAGCTGCCAAAAATAAAAACCGCCATAAATAGTAAATCAAACCCCCCGTTATCACCCCCTTAGTTAGGGAAAAATAAAAAAACTAAAAGAAAATGTATTTATTTCCATTTTCCCATTAGGGTAAGGGCTAGGGCTATGGTTATGGCTAGGGTTAGGAATAGGGGTGTTTTGGGGTTAGGGTTGGAGTTAGAATTGGGGGGGTTTCCACTGTTTGGGCACATCAGGGGCTCTCCAAACGCAACATGGCATCTGATCTCAATTCCAGCCAATTCTGCGTTGAAAAAGTCAAATGGTGCTCCTTCCCTTCCAAGCTCTGCCATGCGCCCAAACAGTGTTTTACCCCCACATGTGGGGTATCAGCCTACTCAGGACAAATTGCAAAACAACTTTTGTGGTCCTATTTCTCCTGTTGACCTTAGGAAAATAAAAAATTGGGGCAAAAATATAATTTTTGTGGGAAAAAAATATATGATTTTTTTATTTTCACGCCCGGGCGTTATAAACTTCTGTGAAGCCCTTGGGGGTTCAAAGTGCTATCTAGATAAGTTCCGTAAGGGGTCTAGTTTCCAAAATGGTGGGGGGTTTCCACTGTTTAGGTACATCAGGGGCTCTCCAAAGGCAACATGACACCGGCAGACCATTCCATCAAAGTCTGCATTCCAAAGCGTCACTACTTCCCTTCCGAGCCCCTACGTAGGCCCATACAGTAGTTTTCTCCCACATATGGGGTATCAGGGTACTCAGAACAAATTGGACAACAACTTTTGGGGTACATTTTCTCCTGGTACCCTTGGGAAAATAAAAAAATTGGGGACTAAATGATCACGTTTGTGGAAAAAATGCGATTTTTTTTATTTTCACGCCCGGGCATTATAAACTTCTTTGAACCCCTTGGAGGTTTAAAGTGCTCACCACACATCTAGATAAGTTCCTTAGGGGGTCTAGTTTCCAAAATGGTGTCATTTGTGGGGGGTTTCCACTGTTTAGGTACATCAGGGGCTCTCCAAAGGCAACATGACACCCGCAGACCATGCCATCAAAGTCTGCATTCCAAAACATCACTAGTTCCCTTCCGAGCCCCGACGTGTGCCCATACAGTAGTTTTCTCCCATATATGGGGTATCAGGGTACTCAGGACAAATTGGACAACAACTTTTGGGGTACATTTTCTCCTGGTACCCTTGGGAAAATAAAAAAAATGGGGACTAAATGATCATGTTTGTGGAAAAAATGCGATTTTTTTATTTTCACGCCTGGGCGTTATAAACTTCTGTGAAGCACTGGGGGAGTTCAAAGTGCTCACCACACATCTAGATAAGTTCCTTAGGGGGTCTAGTTTCCAAAATGGGGTCATTTGTGGGGGGATTCTACTGTTTAGGTACATCAGGGGCTTTCCAAATGCGACATGGTGTCCGATCTCAATTCCAGCCAAAAAAGTCAAATGGCGCTTGTTGTGAGTTCATTTTCCCCTTCGTCACTGGGGTCTGGTGAACTCCCTATTCTGGTAAAGGAAGGTAATGAGCCTGATTATCAGGCACCTGAGTCTAATGAGGATGACTGGCTGAGTGGAGCCACGGACTGGATATAAGTCTGCCGACGCCCTTCTGCCCTGCGGGTGATTTCTCTGTGGACTTCTAGGACACCAGTCTGATTCCTGCTCTTCTAAAGCTAAGTTTTCTGTTTTGCCTGTTAGCTTTTTGTTTTGTTTTTTGTTTTCCTTGCTTTTCAGTATTCTGCCATTCCCTGCTGGGGTGAGCTGAATCTCCTTTTGCCTGTAGCTCTGTCTTCAGTATATTCCTGAGTACTGACATAGCTTTTTTGAAGCCTAGCGTCTTCAGGGCCTTTTTCACTGTCAGTCTGTTGGCTCTTATTTTCATAGGGCTTTTCACGGATTGCAGACAGCAGCCTTCCTGTCCTTTTCTATCTAGTTAGCTTGGGCCCCTCTTTGCTCAGTCTATCTTTCTGTCTGTGTTAGTATTTTCATCTTGCTTCACCGTCATTATATGTTGGGGGCTGCCTATTGCTTTGGGGTCTGCTCTGGGGCAGTTTAGATTTCCCCTTTCTTTCTTTAGGCCTATTTAATTCTCCGGCTGTGATCGAGGGGTCTAGGGCATCGTAGGAACCCCCCACGGCTACTGCTACTTGTGTTGATAGGTTCAGGGGTCTGCAATCCGATAGCTGCCAACTTCTCTGGTTTTCTGAACTTAGCTAGCATTTCTGTTTTTGCCTCCTACGGTGACTCAATCATAACAGGCGCTGCTTCCCTTCCAAGCTCTGCCATGCGCCCAAATAGTGGTTTACCCCCACATATGGGGTATCAGCATACTCCGGACAAATTGCACAATAACTTTTAGGGTCCTGTTACCCTTTGGAAAGTAAGAATTGAGGGTGAAAATATCATTTTTGTGGAAAAATATGATTTTATAATTGTACGGCTGTACGTTATAAACTTCTGTCAAGCCCTTGGGGGTTCAAAGTTCTCACCACATATCTAGATAAGTTCCTTGGGGGGTCTAGTTTCCAAAATGCAGTCACTTGTGGGGGATTTCCACTGTTTAGGTAAATCATGGGCTCTCCAAACGTGACATGGCGTCTGATCAAAATTCTAGCCAATTTTGCATTTAAAAAGTCAAACGGCGCTCCTTCCCTTCTGAGCTCTGCCATGCGCCGAAACAGTGGTTCCCCCCCACATATCAGGTATCAGCGTACTCAGGACAAATTGCCCAATAACTTTTTCAGTCCAATTTCTCCTTTTACCCTTGGTAAAATAAAAAAAATTGAACCTGAAATTTTTTTTTGTGAAAAAAGTTAAATGTTCATTTTTTTTTAAATATTCAAAAAATTCCTGTGAAGCACCTGAAGGGTTAATAAACTTCTTGAATGTGGTTTTGAGCACCTTGGTGGGTGCTGTTTTTAGAATGGTGTCACTTTTGGGTATATTCTATCATATAGACCCCTCAAAGTGGCTTCAAATGTGATGTGGTCCATAAAAATAAAATGGTGTTGTAAAAATGAAAAATCGCTGGTCAACTTTTAACCCTTATAACTTCCTAACAAAAAAAAATTTTGGTTCCAAAATTGAGCTAATGTAAAGTAAACATGTGGGAAATGTTACTTATTAAGTTTTTTGTGTGCCATATCTCTGTGATTTAAGGGCACAAAAATTCAAATTTGGAAAATTGCAAAATTTTAAAAATTTTTGCCAAATTTCCATTTTCACAAATAAACTTAAGATATATGAATGAAATTTTACCACTAACATGAAGTACAATATGTCACGAGAAAACCATGTCAGAATAACCGGGATCCATGGAAGCGTTTCAGAGTTATTACCTCATAAAAGGACAGTGGTCAGAATTGTAAAAATTGGCCATGAACGTGCAAACCACCCTTGGGGGTAAAGGGGTTAATATTTTGTTGCACATACTTTTGAGGCAATCACTGCAATTAAATGATTCCTGTAACTGTCAATGAGACTTCTGCACCTCTAGACAGGTATTTTGGCCCACTCCTCAAGAGCAAGCTGCTCCAGTTGTCTCGTGCTTGAAGTTTACCTTTTCCAGTTGTTAGAAAGTTAGAAAGTCCAAGGTCAGGGCAGGCAGCACAGGGTCATAGTATGAAAATTAGGTCAATAGCGGAGAGATCAGACAGGATGATAAGGTCAAGCAGGGTTGGTAACATAAGAGATAAACAAGAAAATGCCTAGACTGAGATCTAGATGCCAAACAAACTGGAAGATTAGGCAAAGTGTGGAGGGAGGAGTTTCCTAATATACCATCTGCTGGCAAGGGATAGGCCAAGGAATAGTGATGAGTGAACATGTTCATCACTACTAGTTACTTGTTTGAGCATCATGGTGCTCGAGATACTTGTTACTCACCAAGTATTTTTTTATGCTCGAGTGAGAGCATATTTAGTGCTTTTTAGACAGCCAATAAAAGTGTGAGGATTGCCTGCCAGTCACTGTAATGCCGTAACCATTTTGGTTGTGGCATTACTGTGATTGGCTGACCGCATAGCATCATCAAGTCTATATAAGATCCGTGATGCAATGCTTGTTACACTGAACCCCGAGAACAAGCAGAGCAGGGAGAGGTACTGGTGAAAGATGGACAGAATTGTAGCTGCGTATTAGCCAGGGATTCAACCACATTTGCAATTCTTTTAAGAACAACAACAGCCCTTCTTAGGGCTAATTATAATAAATTTTAATACTACTGTTAGCAGCACTTATGGAGAGATTGAGCTGGAGGGGTCATATAGGACAGGATAGGGTGACGTGCATGTCTTTTATGCTGCAGCCTGCAATTCATATACCAAAACCACTTCTCAAGGCTAATAATCTTCTTTTTGCTCTTAATCCTCCAAATTGTTCCGAGCAGGGAAATATTACATGCCATTTTTACTGCAGAAGATGTGCATCAGAAGCTTACAGCCAGACTTGGTTGGATCTCAGTAGCATTGTTACGTTGCTCCTCAGTCCATCTGATGTGTGCAAATTTTCCCGCAATAGAAATACTGCAAATTTTTTTCAGCAGTGAAAATTTTAAACAGCATTTATTGTGCTCCAGTTGTCACTCAAAGCAAACAAACAAAAATTGTTTGGTTAGAAATATCATCTCTATATTGATACTGCATTCTAAGAAGTCCATCTGAAGTGGGCAAATTCTCCTGCCATTGTAATGCTGGAAATTTTTTGAGCAATGAAATTTTTTACAGAATTTATTGTTCAACTGGTGTACCTCAAAACATAAAAAGGGTAGAAATAGCATCACCATATCGATACTGCAGCTTAAGAAGTCCACTTGACGTGAGCCAATTTTCCTGCGATTGTAATACTGCAATTTTTTTCAGCAGTGAAATTTTTCTTTTCATGGCATTTATCATGTTATAGTTGTGCCACTTTGCAAATAGCATCATTATGTTGATACTGCAAAGTAAGAAATCCATCTGATGTGGACAAATTTCCTGCGATTGTAATATTGCAATTTTTTTCAGCAGCAAAATTTTATGTAGCATCTATCATGCTGCAGTTGTGCATCAAAGCACAAAAAAACTTGTTTGGTTATAAACAGCATTGCTATATTGATTCTGCAGTCAAATAAGTTCTTCTGTTATAACTTTATATACTCTGTTACGGTGTGGAAAATAAGGGAGGAACCTGGAAGTGGACCCTCTGGGTCACGGCTCCAGAGCCCCCGAGGGCGAGCTGACCAGGTGAAACCCACCCCCTAGGCAGGGAGCGTTAGGAGCAGGCCCCCGAGGGATGGAACCGTAACAGCCGGAGCCAAGGGGACGACCAGGGCTAGGAATATGAGAGTCTGTAGCGAGGAGGGACAGAGTCCAGGCGCACAGAGGGACTGCCGGAACTAGGGAGAATAGAGACAAACAGAACCGGGAGCATTAGCGGCAGACGGAGGCTGGTGACTGTGGGCGAGAGAGGAAGGAGAGCCAGGTACGGACAACACACAGAGAGGCCGAACGGATAGCAGAGGGTAACGGACCAGAGAGGCACTAAGGACAAGACAGACACTGGACAGGGCAGGAGGAGCCACGGAGCAGAGAAGCTACCGGAGGCAGCGCAAACAGGACAGCAGGATAGCGCAGAGGATACAGGGACCTGAGAGGAGTGGAAACGCTAGCGCAGGAACAGCGTCACTGCAGAAGATAATCAGGCATCTTACCTGACAAGATGCCTTGCAGAAATAGCCGGTGGACGCCGCCATGTTGTGGGCGGAGCCACTGCGTCACTGCTCCCAGAGGTCCGAGCGCCAAGGGAATAGACCGGCGCAGGCGCACAGGAACGATGGCGTGGAGTCGGGATGTCTGGAGCGGGGACGCGACGTGGAGCAGGAGCGCGGCGGGAGGCGTGCAGGAGAGCAGCGGGGCCGCGCTGGTAAGTATGGCCGGTAGGGGGCAAGACACCGGTACGGGGCATGACAGTACCCCCCCTTTACTCCCCCTCTTTCTAACGCCGGAGAGAAATCTTTTCATAATACGAGGAGCATCAATATTCTCTCGGGGTTCCCAAGATCTCTCCTCAGGACCAAAACCCCTCCAATCGACCAAAAACAAAGTTTTTCCCCTAGCTGTCTTCACAGCAAGTATATCCTTCACCTCAAAGGTGTTGTCAGCACTATTTGGCAGGGGGGGGAGGGAAGGAGCTGAGTGGAAACAAATAAACACTGCTGGTTTGAGGAGTGATACGTGAAAGACGTCAGGGATACGCAGAGAGGCAGGTAATTTCAATTTGTAGGCCACGTCGTTGATGCGTTTTACAATTTCCAAGGGGCCAATGTAACGTGGACCTAGCTTATAGGACGGGATTTTTAGTCTGATGTATCGTGAGGACAGCCAAACCTTATCTCCTGGGCAGTACGGAGGAGCGTCTAAACGTTTTTTGTCGGCATACTGCTTCATTTTGCAACTGGCAGCCTCAAGGGCCCCCTTAGTCTCTTTCCAAATCTGAGAGAAGTCCACGGTCACGGAGTCCGCCGCCGGCACGCCAGAGGTGGGGGAAACGGGAAGGGGAATGCCAGGATGTTGTCCAAAAACTATGAAAAAAGGAGACTTGGAAGAGGCTTCACTGGGATGGTTATTGTAGGCGAATTCGGCCCAGGGCAGAAGAGAAACCCAGTCGTCCTGGTGGGCGTTGGAAAAATGCCAGAGATAGGAAGTTAGAGTTTGGTTGACTCGTTCAACTTGCCCATTCGACTGCGGATGATAAGCCGAGGAGAAATCTAGAGTGATCTTCATTAATCCGCAGAGAGCTCGCCAAAAGCGGGAGGTAAACTGGACTCCTCGATCCGAGACAATATGTTGAGGAAAACCATGGAGGCGGAAGATGTGGAGCAAGAAAATCTTCGCCAACTCGGGAGCCGTAGGCAGACCAGGTAAGGGAATGAAATGGGCCATTTTGGAAAACCGATCTACGACCACCAGGATCACAGAGCACTTAGAGGACGAAGGTAAATCGGTAATAAAGTCCATAGCAATGTGGGTCCATGGGACCGAGGGCACAGGCAACGGGTGTAGGAGACCAGAAGGACTTTGTCTAGGGACTTTGTTTCTAGCGCAGGAGGGACAGGAGGCGATGAAGTCCACTACGTCTCGAGGAAGCGAGGGCCACCAATAGTGGCGGGAGACAAGAGAGAGAGGCTCTTCTTGGTTCCAGAATGCCCAGAAAACTTCGAGGAATGGCTCCATAGTAGGACCTTCTGCCTGTCCCCACTTGACACAAAGGTTTTGCCCGGTGGTGGGTTGGCTAGGCTTAGCGGGGGCCACGGTGAGAATCTTGGCCGGGTTAATAATATTTGTAGGCTCATCCTCGCTGTCCATGGGCAAAAATGACCGGGATAGGGCATCAGCCTTGATGTTCTTGTCCCCCGGTCGGAAGTGGAGTTCTTAATCAAATTGCCCGAAGAACAAAGACCACCTGGCCTGCCGTGGATTGAGTCTTTGGGCGGACTGAACATACTCCAAATTTTTGTGATCCGTGAAGATGATGAACGGATGAACTGCCCCTTCGAGGAGATAGCACCACTCCTCAAGGGCTAGCTTAATGGCCAGCAACTCTCTATCCCCAATGGAGTAATTTCGTTCCGGAGCGGAAAAGGCTTTAGAGAAGAATCCGCAGGTGACTATGCGGCCAGAGGAGGATTTCTGCAAAAGAAACACTCCTGCTCCAACTGAAGATGCGTCTACCTCGAGGATGAACGGCCTATTGGCATCAGGGCGGTGGAGCACAGGAGATTTTGCAAATTCTTGTTTCAGAGCCTCGAAGGCGACCTCAGCGTCCGTGGGCCAGTGGTTGGGATTGGCCCCCTTGCAGACAAGAGCAGAAATGGGCTTAGTCAGAGTCGAAAAATGAGGGATAAATTGCCTATAATAATTGGCAAATCCCAAAAAACGCTGCATTGCCTTCACCCCTAGTGGACGTGGCCAATCGAGAACCGCAGAAACCTTCTCAGGATCCATCTCCAACCCGGAGCTCGAGACGATGTACCCAAGAAAGGGCAGCGAAGATTGCTCAAAAATGCACTTATCCAATTTGGCAAAAAGGAGGTTTTCCCTGAGGCGTTGGAGAACCTGGCTGACATCTCGGCGATGAGTGGATAGGTCTGGGGAGAAGATCAAGATGTCGTCTAGGTAGACTACGACACAGGAGTATAGGAGGTCTCGGAAGATATCGTTAACGAGCTCCTGGAAGACTGCTGGCGTGTTACAGAGGCAAAAAGGCATGACTAAATATTCGTAGTGGCCGTCTCGCGTGTTGAATGCGGTCTTCCACTCGTCTCCTGATCGTATGCGGACAAGGTTATAGGCTCCTCGCAGGTCCAGCTTGGTAAAGACTCTTGCTCCCCTCAAGCGGTCAAAAAGCTCCGAGATAAGCGGCAGTGGATATTTGTTCTTCACTGTAATGCGGTTCAGGCCACGATAATCGATACATGGACGAAGAGACCCATCCTTCTTTTTTACAAAGAAGAAGCCTGCTCCAGCAGGGGACGAGGATTTCCGAATGAAGCTTCGGGCTAGGTTTTCTTGAACATATTCGGACATGGCTTGAGACTCCGCAGGAGAGAGAGGGTAAATCCTACCACGAGGAGGCATAGTACCAGGAATGAGCTCAATGGGGCAATTGTAGGAACGATGAGGAGGAAGGGCTTCAGCTTCTTTCTTGCTGAAGACATCCGAGAAGGAACTGTACGCGGACGGCAGCCCGGAGAGGACAGGAAGGGAAAGGGGAACACCTACTGGACGAACCGGCAGCAGACACCGAGTACGACAAGACTCCCCCCAGCGAAGAACATTGCCATTACGCCAATCCAAGGTGGGCTCGTGGAGCCGCAGCCAAGGAAGGCCGAGAAGGACGGGATGCGAAATACCAGCCAAAACATAGAACAAAATTCTCTCCTTGTGCAAGGCCCCTACCTGTAACTCTACCTCCTGTGTTACCAACATAACGGTCTCTATCAAAGGTCTGCCATCCACAGAGGCGAGGACCTGAGGCTTTTCGAGGGTCCTAACGGGGATAGACAATTTGGTGACCTCATCGAGCCTGATAAAATTTCCAGCAGCACCCGAATCCACATAGGCCATCAAAGAAACCCGCTTACCACCGACATGCAGGAGGACCGACAAAGTAAGGGGTTGAGCGGTATCTTGACCACCTAGGGAGGCCTCCCTTACCTGACCTAGGCGGAGAAGCTCCAGAACGGGATGGGAGGTAGAAGCCCTGGGTCAAGGACAGGGTGATCTGCGGGCGGATGGCATTGGACGAGAAAGTCGTCTCTCGCGGGACCGCTCTTGGAACCGGAGGTCAATCCGCGTGGCTAGAGAAATTAGATCCTCCAGAGCGGTGGGGTTATCGCGACCAGCGAGTTCGTCCTTTATACGACCCGAGAGCCCCCGCCAAAAGGCTCCTACCAAAGCCTCATTGTTCCACCCTAAGTCGGACGACAGGGTCCGAAATTGGATGGCATACTGACTCACGGTTTGTGAACCCTGACAAAGGCTGAACAGGGACTCCGTAGTGGAGGCTAGACGACCTGGTTCGTCGAACACTCGCCGAAAAGTGTCCAGAAAGAGGGCCAGCTGGGAAACTACGGGATCGTCACGCTCCCAAAGGGGATTTACCCACGCCAAAGCGTCCTCCTCTAAATGAGAAACAATAAAGGCCACCTTGGACCGGTCAGTGGGATACTGTTGGGGCAATAGTTCAAAATGGAGACTACATTGGTTCAGGAAACCCCGGCAAAGTTTAGCATCACCACCATACCGGTGCGGTTTGGCCAAGCGTGGCAGAGGGTGAGAAAGTGCAATGGGATGAGACGCTGAGGCAGCCGACTGCAAGGAGAGCAATCGAGTGTCCACAGAGGCCATGTAGCTAAGAAAATGCGTTTGGGTGTCTCGCTGCTGGGCAAACTCCTGCTGTAAACCCACCAGCTGAGAAGCATTCCCTGGATCAGCGGATTGGAGAGCAGAAAAGCGCGAGTCCAAAGATTTCATTAAGGACATTATGCGTACTTGATTCTCCCGTAAAGACACTAACACCTTCTGAGTAACCAAGGCTCCAGCGGGATCCATGGCCTGATTATGCTGTTACGGTGTGGAAAATAAGGGAGGAACCTGGAAGTGGACCCTCTGGGTCACGGCTTCAGAGCCCCCGAGGGCGAGCTGACCAGGTGAAACCCACCCGCTATACAGGGAGCGTTAGGAGCAGGACCCCGAGGGATGGAACCATAACAGCCGGAGCCAAGGGGACGACCAGGGCTAGGAATATGAGAGTCTGTAGCGAGGAGGGACAGAGTCCAGGTGCACAGAGGGACTGCCGGAACTAGGGAGAATAGAGACAAACAGAACCGGGAGCATTAGCGGCAGACGGAGGCTGGTGACTGTGGGCGAGAGAGGAAGGAGAGCCAGGTACGGACAACACACAGAGAGGCCGAACGG
The DNA here is from genome assembly GCF_039654945.1 of Dendrobates tinctorius. Taxonomy (NCBI): domain Eukaryota; kingdom Metazoa; phylum Chordata; class Amphibia; order Anura; family Dendrobatidae; genus Dendrobates; species Dendrobates tinctorius. The sequence continues at coordinate 6,028,023 of NW_027361817.1, forward strand.
ATAGCAGAGGGTAACGGACCAGAGAGGCACTAAGGACAAGACAGACACTGGACGGGGCAGGAGGAGCCACGGAGCAGAGAAGCTACCGGAGGCAGCGCAAACAGGACAGCAGGATAGCGCAGAGGATACAGGGACCTGAGAGGAGCGGAAACGCTAGTGCAGGAACAGCGTCACCGCAGAAGATAATCAGGCATCTTACCTGACAAGATGCCTTGCAGAAATAGCCGGTGGGCGCCGCCATGTTGTGGGCGGAGCCACTGCGTCACTGCTCCCAGAGGTCCGAGCGCCAAGGGAATAGACCGGCGCAGGCGCGCAGGAACGACGGTGTGGAGTCCGGATGTCTGGAGCGGGGACGCGACGTGGAGCAGGAGCGCGGCGGGAGGCGTGCAGGAGAGCAGCGGGGCCGCGCTGGTAAGTATGGCCGGTAGGGGGCAAGACACCGGTAGGGGGCATGACATAGTCTGTGTAATGGAGGTCAGTGACGTGGGTCAGAAAAGAGGCCTGAGCTCATAGGTTTTCAGTTCTGTAGTATTTATCAGAATCAAGCAGGTTTACAGATAAGACACAGCAGGGTAAAAGCAGATGAAGATAATGCAGTGAGCAAACGTACAGACCGTGGAGACGTATGAAGTCCATGTTGCCAGATCCGGAGACCTGGAGAGCAGGCCAGGCCTTCTAGCAGGAAACAGTCCTTGAAGTGGAGGTGGGTGCAGAGCTGATCCGAAGAAACAAGTCTTTACAATGAGACCAAGATTCACAGGCAGGTGGGGTATCCCAAGGTAACGAAGAGACGAGCTAGGTAGCAGTCCTTCCAGCTTGATAACAAGTCCAAGAACAAGTATACTCAAGCAATGAGTAATCATACAGAGCATCCTTATATACAGAGCAGACAGGAACAAGAGAGATCAACACAGGAAATAAGATGGCCCCCGTTGAGGCTCGTGACTCCATCTTGGATGAGGGCAAAAATGAACTAAACTAAGGGCAAAGCAGAAACTGAGCGACAGACATAAGGCAAGGATTTCAGAGAAAAAGATATGCAGGCCAAGTCCTTACATTACTCTCCCCTTAAAAGACGTCCTCTGGACGATCTTAAGTCCGGCTTATTGGGATATCTGCTGTGGAACAGTCTGATTAAGTGAGGAGCATGGATGTTCTCCACTGGTTCCCAGGAATTCTCTTCAGCCGAATATCCTTGCCATTTTGCCAAGTATTGGAGACGTCTCCTATGAACCCGTGAATCCAAGATCCGTTCCACGATGAATTCCTCTTGCCCGTCAACGAGAACTGGGTCAGGAGGAGCAGAGGTGCGTCCGGGAAAAGGGTTAGGCACTGCTGGCTTTAACAAAGAGACATGAAAGACAGGATGAATTTTCAATGAGTTAGGCAACTTGAGTCGACAGGCTACAGAATTCACTATACTGCTGATCTTATATGGGCCAACATATTTTTGCCCCAGTTTAGACGTTGGGATCCTGAGCTTCAAGTTCTTAGTTGAGAGCCAAACCATGTCTCCTACCTTGTACATTGGAGCTGGCTTACGGAATTTGTCTGCTGCCTTCTTGTATCTTTCATGTGCTGAACCTAAAGTGTCTTTAAGAACTTCCAAATTGCGTTGCAAGGATGAAATGCGGTCAGCTACCGCAGGCACAGACATGTCTATTGGAAGTCCAGGAAGAATACTGGGGTGGTATCCCTTGTTGGCAAAGAACGGAGACAATTTGGTGGAAGCATTCTGAGAATTATTATATGTGAATTCAGCCAACGGAAGCAAACTCACCCAATCGTCCTGTAGGTGGCACACATAGCAACGCAGATATTGTTCTAAGGTCTGATTGGTCCGTTCAGTTTGGCTGTTAGACTGTGGATGAAAAGCAGATGACAATTTTACTTTGATGTCCAGAGCAGCACAGAAGCTTTGCCAAAACCGTGAGGTAAATTGTACCCCTTGATCCGATATTACTTAATCCGGAGCTCCGTGCAAACGAAAAACATTTTGTACAACAAGATCTGCTGTTTGTTTAGCCGTTGGTACACCAGCACAGGGAATGAAATGAGCAGCTTTAGTCAGCCGGTCAACTACTACTAGAATTGTGTTTTTCCCCTGTGACAGAGGCAACTCAACAATAGAGTCCATTGAAATAGACCCCCAAGGACGAGATGGAACAGGCAGAGGTTGCAAGAGTCCTGTCGGTGAGGAGCGGGGAACTTTTGACCTGGCACATACCTCACATGACGACACATACTGAAGCATATCTTTCCGAAAGGTTGGCCACCAAAAAAAACGAGACAGAAATTCCTGAGTCTTCTGAACTCCCCTATGGCCGGCAAACTTTGAGTCATGCATTAGTTTTAAGACACTCAGTTTTACTGTTTCTGGAACATACAAACGCTGTCCTTGAAACCAAAGTCCATTCTTGAAAGTTAGATTTACCTGGGTGGGGGGTAGCCCCAAAAGCGAATCTGCAGCATAAGCCTCCTTAATCTCCGTTAAAAGATCTTGATTATGTAGGACACTTACAAAGTTCTTCTCAGATAGAATGGTCCTTGGAGGCGAAGCCGGAGTTGCTTCATCTGAATGAATCCTGGACAGTGCATCAGCCTTTCCATTGCGAAAGCCCGGCCTATAGGAGATGACAAAATCAAACTGGTTAAGGAAAAGATTCCACCGAGCCTGTCTGGGTTTTAGACATCTTGCCGACCTCATAAATTCGAGATTCCGGTGATCCGTGAGTATAACAATCTGTTGGGATGCTCCTTGTAACAGATGTCTTCATTCTTTAAATGCGGTTATAATGGCTAACAGTTCTTTGTTGCCAACATCGTAATTCCTTTCGGCAGGTGATAACTTTTGAGAGAGAAAGGCACACGGATGCAAGAGATCTTTCTCACCTGTCCTTTGCGAGAGTCTGGCCCCTACCGCACAGTCCGAGGCGTCCACTTCCACTATGAAGGTCTTGTCTGGGTCAGGATGTACGAGAACGGGAGCTGTCGTAAATTTAGACTTTAATGTGGAAAATGCTGTTTGAGCTTGAGGTGACCAGACAAATGGTGTCTTCTTCCGGGTTAAATGAGTGATGGGTGCAACGATTGCTGAAACATTTTTAATGAATCGTCTGTAGAAATTAGCGAATCCGATGAATCGCTGTACCTCCTTCACTGATTTGGGAGTTGGCCACTCCTGAATGGCTTGCGTCTTGCTTACATCCATGCTGAGACCCTGGGGAGAAATAACATATCCCAAAAATTGAATTTCTGTTTTGTGAAACTCACATTTCTCCAGTTTAATGTATAAGTGATTTTGCCGTAGACGATCCAAAACCATTTTCACGTGTCGCTGATGATCCTCGATATTGCTGGAAAAAATTAAAATGTCATCCAAGTGAATCACAACAAAAATATCAAGTATGTCTCTGAAAACATCATTTGCCAAGTGCTGGAACGTAGCTGGTGCATTACGGAGGCCAAAAGACATAACTAGGTACTCAAAATGTCCATAACGTGATTGAAATGCCGTTTTCCACTCGTCCCCAGGACAAATCTGTACTAAATTGTATGCTCCACGAAGATCTAATTTAGTGAAGATTTTGGCGTGTCGAACTCTCTCAAGTAACTCGGGAATTAGTGGAAGTGGGTAAGAGTTCCTGATTGTGATTTTGAGACTAAGATTCACAGGCAGGTGGGGTATCCCAAGGTAACAAAGAGACGAGCTAGGTAGCGGTCCTTCCAGCTTGATAACAAGTATAGTCAAGCAATGAGTAATCATACAGAGCATCCTTATATACAGAGCAGACAGGAACAAGAGAGATCAACACAGGAAATAAGATGGCCCCCGTTGAGGCTCGTGACTCCATCTTGGATGAGGGCAAAAATGAACTAAACTAAAGGCAAAGCAGAAACTGAGCAACAGACATAAGGCAAGGATTTCAGAGAAACGGATATGCAGGCCAAGTCCTTACACCTTCTGAGGTTTTCCAATTTTCCTGCGATTGTAATACTGCAATTTTTTTTCATCAGGGAAATTTTTCACAGCATTTATGATGCTACTGATGTAACTCAAAACAAAAAAGTTCTGTGGTTATAAATAGCATTGCTATAATTATACTGCAGTTTAATAAGTCCATCTAACGTGCACAAAATTTCCTGCCTTTTTAATACTGCAATGTTTTTCAGTAGTGAAATTTTACACTGCATTTATCATAATTCAGTTGTACCTCAAAACACAAAAAAACTTGTTTGTTTAGAAATAGCAACACTGTATTGATACTGCAGTATAAGATGTCCATGTGAAGTGGACACATTTTCCTGCCATTGTAAGGCTGGAGTTACACTAGAGAGGAATACGGTCGAGTGATATGTGACAAAAATCACATAGCACTTGGACCAATGTTAATCTATGGAGCAGCTCCCATCATCCATTTTTTTCTCATCCGTATTATACGTGCAAGTGAAATCTCAGCATGCTGCGATTTGCACCTATATCAGCCGAGACTCGCCAATGCAAGTCTATGGGTGTAAGAAAAAAATGGATACCACTCGGACCATGTGTGTGACTTGTGGTGTCCTTTGAAAAGATGGCAATTCATGTGCAGTGTACAGTAAAATTACACTGACAGCTTACAATAGAATAGATAGAATAAATATACTGTATACACATAGCATAGGTATATATATATATATATATATATGTTGGTGACACACAGATATATGTATATATATCTTTATATTTCCTAGAGAGATAGAAAGCGGAATAGCCGATAATACATTTGTCGGCTTCTGTATAAATGTCAGTGTCTAATATTGTTAGTACTATGTGTTATGAATGGGTCACCAAGGAGGAGAGCGCAATAGGCTATGCCACCAGAACACCAGAGAGGTTGGTTACTCAGCGGATTGCAGACCCCTGATCTTAACAACACAACTAGCAGTAGCCGTGGAGCGTTCCTACTCTGCCCTAGATGCCTCGTCACAGCGGAGGACTAACTAAGCCTAAAGACAGAAAGGTGAAATCTAAACTGCCCCGGAGCAGATCCCCAAAGGAATAGACAGCCCCCAAACATATATTGTGAGACAAGATGAAGCACAGACACAGACAGAAAATAGACTGAGCAAATGATGGGGCCCACACTGACTAGATAGGACAGGACAGAAAAGGCACTGTCTGCAATCATGCAAAAACCCCGAAAATTCCAACACAACTGATGTACAAAAATACTGAGGTTTGCACAACCTCGCCCCTACAATATCAGCACTCAGGTGTGAACTTGCGGCTAGCAACAGGCTAATACAGCAGGGGACTGAACAAACAAACACAAGATACCAAAATACAGGACAGGAGCCAGCAGCCCCAGGGGGAGCAAGCTGACCCCTGACAGCAAGGCAAAATCAGATGCAAAGGTTCAGCAAATGACACTTAGCTGGAAAATGCAGGATCAGGCAGGAGACAGATATCCTCAATAAGCAAAGAAAGGAGTATCACTGGCAGCCACTGAGAGAATCCTGCTTGCTTATGTACTCCCAGTCACCACCCCCTCCTCCAATCCTCCTCTGCAGCTGTTGGATTAACACCATGTTGACCAGCTTCACTACCAGCAGTATCCACCAGAGGGAGCCTTGCCTCAAAAGTCGGATTAAGAGAGTTCACAACAACTATGTGTGTGTAAAATTTGGGAGCTGTATATATTTCCTGAAAGAATGTATTTATGGAAAAAAATGGTTTGGGCTCCCACACAATTTTCTGCACCAGAGAGGGAAAATCAGTGACTGAGGGCAGATCTTAATAGCCTAGAGAGGGACCATGCTTATTGCCCCCCCGGCTAAAATAAATCTGCCCCCCCAGCCACCCTAGAAAAGGCGCATCTGTAAGATGAGCCAATTCTGGCACTTAGCTTCTCTGTTCCCACTGTCCTGTAGCAGTGGCATATGGGATAATAAGGGGTTAATGTCACCTTTATATTGTAAGGTGACATTAAGCCTGGTTTTAGTAATGGAGAGGTGTCAATAAGACACCTCTCCATTACTAATCCTAAAGTTTGTAAATGGTTAAATAAACACATACACATGCAGAATAAAGTATATTTTAATTAAATGAAAGAACATACAGTTTTACCATCTTTATTGTTCTGCTAAATCCAAACAATGCCTTCGATCTCCGCTCCTGGTTGTAAACTATTTAACCCCCCGATATGGATTACTGCGTGAGACGTTTTGGAGGACAGGTATGGTATATTGTTGTTTTTTTATTTTTATTTTTTTAACAGGAGATCGAGGGCATCATTTGGATTTAGCAGAACAATAAAGATGGCAAAACTGTGTTCTTTCATTTCATTAAAGTACTTTATTTTGCATGTGTGTGTGTGTGTGTTTATTTAACCCTTAAGAAACTTTAGGATTAGTAATGGATAGGTGTCTTATTGACACCTCTCCATTACTAAGCCAGGCTTAATGTCACTTTACAATACAAAGGTGACATTAACCCTTTATTACCCCATATGCCACTCTACAGGGCAGTAGGAAGAGAGAGGCTAAGTGCTGGGATTGGCACATCTTATGGATGCGCCTTTTCTGTGGTGGCTGGGGGCAGATTTTTTTAGCCAGGGGGAGCCAATAACTTTTGTCTCGCTCTAGGCTATTAAGATCTGTCCTCAGTCACTGGCTTACCCTCTCTGTTGTAGAAAATTGCGTGGGAGCCATGCCAGTTTTTTCTGTGAATACATTCTTTTAGGAAATACATGTAGGTCTCAAATTTTACACACACATACTACTAAGAGTATTAGACACTGACATATATAAATCTAACTGTTCTGCATGGGTTTACTGCATGCAAACCATGTCTCCTATCCTGTCAGGTTCTGCAATGATTTTGCAGAAGCTGACAAATGAATTAATGGCTATTCTGTTATCTATTTCTGCATTTGTGTCTCACTGACATATATATATATACATATACTATATACAGTATATATATTTATACAGTATATATATATGGTATATACAGTCATATGCTAAAGTTTGGGCACCCCTATTAATGTTAGCCTTTTTTCTTTATAACAATTTTGGTTTTTGCAACAGCTATTTCAGTTTCATATATCTAATAACTGATGGACTCAGTTATATTTCTGGATTCAAATGAGATTTATTGTACTAGCAGAAAATGTGCAATCTGCATTTAAACAAAATTTGACCGGTGCAAAAGTATGGGCACCTCAACATAAAAGTGACATTAATATTTCGTAGATCCTCCTTTTGCAAAAATAACAGCCTCTAGTCGCTTCCTGTAGCTATTAATGAGTTCCTGGATCCTGGATGAAGGTATTTGTGACCATTCCTGTTTACAAAACAATTCCAGTTCAGTTAAGTTTGATGATCGCCGAGCATGGACAGCCCGCTTCAAATCATTCCACAGATGTTCAATGATATTCAGGTCTGGGGACTGGGATGGCCATTCCAGAACATTGTAATTGTTCCTCTGCATGAATGCCTGAGTAGATTTGGAGCGGTGTTTTGGATCATTGTCTTGCTGAAATATCCATCCCCTGCGTAACTTCAACTTTGTCACTGATTCTTGCACATTATTGTCAAGAATCTGCTGATACTGAGTTGAATCCATGCGACCCTCAATTTTAACAAGATTCCCGGTGCCGGCATTGGCCACACAGCCCCAAAGCATGATGGAACCTCCACCAAATTTTACTGTGGGTAGCAAGTGTTTTTCTTGGAATGCTGTGTTTTTTAGCCTCCTTGCATAACGCCTTTTTGTATGACCAAACAACTCAATCTTTGTTTCATCAGTCCACAAGACCTTCTTCCAAAATGTAACTGGCTTGTCCAAATGTGCTTTTGCATACCTCAGGCGACTGTTTGTGGCGTGCTTGCAGAAACGGCTTCTTTCGCATCACTCTCCCATACAGCTTCTCCTTGTGCAAAGTGCGCTGTATTGTTGACCGATGCACAGTGACCCCATCTGCAGCAAGATGATGCTGCAGGTCTTTGGAGGTGGTCTGTGGATTGTCCTTGACTGTTCTCACCATTCTTCTTCTCTGCCTTTCTGATATTTTTCTTGGCCTGCCACTTCTGGGCTCAACAAGAACTGTACCTGTGTTCTTCCATTTCCTTACTATGTTCCTCACAGTGGAAACTGACAGGTTAAATCTCTGAGACAACTTTTTGTATCCTTCCCCTGAAAAGCTATGTTGAATATTCTTTGTTTTCAGATCATTTGAGAGTTGTTTTGAGGAGCCCATGATGCCACTCTTCATAGGAGAATCAAATAGGAGAACTACTTGCAAGTGGCCACCTTAAATACCTTTTCTCATGATTTGATACACCTGGCTATGAAGTTCAAAGCTCAATGACGTTGCAAAACCGATTTAGTGCTTCAGGAAGTCAGTAAAAAGTAGTTAGGAGTGTTCAAATCAAGAAAATGATAAGGGTGCCCATACTTTTGCACCGGTCAAATTTTGTTTAAATGCAGATTGCACATTTTCTGTGAGTACAATAAACCTCATTTGAATCCAGAAATATAACTGAGTCCATCAGTTATTAGATATATGAAACTGAAATAGCTGTTGCAAAAACCTAAATTGTTATAAAGAAAAAATGTTAACATTCATAGGGGTGCCCAAACTTTAACATATGACTGTATGTTTTGACAAATATTTGAGGCCATGGATCAATTAAATGTCCATTTTGCAAGTGTGCGAGAAAATAATGGCATACGGATGCCATACAAATGTCACAGAGATACTTAGACGCGAGGAAATCACATGTTCTCATTGTAAACGGATTACATTCGGATCACTGTTCAGGGACCATTTGAGCGATTCTCGGCCGTCAAAATCGGACCGATTTTTTATACGTTAAGTGTGACTCCAGACTAATACCTCAATTTTTGCTCAGTAACGAAATTTTGTACGCCTTTTACCGTGCTCCAGTTGTTCATCAAAGCAAACAAACAAAAAATTGGTTGGTTAGAAATAGCATCACTATTTTGATACTGCAGCGTAAAAAGCCAATCTGAGGTGGGCCAATTGTCCTGCAATAGTAAGACTGCAATGTTTACTCAACATGGATATATCATACGCAATTTAATATGGGCAAGGGATGAGATGGGGAAATGGAGATGATTCTTTTAGTGAGCACAGAGGCAAAGGCCATAGGCAAGGTGAAACTGTGCTTGCAGCGGGAGCACAACAAATACACATCATGTCAATCTAGCTTCCTTTCCCAATTTGTAGGAGGGCATGGAACACCCTTCTTGAATCTAAACCACTGTAAAAAAGTTGCTGGATGGATAGGAGATAATGCTTCCAGTCACTTTCCTAGCATCACCCTGTCTTCTATACATTCCAGTCTCAGTAACCAAATTATCATTTGTAGATTCTGGCTTCTTGCTGAACCTGTTTCAAGTGGGACATGAGGAAACTGCATGTAGCGATGCCCAAATATTTGAACAGCCACACTCGCAAGAAGGTAATGGTGGAAAAATGCAATTACTGTTGCAGGAGTTTGATGATGATGAGACACAATTGCCAACAAGTGGTGTTGTTACATCAGCAAGTCAGGAGGATGACCAGCATGAGGAAGTGGAAGACGAAGTGGTGGAAGATGAAGTCACTGACCCAATCTGTAAAAGTGACATGCAGAGCGAGGACAGTAGTTCACAGGGGGAGCACCACAACAGGCATTAAGAGACAGTGGAGTGGCCAGAGACACAAGGTTGACACCTGTTCTCCAGACCACCAACATGGCTGAAGTTGTCAAGCCAAGTTTTAGGTATTCCTGAGTCTGGTGTTTTTTTAAAGACAGTCAAGTTAACCCAAAAAGGCCATTTGCAACATCTGCCATGCCAGCATCAGCAGGGGCAGGACAACTAGCAGCTTAACCACCACCAGCATGCTCAGGCAAATGCAAGCAAAGCACCTGACTACTTTAGCCAAATTCCAGGGTTCAGAAACAGTGTCTGCAGGTAATACCGCTGCTTCTTCCCTTGTGCATGCCAACCCCCTGTCCATGATGTAGGCGACGATGCCTCCCTCCCTGCACCTGTTGTTGCACACTTGCAACTACTGTCAGTAACCACTTCAATGTCCTTGACCCAGCACAGCAATCAGTTGTCGCTACCCCTGTCCTTGGAACGCAAGCGTAAATAAGCAGCTACCCACAGGCTGCAATACTAAATGGCCGCCATGATTCCAACTTGTTTACCCTGGAGATTTTGCCATTTAGGCTTGTGGAGATGGAAGCCTAATGCAACCTCATTGGTCGTTCCTTGGTACTCAGTCTCCAGCCACCACTATTTCTCTGATTTGTAGCCTTTGCCTTACAAAAGCACATGTCCCAAAAACTCAAACGTGCCTTACTGGAATGGTCCACTTAATCACCGACTCCTGGATAAGTGCTTCTGGCAAGTGATGTAACATTTCACTGGTGGCACATGGGTGAACATTGTGGAAGCTGGGACCCAGTTGGACCCTGGTACAGAACACGTGTTTCTGACACTGAGGACTGTGAGCCCTGCTAAAATCAGGATTGCCCCCATCTTCTACACCAGTTCCTGCACCTCCTCTTCTTTGCCCTGCATTTCAGAAATGTCAACATCAGTCGCAAGCTGGAAGCACTGCAGCACTGCCTCAGCCAAGCCGCAACAAGCTTGCTTGAAACTAATCTGCTTAGGTGACAAACAGCACACCATCGCGGAATCTAAAAGACCAGACTGATCTGTGGCTCTCACCCCTTAATGTAGAACCAGGCATGATTCACTCTGAAGGCATCAAAACTATGAATTAACACATGTGGAATTATATAATTAACAAAAAAGTGTGAAACAACTGAAAATATGTCTTATATTCTAGGTTCTTCAAAGTAGTCACCTTTTGCTTTGCTTACTGCTTTGCACACTCTTGGCATTCTCTTGATGAGCGTCAAGTAGAGTTGAGCGATACCGTCCGATACTTCAAAGTATCGGATCGGAATGGATCGGCCGATCTTTAAAAAAAGTATCGGTATCGCCGATTCCGATACCGGAAGTCCCATTCAAGTCTATGGGACTTCCGGTATCGGAATAAGAAAAACCCTGTTTTTGCCTTGTACAGCCTCTCTGGGGTCTGTACGGGCCTTTCGGGGGGCTGTGCCGGCCTGCCGGTGGTCTGTGCAGGCTCCGGTGGGCTGTGCCGGCCTGCCGGTGGTCTGTGCAGGCTCCAGTGGGCTGTGCCGGCCTGCCGGGGGGCTGTGCCGGCCTGCCGGTGGTCTGTGCAGGCTTCGGGGGTCTGTGCAGGCATCGTCCGATGGGACTACAAGTCCCATCGGGCGATGCCTGCTACCATGACAGTGATTGACACATTAGCCAATGATGGGAGAGTAGTAGTCCCATCATCCGGCTAATGTGTTAAATGTTAAAAAAAAAAAAAAAAAAAATACTACATACATACTACATACATACTACATGCTACATACATACTACATGCTACATACATACTACATGCATGCTACATACATACTACATGCTACATACATACTACATATATACTACATGCATGCTACATACATACTACATGCTACATACATACTGCATGCTACATACATACTACATACATACTACATACATACTACATGCATGCTACATGCATGCTACATACATACTACATACATACTACATACATACTACATGCATGCTACATACATACTACATGCATGCTACATGCATGCTACATACATACTACATGCTACATACATACCACATACATACTACATACATACTACATGCTACATACATACTACATATATACTACATGCATGCTACATACATACTACATGCTACATACATACCACATACATACTACATACATGCTACATGCTACATACATACTACATATATACTACATGCATGCTACATACATACTACATATATACTACATGCATGCTACATACATACTGCATGCTACATGCATGCTACATACATACTACATGCTACATACATACCACATATATACTACATACATACAATACATTCATACAATACATACATAGACATACAGTACATATAACATAGAGTAACATACTTACCAATACTTGTCACATTGTTCCCCGAAGCCATTGTCTTTTCCGGAATAAATATTAACATAACAAACCACAAAAATACTCACCCACGATCCGAAGCAGTCCACGAGTGTGTCCCACGACGATCTTGGGTAGAGAACTGCAGCATCAGCTGATGCTGCCGTTCTCTACGGACTGCAGGAATCCAATGACGGAAGGTAGGTATCCTTCCGCACTGTATTCCTCCGCCACTTAAAAAAAAAAGTCCCTAGTCTCACTTTATGCCATTGCTGTGTGGGAATTTCCCACGCAGAAAAAATCACTAATTCATGGAGATTGGAAAAGACTTAGTGTACATAAAAATCCCCTTAAAACACAATTTTATTAATGATCATAAAAACACACCTTCCCAGTGACGTTGAAAAAATGTCAAAAAATAAACCTAGTATAAGGTGCTGCATAGCCCTACATTAAGGCCTAACTGATACCTTCCTATCCGTGGAGGTTGGCACCCTAATAGTACGATATTGGCGCCCCCACTCAACGAGGACTATCCCTCACTTCCCTAGTGATCCCTAGTATCACAGAGGGGAAAACAATTTCCAAGATAGAACAGTAATGAAAAGATCAGAATGCCCTAGGAGTTATGCAGACCAAACAGATAATACAGCAATAAAAACATTTACCACATCATGATATCATGTGACCCACAAAGATAGCAGCTATTCTCACTTGGAGAGATAAACATCCTCAAATACAATCAGCAATTAATAAAAAGGTCACTTATCATGTCTCATGGGGGACCCTCAACGCGTTTCCCCGCCGTAGCGGTTCATCAGGAGGAATAGTCCTATCAAAGATATTGTTGCTGCTTCATGCCTGATACCTTCAATAATAGTGGCACCAGAAGTCTAGGAAACCGGATTTAAATAACCGGTGTGATTATTTTGCATACCACCCACTATCCGGCAGTCCAATCGGTGTGAAGATGCAAATAACTGAGAGCCAGGTGTGCAGCAAAAAATGTCATATACCTGAGAGCCCGCCGCTGCATTCAAAATTCAAAGCGGAAGAAGGGGTCATTAGCGTGCGTTCCACCGTGGGGCGTATCCAATATGGCGCCCATACTTCCGGTCGCGCAACCCCCTCAGCGGGTTGTAGCCTCCGGAACCATCCTGTGCGGGCAGAGCGGAGGGGAATCAAAGATGGCGCCGGCACTTCCGGTCACATGTTTCCCCTTTGCTCCCGGACACGCCCATAGTAACCAGCAATGGGCGCATCACAAATGTGGGCCGGACCTTTCGATCACATGTTTTCTCCCTACTCAATGATGTAAACAGACAGAGCGCATCACATGAAATCGCCAGGAAATAAAGAGTCTGCCCGCAATACAATGTCCCACAGATTTATCACAGTAAGGATGACCCCAATAAATCTAGTAGTACCAATGTCCTCATATTCGGCATAATGCTGCACATCAGAAATTCAAGGAATGTAGAAAAATAAAAATATGCATATTGCCATGCGATAAATCAAATCAACCATACAATGTGGTCCATGCCATACAGGCATCATCCAATATGCCAGACATATAGAACCCCTTATCATAACCCCCTATAACAGAAAAAAGGGCAAGTTCAACCAACCAGAGAATCAAAAGATCATAAAAAACAGGCATATGAGATGCATTCATTCATCCCATTAGGGAAGACCGATTGCAGTCTGAACATCCATTCACACTCCCGTCTCAGAATTAAATTGTCCAGATTACCTCCCCTAGCCCTTGGTTTGATTAATTCTATCATATTAAAAGTGATGTCACCCATTCGACCCTGATGTATACCATTGATGTGTCTGGCGACAGGGGTATCACGTTTATTTCTGATATCCCCCAGGTGTTCACCCACCCTCACCCTTAATTCTCTAGTGGTTTTTCCCACATAATCCAATGGGCAGGTACACATGGCCTTATAGACCAGACCTGTTGATTTACAGTTTCCAAAATCCCTCAGATAAAAGGTCTTACCATTGTGTGAACTCATAAAGGTTTTACATTGAAGCATATATTTGCATTTAGTACAGTCCCCACACTTGAAGAAGCCCAAAGGTTTTCTATCTAACCATGTACCCGTTCCCTTGGGTCTTTGGTAGAGGCTGTGCACAAGCCGATCCCCTATAGATCTCCCTTTTCTATATGTAATAGAGGGTTTAGATGGTACCAGCCCCTTCAAGTTCGGGTCAGCTAAGAGTATCCCCCAGTGCTTTTTAAGAACATGGTACACCCTGTCTGACTGACCATCATACGTGCCAATAAGTCTGACAACAGTGTCCCTGACAGTATCTTCTTTTTTTGGCTGGAGGAGAGAGGGCCTATCCGCTATGAATGCTTCATGCCATGGCCCATTCAAGAAACGTGGGGGATAACCCCTGTTTCTAAATCTATTATATAGGTCATTGGCTTGTTTTCTATAGACACTCAACTCCGTGCAGTTCCTTCGAACCCTAAGGAACTGCCCTTTGGGTATCCCCCTCCTCAAAGGTTCCGGGTGATGGCTTGTCCATCTCAACAGACTATTTGTTGCAGTAGGCTTCCGATAGGTACACGTACTAATCCTTCCATCATCATTCTTTGAAATCGTCAAATCCAGGAAGTTAATACTTGTGGTGTGACACTCTGAGGTAAATCTAAGTCCCACTATATTCCCATTGATACATTCAATGAAACGAAGAAAATCTGACTCAGGGCCAGACCAGAATATCAGAATGTCATCGATATATCTGGCCCATAGATTGATAAACGGAGTCCACCACTCCTCTTCCCCCCCAAAAATGTGGGTTTCCTCCCACCAGCCCAGGAAGATATTAGCATACGTGGGGGCACAGGGGCTCCCCATCGCAGTCCCCCTGAGCTGGTGGAAGTACTTACAATCGAAGAGGAAGTAATTCCTGGTGAGGACAAATCCCAACAATTTTTTAATGAAACAATTATGTGTTTGACGCTCAACTGCTCTCATTTGTAGAAAATGGGTAACCGCCTTCAAGCCCCACTCATGTGGAATACAACTATACAGTGCCTCCACATCGATAGACGCCAGCAGGGTGTTTTCCTGCAGAACAACACCCTCCAGCAGGTTCAACAAATGTGATGTGTCACGTATATAGGACGGTAATGTGGTCACAAATGGTCTTAGGACTTTATCCAGATATACACCACTATTCTGAGTGAGCGAGTCTATTCCAGAAACTATAGGGCGACCTTTAAGTGGTTCAAACCCCTTATGAACCTTTGGTAATGCATAAAAAGTTGCTATTGTGGGAGAATTCGGAAATAAAAACCGAAATTCATTATCCGAAATCACCCTATTCTCTTTAGCTTCACTTAGAATGGATAATAACTCATTTTTGTATCCAGATGTTGGATTATCCCGTAGGACTTCATATGTGTCCTCATGATTCAGGAGCGCATAGCACATTGCCCTATATTTATTATGATCCAGAAGCACCAGGTTACCCCCCTTATCTGAGGCTTTAATAATTATTCTGGCATTTTTTTCAAGTCCCTCAAGAGCCAACTCTTCAGAACGGGAAAGATTAGATGGATGACTCTGATTTATACTTGAAATTTTACGGAGATCCTCCTCCACCATCTTGGTAAAAATATCAATGCTCAAAACCTCATTATTAGGTGGCAACCTGGTGCTCCTATTTTTCAGGGTAGTAAAGGGGCCCAAACCCCGTGGTTGCTCGTTCTCCCTTAGGAGACTAGTCAGAGCTTCCAGGCCCTCTATGTCTTCTTCAGCTAAACCCAATTGGAGACACTGTTCACGGTCATGCTGCTTAAAGAAAAGTTTCCATTTCAGATTGCGACAAAATAAGTTCAGATCTTTGACCCAATTAAAGCAGTTAAATGTATTAGTTGGTACAAAATTAAGACCCTTCTGCAACACACAATATTCATCTTTAGACAATTCATATGATGACAAATTGATAATTTGCCCCTGATCAATTACATTTTTCTCCTCAGGTCGTATCCTACTGTTGGACCTCTGTCCAAAAAAGATTGTGATACAGAGGATGATGATCCCGAGGAGGAATGTTGTACCCTCCTTCCTCCCCCCATATCCCTTTGTCTGTGCTGATTTCTTGATGGACGCCATCTCGACCTATTGTGTCCACTTATTCCCCGGAGACTGTTTGAGTTATCTACTCGTTCAGTGTCAGATGTATCAATATCTGAGGAAGATACCTCAGTTTGATTCACCACTTGATATCCATAGGCCCTGTTCTCTTTAAAGTCAGTCAGATCACGTGTAAATTGTAAGTGTTTACGATCCTTAAGATTGGTCTGAAATTTCTCGACTGATGTTTGAAGAATATCCTCCCTTCGTACAAAATCAGGATCAGTTTTAAATTTTTTTGCCTTTTCAATTAGATCATTTAACTTTTTGGTAGATTCCTCAAACAACCTTTTCTCCTCGGTTAGGAGAAGTAACATAAAGCGAGTAGAGGACTCAACAGACTCTTTAATCCAATTAGCAAGAAACTCAGGATTGGCCGTTCGGGGAGAGGGCTGTATATTAATACGTAAGCCCTTGGGTACAATTTTATTTTTAATGTAACTTTCCAACCCCCTTACCTCCCACTAGGATTTTATATTTTCCTTGTAGGCATGATAGAGGTCTTTAAATAAAGTTTTAAGAGAGGGGCTATCAGAATTATCAAGTAATGGATTTGTAGAAAACACCTGGTTGGCATCCTGTGCCCAAAGCTCAGTATTAATTGGGGTTGATAAGAAACTGGCCATATCAGAACAAACTTAAACCAGAAAAAATCACTAATTCATGGAGATTGGAAAAGACTTAGTGTACATAAAAATCCCCTTAAAACACAATTTTATTAATGATCAT
Organism: Dendrobates tinctorius; assembly: GCF_039654945.1. Taxonomy (NCBI): domain Eukaryota; kingdom Metazoa; phylum Chordata; class Amphibia; order Anura; family Dendrobatidae; genus Dendrobates; species Dendrobates tinctorius. The sequence goes on from NW_027361817.1 coordinate 6,044,966, forward strand.
AAAAACACACCTTCCCAGTGACGTTGAAAAAATGTCAAAAAATAAACCTAGTATAAGGTGCTGCATAGCCCTACATTAAGGCCTAACTGATACCTTCCTATCCGTGGAGGTTGGCACCCTAATAGTACGATATTGGCGCCCCCACTCAACGAGGACTATCCCTCACTTCCCTAGTGATCCCTAGTATCACAGAGGGGAAAACAATTTCCAAGATAGAACAGTAATGAAAAGATCAGAATGCCCTAGGACTTATGCAGACCAAACAGATAATACAGCAATAAAAACATTTACCACATCATGATATCATGTGACCCACAAAGATAGCAGCTATTCTCACTTGGAGAGATAAACATCCTCAAATACAATCAGCAATTAATAAAAAGGTCACTTATCATGTCTCATGGGGGACCCTCAACGCGTTTCCCCGCCGTAGCGGTTCATCAGGAGGAATAGTCCTATCAAAGATATTGTTGCTGCTTCATGCCTGATACCTTCAATAATAGTGGCACCAGAAGTCTAGGAAACCGGATTTAAATAACCGGTGTGATTATTTTGCATACCACCCACTATCCGGCAGTCCAATCGGTGTGAAGATGCAAATAACTGAGAGCCAGGTGTGCAGCAAAAAATGTCATATACCTGAGAGCCCGCCGCTGCATTCGAAATTCAAAGCGGAAGAAGGGGTCATTAGCGTGCGTTCCACCGTGGGGCGTATCCAATATGGCGCCCATACTTCCGGTCGCGCAACCCCCTCAGCGGGTTGTAGCCTCCGGAACCATCCTGTGCGGGCAGAGCGGAGGGGAATCAAAGATGGCGCCGGCACTTCCGGTCACATGTTTCCCCTTTGCTCCCGGACACGCCCATAGTAACCAGCAATGGGCGCATCACCAATGTGGGCCGGACCTTTCGATCACATGTTTTCTCCCTACTCAATGATGTAAACAGACAGAGCGCATCACATGAAATCGCCAGGAAATAAAGAGTCTGCCCGCAATACAATGTCCCACAGATTTATCACAGTAAGGATGACCCCAATAAATCTAGTAGTACCAATGTCCTCATATTCGGCATAATGCTGCACATCAGAAATTCAAGGAATGTAGAAAAATAAAAATATGCATATTGCTATGCGATAAATCAAATCAACCATACAATGTGGTCCATGCCATACAGGCATCATCCAATATGCCAGACATATAGAACCCCTTATCATAACCCCCTATAACAGACAAAAAGGGCAAGTTCAACCAACCAGAGAATCAAAAGATTCCTCCTCGGGATCATCATCCTCTGTATCACAATCTTTTTTGGACAGAGGTCCAACAGTAGGATACGACCTGAGGAGAAAAATGTAATTGATCAGGGGCAAATTATCAATTTGTCATCATATGAATTGTCTAAAGATGAATATTGTGTGTTGCAGAAGGGTCTTAATTTTGTACCAACTAATACATTTAACTGCTTTAATTGGGTCAAAGATCTGAACTTATTTTGTCGCAATCTGAAATGGAAACTTTTCTTTAAGCAGCATGACCGTGAACAGTGTCTCCAATTGGGTTTAGCTGAAGAAGACATAGAGGGCCTGGAAGCTCTGACTAGTCTCCTAAGGGAGAACGAGCAACCACGGGGTTTGGGCCCCTTCACTACCCTGAAAAATAGGAGCACCAGGTTGCCACCTAATAATGAGGTTTTGAGCATTGATATTTTTACCAAGATGGTGGAGGAGGATCTCCGTAAAATTTCAAGTATAAATCAGAGTCATCCATCTAATCTTTCCCGTTCTGAAGAGTTGGCTCTTGAGGGACTTTAAAAAATGCCAGAATAATTATTAAAGCCTCGGATAAGGGGGGTAACCTGGTGCTTCTGGATCATAATAAATATAGGGCAATGTGCTATGCGCTCCTGAATCATGAGGACACATATGAGGTCCTACGGGATAATCCAACATCTGGATACAAAAATGAGTTATTATCCATTCTAAGTGAAGCTAAAGAGAATAGGGTGATTTCGGATAATGAATTTCGGTTTTTATTTCCGAATTCTCCCACAATAGCAACTTTTTATGCATTACCAAAGGTTCATAAGGGGTTTGAACCACTTAAAGGTCGCCCTATAGTTTCTGGAATAGACTCGCTCACTCAGAATAGTGGTGTATATCTGGATAAAGTCCTAAGACCATTTGTGACCACAATACCGTCCTATATACGTGACACATCACATTTGTTGAACCTGCTGGAGGGTGTTGTTCTGGAGGAAAACACCCTGCTGGCGTCTATCGATGTGGAGGCACTGTATAGTTGTATTCCACATGAGTGGGGCTTGAAGGCGGTTACCCATTTTCTACAAATGAGAGCAGTTGAGTGTCAAACACATAATTGTTTCATTAAAAAATTGTTGGGATTTGTCCTCACCAGGAATTACTTCCTCTTCGATTGTAAGTACTTCCACCAGCTCAGGGGGACTGCGATGGGGAGCCCCTGTGCCCCCACGTATGCTAATATCTTCCTGGGCTGGTGGGAGGAAACCCACATTTTTGGGGGGGAAGAGGAGTGGTGGACTCCGTTTAGCAATCTATGGGCCAGATATATCGATGACATTCTGATATTCTGGTCTGGCCCTGAGTCAGATTTTCTTCGTTTCATTGAATGTATCAATGGGAATATAGTGGGACTTAGATTTACCTCAGAGTGTCACACCACAAGTATTAACTTCCTGGATTTGACGATTTCAAAGAATGATGATGGAAGGATTAGTACGTGTACCTATCGGAAGCCTACTGCAACAAATAGTCTGTTGAGATGGACAAGCCATCACCCGGAACCTTTGAGGAGGGGGATACCCAAAGGGCAGTTCCTTAGGGTTCGAAGGAACTGCACGGAGTTGAGTGTCTATAGAAAACAAGCCAATGACCTATATAATAGATTTAGAAACAGGGGTTATCCCCCACGTTTCTTGAATGGGCCATGGCATGAAGCATTCATAGCGGATAGGCCCTCTCTCCTCCAGCCAAAAAAAGAAGATACTGTCAGGGACACTGTTGTCAGACTTATTGGCACGTATGATGGTCAGTCAGACAGGGTGTACCATGTTCTTAAAAAGCACTGGGGGATACTCTTAGCTGACCCGAACTTGAAGGGGCTGGTACCATCTAAACCCTCTATTACATATAGAAAAGGGAGATCTATAGGGGATCGGCTTGTGCACAGCCTCTACCAAAGACCCAAGGGAACGGGTACATGGTTAGATAGAAAACCTTTGGGCTTCTTCAAGTGTGGGGACTGTACTAAATGCAAATATATGCTTCAATGTAAAACCTTTATGAGTTCACACAATGGTAAGACCTTTTATCTGAGGGATTTTGGAAACTGTAAATCAACAGGTCTGGTCTATAAGGCCACGTGTACCTGCCCATTGGATTATGTGGGAAAAACCACTAGAGAATTAAGGGTGAGGGTGGGTGAACACCTGGGGGATATCAGAAATAAACGTGATACCCCTGTCGCCAGACACATCAATGGTATACATCAGGGTCGAATGGGTGACATCACTTTTAATATGATAGAATTAATCAAACCAAGGGCTAGGGGAGGTAATCTGGACAATTTAATTCTGAGACGGGAGTGTGAATGGATGTTCAGACTGCAATCGGTCTTCCCTAATGGGATGAATGAATGCATCTCATATGCCTGTTTTTTATGATCTTTTGATTCTCTGGTTGGTTGAACTTGCCCTTTTTGTCTGTTATAGGGGGTTATGATAAGGGGTTCTATATGTCTGGCATATTGGATGATGCCTGTATGGCATGGACCACATTGTATGGTTGATTTGATTTATCGCATGGCAATATGCATATTTTTATTTTTCTACATTCCTTGAATTTCTGATGTGCAGCATTATGCCGAATATGAGGACATTGGTACTACTAGATTTATTGGGGTCATCCTTACTGTGATAAATCTGTGGGACATTGTATTGCGGGCAGACTCTTTATTTCCTGGCGATTTCATGTGATGCGCTCTGTCTGTTTACATCATTGAGTAGGGAGAAAACATGTGATCGAAAGGTCCGGCCCACATTGGTGATGCGCCCATTGCTGGTTACTATGGGCGTGTCCGGGAGCAAAGGGGAAACATGTGACCGGAAGTGCCGGCGCCATCTTTGATTCCCCTCCGCTCTGCCCGCACAGGATGGTTCCGGAGGCTACAACCCGCTGAGGGGGTTGCGCGACCGGAAGTATGGGCGCCATATTGGATACGCCCCACGGTGGAACGCACGCTAATGACCCCTTCTTCCGCTTTGAATTTCGAATGCAGCGGCGGGCTCTCAGGTATATGACATTTTTTGCTGCACACCTGGCTCTCAGTTATTTGCATCTTCACACCGTTTGGACTGCCGGATAGTGGGTGGTATGCAAAATAATCACACCGGTTATTTAAATCTGGTTTCCTAGACTTCTGGTGCCACTATTATTGAAGGTATCAGGCATGAAGCAGCAACAATATCTTTGATAGGACTATTCCTCCTGATGAACCGCTACGGCGGGGAAACACGTTGAGGGTCCCCCATGAGACATGATAAGTGACCTTTTTATTAATTGCTGATTGTATTTGAGGATGTTTATCTCTCCAAGTGAGAATAGCTGCTATCTTTGTGGGTCACATGATATCATGATGTGGTAAATGTTTTTATTGCTGTATTATCTGTTTGGTCTGCATAAGTCCTAGGGCATTCTGATCTTTTCATTACTGTTCTATCTTGGAAATTGTTTTCCCCTCTGTGATACTAGGGATCACTAGGGAAGTGAGGGATAGTCCTCGTTGAGTGGGGGCGCCAATATCGTACTATTAGGGTGCCAACCTCCACGGATAGGAAGGTATCAGTTAGGCCTTAATGTAGGGCTATGCAGCACCTTATACTAGGTTTATTTTTTGACATTTTTTCAACGTCACTGGGAAGGTGTGTTTTTATGATCATTAATAAAATTGTGTTTTAAGGGGATTTTTATGTACACTGGGAATTTCCCACGCAGCAATGGCATAAAGTGAGACTAGGGACTTTTTTTTTTTTTAAGTGGCGGAGGAATACAGTGCGGAAGGATACCTACCTTCCGTCATTGGATTCCTGCAGCCCGTAGAGAACGGCAGCATCATCTGATGCTGCAGTTCTCTACCCAAGATCGTCGTGGGACACACTCGTGGACTGCTTCGGATCGTGGGTGAGTATTTTTGTGGTTTGTTATGTTAATGTTTATTCCGGAAAAGACAATGGCTTCGGGGAACAATGTGACAAGTATTGGTAAGTATGTTACTCTATGTTATATGTACTGTATGTCTATGTATGTATTGTATGAATGTATTGTATGTATGTAGTATATATGTGGTATGTATGTAGCATGTAGTATGTATGTAGTATGTATGTAGCATGCATGTAGCATGCAGTATGTATGTAGCATGCATGTAGTATATATGTAGTATGTATGTAGCATGCATGTAGTATATATGTAGTATGTATGTAGCATGTAGCATGTATGTAGTATGTATGTGGTATGTATGTAGCATGTAGTATGTATGTAGCATGCATGTAGTATATATGTAGTATGTATGTAGCATGTAGTATGTATGTAGTATGTATGTAGTATGTATGTGGTATGTATGTAGCATGTAGTATGTATGTAGCATGCATGTAGTATGTATGTAGTATGTATGTAGTATGTATGTAGCATGCATGTAGCATGCATGTAGTATGTATGTAGTATGTATGTAGTATGTATGTAGTATATATGTAGTATGTATGTAGCATGTAGCATGTATGTAGTATGTATGTGGTATGTATGTAGCATGTAGTATGTATGTAGCATGCATGTAGTATATATGTAGTATGTATGTAGCATGTAGTATGTATGTGGTATGTATGTAGCATGTAGTATGTATGTAGCATGCATGTAGTATGTATGTAGTATGTATGTAGTATGTATGTAGCATGTATGTAGTATGTATGTAGTATGTATGTAGCATGTAGTATGTATGTAGCATGCATGTAGTATATATGTAGTATGTATGTAGCATGTAGTATGTATGTAGCATGTAGTATGTATGTAGCATGCATGTAGTATGTATGTAGCATGCATGTAGTATGTATGTAGTATGTATGTAGTATTTTTTTTTTTTTTTTAACATTTAACACATTAGCCGGATGATGGGACTACTACTGTCCCATCATTGGCTAATGTGTCAATCACTGTCATGGTAGCAGGCATCGCCAGATGGGACTTGTAGTCCCATCGGACGATGCTTGCACAGACCCCCAGACATCAGCACAGCCCCCTGGCAGGCCGGCATAGCCCCCCGGCAGGCCGGCACAGCCCCCCGGCAGGCCGGTACAGACCCCCACAGGGTGCACAGACCACCGGCAGGCCGGCACAGCCCCCGGCAGGCCGGTACAGACCCCCACAGGGTGCACAGACCACCGGCAGGCCGGCACAGCCCCCCGGCAGGCCGGGACAGACCCCGGGCAGTCCACATAGCCCCCCGGCAGGCCGGCAGAGACCCCCAGAAGGCCCGAAATGACGGCGCATCATGATGCGCACACACCGCGCATCATGATGACGTCAGGCTGTCAATCAACTTTGAACTTCCGATTCCGATGCCGAATTCCGATATTGAAAAAATATCGGAAGTCGGTATCGGAATTCCGATACAGCAAGTATCGGCCGATACCCGATACTTGCGGTATCGGAATGCTCAACACTAGCGTCAAGTGGTAGTCAATGGAAATGGTCTTCCAACAGTCTTGAAGGAGTTCCCAGAGATGCTTAGCACTTATTGTCCCTTTTGCCTTCACTCTGCGGTCAAGCTTACCCCAAACCATCTCGATTGGCTTCAGGTCTGGTGACTGTGGAGGCCAGGTCATCTGGCGTAGCACCCCATCACTCTCTTTCTTTGTCAAATAGCTCTTACACAGCCTGGAGGTGTGTTTGGGGTCATTGTCCTGTTGAAAAATAAATGATGGTCCAACTAAACGCAAACCGGATGGAATAGCATGCTGCTGCAAGATGCTGTGGTAGCCATGCTGGTTCAGTATGCCTTCAATTTTGAATAAATCCCCAACAGTGTCACCAGCAAAGCACCCCCACACCATCACACCTCCTCCTCCTCCATGCTTCATGGTGGGAACCAGGCATGTAGAGTTCATCCGTTCACCTTTTCTCCGTCACACAAAGACACGGTGGTTGGAACCAAAGATCTCAAATTTGGACTCATCAGACCAAAGCACAGATTTCCACTGGTCTAATGTCCATTCCTTGTGTTTTTTAGCCCAAACAAGTCTCTTCTGCTTGTTGCCTGTACTTAGCAGTGGTTTCCTAGCAGCTATTTTACCATGAAGGCCTGCTGCACAAAGTCTCCTCTTAACAGTTGTTGCAGAGATGTGTCTGCTGCTAGAACTCTGTGTGGCATTGACCTGGTCTCTAATCTGAGCTGCTGTTAACCTGCGATTTCTGAGGCTGGTGACTCAGATGAACTTATCCTCTGCAGCAGAGGTGACTCTTGGTCTTCCTTTCCTGGGGTGGTCCTCATGTGAAGCAGTGTCTTTGTAGCGCTTGATGGCTTTTGCCACTGCACTTGGGGACACTTTCAAAGTTTTCCCTATTTTTCAGACTAACTGACCTTCATTTCTTAAAGTAATGATAGCCACTTATTTTTCTTTACTTAGCTGCTTTCTTCTTGCCATAATACAAATTTTAACAGTCTATTCAGTAGGACTATCAGCTGTGTATCCACCAGACTTCTGCACAACACAACTGATGGTCCCAACCCCATTTATAAGGCAAGAAATCCCACTTATTAAACCTGACAGGGCATGCCTGTGAAGTGAAAACCATTTCCGGTGACTACCTCTTGAATCTCATCAAAGAATGCCAAGAGTGTGCAAAGCAGTAATCAAAGTAAAAGGTGGCTACTTTGAAGAACCTAGAATATAAGACATATTTTCAGTTGTTTCACGCTTTTTTGTTAATTATATAATTCCACATGTGTTAATTCACAGTTTTGATGCCTTCCGAGTGAATCTACAAATTTCATAGTCATGAAATTAAAGAAAACTCTTTGAATGAGAAGGTGTGTCCAAACTTTTGGTCTGTAATGTGCTTGTGAAAGTATGCTGCATGTGTGCCCTTTTCCGCAAGTTAACTACAACTGTTGCTGCCCTGGCAGTGCTGCAGCAGCATTTGCAACTTCCAGCTCACCGACTGATGTGCAATGGATGTGCAATGTCACCATGCGTAGAAACTCAACATTTCATATGTTGGCAAGGCTTTGTGTGCAGCAGAGGGCAATAGTTGAAGCGATAATGCCATAATCAACATCACCACCCCTCTTCTCTGTCTACTGAAATGCTCACTACTCATAACTAAAGATGAGACTTTACAGTCAGAGCAATTTCAGACAGAGCAAGAAACTATACTAGTTAATGCTACACAGCCCATCTTCTCAATGCAGATAGTAGTACTCAAATGACTTTCATCCTGTCTCTTCATCGTGGATAGCCTGAAGACGAGGAGAAGAGGGAGTATGAGGGCAACGAGGAGGAGGATTAGGAGGACAACAACATGGAGGGTGGATACAGGTATGTCTTGGCTGTTGGCAGTCTAGCAGAGAATGATGATTTTATGTTCTCCTACCTTTCTCGTGACCCTTACATTGTACGCATTATAGCCAACGATAAATACTGATTAGTTACCCTTCTAAACCCATGATACAAAGAGAACTTTACATGTTTCCTTCCCATGGTGGAGAAGTATATAAAAATGTTGCAGTACCAGAAGGCCTTAGTTGAAGAATTATTTAAAAAATTCCCATCTGACGCTGGCGGTATCGGTCAAAGTTCCTTGGACAACCAAGGAGTAGAGATGAGGGAGACACACATCAGATGCAGCAGAGGCAGGGGAACACTCTCAAAGGTCTGGGACAGGTTTCTCAAACCCTCCCATTGCCCAGGCCCTAATGCGCTGGGTACTCTGACAAAGAGAGAAATGTTTTGGAAGATGCTGAAAGAGTACCAGCATCCTTTGTGTCTTGCAGTTATTGGGTATCCAAGAGAGTCATGTGGCACAAACTGTCTCTCTATGCCCTGGAGGTCTTCACCTTCCCTGATGTCAGAGTGGGTTTTTAGTGCAACTGGGGACATTATAACAGACTAGCTGAAGAGCCCGGAGGTTAGCGTGCACTCAAGTCCAATGGTGAGGTGCAGGTGTAACGGACCAGTAGGTCCTATTACCAATAACAGTCTAATTCACTGCACACTCAGAGGGATTTATGCAAATAAGTGCTTATTTTATTATATACAAAACATGTGGGAGCCAAACAAGAATATATAGCACGAAGTAGAAGCGATATAATTAACACGACGTTTCGGCTCAGTCCGAGCCTTTATCACTTTTATCGCTGCAAATAAAAAGAAATCCATCAGAGGATGCAAACATAGAGAGAAGAGATTACAACACCATACAGAATCCATACAAAATACAAAATAATCCCAATATATTACAGTAGTAAAAATATATACAAGATATATACAAATATACACGATCTAGATATGTTTTGGTCAAATCTTTGATTTTATGAGTAATAGTAGAAACCGGATCCCTGGGGATAATCCCATATGTGTTGGTGTCAGACAACTGTCTATACACTTCCCTATTATAATCAGTGTAATTCATAACCACCAAAGCACCGCCTTTATCGGCCGGTTTGATTATGATGTCCTTATTATTGTGGATGGAATTAAGGGCTTGTTTTTCAGCAGGTGACAGATTAGAGTGAGTAGGAAAAAGACCGAGTTGTGCCTGATGGGAAAGCATTTTGACCTCACGGTCCACTAGCGAACTGAATGTCTCCGCCGCATGGTATGTGTTCGGAGGACAGAATTTACTCGGATTACGAAGACCAAGTGCAGAGATAGACAATTCAGGAACCTGAGTATCACAAGATATTGGAGTCCCCTCACCCATAGGGTTAGGGGACAGGCCAAAATGAGTTTTAAGTCTAATGGTTCCACAAAATCGCTTGAGATCTTTCTCAAGTTGGAACGAGTCCCACTTAGGAGTGGGACAAAAGGAAAGTCCCTTCTGCAACACAGAGAGCTCCGATGGGGAGAGGAGATAGTCTGAAATGTTGATCACTAGGTCTGATGCTACATCCGTCGTCTCACCTGTGAGCGGGTTGCCATCCTTTCTCCTGCCTCGCCTGGTGGGTCTGTGGTTCGCTGATCTCCCCTGCGGCCTCTTCCTAAAAAACGTTGTCTGCCAGAGTTTATGGAGGAGTCGCTTCCGGAACTGAAGGACCCGTTTCTCCGTTGATAATATGGTCTGCGCCAGGGGCCCATAGTAGTGGATGTATCGTTCCATTTATATACTCTGTTCATAGAATAGTCGTCTGAGTCACGCTGAAATTTCGGCCTCTTCCGTTCCTGTAGAGACTTTTGGTGTTCAGACAGGATTTTCTCGGTTTTGGTTTTCAGAGATGTCTCATACTGCACATTATATTGCGTACTTAGGATTGTATGGACATCATGGACTACATATTGTCTATTACAGGGATCAACTTATCCCTCTATAACGTATTATAGCAACACACTATACTCCCCTTATGCTGATACTTTGCATGACCTTCTAGAGACAATAGGACATTTACACATATGAGTCTATTAATCATGATTTTGACGATTCCTTTCAGCCATCTTTCTTGGGCTATTCTCTTGGGAGTTCTATTCCTCTTTATTCAAAGATCCGACTTTCAATTCAGGTAATCCCTTTTTCTTCTATTCTACCTAAGATGGTGCTAGTTTACTGAGCCTTGTATATCCATGTTTTCCATGTACTGTCATAATGTATATTTGTATATATCTTGTATATATTTTTACTACTGTAATATATTGGGATTATTTTGTATTTTGTATGGATTCTGTATGGTGTTGTAATCTCTTCTCTCTATGTTTGCATCCTCTGATGGATTTCTTTTTATTTGCAGCGATAAAAGTGATAAAGGCTCGGACTGAGCCGAAACGTCATGTTAATTATATCGCTTCTACTTCGTGCTATATATTCTTGTTTGGCTCCCACATGTTTTGTATATAATAAAATAAGCACTTATTTGCATAAATCCCTCTGAGTGTGCAGTGAATTAGACTATTATTAGCTGAAGAGCCCGGCGCTGCCTGGGCATAGTAACTAACTACGGTTAGTTATAACAAATTATAATGATTATATCTATATATATAAAGCTGAGTGTATAGCCCGCCCACTCCGCATAGCCACATTTACTAAAATATCCCACATCATCCTGTCAGCCAGTGCTACCAGACTTCTACCCCTAATATCCCACATCGTCCCATCAGCCAGAGCCACCGGACTTCTAATATCCCACATCATCCTGTTAAAGCCACCGGACTACTACTATACCTAATATCCCACATCATCCCGTCAGCCAGAGCCACCGGACAACTACCACTAATATCCCACATCATCCCGTCAGCCAAAGCCACCGGACTACTACCCCTAATATCGCAAATCATCCCATTAGCCAGAGCCACTGGACTACTACCCCTAATATCCCGCATTATCCTGTCAACCAGAGCCACTGGACTACTCCCCCTAATATCCCACATCATCCCATCAGAGCCACCGGACTACTACCCCTAATATCCCACATCATCCCGTCACATCCGCGGGACTACTACCCCTAATATCCCACATCATCCTGTCAGCCAGAGCCACCAGACAACTACCACTAATATCCCACATCATCCCATCACAGCCACTGGACTACTACCCCTAATATCCCACATCATCCCATCAGCCCGAGCCACCGGACTCCTACCCCTAATATCGCACATCATCACATCAGCCAGGGCCACCGGACTACTACCCCTAATATCCCGCATCATCCTGTCAGCCTGGGGTCAGAACCAGAGCGCTGAGTGGAACGGTCCTAACTTCCACACCGGGGATCCCTTTAGGAGAGGTCTGGCGTCAGAACCAGAGCGCTGAGTGGATTGGCCCTGACTTCCATACCAATGATCCCTTTAATAGAACTCTGGGGTGAGAATCAGAGCGCTGAGGGATTTACTGTAACTTCCATACCAGAGATCCCTTTAAGAAAGCCTGGGATCAGAACCAGAGCGCTGAGTGGATTTGCCTTGACTTGCATACCAATGATCCCTTTAATTGAACCCTGGGGTCAGAATCAGAGCGCTGAGGGATTTGCCCTAACTTCTGTACAGGAGATCCCTTTAAGAGAGCCTATGGTCAGTACCAGTGCATTTGAAGGCAATTGCCCTGACTTCCATACCGAGGATCCCTTTAAGAGATGACTGGGGTCAGTACCAAAGTGCAGATTGGATTTGCCCTCACTTCCATACCAGGGATCCCTTTAAGAGGGACCTTGGGTCAGAACCAGAGCGCTGAGTGGATTTTCTCTAACTTCAATACTGGGGATCCCTTTAAGAAAGCCTGGGATCAGAACCAGAGCGCTGGATGGATTTGCCCTGACTTGCATACCAATGATCCCTTTAATAGAACCCTGGGGTCAGAATCAGAGCACTGAGGGATTTGCCCTAACTTCCGTACAGGAGATCCCTTTAAGAGAGCCTGGGGTCAGTACCAGAGCATTTGAAGGCAATTGCCCTGACTTCCATACTGAGGATCCCTTTAAGAGAGGCATGGGGTCAGACCCAAAGCACTGGATGGATTTGCCCTGCCTTCCATACCGGAGATCCCTTTAAGAAAGGCCTGGGGTCAGTACCAAAACGCTGAGTGGATTTGCCCTAACTTGCATACCATTGATCCATGGGAGGGGGGATTCATTTCTGTCATATGCTCTGTGCTCCTTTCTGGGGGGCAGACAATGGCTGGGAGCTTATGTTCCTGGGTATACAAGATTTCTCCCTCCATGTCAGTGTCTGCTGAGGTGTTGTCAAGTGGGAAAACTTGCTCTTAGCAACTATCACAGCTCAGCTACTTTTAACCAGCTCTGGTGAAATGAGAGATGCTTAGTGATTGGTTGCAAGGAAAACTGTTGATCATAGTAACCAATCACAGCTGAGCTTCTTTTGAACAGCTCAGGTGAAATGAAAGATGCTTTGTGATTGGTTAGTGATACACACATATATACATTTATTTTAATATACAGAGATAGGCGCATCCACCTGTCAACTGAAAATGCTGACAGGCTAACTCTTAATAAAATGAGCAAGGGCTGGATTGTGCAAGACTTTTTTACACCACTAGATGACAGCAGCAGAACATATACCCAAATCCAGTGTTTTATTTTTTTTTCCAATAACATGAACCCATTCCCACCCAAAATTGGGCATATGCTTCAAGATTTAATCTTTTTTGTGTCTTCCTCCTCCTTTTCCTCCTACAGCACCATATCAATAGGGTTATCATGCTACCCTTGCTATACATTTTTTAAGGATGTTTATGATGCGTGCATTAACAATTTTTAGAGGCCTACCTAAAACAATCTTTGATGTATATGTATACCACCCAGGGGGGTAAATATTTTTCAGCCCATGCACTTTGTGCTTGTGCATTAGCACAACTCCTTAATAATGTGGAAAAAAAATTTCTGAGGTCCTCCACTACATCTCTTCCAAGGGGTATTGGAGTGCCTTCTTCTAATTTTTGGCATCCCTTGCACTTAGTGCATGCGCTTTACCAGTATAGGAGATCCTCTCCTTTGTAATGGGAAAAAAACTTTTCTGAGGCTCCACATTCTCGCTGTGGGGAAAGTTTTGGAAACCAAAAGAGTCAGTGGGTTCTGTTAGTATATGATCCAGTCCATTGTTATGAGCTGTCAAGTGGTCATCACATAGGGAGTACTCTCACTGCATACAGGATTTCTTTGGTGGAACAGGAGAGTTTGTACAGTAAGAACAGAAGATACTGATCTCCTCTATATCAGGCTGAGTAGATGCAAAATTTTCCACAATATTCCACAGCAGGGTTGATGGAATAACAGTTCTTGATGCTGCTACAGTAAACTAATCATTTTTTTCAGGGCTAATTCAAATAAATCCTATTCTTTTATAATAATAATACTGCTCTTATCTTCACTTCATCTACAGTACGGTGTGGCAGTACGCATACCGTAAGAAAGGCCATCTAGTCAGGAATTATTATTTTATAAATTCTAAACCTTGCTGTTGCATTTCTCCATGTAGTCATTGATCTATTAATATTTTTTACAGAGTTTGCTGCTGCCACATACAAGAAACAATCTTTTCAAGGCCGGTTGAAATCCTTTTTATATTCTACAATAATACTGCTCTTATCTGCAGTTTGTCTATGGTAAGGTATTGCAGTAGGTACAGCATATGACAGTCAACTAATAATCCCTCATTAGTTGACTAAGCCTTGTTGCTTCTTATTTCTATGCACTCATTGACTGATTCATGTTTTTTATGGTGATGTTCTGTCAGAAATTCATGAAAGCCGGCAGTGTTACTTGCATTCCTACAGAGCTTGTTGCTGGCACATACAAGGAAATATCTTTATGGGCTGGTTGAAATACCTTCTATATTCTACAATAATACCACTCTTATCTGCAATTAATCTAAATTGAGGTGTGACACTTAGTATGCCGTATGACAGGCATCTAGCCAGTGATTATTGCTTTATAAATTCTAAGCCTTACTGCTGCTTTTTTCCATGTACTCATTGACCAATTCATGTTTTTTATGGTAATCTGTACTTAGAAATTCATCAAAGCAGGCAGCGTTACTTGCATTCCTCCAGAGTTTGTTGTTGCCACAGGCAAGAAAATATATTTTCATGGTATGTTGAAATTACTTTTACATATTACAATAATACCGCTTTTATCTGCAGTTTGTCTATGGTGAGGTGTTGCAGTAAGTGTATCGTATGCAAGTCATCTAATCAGGGATTATTGCCTTATAAATTCTAAACCTTGCTACAGCTTTTTTCCCATGCACTCATTGACTGATTCATGTTTTTTACAGTGATTTGCTATAAAAAAAAATTCATCCAAGCTGGCAATATTACTTGCGTTCCTCCAAAGTTTGTTGCTGTAACATACAATAAAATACGTTTTCAGGTACAGTTGAAATTCCTTCTATATTTTACATTAATACAGCTCTTATGAGCACTTGGTTTATGGTGAGGCATGGCAGTATTGCCTTATGAATTATAATTTTTGCCGCTGCTTTTTTCCCACATACTCATTGATAGATTCATTTTTTTTTGGTGATCTGTGCTTAGAAATTCATCTAAGCTGGCTGTGGTGCTTACATTCCTCCAGAGTTTGATACTGCTATGTACAAGAAAAATCTTTTCAGGGCCGGTTGAAATCCCTTCTATATTCTACAATACCAATCTTATCTGCAATTCGTCTATGTTGAGCTGTGACACTAGGTATAGTGTATGAGAGGCATTTATTCAGGGAATATTGCCTTATAAATTTTAGGTACTAACCATGCAGAGTGCCCAAACTTTTGCATAGGCCCATTTTCCTTTTTGTAATTTTTAAAATGTAAAAGATGAAAATGTATATTTTTTTGCCTAAAATACAATGAAAATGTGTAATCTTTCACTTTAGGCTTTTTGCAGATCATTTCATCTTCAACTTGTTTAACTGTTCACAATAACAGTAATTTTGACCAGGGTCAAAAATTACTGTAAAAGTACAGGGGTAATTTTACATGATACTGTATATAATATAAAAAAGAGTTTATATATAATAGAAAAATATTTTCTGAGTGATGATCTCGTCCCTTAAACATTTCCTTTTTTCAATTATTCAAGAATTGAGGTTCTCATTGTAATGTGACTGTGGAGCATTTACACACAGCCACCACCAGAGGGTGCTCTTATGGGAAAAGGAGTTGCACTTAATGTGTAGCACCTCAGTGCAGAAGTGCAAGCTGCCACCAGGAGGCGGCAGAGTAGTCAGACAGGCCAGAGTCAGCAACAAATGGGAAGACAAAGTACCAGAGGTCATAACAATGCACGAGGTCAGGGATGAGCCAAAAGTCAGAGCCAAAGAAGAGTGCGGTATCCAAAAATGTGAGACGGAAAAAGGAGTCGAGTTGCAAGCCAGTGGGCCAAAAAGCCAGTAGTGGAACGTAGTACTAGAGACAGAGAAACCGGAGGCAGAGTTCAGAGTTCCAGCCGTGTCATACACTGTAGGGAAATCACCAAACGTATACAAAGTCAGGGATAGGGAACGGGTCAGACACAAACACGGGAAGTCAGAGGCAGAGGGATCACTAGGGTATACGGATCAGCTGCTCAAGCCAAGGACCAGAACTATCACTGACAAAGGCTACCAAGAACAACACCAATAAATAGCCACCCAAGAACCAAAGAGAGGCAGAAAAAGTTAGCCCCATCATGACCAGGCCAGGGAAAGAAATGCAGAAAGCAAACCCTCACCTGGATCGTGAAGATAATCTCCTCTCAAGGGGGGCCACCAGACCCCGAGGTTTACCAGGACACCAAGCATGAAAGGCCCGGACCAAGCGATCCACATGGACTGATCGCGCCGGAGCCCAGGACCGGTCCTCCGGACCGTAGCCCCTCCAATGGACCAGATACTGGAGTAAGCGATGGACCATGCGAGAGTCCACAATCCGTTGTACCTCATACTCATTCTGGCCATCCACCGAAATGGGTGGCAGAGGAGATGGAGATTCCCCAGAGGAAGACCACAGCGGTTTCAAAAGAACCTTATGGAACACGTTAGGTATCCGTAAAGATGAGGGAAGGTGCAAATGGAAGGCCACAGGATTTACCACCTCTACAATCTCATAAGGGCCAATGAACTTGGGCCCCAACTTAGCAGAAGGAACTTTAAGCTTAATATTCCTGGTGGACAACCATTCCTTATCCACAAACCAGAATAATGGCCCCACAGATCATCTTTTGTCTGCAAAGAATTTATACCTCCTCTGAGCCTCCCCAATATTCCTATGAACCTCATGCCACACCGCCCCCAAACGTTGTACAGCTAAATCAGCCCCAGGGCACCTCAAGTCCAGTCGGGAAAACTCCCCAAAATGAGGGTGAAACCCATAACTACAGAAGAAAGGGGAGGTACCTGTGCACTGATTAATGCAATTAATAAAAGCAAATTCAGCCACAGGCAAAGGGGAACACCAGTTGTCCTGCCGGGTTGTGGTCAAACAGCACAAAATTTGTTCCAAGGACTGATTGGTTCTCTCTCATCTTTAGTTTCAGGATGATATGCTGAAGAAAAGGTCAAACAGATACCCAACCTTTTACAAAAAGCCCTCCAAAACTTGGACACACACTGCACTCCCCTGTCCTAAACCATACTCACAAGCACACCATGCAGCTGCACCACATGTTCAACAAACAATTTAGCTAACGTCTCTGCATTAGGCAGACCTGTCAAAGGTACAAAAAGCGCGTCCACCACCACCCAAATGACCGTTTTACCACTAGAAGGAAGAAGATAGGTGATAAAATCCATGGACAGATGAGTCCACCGTCTATCAGTAATTGACAAAGGCACCAATTCCCCGGCCGGCCGGTTATGGGAACTTTTACCATGAGCATATACATCACAGGATGACATGAACTTAACCACAAGTGAAGCCAACAAGGACCACCCAGACAACCTAGTAACAGCTTTACGGGTAGCCTAGAATCCAGGATGTCCACTCAGGGCAGAATCATGAAACTCCCGAAATATCCTGAGATGAAATTGAATGGGCACAAAAAGCTTGTTAGCTGGCAATGACACAGGGGCAAGAGACTGAGCCTCACGTATCTCCCGCTCCAAAACCGAGGACACCCCGGCCACAACCACACCATGCTGAAGAATGGAGGAAGAAAGTGTCAGGGAGTTTCACTGAATGTTCAGGCAAGTGCAGAGACACATCAGTCACCTCACCAACCTCACCAGACTTACTGACAGAGGAGATCTCCCGAGTTAACTTAGCTATCTCAGTCATCTCCCTCTGCACCTGTTTCTGAGAAGTAAACAAGGCCCTGTGCACCACATATAACTCCTACATCATGTGAGTAAGGTTGGCCACTTGGTCTGCCAAAGTATGGAGCGGATCCATACCAGAGGAAAAAAAAATCTGGATGAGTTGCACTACCTGAGCCACTTGTGTGGGTTGTAGAATCCGTCTCATGCTACCACGAGTGTGAAAGCAAAACTAACATTCAAAAGTGACCAAAACATCAGCCAGAAAGCATTGGTGCTGAGATGTGGTCTGTGGTCCCCACCTGCAGAACCACTCCATTATTGAGGATGTCTTGATAATTGCCAATAATTTCCATCTGTTGTCTATTCCATTTGCACAACAGCATGTGAAATTGATTGTCAATCAGTGTTGCTTCCTAAGTGGACAGTTTGATTTCACAGAAGTTTGATTTACTTGGAGTTATATTCTGTTGTTTGAGTGTTCCCTTTATTTTTTAAGCAGTGCATATTCATCCACTGTTTTTACCTGAGAAATGATACCACTCCTGTAAAGGTCAGTATCTGATACTATATCGTAAGTAAATGGGGATGAGCTTCGATTTTAGCCCTCAAACAATAATCACATGGTTTCTAGAAAAAAGCAATTTTTCTAATTTTACAGACATTTTCAATAACTACATAAATTAGGTGCAAATAGTGTGCAACAACTTTTACATTTGCCTTCATAAAAATGGAATTTATTAATATTTCAAATAAATTATGTAATGCAAAATAAATGATTAATAAATCAAATACTCATCATTGAAATCATTCTGGGGTATAACATTCTGTCTTAACTAAAGTTTTAGGAATGCCATTTGCAAGTGTGCTATGGAATGTAAATTAAGTCTGAGCATCACTATGCTAATTAAATGCATGAAAAACAAAAAGAAATCAAATGAGCAGCTCGAAATAGAGAAACCAACTTAGTATTTGTACTCAAAGGAGAACATAATGAAATTGGTGATTACTATGATGTGGGGAATTAGTAGTATATTGAAGGTTATCTTTAGATTTAGAGGTATAAATCACATACAGTGGGGCAAAAAAGTATTTAGTCAGTCAGCAATAGTGCAAGTTCCACCACTTAAAAAGATGAGAGGCGTCTGTAATTTACATCATAGGTAGACCTCAACTATGGGAGACAAACTGAGAAAAAAAATCCAGAAAATCACATTGTCTGTTTTTTTTTCATTTTATTTGCATATTATGGTGGAAAATAAGTATTTGGTCAGAAACAAGCAATCAAGATTTCTGGCTCTCACAGACCTGTAACTTCTTCTTTAAGAGTCTCCTCTTTCCTCCACTCATTACCTGTAGTAATGGTACCTGTTTAAACTTGTTATCAGTATAAAAAGACACCTGTGCACACCCTCAAACAGTCTGACTCCAAACTCCACTATGGTGAAGACCAAAGAGCTGTCAAAGGACACCAGAAACAAAATTGTAGCCCTGCACCAGGCTGGGAAGACTGAATCTGCAATAGCCAACCAGCTTGGAGTGAAGAAATCAACTGTGGGAGCAATAATTAGAAAATGGAAGACATACAAGACCACTGATAATCTCCCTCGATCTGGTACTCCACGCAAAATCCCACCCCGTGGGGTCAGAATGATCACAAGAACGGTGAGCAAAAATCCCAGAACCACGCGGGGGGACCTAGTGAATGAACTGCAGAGAGCTGGGACCAATGTAACAAGGCCTACCATAAGTAACACACTACGCCACCATGGACTCAGATCCTGCAGTGCCAGACGTGTCCCACTGCTTAAGCCTGTACATGTCCGGGCCCGTCTGAAGTTTGCTAGAGAGCATTTGGATGATCCAGAGTAGTTTTGGGAGAATGTCCTATGGTCTGATGAAACCAAACTGGAACTGTTTGGTAGAAACACAACTTGTCGTGTTTGGAGGAAAAAGAATACTGAGTTGCATCCATCAAACACCATACCTACTGTAAAGCATGGTGGTGGAAACATCATGCTTTGGGGCTGTTTCTCTGCAAAGGGGCCAGGACGACTGATCCGGGTACATGAAAGAATGAATGGGGCCATGTATCATGAGATTTTGAGTGCAAACCTCCTTCCATCAGCAAGGGCATTGAATATGAAACGTGGCTGGGTCTTTCAACATGACAATGATCCAAAGTACACCGCCAGGGCAACGAAGGAGTGGCTTCGTAAGAAGCATTTCAAGGTCCTGGAGTGGCCTAGCCAGTCTCCAGATCTCAACCCTATAGAAAACCTTTGGAGGGAGTTGAAAGTCCGTGTTGCCAAGCGAAAAGCCAAAAACATCACTGCTCTAGAGGAGATCTGCATGGAGGAATGGGCCAACATACCAACAACAGTGTGTGGCAACCTTGTGAAGACTTACAGAAAACGTTTGACCTCTGTCATTGCCAACAAAGGATATATCACAAAGTATTGAGATGAAATTTTGTTTCTGACCAAATACTTATTTTCCACCATAATATGCAAATAAAATGAAAAAAAAACAGACAATGTGATTTTCTGGATTTTTTTTTCTCAGTTTGTCTCCCATAGTTGAGGTCTACCTATGATGTAAATTACAGACGCCTCTCATCTTTTTAAGTGGTGGAACTTGCACTATTGCTGACTGACTAAATACTTTTTTGCCCCACTGTATAAGTGCAGGAAAAACAGGTTATGGATTTTACAGAAAGATAGCTTCCCAACCAATAAAAAGTAATTATTTAAAGGTTTAAATTTTATTTTTCCACGGATTCAGTTCAAGCATTGAATTGACTAGTTGTATGGATTATATTACCGTCCTTATATTTAATACAATTTATCTGCAAATGAGGAGTGACAGAAGAAGGAGACTGAGTATTACTGGTACTGAATACCAATCAGGAAGGGCTTTGTTTGCTTTTTAGCTGATCATACTTTAGTGTGTAGAAAGCTCAGTGCCCTAATGATAACATGTGGATAATATACTTGATTTACAGAAAATAAGGCTATATTCAGTAAGTAGTCCAAATATCCTTCAGCAGATACTGCTGCAGTTTAATGGTAGAACATTCCTATTATACATTTCATTGGAAAGGGTGAGGTATGGATCAAATTATGCTACAAATTTGACATCCTGTAAATTTAAAAATCCTCAGCACCTTAATCCCTTTCTGACATCTGGGCGTAATAATAAGTGACTGTTGGACTCCCTCCCTTTCATGTGCTTTCCGGCAGTGAGCCCACATCTTTCCCAGCATGTCAGCTGTTTTGAACAGCTGACATGTGCCCAGAACAGCCACGGGTGGAATCGCTATACACCCGCGGCTATTAACCAGTTAAATGCCACTGTCAAACTCTGACAGTGGCATTTAACACATGCAAGAGAGCCGGAAATATGCTCATCTCACGTGATCGTGGATCATTGATGGGTTGGCATGACAACCAGAGGTCTCCTACAGACCTCTATGGTTGTCATTGCCAGATTGCTATGAGCGCCGCCCGGTGGTTGGCACTCATAGCAAGTCAGCAATTCTGCTACATACTGGAAATGTGATCATAGCCTGTATGTAGCAGAGCTGATTGGGTTATGGCAGCTTCTAGTCTCCCATGGACACTATTGAAGCATGCCAAGAGTGAAAAAAAAAATAAAAATATAAACGTTCAAATCACCCCCTGTTAGGCATTGGGTTCCTGCTCCTGCCCAGGAGGGAACCAAAGCCTTGCCTTCTGTGGTCTCCCATTCCTCTCCAGCCAGAGAAGAGGCTGCTCAGCAGAAACATTGGTTCCAGCGCCTTTCTCAGGTTAATGCTAAGCATCTGGTTGCTCCTCCTGGCTCTGCTATTGTATCATACATGAGTCAGCAGCCAACAGACACTCCTGGGACTAAGTCCTGCTTTTCCTCTACTGAGCATGCTCATGGGACAACCTCTCATTGGAGGTCGGGGGTCACATGCGCAGGTCCCGTTTCTGCTCGGATTGGTCCACTGGGAAGTTCCTGGAAGGACGCCGCTATAAAAGAGTTGCATGGCCGCTCGGCCATGCGCTAGTATAGACTCTTGTGGCTTATGGTGTGTATGATGACAGATGCTTGATACTGTGAATGACTCATTATGAAACCCATACCCTTGGTTGTGTCTGATGTTAGGATCTTGAGGTTAGAGTCAGCACCTGTCAGTGGATAGGCTATACGCCACAGTGCATCCCAGTCCTCTGCACTTTCTATCGTCCGATTGTTCTTCTCTGCTCAGGGCACTGTCGTACCGCACCAAGTAGCAGTAGCCGCCAGTGCGGCGCCATGCGCAACTCTAGCGCTTTCCTCCCCACTCTGGGGGGTTAGTGGCATCCGCCGAAGTGGTACTGTGCGCACTTGGCGCGATTATATATCCCATCCTTTGCTGGCACCGCAGCCGCTGCTCCAAGTGCTGATGGTCTAGAGGAACTCTAGTCCTGTGCCTCTGGGACAGGGCTCTGTGACCTTTAATTAGTGCTTATCCAGCGGAGCTCTGTGAGTTCAACAGGCTCCGGCATTTTGTTTTAGCGGCTCTGTGAAGCAACAGAGTTCGCTTCCATTCACACTGGGTGAAGTTAACCCACGTGTGAGCAAGCGTTCGTCCACTATCTTGTTCCGCCATTACTCAGCAGCAGGTTCCATCTCTGCACAGTGGATCCTGGGCTGCGAATGCACCTCATATCTCCTTTTATATTATTTGGTGTGTTCCGCAGGCCCTAACACTCCCTTTTCACCCCATTCAAAATAAAACAATAAAAAAATAAACATACACATATTTGGTATTGCTTCAGAATCAGAATCAGAATCGTTCAGAATCGACCAATCTATCAATAGAAAAAAAGAATTAACCCAATCGCTAAGCAACGTAACAAGAAAAAAAGTAAAAATGCCAGAATTACGGTTTTTGGTCGCCGCAACATTGCATTAAAATGCAATAACGAGATTATGCAGGTCATTACGGGTTCATAGACATCAAACATGTCTAAGTTCTTCTTTATCTAAGTGGTGAAAAAAAATTCCAAACTTTGCTAAAAAAAGTAAAAAATTGCGCCATTTTCTGATACTTGTAGCATCTCCATTTTTTTTGATCCTGGGTTCCATTTTGAAGTCAGCTATTTTAGATCCAACTTTATTTTTTCATGAGTTATTTACAAGTTTATGACCACTTATAAAATGCTTTCAAACTGCTGTTCAATGTGTTGGATTGTCAATGCAATACTCTTCTTCCACTCTTGACACACTGATAGCAACACTGCAGAAGAAATGCTAGTCAAACGGGGTCAGATTCCATGTAGGAATGCTTGGACCTGACACCCATAATGGGGTGGTGCATCATCTTGCTGGAAAAACTCAGGGAACGTGCCATCTTCAGTGCATAAATAGGGCAACACATCATCATGTAGCAATTTCAGATATCCAGTGGCATTGAGGCTTCCATTGATGTCATAGTCATCACACCCATCGAAGAAGGAAGAGATCAGTTTCTAGATGCAGTCAGCGTTCACGGTCTTCACGTTATCATTCTTCGTCTTCATCGGGGTCTCGTGGTCATAGTCGAGTAAGGAATCGGCATTTTCCTAGAACATCTCGTGAGGAAAAGAGAGGACACAATGTTGAGGCAGTTCCTGCTCCTGAGGCACAGACTGGTGAGTTCAATTATGCGGGAGCATGGAGGGTTCATGTGACAAATTGGTAACTTTGGATAAACTGAAGAGCATTTTGGGCAAAGATAAATTGGTTTTGAACCCGAAATTCTTGTCCCAGGTCAAGATTGCTACCCCTCCCCTTCCACCTTCGCGTTCCGAGATTCATAGGGACATATTTTATTGTGGTGTTGCATCTTTGGGCTCTCATCTAGATCAGGAAACATTAGAAAAAATTTGGTCTAATGATTACATAGATGTTTGGTCACTTCTGTCTCCTGAAGAAAGTTCAGTAGATCATGAGCGGAGAACGGCTGACATGGCCGTATGAGCGTCGTACGAAAGTGGCAAAAACTATAAATAATTGGCTTCAGGCCTTTTTTGTGTTAGGCTGTGTTATGGGTAACACCCGGAGCGATGCTCAGAATTGTTCCTTTATATGGACACCATATATAATTCGTTTAAGACGCATGGGTGTTTTGCGTGGTAGAGGTATGATATGGATTTTAGGCAGTGTTTGGCCATCAACTCGCATCTTGGTTGGGCAGATAAGGCTACGGACTCTTGGTTACGTCTTATGATGTCCCAGAGGAGCATGCTGCCCTTTCACTACAGAGCCCCTGACCAGCAGACAGACTCAGGGCCAGTCCCGGTTCATAGACCCAGAACTTGGCTGTTCAATGAAGGCCACTGCAAATATTACAGATTATGTAAATATAGGCATGAGTGCTCGGCATGCAGTGGATCGCATTCAGTCAATAAATGCCCTCGTCTAGCCACAAAATCCACTCTCGCAAGGCTGATTACCCAACATGAGAATAAGGACCCCAGTGAGTATCACCGCGATGGAGCCATGGCTAAGTGAATATCATAATAAAGGGGCTGCAGCGCAGTTGCGAGTTGGATTCAAATATGGTTTCTTTACACCTTTTAATTTTTCCAAGGACCCGGTGTTTTCTTCCAACCTAAAATCAGCCAGGGAGCTTCCTTTAATTTTGTTGAAAAAAATTAGAAAAGAAGTGGCACTCAGTGGCATGACTGTACCTTTTTCTTCACCCCCCTTTTCCAATTTTCTGGTATCCCCATTTCGTGTGGTTCCTAAAGAAGAGTCGGGCAAGTTCAGATTGATTCATCATCTATCGAACCCTAAAGGTTCTTCGGTGAATGATGGAATTAATCCAGAAAAGTCCTCAGTGGCTTATGCGTCCTTTGATCATGCGTTGATGCTGCTGCGTCAGGCAGGACCCGGGGCACTGAAGGCCAAATTCGATATTGAGTCGGCTTTTCATCTTCTTCTAGTTCACCCAGATGGCCATCATCTTCTCCAATGTTTTGTGGATGGTGACTATTACTATGACACCTGTTTGCCCATGGGTTGTTCCATTTCGTGTAAGTATTTTGAATTATTTAGTAGTTTCCTTGAATGGGTGGTCAAATTTGAGATGGGCTCCAATTGGGTGACCCACTATTTGGATGATTTTTTGTTTGTTGGTCCGGCAGATTCAGACCTTTGTGCGCAGGTCCTGATTAGGTTTCGTGAGATGATGAGGGTTTTTGGGGTCCCGCTTTCAGAAGAAAAGACGGTTGGTCCGTTGACCTGTCTATCTTTTCTCAGAATTGAGATTGATTCTGTAAATATGTTGTTCCGCTTGCCTTTGAAAAAGATTGCTAAGCTCTTGGAAAAGATCGATGGTTTCCTTTCCATTAAAAAAGTTACCCTGGTGCAGATGCAATCCCTCTTGGGTTTATTGGCTTTTGCGTGTCGTGTAATGCCTATGGACAGGATTTTTTTATAGAATAGAATTAGAATTATAGGTTTGGTCTTCCGTTACTTGGTATAATCAAATTATGATCTAGATAGGGTATCAAACCGTAAATCATATGTAATCCCTAAAAAATTACTTTATTAAGTTAAAATGACCAAAAACTGGTTCACACCAAAAGTGCACATACAATACAAAACAAAAAAGTGTTCCAACAAATACCAATAAAATGGGGATACAATAGAGTCCCTCTTATGTCCACTAGGCTCACGCTTTCTTGGCTGCAGAGGTTAGCAACCTAAGGGGGAACTTTGTGGCACCCCACTCCACGATGACTGTCCCTAGGAACCCTATTTCACCCTACAGCCACTAGGGGAACCCTACTACCCGATGTGCTAAAGGGACCCCTACAAATAGACATAGATCGATCCTATATCTGTAAGAGGACCCTAGACCCCAATGTCAAAATAATAGAACACATAAGGCAATGAGTGACAGATATAGGCTCTTTTAATCTTCCACAATATAGTTTTTAGATAGCAAGGTTATCCATGGCAGGTAGAAAAAGAATAAGATGAGTACTATTACCCATATGGCAATAACATGCAGTGTTTCCTCATGATGTATGATTGTATGATCTCTTTGATGGACTGAATTCTTGGTCTCATTTGGCACATACCATGCAGGGTATTAGGTTAAACTACTGATATTATTGGATTTGGGGATCACAGCATCCTTATATAGATTGAGATTTATTATCTGAGCATGGTAGGTGGAATCTGAATTGAATTTTAATGCATGTTGGTATATGACCTTATTGCCAAGAGTATATTATCAAAACAGCAGCACTCAGTGTTTGCAAGGTGTTTGGAAACTTACTGTATGCTTAGAAACCACTTTCACTGAGAGTTTGGCTTTTAATGGGGATTTACCCTATGCATCTGCTATCTAAAAACTATATTGTGGAAGATTAAAAGAGCCTATATCTGTCACTGATTGCCTTATGTGTTCTATTATATTTGACATTGGGGTCTAGGGTCCTCTTACAGATATAGGATCAATCTATGTCTATTTGTAGGGATCCCTTTAGCACATCCGGTAGTAGGGTTCCCCTAGTGGCTGTAGGGTGAAATAGGGCTCCTAGGTACAGTCATCGTGGAGCGGGGGCACCACAACGTTCCCCCTTAGGGTGCCAACCTCTGCAGCCAGGAAGGCGTGAGCCTAGTGGACATAAGAGGGACTCTAGTGTATCCCAATTTTATTGGTATTTATTGGAACAATTTTTTGCTTTGTTTTGTGTGTGCACTTTTGGTGTGAACTATAGTTTTTGGTAATTTTAACTTAATAAAGTAAGTTTTTAGGGATTACATATGATTTTTGGTCTTCCGTTACTTGAAGACCTTCGGGTGTGGAGGAGTTTCTTGTTGAATTATAATGGTTGCACTTGTTTTCAAAGTGAGGAGAATTCAGGTCAGGATATTTCCCTCTTTGCGGATGCGGCTGGGTCAGTGGGTTTTGGTGTCATTTTTCGTGACCAGTGGTGCGCTGAGCGGTGGCCAGAAAATTGGGTTATGAATGGATGGATGAAAAATCTTACACTACTTGAGTTATTCCCTTTTGAAGTGGCAGTTGGCCTTTTGGGTGAGCAGTTGTGTAATTCACACATTTGTTTTTGGTCGGACAATGAAAGTGTGGTTCATGCAGTAAATCATTTGTCCTCATCTTCGATCCCAGTCATTAAGATGATTCGGTTCTTAGTGTTGAAATGCTTGCATTTGAATATTTGGTACCGGGTGGAGTAGAGTGAAACGGGTCGGTCAAATTCAAAAATCGCCGACTTTCGCTAAAGTCGGGTTTTGCAGATCGAAACCCGACCATAGCGTGAGGTCGGCCATGCGGTCGCCGACTCGAGCGCCAAAGTCGCGTTTCCCATAATGCTTCCAGCGCCTTTTCTTAGCCATTGATCAAGGATGCACACTGTGGGCAACGCGATGACATGGGCAGCGGCCACCACCAACTTAGAGAAGGGCATTGCAGTGATTGGCTTGCTTTGTGTGGCGTCACAGTGGCTATAAAAGCCCTGAACGCCGACCGCCATCTTAATTCTGCCGATCTTAGCATAGGGAGAGGTTCTACTGCTCGTTCTCAATAGGGAGAGTGTTTAGGCAAGAAAGAAAAAAAAAATCTGTGCTTCTGCTGATATCGATTTTCACTGTACAACACAACAGTTAGTGTGCAGTGACAGGGGAGGATTTTTGTTGTGTGCAGCAGCGCTGGTGGTTATAAGGCTGCCTTATAAGGCTACCTGATAGCTGCATTGCTGTGTGCACACTGCTGTGCAGACTGCTTTTTTCAAAGCAAAAATACTTTTATTCCTTTTTTCTGCACAGTTACTGAGTGTTCATTTTTTAACACACCGTATAGAGGTGTATGCTCCTCACACACTACCGTCTACCGGCTGGTATCACGGACAAATACATGCTATATGTGTCTGACTCCGTAAAAAAATAGATGGAGATTTACATTTTTCCATACATACACCGTATAGAGATGTCCACTTCTCAAACAGTATCGCATATCTGCTGTTTGGATTATGGTCACATCTACACAGAGACAGCGTGTGTGTGACTCCGTAAAAAAATAGATGGAGATTAAAAAAATTTCCATACATACACCGTATAGAGCTGTCCGCTTCTCAAACAGTATTGTATATCTGCTGTTCGCATTACAGTCACATCTATACAGAGACAGTGTGTATGTGTGAGACTCCGCAAATACATATACGGACATTTCCTTTTTTCCATACACCATATTGAGCTGTCCACTTCTCAAACAGTATCGTATATCTGCCGTTTGTCTTATGGTTACATCTATACAGAGACAGCGTGTGTGTGTGACTCCGTAAAAAAATAGATGGAGATTTACATTTTTCCATACATACACCATATAGAGTTATCCGCTTCTCAAACAGTATCGTATATCTGCTGTTTGGATTACAGTCACATCGATACAGAGACAGCATATGTGTGTGACTCCATAAAAAAATAAACGAAGATTTTAAATTTTCCATACATACATCGTATTGAGCTGTCTGCTTCTCAAACAGTATCGTATATCTGCTGTTCACATTACGGTCACATGTATACAGAGACAGCGTGTGTGTGTGAGACTCAGGAAATACATATATGGACATTTCCATTTTTCCATATACCGTATTGAGCTGTCCGCTTCTCAAACAGTATCGTATATCTGCTGTTCGCATTACGGTCACATCTATACAGAGAGAGCATGTGGGAGTGAGACTCCGGAAATAAATCTACGGACATTTCCATTTTTCAATACACCATATAGGGCTGTCCGCTTCTCAAACAGTATCATATATCTGCTGTTTGGATTACTGTCAAATCTATACAGAGACAGTGTGTGAGTGTGAGACTCCGGAAATGCATATACGGACATTTCCATTTTTCCATATACCGTATTGAGCTGTCCGCTTCTCAAACAGTATCATATATCTGCTGTTTGCATTACAGTCACATCTATACAGACACAGCATGTGTGTGAGACTCCGTAAATACGTATACGGACATTTCCATTTTTCCATACATAGTATTGAGCTGTCTGCTTCTCAAACAGTATCATATATCTGCTGTTTGGATTAGTGTCACATCTATTCAGAGACAGCGTGTGTGTGAGACTCCGGAAATACATCTCGGACATTTCCATTTTTCAGTACACCGTATAGAGCTGTCCGCTTCTCAAACAGTATCGTATATCTGCTGGTTGGATTAGTGTCACATCTATACAGAGACAGCGTGTGTGTGTGAGACTCCGGAAAGACATATACGGACATTTCCATTTTTCCATACGCCGTATAGAGCTGTCCGCTTCTCATACAGTACCGTATATCTGCTGGTTGTATTACAGTCAAATACATACTGGCAGAGCATCTGTGTGTGACTCTGGAAACAAATATACGGAGATTGACATTTTCCCCAAAAACATATACAGCTGTACACTTCTGATACAGTACAGCATATCTGCTGGTTGGATTATGGTCAAATACATACTGGGAGAGCGTCTGTGACTAAGGAAATATATGCGGAGAGTTACATTTTTCCATACACCTTAGACAGCTGTACGCTCCTCATACAGTACCATATCTCTGCTGGTATTTTTGGTACATTTTCCCAAACATGAGGAAGAATGGTGGAAGAGGCCGCGTACGTGGGTGGGGGGGCGCAGTTGGTATTGATGGTGGTGGTGGTGCATCTGCTGGTTATGGCAAAAGCACAATAGCAGCTAAGGCAGGAGGTGTTGAGCCTGCGTCATCGTCTGGCACAAGAAGATGATGCCCTTCCGTTTGGTTGAAAGCGAAGCATTCCGAGAGCTCATGGCCTACACTGTCCTGCGCTATGACCTACCCAGTCAGCACTTCTTTTCTCGAAAAGCCATCCCTGCCCTCCACCTGCATGTGAGATAAAAGGAGAGATACAGGGCGCATCCACTGTGTGAAATCCGTATAAAACAATTAAAATTGTGGAACAGTAAGGAAGGTGCTCACCTATTGGGGTTGTGAGGAAGTCACAACACCCATGAACGCTTAAGAAGCAGCAGCAAGTCTGCACAGGGTCCTAGGACAGAATAGCAGAAATGACGTGGAAGTGCAATAAGGACTGCGCTTGCTTCTGGTAGAGTAAAGGGTTCTTTATTCAGCCAACGCGTTTCCTGAGCCTGCTGGCTCACTTCATCAGGGCAGATTACATTGGAAGACAGTGAAACATACTTATAGACAAAAAAGGCGCCAATACAGGGTCAAACAGAATCAGCAAAGGTAAAAAAAAAACAAAAAAAAAATAAACCAAACAATGAAACTTTATTACAAGCATAAAAAACACAACAATAAGAGTATATATAGAAAAGAAAGAATAAAAATATGTAAAAGTACAAAAAATTAAAATATAAAACAGAGTGCTATGGATCACGGGGTTAAAACATGGCTATAGTTAAAAAAGGTGAGTCCTCAAGGGGTATTAGAACCTGGCTCATAAAATGCAAATGGAAGGTATTAGTCCACTAGACCATAAAGCTTGACTGTGGTGGTGTGAAGAATAAATTGAGGGGTTGTTTGTCACTTTATTTAGAAAAAAAAAAAAAAAAAAAAAAAAACAATATAAGCAAAGGTCAAAAATGGTAAAGAATAAAAACAATGAAATTACAAACATAGAAAACACAACAATAAGAGTCTATATAGAAAAGAAAAAATAAAATTATGTAAAAGTACAAAAAATATGAAACAGAGTGCTAAGGATCACGAGGTTAAAACATGGCTATAGTTAAAAAAGGTGAGTCCTCAAGGGGTATTAGAACCTGGCTCATGAAGTGCAAGTGCAGACTATAAAGTGCAGATGTAAGGTATTAGTCCACTAGACCTTTAATTTATAAATCCAATAGACCTCTTTTCTATTCAGTGCTTGGGTTCTATTGGAAACGTGTTCAGGGATGTGTTCTATAGGAAAAATGATAGCTTTAGAAAAATCTCTTTGGTGAAATAAATCAAAGTGACGTGACAAACCGTGTTTTTGATACCCAGTTTTAGTGTTGTGTCTATGAGAATTCATTCTACAGTGAAGGGGTTGTGTGGTTCTGCCAACATACAATTTAGGACAAGGACAAAGGATGACATAGATGACAAAGGAAGACACACAGGACAGGTGGTTAGTGATGGTGAATTTTTCTGAGGTGAATGGATGTGAAAAGATGAATGCATTATGAGCAATATTACTGCATAGGCTGCACCTGGGTTTCAGGCATCTGAAAATGCCTGGTGTCAAGCCAGTGCAGTTATCAGGAGTACACTGGGTCAATCTGCTAGGGGTCAGATGGTTTTTTAGTGATCTGGCCTTCCTAAAAGTGACAGTAGGTCTATCAGGCAGAACTTTATTGAGTATTGGATCTTTTTTGATAATATACCAGAGGTCACCTAACATATTTTTTATCTCTTTATGTTGGGAGTTATAAGTAGTGATGAAGTTGGCCTGATAGTTATCATGTGCATCCTTTTCTTTAGATCTCTCACTTAAAAGAGTTTGCTGATTAAAATTTTTAAAAATATTATTAAAAGTAGAATGAACCAATTGGGAGGGGTATTTTTGAGCAAGGAATCTTCCCTTGAGGACCTCAGCTTGATTATTAAAATCCTCGTCCTCTGTGCAATTCTTTCGGATTCTCTGAAATTGATTATGAGGGATGTTAAAAAGCCATTTGGAATAGTGACTACTCTTAAAATGGACATAACTATTGGAGTCAACTTTCTTAAAAAAGGTTTTGGTATGAATTTTGGAATTTTTTATAAAAAAAGTGATATCAAGAAAGTCCATCTGGGTATTACTAATGTGGGGGGTAAATTCCAAACCCCATGTGTTATTTTGTATAGAAGAAATAAAAGCATCAACTGAAACGTGATTGGTGTCCAGGATTAAGAATAAATCATCAATGTATCTTCTATATAAAACAATACCCTCTAAAAATGAATCAATAGTAATAAAAGCATTCTCAAAGACCCCCATAAAAAGATTAGCATAAGTTGGCGCGACCCGTGATCCCATAGCGGTGCCTCTGATCTGATGATAAAAATCCCCCAAGAATGTAAAAAAATTATTATGTAAAATAAAATCCATCCCATTAAAAATAAATTCCTTTTGAGGGTCAGACAGTCGAATGTCAGTTAAAAGAAATTTTTTAAAACAGCTCAAACCCAGTTGGTGATCAATGTTGGAATACAAAGCAGATACGTCTATTCTTGCTCAGATTGCTGCAGAAAAGGTACTTGAAACTAATGCCATGTTATCTAATTACTCTGATCACCCTCTTTTTAAAAAAATTAATTCTAGCAGCTCTAAATTTGGAGCATGACACAATTATAAAAAAATCAAAAAAATTGAGCAGGGATAGAGAGGACCCTTCCTCTCCTATCCCTGAAGCACCTGGTCCAGAGGAAAGCTCTGCACTTCCAAAAATTTTTTCTCATATCAAAAAACACCCCCCTGCTTCTTCTAACACTCAGACTCATTCCCCTATGAACACTAACTCAGGTAGAGTCTTCATTAACAGTAACAGAGGGAGAAAGCAACATCTGAGAAGCTATCCGAGGGATCCCCCTAGGCCAGCTGGACCTATTACACCTACTCTTTCCACTACTATTGTGCCCACACGCACCCTTTCAGAATTGATGGACTCCAACATCAATTCTTTCAAGTCTAGTGGGGGAATCCCTACTACTATACCCACTGATAGTGTTACTCCTAATCCTGCCAATGACATGGCATCACTAATCATTGATAGAAGGAGATCTTCTTCCTTCCTCCTACCTTTTTTTGATCCCTCACTCACCCCAGCAAAATCAGACACCACTGAGGTCTCTGATTTTGACCCTCCTGTCACCACTGATCTTATTGTCCTTAATGCTGACAACCCTACCACCTCCTACATGGATAAACTCCCTGCTGTTTCCACAGAAAAGAGGTTGATCATTAATGACCAGGTCATTGTTGACAACTCTGCTGCTGGTTCATCAGCAGCAGTTTCTTTTCTATCATCTGCATGCAATCCCATTCCCCAAGCAAAAAAAGATATCACTTCATTTTTTCAGAAGGTCACACTAAAAAGAAAAAACCCTATAGAGGAGCCAGAGGCCAAGGAGCAAAGAAAAAAAGGGAAAAGCGACAACTCATGCCAATAAAATCGAATGTTTTTAATTTATCTTCTCACCCCCTGTCCCCAGAGGAGGAAGGGTTGCTAAGCAAGGGACTTTCTTTTTGCCCGACAAATAAAAGCAGTGGTTTTGAATTATTTCTTGATGCCCAGAAATACATTAGGAAACTTACCCTACTGAGACATTTTGAACTCAAAAAAGTTCACTCTAACCCTGACACTTCAAACACTACAGTTGTCTCTTCCTTCCACCTTGATGTCAGAGGGAAGTCCTCATTCTACCCACTAGAAAGCAGAGGACATCATATAGAAACATTCTCTGACCTCCTATTGGATCGTCTAAATGCACTACCCACCCAAAATATACCAGTAAAACAAAATTTGTCCTCAAAAGAACGTGTGGCACTGGAAAAATTAGAGAAAAACACTAATATCGTGATCAAATCTGCAGACAAAGGTGGAGGGATAGTGATTCAAGATAAAACTGACTATGTGAACGAGGTTTTTAGAATTTTATCTGACAAAAAATTTTATTCACCCATCCCCCAGGACCCCATCCCCCAAGCCATTGTTTTTTACAATGATTTTATTAAAAAGGCGCATGATTCTGGGGTTCTTAATGACCATGAAAAAAAGTTTTTAACAGTCAAGAACCCCTCCACTCCCTTCCTGTACCATTTACCCAAAATACACAAGAATACTATTAATCCACCAGGAAGACCCATTATTTCGGGTATTGACTCCCTCACCAGTAATCTATCATTTTACATAGATAGAATCATGCAGCCTCAGGTCTCACAGCTCCCTAGTTTTTTAAAGGATTCTACACAACTGATTAATTTAACTAATAACACACCTTGGAAAGATTCTTATGTTTTTATTTCTTTTGACGTATCTGCTTTGTATTCCAACATTGATCACCAACTGGGTTTGAGCTGTTTTAAAAAATTTCTTTTAACTGACAGTCGACTGTCTGACCCTCAAAAGGAATTTATTTTTAATGGGATGGATTTTATTTTACATAATAATTTTTTTACTTTCTTGGGGGATTTTTATCATCAGATCAGAGGCACCGCTATGGGATCACGGGTCGCGCCAACTTATGCTAATCTTTTTATGGGGATCTTTGAGAATGCTTTTATTACTATTGATTCATTTTTAGAGGGTATTGTTTTATATAGAAGATACATTGATGATTTATTCTTAATCCTGGACACCAGTCACGTTTCAGTTGATGCTTTTATTTCTTCTATACAAAATAAAACATGGGGCTTGGAATTTACCCCCCACATTAGTAATACCCAGATGGACTTTCTTGATATCACTTTTTTTATAAAAAATTCCAAAATTCATACCAAAACCTTTTTTAAGAAAGTTGACTCCAATAGTTATGTCCATTTTAAGAGTAGCCACTATTCCAAATGGCTTTTTAACATCCCTCATAATCAATTTCAGAGAATCCGAAAGAATTGCACAGAGGACGAGGATTTTAATAATCAAGCTGAGGTCCTCAAGGGAAGATTCCTTGCTCAAAAATACCCCACCCAATTGGTTCATTCTACTTTTAATAATGTTTTTAAAAATTTTAATCAGCAAACTCTTTTAAGTGAGAGATCTAAAGAAAAGGATGCAAATGATAACTATCAGGCCAACTTCATCACTACTTATAACTCCCAACATAAAGAGATAAAAAATATGTTAGGTGACCTCTGGTATATTATCAAAAAAGATCCAATACTCAATAAAGTTCTGCCTGATAGACCTACTGTCACTTTTAGGAAGGCCAGATCACTAAAAAACCATCTGGCCCCTAGCAGATTGACCCAGTGTACTCCTGATAACTGCACTGGCTTGACACCAGGCATTTTCAGATGCCTAAAACCCAGGTGCAGCCTATGCTGTAATATTGCTCATAATACATTCATCTTTTCACATCCATTCACCTCAGAAAAATTCACCATCACTAACCACCTGTCCTGTGTGTCTTCCTTTGTCATCTATGTCATCCTTTGTCCTTGTCCTAAATTGTATGTTGGCAGAACCACACAACCCCTTCACTGTAGAATGAATTCTCATAGACACAACACTAAAACTGGGTATCAAAAACACGGTTTGTCACGTCACTTTGATTTATTTCACCAAAGAGATTTTTCTAAAGCTATCATTTTTCCTATAGAACCCATCCCTGAACACGTTTCCAATAGAACCCAAGCACTGAATAGAAAAGAGGTCTATTGGATTTATAAATTAAAGACAATTGGTCCCTATGGCCTCAATATTATCAATGATGCTTTTATTTGATAGAAGAGGGGGAAAAGATTTATTCTTCACACCACTACAGTCAAGCTTAATGGTCTAGTGGACTAATACCTTACATCTGCCCTATATAGTCTGCACTTGCACTTCATGAGCCAGGTTCTAATACCCCTTGAGGACTCACCTTTTTTAACTATAGCCATGTTTCAACCTCGTGATCCTTAGCACTCTGTTTCATATTTTTTGTACTTTTACATAATTTTATTTTTTCTTTTCTATATAGACTCTTATTGTTGTGTTTTCTATGTTTGTAATTTCATTGTTTTTATTCTTTACCATTTTTGACCTTTGCTTATATTGTTTTTTTTTTTTTTTTTTTTTTTTTTCTAAATAAAGTGACAAACAACCCCTCAATTTATTCTTCACACCACCACAGTCAAGCTTTATGGTCTAGTGGACTAATACCTTCCATTTGCATTTTATGAGCCAGGTTCTAATACCCCTTGAGGACTCACCTTTTTTAACTATAGCCATGTTTTAACCCCGTGATCCATAGCACTCTGTTTTATATTTTAATTTTTTGTACTTTTACATATTTTTATTCTTTCTTTTCTATATATACTCTTATTGTTGTGTTTTTATGCTTGTAAAAAGTTTCATTGTTTGTTTTTTTTTTGTTTTTTGTTTTTTTTTGACCTTTGCTGATTCTGTTTGACCCTGTATTGGCGCCTTTTTTGTCTATAAGTATGTTTCACTGTCTTCCAATGTAATCTGCCCTGATGAAGTGAGCCAGCAGGCTCAGGAAACGCGTTGGCTGAATAAAGAACCCTTTACTCTACCAGAAGCAAGCGCAGTCCTTATTGCACTTCCACGTCATTTCTGCTATTCTGTCCTAGGACCCTGTGCAGACTTGCTGCTGCTTCTTAAGCGTTCATGGGTGTTGTGACTTCCTCACAACCCCAATAGGTGAGCACCTTCCTTACTGTTCCACAATTTTAATTGTTTTATACGGATTTCACACAGTGGATGCGCCCTGTATCTCTCCTTTTATCTCACAGTTCACTCGTGTCCCTTGGCGGGGGCTCAGCGGTCGGTGATCTTTTCAGGAGCTGCTGCACTGTCCAGGATCCGTCATGGATTATTTCAACCATCGTCTTCTCTCCAGAGAGCGCCTCATTTTACAGGTGGTCGGCCAAACCCAGCCGGTTGACCAGGAGGAGACCCCACAAGTGGCCTTTTCGGAGGACGACACCAAGACCATGAGGAACCTTTTCCACACCTTAGAAGATTCCATCAAAGAAGAAATCTCCAACAGCCTACATGCTAGATTTCTAGCTATATATATGGACGAGCACATCTGTCCTAAAGGACTCAGGATTTCATTACAGACACCTTTTTCAGAAGATCCTGTCTTCTCAGATGAATGGGA
The DNA here is from genome assembly GCF_039654945.1 of Dendrobates tinctorius. Taxonomy (NCBI): domain Eukaryota; kingdom Metazoa; phylum Chordata; class Amphibia; order Anura; family Dendrobatidae; genus Dendrobates; species Dendrobates tinctorius. Next base: position 6,081,759 of record NW_027361817.1, read on the forward strand.
AGATATTCAGCATGATTGCATGCAGAGACTGTTATGTTGCTTGCATAAGAAAAGGACTATTCGTGCTCAGATTGCTGCAGAAAAGGTACTTGAAACTAATGCCATGTTATCTAATTACTCTGATCACCCTCTTTTTAAAAAAAATTAATTCTAGCATCTCTATTGCAGCTCTAAATTTGGAGCATGACACAATTATAAAAAAAATCAAAAAAATTGAGCAGGGATAGAGAGGACCCTTCCTCTCCTATCCCTGAGGCACCTGGTCCAGAGGAAAGCTCTGCACTTCCAAAAAAATTTTCTCATATCAAAAAACACCCCCCTGCTTCTTCTAACACTCAGACTCATTCCCCTATGAACACTAACTCAGGGAGAGTCTTCATTAACAGTAACAGAGGGAGAAAGCAACATCTGAGAAGCTATCCGAGGGATCCCCCTAGGCCAGCTGGACCTATTACACCTACTCTTTCCACTACTATTGTGCCCACACGCACCCTTTCAGAATTGATGGACTCCAACATCAATTCTTTCAAGTCTAGTGGGGGAATCCCTACTACTATACCCACTGATAGTGTTACTCCTAATCCTGCCAATGACATGGCATCACTAATCATTGATAGAAGGAGATCTTCTTCCTTCCTCCTACCTTTTTTTGATCCCTCACTCACCCCAGCAAAATCAGACACCACTGAGGTCTCTGATTTTGACCCTCCTGTCACCACTGATCTTATTGTCCTTAATGCTGACAACCCTACCACCTCCTACATGGATAAACTCCCTGCTGTTTCCACAGAAAAGAGGTTGATCATTAATGACCAGGTCATTGTTGACAACTCTGCTGCTGGTTCATCAGCAGCAGTTTCTTTTCTACCAGCTGCATGCAATCCCATTCCCCAAGCAAAAAAAGATATCACTTCATTTTTTCAGAAGGTCACACTAAAAAGAAAAAACCCTATAGAGGAGCCAGAGGCCAAGGAGCAAAGAAAAAAAGGGAAAAGCGACAACTCATGCCAATAAAATCGAATGTTTTTAATTTATCTTCTCACCCCCTGTCCCCAGAGGAGGAAGGGTTGCTAAGCAAGGGACTTTCTTTTTGCCCGACAAATAAAAGCAGTGGTTTTGAATTATTTCTTGATGCCCAGAAATACATTTGGAAACTTACCCTACTGAGACATTTTGAACTCAAAAAAGTTCACTCTAACCCTGACACTTCAAACACTACAGTTGTCTTTTCCTTCCACCTTGATGTCAGAGGGAAATCCTCATTCTACCCACTAGAAAGCAGAGGACATCATATAGAAACATTCTCTGACCTCCTATTGGATCGTCTAAATGCACTACCCACCCAAAATATACCAGTAAAACAAAATTTGTCCTCAAAAGAACGTGTGGCACTGGAAAAATTAGAGAAAAACACTAATATCGTGATCAAATCTGCAGACAAAGGTGGAGGGATAGTGATTCAAGATTAAACTGACTATGTGAACGAGGCTTTTAGAATTTTATCTGACAAAAAATTTTATTCACCCATCCCCCAGGACCCCATCCCCCAAGCCACTGTTTTTCACAATAATTTTATTAAAAAGGCGCATGATTCTGGGGTTTTTAATGACCATGAAAAAAAGTTTTTAACAGTCAAGAACCCCTCCACTCCCTTCCTGTACCATTTACCCAAAATACACAAGAATACTATTAATCCACCAGGAAGACCCATTATTTCGGGTATTGACTCCCTCACCAGTAATCTATCATTTTACATAGATAGAATCATGCAGCCTCATGTCTCACAGCTCCCTAGTTTTTTAAAGGATTCTACACAACTGATTAATTTAACTAATAACACACCTTGGAAAGATTCTTATGTTTTTATTTCTTTTGACGTATCTGCTTTGTATTCCAACATTGATCACCAACTGGGTTTGAGCTGTTTTAAAAAATTTCTTTTAACTGACAGTCGACTGTCTGACCCTCAAAAGGAATTTATTTTTAATGGGATGGATTTTATTTTACATAATAATTTTTTTACTTTCTTGGGGGATTTTTATCATCAGATCAGAGGCACCGCTATGGGATCACGGGTCGCGCCAACTTATGCTAATCTTTTTATGGGGATCTTTGAGAATGCTTTTATTACTATTGATTCATTTTTAGAGGGTATTGTTTTATATAGAGGATACATTGATGATTTATAGAAAAGAGGTCTATTGGATTTATAAATTAAAGACAATTGGTCCCTATGGCCTCAATATTATCAATGATGCTTTTATTTCATAGAAGAGGGGGAAAAGATTTATTCTTCACACCACTACAGTCAAGCTTAATGGTCTAGTGGACTAATACCTTACATCGGCACTTTATAATCTGCACTTGCACTTCATGAGCCAGGTTCTAATACCCCTTGAGGACTCACCTTTTTTAACTATAGCCATGTTTCAACCTTGTGATCCTTAGCACTCTGTTTCATATTTTTTGTACTTTTACATAATTTTATTTTTTCTTTTCTATATAGACTCTTATTGTTGTGTTTTCTATGTTTGTAATTTCATTGTTTTTATTCTTTACCATTTTTGACCTTTGCTTATATTGTTTTTTTTTTGTTTTTGTTTTTTTCTAAATAAAGTGACAAACAACCCCTCAATTTATTCTTCACACCACCACAGTCAAGCTTTATGGTCTAGTGGACTAATACCTTGTAATCTGCCCTGATGAAGTGAGCCAGCAGGCTCAGGAAACGCGTTGGCTGAATAAAGAACCCTTTACTCTACCAGAAGCAAGCGCAGTCCTTATTGCACTTCCACGTCATTTCTCCACCTGCATGTGAAAGACCGCATTGTCCATGCACTCAAACAATTGGTGAACTGAAAGGTGCACCTGACAACAGATGCATGGTCCAGTAGGCATGGCGAGGGCCGTTACATGTCCATCACTGTGCACTGGGTTAATGTGGTGGATGCAGGCTCCACAGGGGACAGCGGCAGTGGAACAGTGCTGCCTAGCCCACGGTATAGGAAGCAGTTGGCTGTAGGCGTTCGACCATCCTCCTCTAGAAGCGAAAGCTCGTCCACAGAGCGCAGTCGCATGAGCACTCCATCCGCAGCTGCCAGTGTTGCACACGAGGTGTCCCACTATCGAGCAGCTAGTGGTAAGCGGCAGCAGGCTGTTTTAAAGATGATGTCTTTGGGAGACAAAAGACACACCGCGGAGGTACTGGCCGACTACTTGCAGCAACAAACTGTGTCATGGCTGGGCAGTCTACATCTTGAGCCAGGCAAGGTAGTCAGTGATAACGGCCAGAATTTTGTGGCAGCCATAGCCCTAGCAAATAGAGTTGAGCGACTTTTGTTTTTTTAGGGTCGAGTTTCGTTTCGTGAAACCCGACTTTTCCAAAAGTCGGGTCGAGCAAGATCGGCCGATTATAGGGAAAAGTCGGGGTCATCCCGAAACACGAAACCCAATGTAAGTCAATGGGGAATAAAAGTCGGCAGTGAGATTTGGACAGAAAACACACCTACAGTGCCCATTTGAATGCCAAAAGCATCAATTCTTCTTACTTACTCTTCTTGTCAACCTTAATTAACTTCATAATACAAGTTACGCACTGAAAAATGGGGGTTATTTGGCTAAAGTTGTGGGGGGGTAGGGCTGGCTCCAGGTTTTCATGTGCCCTGGGCGAAAGAGCGCCCCTTTAACACATACCACAACTCATCATGCTCCGATACGGCAGATAAATAGCGGTATAGTACAATGAAAAATACTTCACTTTTTACATCTCATGACGAGGCCCATCTATTTCTCCATACAGAATCATTGGTCCCATATAATGTTTGAAACAGTATGAGCTCCACATAATGCTACAGTATATGTTGGTCCCCATGGATGAAGCTCCACTGTCTTATGGGCCCAAATAATGCTCCAAACATAATGGGCCCCATTTCTAATGCTCTAGTGTATAATGGGCCCTGTAAATGCTGCTCCAGTGTCTGATGTCCACTTTTGGAATGTTCCAGTGTATGGTGGGCCCCATCTATCATTCTCCAGAGTATAGTGCTCCCCAAAAATTGCTGTCCCAACATTGAAAACAATCAAATAAGTCTCCTCGCTAGGGAATCCCTGTACTAGTCTGGACTCCTCGTCGTCCCCATCTTCCATCTCACTGCACAGTATTTCAACCTTGCAAGTGCTGTGATCCTGAGCAAGCAGGGGGGGCCCACTCATTGGCGACGGCACTGGCACAGGGCCCCTGATAGTACGGTGGTGTGTCTGATGGCGGGTGGGCCGAACCTTCACTTTCATCTGCAGCTTCCTCTTTGTCACCGTGTAAGATGGAACTGTATATGGGAAGGGTAACCTGAGTTTCATCAGGGTCAGATTCAGGCCGTGTAGAGTGCGAGGGGAATGTAGTGGTCTGGGTCAATGTACCAGCAGATTCATCGAGCAGTGGCTGGGCATCAGTGCACTTGTGTCGCCCCCAGGAGTACGGTCGCCACAGTGGCATTACCTTCCTCCTAGGGAGTGTGATGTCATGCTTGGGAGCAACGAAGGATCTCTCTAGCAGGTTAACTGATTGGGCGGCGTTATTCCCACGAGTCATGACCCTCCAAACAGCGTTCATGAAGGCAAAGTGTTTGTTTTACGTGGGCAGTATGGTTGCAAAGCTGAACCTTAAAGGAATGTCCAGAAGGGCACCACCAGGAGTGGAGCCTACGGTTAAATTCGACTCCACCTGGGAAACCTCAACCATGCCAGCTACAGAAAAGATGCACACATTGCAAGCTTAATTCCGTTAACGAACGAGACTCCGTCATGCCCCGCGGCCCGATTCCGTCTTACTAGAGGGACACGTGAGGCTCTGGCACATGAGATTGGCCAATAACTGGTGTGTCATGCCCTTACATGTCCGTGGCTGCATGTGCGCTACACTGAAAAGGCCAGCGTTTGTCGCTTACAGGTGCAGATAACCCGCTGAACAACGTTAGTGATGGGGATCACTGATTACAATTATTACACGCGAACGATGATTTCCCAGTAAGTGCAGGTCAACCGCAGTTCCGGAATTAGGCCTAGCCGTCATTCCTGAAAAAATGAAAAACTTACGTGTGCAAACCACAGGTGCTGTAGCTTGCTTAACAGCTCGCCAGCCGTTCTCACGCCCAGTATGGATTACACGTGATTGCACAAAGGTGAGAAAGGGTACCGTATCCCCGGATAACATGTATGGATAGCGTACACATTCAAAATATATGTCTATACATCAGGAGACAGGCTCAGACGGTGTTAGGCCCAGTATGGCTTGCACGTGATTGCACAAAGGTGAGAAAGGGTACCGTATCCCCGGATAACATGTATGGATAGCGTACACATTCAAAATATATGTCAATACATCAGGAGGCAGGCTCAGACGGTGTTAGGCCCAGTATGGCTTGCACGTGATTGCACAAAGGTGAGAAAGGGTACCGTATCCCCGGATAACATGTATGGATAGCGTACACATTCAAAATATATGTCTATACATCAGGAGACAGGCTCAGACGGTGTTAGGCCCAGTATGGCTTGCACGTGATTGCACAAAGGTGAGAAAGGGTACCGTATCCCCGGATAACATGTATGGATAGCGTACACATTCAAAATATATGTCTATACATCATGAGGCAGGCTCAGACGGTGTTAGGCCCAGTATGGATTGCACGTGATTGCACAAAGGTGAGAAAGGGTACCATATCCCCGAATAACATGTATGGATAGCGTACACATTCAAAATATATGTCTATACATCAGGAGGCAGGCTCAGATGGTGTCAGGCACAGTATGGATTTGACGGCCCAGACTACACAGCGGAGGAGCAGGGAGAGGTAAAGATTGCAAATGCTGGGGCCCTGCCCAAGCAAGGGGGGCCTACTCGTGGGCGTCGGTACTGGCACTGGGCCCCTCATAGTACGGCGGTGTGTCTGACGGCGGGTGTGCACCACCACCGTTAGAGACACTTGATTGCACTATGAGGGACCCTGTGCCAGTGCCCACGCCCAAGAGTCGGCCTACCCACCTGTCCAGGGCAACGGCACTCGCACGGTGTCATGCGCTAGGTGGTGACCCCGGCCATGGGGGGGGGAGGCAGCACAGTTAGGGAGTTTTAGAAAGTGGCATATGTTGATGTTGGACATTCAGCTGATGCAAAAGGCAAAATAGGTCAAGTCCCAGGAATAGGTGGACCAAAGCAAGCCATTTTTCTGTCACCCTATGTGTCATCAGGGGAAGGTGGGACAAAATCCTTGGAAACCCATGCATGGTTCATTTTAATGAAGGTTAGATCATCCACATTTTGGGTTGACAGACGGGTCCTTTTTTCTGTCAGGATTGATCCAGCTGCACTGAAGATTCTTTCCGATAGCACACTTGCAGCTGGGCAAGCGAGCTCCTGTAAGGCATATTGTGCCAATTCAGGCCAGGTGTCCAGTTTAGCGGCCCAATAGTCAAAGGGGAATGACCTGTGTGGGAGAACATCGATATGGGAGGAAAAGTAGTTTGTAACCATAGTTGACAACTGCTGTCTCCTGTCACTTTCCATCGATGCAGTATTACCAGTTGTGTGAGCGGTACTTGAAAAATCAGTCCACAACATTGTCATGAAACCCCTGTCTCCAACGCCACTTCTGCTGTGTGCACCATGAACACCTCTTCCAAGCTGCCCCCGGCCCGTACGGCTCGTGTGAGAACCATCACTGCTGCTGTGTGCTGGGAATGCCTCAAGCAACTGATTTACCAGAGTTGCTTGTTTATTAGCCAATATTAGGTCAAGGGTCTCCTGTGGCATGATGTTTTGTAATTTGCCTTTATAGCGTGGATCCAGGATGCTGGCCAACCAGTAGTCGTCATCGTTCATCATTTTGGCAATGCGGGGGTCCCTTTTTAGGATCTGCAAGGCATAATCTGACATGTGGGCCAATGTTCCCGGTGTCAATGATGCACTGCGAGTGCTGGTTGGAGGAGCACTTTCTGGCAAATCCACATTCCTCCAGTCACGCACAAACCCTGTACCAGACCTTGCCATGCCAACATTTTCACTTGCCCCACGAGATGCATCCTCCTCCCCTAAGTAATCATCTCCATCATCATCCTCCTCCTCCTCTTCTTCCTCCACCTCGTCCAGGAGAGGTCCTGAGCAGACAATGGCTGAATGTCATAAAGGATTCCCTCCTCCTCTTCCTCCTCATCAACATTGGCTGCAGACGCCTGCTCCATAAGGTGCGTCAAAGTTTGCATGAGCAGACGCATAAGTGGGATGCTCATGCTTAGGATGGCGTCGTCTGCGCTTACCAGCCGTGTGCATTCCTCAAGACACTGAAGGACTTTACAGAGGTCTTTCAGCTTCGACCACTGCACACCTGTCAACTCCATGTCTGCTCTCAAAGTGCCTGGCCGTGTATCCTCCCACAAATGCATTATGGCCTGCCTCTGCTCGCACAGCCGCTCCACCATGTGCAGGGTGGAGTTCCACCTTGTTGCAATGTCGATAATGAGGCGGTGGTTGGGAAGGTGGAGCAATCGCTGCAGCTTCTGCATACGAACGGAGTGTACAGGCGACCGGCGGATGTGCGCGCACAGTCTTCGCACCTTCTGGAGCAGGGCTGTTAACTCCGGATAATTTTTGAGGAAGCACTGCACCACCAGGTTCAAGGTGTGAGCCAAGCAAGGTATGTGGCTGAGTTTTGAAAGGGCTATGGCTGCCACAAAATTACGGCCGTTATCACTAACTACCTTGCCTGCCTCAAGATGTACACTGCCCAGCCATGACACAGTTTGTCGCTTCAAGTACTCGGCCAGCACCTCGGCGGTGTGTCTGTCGCCCAAACACATCATCTGCAACACAGCCTGCTGACGCTTTCCACTAGCTGCTCGATAGGGGGACACCTCGTGTGCAACAGTGGCAGCTGCAGATGGAGTGCTCGTACGACTGCGCTCTGTGGACGAGCTTTCGCTTCTGGAGGAGGAGGAGGAGGAGGAGGGTTGAACGCCTAAAGCCAACTGTTTCCTATACCGTGGGCTAGGCAGCACTGTTCCACCACCGCTGTCCCCTGTGGACCACATTAACCCAGTGTGCAGTGATGGACACGTAACGGCCCTGGCCATGCCGACTGGACCATGCATCAGTTGTGAGGTGCACCTTTCCACTCACTGACTGCTTGAGTGCATGGACAATGCGGTCTTTTACATGATGGTGGAGGGCTGGGATGGCTTTGCGAGAGAAGAAGTGGCGACTGGGTAGGTCATAGCGTGGTACTGCATAGGCCATGAGTTCGCGGAAAGCTGCGCTTTCCACCAACCGATAGGGCATCATCTCAAACGAGATTAGTTTGGCAATGTGGGCGTTCAAACCCAGTGTACGTGGATGAGAGACTGAGTACTTTCTTGACCTACTCATAATGTCTGGGAGGGTGAGCTGGACTTGAGAGCTGCATATGGTGGAAGTAGCAGTGGACAGGGCGGACTGAGAGAGGGTTGATGATGGTGATGGAGTTGGTGTTCTTTCTGATGGCCTAGATTCAGTATTTCATTGATATAACAGTGGGATTCCCTGACTGCTGTGGCCTTGCAACGACACCTCAACATTTGCTGCTGTGCTAACCGGTGGGCTTACAGTGGGGGAAACAATGTAGCATTGCTGACTACCTTCTTTGTGATCAGTTGCACATGTGGCACTTAAGGTTTGGTGTTGTGTCCACGCTTGCAAGTCAAAAGAAATACTCATAAACACAAACAGGCTGAAATAACACATTATATGCATACTAAGTGCTCAACCTGTATGTAACCATCAATTGAAAAGGACCCCAGTAAAGATCCATCGTAAAAGTACTATGAAAAAGAGGGGGTGGAAAAAGATCCACCAATATACGACCACAGATCCAGTATAAAAATAGAATATCTTTATTAGACAGGTATGCAGAACAAGACAAAAACAATGTGATAATACACATAGATTAACCACGTAGCATGGAAAACGTAGCAGACCCCACCCAAGGACTCATAAATTAGTATTACAAATCAGATGAAATATAAATATTTGCATGTACAGCACTTATATAGGCACCAAAATAGCTCATACTAATAATAAACCGCATTAATGGCCGGTCTAGTGGGCTCTGCAGGTATATCATGGCATCCCAGTGAGTAAATAAATCGCTATATTTTTAAAGATCAAATAACTGCCATCCAAGGGAGACTATAGCGAAAATATATAAATATGCCACTGTAGGGTCGGTGGTGGGGTGCCGAGCTGGGGGGGGGGGTGGTCCTACTTTTGTACCGCGCAGAGATGATGACAGAGACACGATGAGGCAGATTCTGGGTGCAACAGGTCCAAGTTTATTTCATTACTTGCCGTCCGCCTGACGGCCTCCGCAGCACACCGCACGTTTCTTCACTTATCGGCCCTCCGTTTCCAGAGCCGTTTACACACCGTACTTTTACAATAAGGACGTACATATGCGTACTGTCCCTCCTTCACTTGTTCGACGCTCCTGCCAGGTCCGCCACTGTGGCCGCCCTAGGCCCAATAACCAACAGCGCTTTCACTGGTCAGTCGTCGTGTCAAATACGGTATATGGCACTCACTGCCTCGTCCCTTCTGCGGTATCTTTCTGTCAGGACCACCCCCTGACGTTTCCCTCTCCTCAGTCCCCTTGGTCGGATTCTCCTCAGGACACACAGACTGGCGAAGTCCTCCTGTCACCTGGGCTCCCCCTGGGGACTGGAATCTTCTGGAACCCTCCCTCAGAATTTATAACTTCCCCGGTTCCTTGAAACTGTCACTAACTGTCACCACGCCCCCCATGACCAACGGTTTCTAAAGCCCTAAGCTGCTGTAAAGTCCTTTGCTCACACTCCACCCTGCCATCTAATGGTCATCCCAAGGTACTGCACGTCCACTACACTTTCCTAGTTGTTTCCCCACTGTAATCACTGTCTCCTACCTACACTGTGCAAACCTATCTTTCTTCACTCTGACTAGTCCGTCCGTCCGTCAGGTCACCTTCCCTACACTCCCCCTTCCTTTGTCCATTGTCGTCCTCGACAATCGTCATCCCTGCCTTCGTCGTTCTGAATCTACACCTACATTCTGTTGTCGGACCAGAAGTTGAGCCAAACCCACTATCTGTGGGGGCCGAACCATACTGGGAGCACTATGCTCTGAGCAGCCTACTGCTACTCACCAGCGCGCACGCCACATGACAACGTCTTTCAAATTGGGCAAGGTACACCCGTATTCTCTCTACGGCGTGTATCTTTCCCCTACTCTCCCCTACTGTTACCTTTCACTATCCGGTACACCATGATCGAGGCCACTCACCTACCAGATCATTGCCGGCGCCCGCCTTTCCTTCTTCAGGGGTGTCCGTGGTGTCGGGGGACCTGACCTAGGACGGCTGTCTTTCTCACATCTTCCCATTCATTTTCCTTCTTTCAATTACATGTCATGGTCGGCGTCCCGGTCTCCCAGACCTCAACTCTTAGATCCCTACCGGATCTTACACTTTCCTTTGGTCCCGCAGACCTTCCCTTAACCCGGACCTGTTGCATTTTACTTTGCATATTATACATCATACAACTTTATAATAGCACAAGTACCCCATTTTTTTATAATTTTTTTTTTTTCCATTTTCTCTTACTTTTAAAACCAAAATATAACATAACATTGCATTTCCTCTTTCTTCCTCCCCCCCTTCCTTGGACCTGGACACTCCTCCACTTTTCCGTATCCCCGTTCTGTCAGGTAAACATATTTTCGTATATAAAGAACATAGAAAGAAGAAAGAGAGAGAAAATAGTTGCATCAGTTAAACAACAACAAAACTTTTTTCTAAATGCAACTGTCCTTATAATCTGCACAACGGTGCATCGAACTCCTGACAGTCTATACCACTCTCAATGGACAGAGGTGAGGGCTCCACGGGGATACTGAGGGTGTCCATTCAAGTCCTCTTCTTTTCCATGACGGCCTCTCCTTGAGTGTGGAGCAGGTTCCACACTTCCTGCTCCCGGGCCTTTTTCTTCCTGTTCACCTCCGCTTCCCACACGGAGGGAACAGCACGGGCCCTGGAGTCCGGTGGGCGGGACTCCGCTGAAAAAGACCGCAAGACAGAAACGGCCGAAGATTTCTGCGGCCCAGCAGCCGCTGGGGTCAGGTGGCAAATGGGGAGAACCGGGTCCTCGGGGGCTGGAATCACAGGGCCCGCTAAATCAGTCGCAGCCGACTCCAGCAGCGGCATAACCGCGGCCTCAGGACAGGCCGCATCCACTACTTCCAACGGAGCTGGAGTAACGGCCGATTTCAACGATGCAGCTGCTATTAGCAGGGAAAGCGCAGCAGCGTCTTCTTTGGGTGAGCTCTGCACTGGTGACTCCGGGCGGGGTAGTTCGGGGACATGAGCGGGGGCCTCGCTCAGCTCTGCATACACCACGGGGCCCGTGGTAACTAGGCCTTCCGGTGCGCAGGGGGCCGCGTGCTGCAGCAGAATGGTGGGGGCCGCTTGCGGAGGCACTGGTAGGGCCGGGGGTACTCTCACCTTCCCCGGCGCTGCGGCCTCCGTTTCATCATCACGCAGTTTCCCCCGCAGCCTCCGTTCCTTGCTCCACTGTCCTGCGGGCCTTCCCTCCGGACTCGGGGGCTCCGCTGAGAAGTCCTCTGCTGGTATTGGTGGCAGCCGTTCTCGCTGACTCCCCTCAGGCTCCGCTCCCCGGCTCAGCATCCCGCTGCCTGCCCGTAAATCTGAAGATGACTTCTGGTGCAGCTCCATCTCTCGCCGCCATTGCCACTCTAGGCGGCCGATGCCCCGACACCCACAGCATCTCATACCGTCCGTTGGGCAGCACTCGAATGGCATCAGACAGCCGCAGCCAAGTTTTTCTTCTGTGCCACTCCTCCTGCTGGGTGGGGCGTTGGCAGACCTTTCCATCCATCTGCCAGGGTCCAATATATGGAAACGTCGGTCTCCGGGCATATATTGCTTCCTTTTGGGGTACGTTGGAGGGGGTCCCAGTCCATTCTGAACAACTGCAAACACCCGGACCTCTCTGCGCTGAAGTAATACCGCCATCTTGGGCAGAATCAGCTACTGCCTTGGATCCTCTGCAAGCAACACAGATCCGACACAGCGTCCCAATTTGTAATCCACAGGTCAGTAATTTTTAGTCCACAGGTGTTTATAATCTGAAATAGAGCAGTCCAAGTTTTCCTCAGTCCTTCAGTTGCAGGCCTGCCGCAGAAGATAGCGTATTAGCGGCGGCGATCCTGCCGACTACGCCAAATGTAGGGTCGGTGGTGGGGTGCCGAGCTGGGGGGGGGGGTGGTCCTACTTTTGTACCGCGCAGAGATGATGACAGAGACACGATGAGGCAGATTCTGGGTGCAACAGGTCCAAGTTTATTTCATTACTTGCCGTCCGCCTGACGGCCTCCGCAGCACACCGCACGTTTCTTCACTTATCGGCCCTCCGTTTCCAGAGCCGTTTACACACCGTACTTTTACAATAAGGACGTACATATGCGTACTGTCCCTCCTTCACTTGTTCGACGCTCCTGCCAGGTCCGCCACTGTGGCCGCCCTAGGCCCAATAACCAACAGCGCTTTCACTGGTCAGTCGTCGTGTCAAATACGGTATATGGCACTCACTGCCTCGTCCCTTCTGCGGTATCTTTCTGTCAGGACCACCCCCTGACGTTTCCCTCTCCTCAGTCCCCTTGGTCGGATTCTCCTCAGGACACACAGACTGGCGAAGTCCTCCTGTCACCTGGGCTCCCCCTGGGGACTGGAATCTTCTGGAACCCTCCCTCAGAATTTATAACTTCCCCGGTTCCTTGAAACTGTCACTAACTGTCACCACGCCCCCCATGACCAACGGTTTCTAAAGCCCTAAGCTGCTGTAAAGTCCTTTGCTCACACTCCACCCTGCCATCTAATGGTCATCCCAAGGTACTGCACGTCCACTACACTTTCCTAGTTGTTTCCCCACTGTAATCACTGTCTCCTACCTACACTGTGCAAACCTATCTTTCTTCACTCTGACTAGTCCGTCCGTCCGTCAGGTCACCTTCCCTACACCACCATCATCCTTCTCATACCACAATCGGCAGAAAGTGAACACTGGCTAATGTACCAGTTAAAAATATGTTGCATCACCATATAGCTAATGCGATGTATGTGACCATGTTCACCTAAACCGGGCAGCATAACGCCAGGGGTCGATGAGGTGGCATCTTACCAAAGTATGGCGGTGGTGTACAGGGGTCCTGGGGGGTCCGCGAGTCTGCCCCGACGCGCGTTTCGGATGCTCGTCCTTCGTCAGGGGGCGTAGTAAACATCAGGGCCGGGGAGTTTAAAAAGGCCGCGGACCGGACGTCCTGACCAGAAGTGACGCATCCGCAGTCATGACGACCAAGGATGCGAGGCGGCGCCAACGTCAGTCAGCGCGCTCCAGGGCATCAAAGGATGCCATGGAAACACATCAACTAAAGACGCCGGAAGCCGCATAGCAGCCCCAGACCATGACACGCATGCGTACTGGTCAGGACAAACCAAAATAAACCGATCCATACTCCATTAGTACAGCATATTACCTATCACAAAACGGCCATAATACTGAGAGTAAGCTACAAAACAATCACCATCTACAACTCAAATACAAGGTGGTATTAGATGGGCATAATGGATACATTTAATGACAATATACAGCATCTAGGACATTATCAATAAAAGTATATATACTTAAAAAAATATCGGCCACATGGGTCGCATAAAGCACATCAATATAGATGCCATTAGATAATAACCCAGATCACCAATAATTAACAATAATATCTCATAAATAGGGATCAGACAGTTAGCTATAGAAAAATATAATATAAATAGACCTTATAAAGTACATCAATGCACATGTCAACAGACAGAACATTTAAATTGCCCATGTCGCCAATATTAATAATAATAACATCTATTCATATCAAATATATTGTATATCAAATAGCATATATCAAAAAACAAATACAGGGGCATACAATGTAAAATAGGTGGATTCATAGAACAACCCAATTGAACATTCCATAACATAAATACAATATAATAAACGTTTAATGGATTATTAGATAGTTATATCACTACACTAAACCACACAATATGCCCCACAAGTAGCCTCAGGCAGCTCGAAATGTGTAATTAGGTTATACAAATATGGCAAAAATACACAACGATAATAAATTGGATATGACAAATAGGAGTTTGGCCCTCGTAGATCTCGATGAAAATGTTCCACGGGTACGGCTCCTGATGCAACGCAATATCATGAACTACAGGCCTATAATAAAAATATATTAAAAAATAAAACATTAATAGAAGCCGAATAAAAACAATCACGCAAAACGTGAATAACTAGATGCATAAAGTGATACAATCAGTGGGTGATCATAGAAAGGACGCAAAATTTAAACATTCATTTAATCCATTCGGATGGACCGTATTAAGGGTCCATATCCATCTAGCCTCACACTGGGCCAAACGTGATGAAAGCCCACCTCCCCGAATACCAATATTCAAACTATCGATCCCTTTAACCCTAAAGGACTTGCTATCGCACTGATGGTGTAACTTAAAGTGCCTGGGTATAGTCTTAAGCACCGAGACATCATTCTCACTCGCCGCAGCTTGTATCCCCAGCACGTGCTCTCTGACCATAACTTTCAACTGCCGTGTGGTCAAACCCACATAGATCAGAGAGCACGGGCAGGTGGCGTAGTATATTACATATCTTGACAGGCAAGTGATTCTCTTTTTGATTTTAAACACCTTAGTACCCGAAGAATCTGTAAATGTATCACCCCGATCGATATTTGTACAGGCCACGCACTGTCCACAGGTGAAGCACCCTGTTCTTGGAGTGCCACCACTCATGAATGTTAATGGTGGATTAATCTCATAATGGCTCCTAATTAAATGTCCCCGTAAGTTCTTGGCCCTACGGTATGCAATTCTGGGCTTTTTAGGTAATATTTTGGCCATTATTGGGTCTGCCAACAGAATAGGCCAGGACCTTTCCAGTATCTTCTTAACCCTATCCGATTGGGAGTGAAAAGTGGTTACAAATCTCAATTGATCTAATTTTGATGAAAAATCATCAGTCTTATATAATAGAGAGTTACGCGTACTATATTTTGCCCGATTGTACGCTCTTTTAACAGATCTATGGCTGTAACCCCTCTCCCAAAATCGCTTTTTTAGGTCCTCGGCCTGTATTTCATAGTCAGCATCTGACGAGCAGATACGTCTTAAACGCAAAAATTGTCCTGTCGGTACTGATCTTATCATATAATCTGGGTGTGAGGAGGAGGCGTGTAACAGTGAGTTCGTGGAAGTCGGTTTTCTGAATATATTGGTCTGGATCAGATCATGGTCATCTCTCCTCAATTGGACATCCAGGAATTCAATCTTGTTATCATTATGCACAAAGGTAAGCTTAATATTCAGCAAGTTATCATTAAGCTGCTGAAAAAATAATCCAAGCAAATGGCTGGAACCCTGCCAGATCAAGAACACGTCATCTATGTACCTCGTCCATAGAAGGACGTGGTCCATAGATGCGTGTAGATCAGACAAGAAGAGGTCCCTCTCCCACAGACCCAGGAACAGATTAGCATAGGAGGGCGCATAGGCCGCCCCCATGGCTGTCCCCTGGGTCTGCAGGAAGAAGGACCCCTTAAAAATAAAAAAATTGTGCGTAAGTGCAAATTCAAGCACCTCCAACACAAAACGTTGTAGACCCATTGACATACTGGAGGTATTAAGAAAAAATTCGACGGCTCTCAGACCATCAGCATGACGTATACTAGTATATAATGACTCGACGTCTGCCGTTACTAGTATAACATCTTTATCTAAAGACAGCCCATCTACTCTTCGCAATAATTGGTTGGTGTCTTTCAGGAAGGATGGTAATTCTTCCACAAGAGGTTGTAATATTGAATCGATCCAGCGGCCCACATGTTCTAAATAATTCCCACGACCTGAAACTATTGGCCTTCCTGGTGGACATTGTATATCTTTGTGAACCTTTGGGAGCAGGTAAAAGGTAGATATAGTCGGCTCATTAACAACCAAAGCAGATCCCAATTATTTAGTAATAATTTCTGCCTTAATGGCTCTTGATATAATCACTCTGAGTTGGGAATCAAAGGCGGACAAGGGGTTAAACGTAAGTCTTTTGTAACAGGTATCATTCATTAACTGGCGAGATGCCTCTTTTTCATACATCGTTTTCGGCCATATAACTATGTTACCCCCCTTGTCCGCCGGTTTGATTACCACATCCGAGAGACCACGAAGAAACTTCAACCTTTCCCGTTCCTCCCGATTCAAATTATCACTACAAATAAAACGTGGAATACCAGATAGTTCGTTAGACACCACCTTAACAAATAAATCAATAGGACCACAGTTGGATAGTGGAGGAAAACGTTTCGAACGTGGCTTAATCGAAGGAGGTATCTTACCTCCTTCAACTGTGGTATGCTCCTCAGATAATTCTTCCAGGATCCTTAACGTTGTCTGTTCATCTTCTGTGGGGAAGAGTTTATGTATATCATTATTAAAGAAGAATCTTTTAAATAAAAGGGAGCATGCAAAAACGTGTAGGTCCTTTACTATGGAAAAAACATCCGGACCGGAAACTGGAGAAAAAGAGAGACCTCTATATAGTAGTGAACAATCAAGGTCAGACAGCATGTGCTGACTCAAATTAATTACCTTGTTTGTATCACGGCCACTTTCATGGAGCCGAGTCTTATATCTTTTATAGGGGTGATAATCGTGATTCCTGTTCCGTCTATTTCCTGACCGAGTATTTCCTGATCGAGTCGTCATCGAGGAGACTGATACATCAGATTCAGTATTTAATGAAGATACAGATTGATAAGATGTAGCCCTCTGCATCTGGCATGTGTCAGTAGGTATCTTTCTCCAGTGATATACACTATTAGATTTATAGTCCTTTATATCACGGTTGATTTTAGATGTCTGCGAATCACTGATCTTTTTAACTACACCATCGATCGTCTTCTCCAGTTCAATCTCGAATGACTTAATGCGTTCCTCAGAATTACTTCCACGTATATCCGACAAAGTAGAATCAATAAGTGCATGGTGGTTAAATGTCTAAGCATGCAACTGGTATTCAAATTTTTCAGATTTTTCCCTCAGCTAAAGGTCTTTGCGCACTTCTTACAGATAACTTCGGCCTGATCATGAGGATTTTGTTCAAAAAAGTGCCACACTGCACTCTTCCTACTTTGGCAGACATTTTGCGGCCTAGCACGCTGTGATCTTTTGACCCTCTGGACAAGCTGTCCAGCAACTCTTTTGATTTTTGGAACCTGTCTTTGGAGTGCTCCGGGCCTGCCAGATAACAGCTGTTGCGATGTCGATGTCTGCTGTGGATGCTCCTCATCTGAGCTATTGGAAGCAGCACCCTCTTCCCCCAATGGATGCCAATCTGGGTCAACAACTGGGTCATCCATCACCTCCTCTTCAATGTCTTGTGCATCTTCCTCTGTGTCACCGTGTATGGTGGTATAGTGTGCGGGAAGGGGCACCTGAGTCTCATCAGGGTCAGAATCTGGCTCTGTACACTGCGAGGACAATGTAGTGCTCTGAGTGAATGTACCAGCAGAATCATCTATCAGCGGCTGTGCATCAGTGCACTCCATGTCAGATTCATTTTGGCCTGGGTAATTCACCATTTGACTTGATAATCCAGGCATGGTATGTGAAAACAGCTCCATGGAGTAATCAGTAGTATGGCCTGCGTCATCCTTCAATCTTGGTTGGGGTGAAGGACACAAGGAAAGGTGTGGTTCATGAACATGAGCCTCCAATGACGACTCAGTGCTTTTACTTTTTACAACTTCAGAAGAGGAGGCGATAGAGCTGGAGGCTGAGTCAGCATAGACAAAACTTTTTCCTGATGCTCTGGCGTTAAAAGCGGTTTGCCAACTCCTAGAAAACTAAGCCTTCGAAGCCTTATGGAGCCAGACGATGACGCAGGCTCAACACCTCCTGCATTCGGTCCTATTTTGCTCTTGCCACTACCATCAGATCCACCACCAACACCATCATTACCAGCTGCCAACCCCCGCCCAATTCCACGGCCTCTTCCACCAGCCTTCCTCATTTTTTGTAGAAATGTAGACAAAATTCAACAAACTATATAGTAATGTAAAACAAGGTACAAGGTGTCTATAGGACAGGAGAGATTTTGAATTTCTGCACACACTTGTGGACACTGGACACTTATGGATTGTGTGAGGCCCACTGAATATCACAGCGCTATGTCACAGGCTCGATGGCACAGGTGTGAAAAAAGTGACTACAGGATCACAGAGATTTTGAATTTCTGCACACACTTGTGGACACTGGACACTTATGTATTGTGCGAGGCCCACTGAATATCACAGCGCTATGTCACAGGCTCGATGGCACAGGTGTGAAAAAGTGACAACAGGATCACAGAGATTTTGAATTTCTGCACACACTTGTGGACACTGGACACTTATGGATTGTGCGAGGCCCACTGAATATCAGAGCGCTATGTCACAGGCTCGATCGCACAGGTGTGAAAAAAGTGACTACAGGATCACAGAAATTTTGAATTTCTGCACACACTTGTGGACACTGGACACTTATGGATTGTGTGAGGCCCACTGAATATCAGAGCGCTATGTCACAGGCTCGATGGCACAGGTGTGAAAAAAGTGACTACAGGATAAGTGAGATTTTGAATTTCTGCACACACTAGTGGACACTGGACACTTTTGGATTGTGTGAGGCCCACTGAATATCACAGCGCTATGTCACAGGCTCGATCGCACAGGTGTGAAAAAAGTGACTACAGGATCACAGAAATTTTGAATTTCTGCACACACTTGTGGACACTGGACACTTATGGATTGTGTGAGGCCCACTGAATATCAGAGCGCTATGTCACAGGCTCGATGGCACAGGTGTGAAAAAAGTGACTACAGGATAAGTGAGATTTTGAATTTCTGCACACACTAGTGGACACTGGACACTTTTGGATTGTGTGAGGCCCACTGAATATCACAGCGCTATGTCACAGGCTCGATCGCACAGGTGTGAAAAAAGTGACTACAGGATCACAGAAATTTTGAATTTCTGCACACACTTGTGGACACTGGACACTTATGGATTGTGTGAGGCCCACTGAATATCAGAGCGCTATGTCACAGGCTCGATGGCACAGGTGTGAAAAAAGTGACTACAGGATAAGTGAGATTTTGAATTTCTGCACACACTAGTGGACACTGGACACTTTTGGATTGTGTGAGGCCCACTGAATATCAGAGCACTATGTCACAGGCTCAATGGCACAGGTGTGAAAAAAGTGACTACAGGATCACAGAGATTTTGAATTTCTGCACACACTTGTGGACACTGGACACTTATGGATTGTGTGAGGCCCACTGAATATCAGAGCGCTATGTCACAGGCTCGATGGCACAGGTGTGAAAAAAGTGCCTACAGGATAAGGGAGATTTTGAATTTCTGCACACACTAGTGGACACTGGACACTTTTGGATTGTGTGAGGCCCAATGAATATCAGAGCGCTATGTCACAGGCTCGATGGCACAGGTGGGAAAAAAGTGACTACAGGATCACAGAGATTTTGAATTTCTGCACACACTAGTGGACACTGGACACTTTTGGATTGTGTGAGGCCCACTGAATATCAGAGCGCTATGTCACAGGCTCGATGGCACAGGTGTGAAAAAAGTGACTACAGGATAAGGGAGATTTTGAATTTCTGCACACACTAGTGGACACTGGACACTTCTGGATTGTGTGAGGCCCACTAAATATCAGAGCGCTATGTCACAGGCTCGATGGCACAGGTGTGAAAAAAGTGACTACAGGATCACAGAGATTTTGAATTTCTGCACACACTTGTGGACACTGGACACTTATGGATTGTGTGAGGCCCAGTGAATATCACAGTGCTATGTCACAGGCTCGATGGCACAGGTGTGAAAAAAGTGACTACAGGATAAGGGAGATTTTGAATTTCTGCACACACTAGTGGACACTGGACACTTTTGGATTGTGTGAGGCCCACTGAATATCAGAGCGCTATGTCACAGGCAGAAATTGGCTAGTGTATCACAAACTACAAGGTGTATGTAGAATTGGGCAGAATAGGAATCTCCCTAGAGTGTAGGTCTGTAAGAACGGAACAAGTCCTCCACTTATCCTTCCACAGTGACACACAGATAGCTTCACTGTGGCCGTGATAACAGCCGTTACACTGTACTGAGAGGAGCGAGCACGTACACGGCTGTCCGGTGTACGTAAAATTGTCAATTCCATGTTTTTTAAGTATACGGACTAACACACGCTGTCTCTCTATAGTTTTGAATGTGATCAAACAGCAAATATATTTAACTGTTTGAAAGCTAGACAAAACTAGTAGGTGCAGGTCTGTAAGAACGGAACATGTCCTCGACTTATTCTCACAGAGTGACACACAGATAGCTTCACTGTGGCTGTGATAACAGCCGTTACACGGTACTGTGTGAGGAGCGTACACCGCTGTATGGTGTGAAAAAATGCACGCTCAGTACCTCAGCAGGACAAAAAAAAAAATTGGGATTGCTTTTAAAAAAGCAGTTTGCAGAGCAGTGGGTAAACAGCAATGCAGCTGTCAGGAAGCCTTAGAAGGCAGCCTAACAACCAACACCGCTGATCCACCACAATATAGCCTCCCCTTGCACTGCACACACAGTGACTGGTGTGTTGTACAGGCAAAATCGCTAGCAGCAGAAGCAGTTTTTTTTTCTTCTTCCCTGCCTAACGCTCTCCCTACAGAATCAGCAGCAGCAACCTCTCCCTATGCTTAGATTGGCAGAAGATGGCGGTCGGCGTGCACGCCCTTTTATAACCCCTGTGACGCCCACCACAGCAAGCCAATCACTTGCATGCCCTTCTGAAAGATGGTGGTGACCCGTGCCTATGTCATCACGTTGCCCACAGTGTCCGTGGATCCTGATTGGCTGAAAAAGAGCGCAAAACAAACTTTTGAAATGCGACTTTGGCGCCTAAGTCGCCGACCTCGTGGCCGACCTCATCCTAGGGTCGGGTTTCGTTTCATGAAACCCGACTTTGCCAAAAGTCGGCGACTTTTGAAATTTTTCGACCCGTTTCGCTCAACTCTACTAGCAAAACTCAGATACATACCTTGCCTGGCTCACACCTTGAACCTGGTGGTGCAGTGCTTCCTAAATAATTATCTGGAGTTAACAGCCCTGCTCAATAAGGAGCGAAGACTGTGCTCGCACATCCGTCGCTCGCCCGTACACTCCAGTCGTATGCAGAAGCTGCAGTGATCACTCCACCTCCCCAAGCACTGCTTAATCATAGACGTTGCAACAAGGTGGAACTCCACCATGCACATGGTTGAGATGCTGTGCAAACAGAGGCAGGCTGTAATGCATTTGTGGGAGGATACATGGGCAGGCAGTTTAAGGGCAGTCATGGAATTGTCGGGTGTGCAGTGGTCAAAGCTGAAAGACCTCTGTAAAGTCCTTCAGTGTTTTGAGGAATGCACACGGCTGGTAAGCACAGACGACGCCATCATAAGCATGAGCATACCACTTATGCATCTGCTCGTGCAAAGTTTGACGCACATTAAGGATCAGGTGTCTGCAGCAGAGGAGGAGGAAGAGGAGGAGAGAAGCCTTGATGATAGTCAGTCATTGGCAGCGAGGGCAACTGACCTGGACAAGGTGGAGGAAGAAGAGGAAGTGGAGGAGGATGATGAAGGGGGCGTGTTGTGAGTTCATTTTCTCCTTCACCGTCGATGTCTGATGAACTCCCTCTTCTGGTGAAGGAAGGTAGTGAGGCTGATTACCAAACACCTGATCTGGTACATGATGACTGGGTAACAGGAACTGCTGACTGGATATAAGGCAGCCGACACTCTTCTGAGTCGCTGGTGATTTCTCTGCTGGATTCTTGGAGACCAGTCTGATTCCTGCTTCCCAAAGATAAGTTTTTGCTCTGCTATTGAACTTATTAGTTTTGTTTACCTTGTTTTTTGGAGTTCAGCCATCCCCGGTTGGGGGTGTGCTGAGTTCCATTTTTGTCTCTGATCAGTTTGTCTCTTTGCTCTGTCTTCAGAATTTACCTGAGTGCTGATATAGTCATTTTGAAGTCCTAGCGACTTCAGGGCCTGTTTTTCCTATCAGATGGTTGGGACATTTTTTGGTAGGGTTTTTTGCGGATTGCAGACAGCAGCTTTTCTATCCTGTCCTTTTTAGTTAGCTTGGGCCCCATTGTTTGCTCAACCTATCTTTCTATCTGTGTTAGTGTTTTCATCTTGCTTCACTGTCATTATATGTTGGGGGCTGCCTATTGCTTTGGGGTCTGCTCTGAGGCAGTTTAGATTTCCCCTTTCTTTCTTTAGGCCTATTTACTTCTCTGGCTGTGATCGAGGGGTCTAGGGCATCGTAGGAACCCCCCACAGCTACTGTTAGTTGTTGTGGATAGGATAAGGGGTCTGCAATCCGATAGCTACCAACCTCTCCGGGTTTTTGGACTTAGCTTGTATTTTTGTTTTTTCCTCCTTCGGTGACTCATTCATAACAGAATCACCAGCCATACCGCAGATCCTAGGGTACTCAATAGCAGGAAAGAATTGTTAAAAAAAAAAAAAAAGAGAGAGTTTGTCAGAATACTTTTTTTTTTGTGTATATTTTTTCCTCTATGTCTCTGAGGCCGCAGGGGGAATTCTTTTTCCTGCTCAATGGAGATGAAGCAATTGTCTGATCGTGTGGAGCAGCTCACTGCTGAAGTGCTGGGAATTTCCGCCTATCTTGCTCATTCACATGCAGCTGAACCAAAGATCCCTACTCCTGATGTGTTTTTTGGGGATCGGTCTAAATTTTTTAATTTTAAGAATAATTGTAAATTATTTTTTGCCTTGAAGCCTAACTCGTCGGGGAGCTCCGCGCGGCAGGTTAAAATTGTCATCTCTTTGCTGCGCGGCGATCCCCAGGATTGGGTGTTTTCTTTGAAACCTGATGATCCTATTCTTACTAATGTGAACACATTTTTTCAAGCCTTGGGGTTGTTGTATCATGAACCTAATGCTATTGATCAGGCTGAAAAGGCCCTGTTGGCATTAAGCCAGGGTCAGGATTCTGCAGAGTTGTACTGTCAAAAATTCCGAAAGTGGGCGGTCCTTACTACCTGGAATGATGGTGCCTTGGCAGCTCGCTTTCGGAAGGGTTTGTCAGAAACCGTAAAGGATACTATGGTGGGATTTCCTGTTCCCTCTGGTCTTGACGATTCTATGTCATTAGACATTCAGGTTGATCGGCGTTTGCTTGAACGCAAAACCGCATGAGAGGTGTTGCCACCTGTTGAACAAATGTCTGAACATATGCAATGTGATAGAGTTTTGTCTGGGGCGCAGCGTCAGTAGTTCAGAAGGTGTAATAAGCTGTGTTTCTTCTGTGGTGATGCCTCGCATATCATTTCTGTCTGCCCTAAATGAGAGAAACGTTTTGCACACACATTTGCTGTGGGTGGTGTTCAACCTAAGCTTCGTCTGGAAATTACACTGATCTGCTCCCTGTCCACATTTTCCGCTAAGGCTTTTGTGGATTCGGGAGCAGCTCTGAACCTGATGGACTTGGATTTTGCAAAACGTTGTGGATTTCCTATGACACCTCTGCGGACGCCTATCCCTTTGAGGGGTATTGATGCTACTCCTTTGGCGAAGAATAAACCTCAGTTTTGGACCCAGGTGGTAATGCGGGTCGCCCCAGACCATCTAGAGAATTGCAGATTTTTGGTGTTGCATAATTTGCAACACCAAAAATCCCCATTGTTCTGGGGTTTCCCTGGTTGCAAATCCATAATCCAGTTTTGGATTGGAAATCTGTGTCTGTGGTGAGTTGGAGTTGTCGGTGTGCCCTTAGTGATGCTCCTGTTTTCTCCACCTCTCCCCAGTCGCATGATGTTCCTGACTATTTGGCTGCTTTTTATGATGTATTTAGTGAGAATGAGTCTGCGTCTTTGCCTCCCCATAGGAGTTATGACTGTGCAATTGAGCTGAGCCCTGGGTGTAAATTTCCCAAGGGTCGACTTTTCAATTTATCTGTACCCGAGCACGAGGCTATGCGATCCTATATTAAGGAGTCGTTGGAGAAGGGTCATATTAGACCATCCTCGTCACCCTTAGGTGCTGGGTTTTTTTTTGTGGCTAAGAAAGATGGGTCATTAAGGCCTTGTATTGACTATCGTTCCCTCAACAAAATTACTGTTAAATATCAGTATCCGTTACCCCTGATTTCTGATCTATTCTCCAGAGTTAAAGGTGCTTGTTAGTTTACAAAGCTTGACCTCAGGGGGCGTATAATCTTATTCGCATTAAGCATGGGGATGAATGGAAGACGGCGTTTAATACTCCGGAGGGACATTTTGAGTGCCTGGTGATGCCTTTTGGGCTCACTAATGCCCCTTCTGTCTTCCAGTGCTTCATGAATGATATTTTCCGAGACTTGGTGGATGAATTTTTGATCATCTATCTGGATGATATTTTGATCTTTTCCAAGGATTGGGACTCTCATGTGGAACATGTTCGGACTGTGTTCCGGATCTTGAGGGAGAATTCCCTGTATGTCAAGGGATCGAAATGCCTTTTTGGTGTACAGAGGATTTCATTTTTGGGATTTATTTTGTCTCCGCCAACTATTGAAATGGACCCGGTCAAGGTACAGGCCATTTATGATTGGGTTCAGCCCACTTCTTTGAAGGCCCTCCAGAAGTTTTTGGGTTTTGCTAATTTTTATCGTAAATTTATAGCTAATTTTTCTGGTATTGCCAAACCATTGACTGATTTGACTAAGAAGGGTGCTGATGTGCTGAATTGGTCTCCGGAGGCTGTTTCTTCCTTTCAGGAGCTGAAGCGAAGGTTCACTTCTGCTCCGGTTTTGCGGCAACCTGATGTCTCACTCCCGTTTCAGGTAGAGGTGGACGCTTCTGAGATTGGTGCAAGAGCTGTTTTGTCCCAAAAGGATCCTGTAACATCTAAAATGAATCCCGGTGCTTTCTTTTCCCGAAAGTTCTCCCCATCCGAACGTAACTATGATGTGGGGAATCGGGAACTGTTAGCCATGAAATGGGCATTTGAGGAGTGGAGACATTGGTTGGAGGGAGCTAAACATCAAGTCGTGGTCCTTACTGACCACAAGAATTTGATTTACCTAGAGTCGGCCAAACGCTTGAATCCTAGACAGGCTAGGTGGGCCTTGTTTTTCACACGTTTTGATTTTGTGGTCTCTTTTCTTCCAGGCAATAAGAATGTCAAGGCAGACGCCCTCTCTAGGAGTTTCTTTGCTGATTCTCCTGTTGTGACCAAGCCTGCTACATCTTAGGTGAGGGGGTAGTTCTTTCTGCCATCTCTCCCGATTTGAGACGTGCTCTGGAGGAGTTTCAGGAGGACAAACCTGAGCATTGTCCTAGTGGAAAGTTGTATGTTCCTGACCAGTAGAGGAAGAGAGTGATGTCTGAAGTTCATTGCTCTGCATTGGCTGGTCATCCAGGTATTTTTGGTACTAGAGATTTGGTGAGTTGGTCTTTTTGGTGGCCCGCCTTGTCTCGTGATGTCAGGAATTTTGTGCAGTCCTGTGGGACTTGCTCTCGGTCTAAACCTTGTTCTCGCTCTAGTGGGTTGTTGATGCCTTTGCCGGTGCCCAGGAGGCGATGGACCCATATTTCAATGAATTTTATCTCTGATATGCCTGTCTCTCAGAGAATGACTGTTATTTGGGTGATTTGTGATAGATTATCTAAGATGGTCTATCTTGTACCACTTCCTAAGTTGCCATCTTCCTCAGAGTTGGTGCCCTTGTTTTTGCAACAGGTGGTTCGCTTGCATGGGATTCCTGAGAACATTGTATCTGACAGAGGAGTTCAGTTTGTGTCTAGTTTTTGTTGGACTTTCTGTTCCAAGCTGGGAATTCAGTTGTCCTTCTCCTCTGCGTTTCACCCTCAGACCAATGGGCAGACAGAGAGAACAAACCAGACTTTGGAGTCGTATTTGAGATGTTTTATTTCTGCTGATCAGGATGATTGGGTTTCATTTTTGCCCTTGGCCGAATTTGCTTTAAATAATAGAGCTAGTTCTGCCACTTTGATGTCACCTTTTTTTTGTAACTTTGGGTTTCATCCACGATTCTCTTCAGGGCAGGTGGAGTCTTCTGCCTGCCCAGGTGTTGACACTGTGGTGGAGAGAATGCACCAGATCTGGGACCAAGTGGTGGATAAGTTGTCTCTCTCCCAGGAAAAGGCCCAGCGGTTTTCCAACCGGCATAGGATCATTGGTCCCCAGTTTAAGGTGGGTGATATGGTTTGGTTGTCATCAAAGAATATCACTATGAAGGTGGCTTCTCCAAAGTTTAAACCTAGATTTATTGGACCTTACAAGATTTTGGAGATTCTTAATCCAGTCTCTTTTCGATTGGCTCTTCCTGTTACATTTAAGATCCATAACGTGTTTCATAAATCTCTGTTAAAGAGGTTTGTTGAGCCAGTAGTTCCTGTGGTGGCACCTCCTAACCCGGTATTGGTTGAAGGTAATGTGGAATATGAGGTTGAGAAGATACTGGATTCTCGCCTGGCTAGACAGAGACTCCAGTATTTGGTTAAATGGAAGGGTTATAGCCAGGAGGATAATTCTTGGGTCCCTGCATCCGATATTCATGCCGAAAGATTGGTTTGTGCCTTTCATCGGGCCCATCCTGATCGCCCTGGTGGTGTGGATGAGGGTTCGGTGACCCCTCTTCAAGGGGGAGGTACTGTTGTGAGTTCATTTTCCCCTTCACCGTCGATGTCTGATGAACTCCCTCTTCTGGTGAAGGAAGGTAGTGAGGCTGATTACCAAACACCTGATCTGGTACATGATGACTGGTACCCAGAACTGCTGACTGGATATAAGGCAGCCGACACCCTTCTGAGTCGCTGGTGATTTCTCTGCTGGATTCTTGTAGACCAGTCTGATTCCTGCTTCCCAAAGATAAGTTTTTGCTCTGCTATTGAACTTATTAGTTTTGTTTTGCTTACCTTGTTTTTTGGAGTTCAGCCATCCCCGGTCGGGGGTGTGCTGAGTTCCATTTTTGTCTTTGATCAGTTTGTCTCTTTGCTCTGTCTTCAGAATTTACCTGAGTGCTGATATAGTCATTTTGAAGTCCTAGCGACTTCAGGGCCTGTTTTTCCTATCAGACGGTTGGGACATTTTTTGGTAGGGTTTTTTGCGGATTGCAGACAGCAGCTTTTCTATCCTGTCCTTTTTAGTTAGCTTGGGCCCCATCGTTTGCTCAACCTATCTTTCTATCTGTGTTAGTGTTTTCATCTTGCTTCACTGTCATTATATGTTGGGGGCTGCCTATTGCTTTGGGGTCTGCTCTGGGGCAGTTTAGATTTCCCCTTTCTTTCTTTAGGCCTATTTACTTCTCTGGCTGTGATCGAGGGGTCTAGGGCATCGTAGGAACCCCCCACGGCTACTGTTAGTTGTTGTGGATAGGATAAGGGGTCTGCAATCCGATAGCTACCAACCTCTCCGGGTTTTTGGACTTAGCTTGTATTTTTGTTTTTTCCTCCTTTGGTGACTCATTCATAACAGAATCACCAGCCATACCGCAGATCCTAGGGTACTCAATAGCAGGAAAGAATTGTTTAAAAAAAAAAAAAAAGAGAGAGTTTGTCAGAATACTTTTTTTTGTGTGTATATTTTTTCCTCTATGTCTCTGAGGCCGCAGGGGGAATTGTTTTTCCTGCTCAATGGAGATGAAGCAATTGTCTGATCATGTGGAGCAGCTCACTGCTGAAGTGCTGGGAATTTCCGCCTATCTTGCTCATTCACATGCAGCTGAACCAAAGATCCCTACTCCTGATGTGTTTTTTTGGGGATCGGTCTAAATTTTTTAATTTTAAGAATAATTGTAAATTATTTTTTGCCTTGAAGCCTAACTCGTCGGGGAGCTCCGCGCGGCAGGTTAAAATTGTCATCTCTTTGTATTTTTGTTTTTTCCTCCTTCGGTGACTCATTCATAACAGGGGTGATTATTTTTGGAAGGAGGATGCTTCTCAGGGGGCAAGAGAAAATGTGGGCGTGCCAAGGTCAGGTCCAGGGATTGTGCATGACTGGAGGGATGTGGAATTGCAAGAAAGTGCTCCTCCACCCACCTCTGGCAGTGCATCATTGACACATGCAACATTGGCCCACATTTGTGATTATGCCTTGCGGATCCTAAAAAGGGACCCCGCATTGCCAAAATGATGAAGGATGACGACTACTGGTTGGCCAACATCCTGGATCCACGCTATAAAGGCAAATTACAGAACATCATGCCACAGGAGAACCTAGAGATAATATTGGCTAACAAACAAGCAACTCTGGTAATCCGTTTGTTGGAGGCATTCCCAGCACACAGCAGCGGTGATGGTTCTCCCGCGAGCCATAGAGGGCAAAATGGAAGAGGTGTTAGTGGTGCACACAGCCGAAGTGGCATTGGAGACAGGGCTTTCATGACCATGTTGTTGACTGATTTCTCAAGTACCACTCACAAGACTGGTAATACTGAATAGATTGCAAGTGACAGGAGACAGCAGTTGTCAACTATGTTAGGAGTCGGATTTCTGTGTTTACTCATCAGGGGATCCAGATCCTCACATTCTGCACTCTCCTATTATTTTTCCACTGCAGAGGAGATTGCAGAGGAGATTGCCTTGCAGCGAATCTCTCCTGAGGCTAAGTCCTTCTGTCCTCTTACTGGGCATGCTCATGGGACGATCTCCCATTGGAGATCGGGAGTCATGTGCTCAGGTCCCGCTCCAGTTCTCATTGGTCCATCTCAGAGATCTGGAAGTGTGCAGAAGGTCCCGGCTGCTATTAAAGGCGCGCATGGCTGTTCCACGATGCGCTAGTATAGACTTACTTGCTGCTGTGTGTATGAGGACGGATGCATGATTCTGGTGACTGACTCATTTGAAACCCCTTCCCTCTGATATTACACATGTGGATAGGGACTGAGTTAGAATCAGCACCAGCGCTCCTCTGCTGCAAGACCCACAGCTGCTAGCGTCCGACATTGCACTTGCGCCTTGCCTTTGTCGTTTAGCGGCAGTGTCCACGCCGCGCTACAGTAGCAGCCTCCTTTGCGTTCGCTGTTGCAACGCCTCGCACACGGTAGGTCTAGACGGATGTAGTGTCGCCGTCTTGGGCTACTCCTGAGACCGTATACTCTGTGTGCGTTTTTTACTGAGTACTGTGACTACAACAGGCTCAGTCATTTGTGTTTGTACTTTTTTGCATCTCTGTGAGTTAGCTGAGATTGCTCTGTGCACCTCGGTGAAGTTTAACCATGTGTGCATTTCCGCCATATTGCTCCTGCCACTACATAGCAGCGGTTATATCACCTACTGCACGGTGGACCCCGAGCGGCGAACGCACTTTATTATTATTTTTATTTAGTGCGTTCTGCCATTCCTAACAAACTATGGTTACAAGCTACTTCTCCTCCCATATCGATGTTCTCCCTCACAGTTCATTCCCCTTTGACTATTGGGCCTGTAAACTGGACACCTGGCCTGAATTTGCACAATCTGCCTTACAGGATCTCGCTTGCCCTGCTGCTAGTGTGCTATCTGAAAGAGTCTTCAGTGCTGCTGGATCAATCCTGACAGAAAAAAGGACCCGTCTGTCAACCAAAAATTTTGATGATCTAACCTTCATTAAAATGAACCGAGCATGGGTTTCAAAGGATTTTGTCCCACCTTCCCCTGATGACAAATAGGTTGCCAGAATATTGGCTCGCTTTTGTCCTCCTCTTCCTTGGACTTGTCCAATTCCTCCATTTGCAGCTGCTGAATGTACAGCCTACACATCAACATATGCCATTTTTTAAACCTCCCTAACTGGGCTGCCCCCCAAAGGGCTGGGGTCACCACCTGGCGCACCCGGGCAAGTGCCGTTACTCTGAACAGGTGGGTGGGCCCACTCTTGGCCGACGGCACTGGCACAGGGCCCCTCATAGTACAATACAGTGTCTCTGACGGTGGGGGGGCCCACTCGCCGTCAGACACACCGGCGTACTATGAGATGCCCTGTGCCAGTACCGCCGCCCATGAGTGTGCCCCCCCTGCTTGCTCAGGGCCCAAGCACTTGCAAGACTTACCTCTCCCTGCTCCACCGCTGTGTAGTCTGGCCAGTTAAATCCTTCACAGGGACGGGCACGACAAATTTGGTGAACTGATCGATTTTGGTTAAGACGTAGCTATGGCCTATCCTGCTGGGCTCTACCTTCAGATGATCAATGGCTACCATTTGTAATGGACGTCGACTC
The DNA here is from genome assembly GCF_039654945.1 of Dendrobates tinctorius. Classification (NCBI taxonomy): domain Eukaryota; kingdom Metazoa; phylum Chordata; class Amphibia; order Anura; family Dendrobatidae; genus Dendrobates; species Dendrobates tinctorius. Next base: position 6,112,213 of record NW_027361817.1, read on the forward strand.
ACAATCGGATGCAGTGGTGCTTTATGATCAGCTTTCACAGTTTTCCTAGTCACAGACGTGACATTCCTGCCACCATTTTTCAATGTCTCCTCTCATGCCAATCCAATAGAATCGCCTACGGCCTTTGGCTTCTGTCTTTTGCACTCCAAAGTGACCAGACACATCATGATAGGCAGTGAGGACATGTCTAAGATTTCAAATTTGACCACCACTGTATACAGCTGTACGCTTGTGATCCATTTACAGCTTTTTATATTCTTGTCTAATCCATACTGGGCCTGAGAACGTTTGTGTCTGCCTCCTGAAATATATACAGAGATTCAGAATGTTTAAACTATACTATATATACCTTGTATCTGATGATACTGTACCCTTTTTCAACTTTTTAGATTATTGTGTAATCCATACTGAGCCTGTGAGCATCTGTGTATGACTCATGAAATATATACGGAGATTTACAATTATCCCTAGACTGTATAGAGCTGTACGCTTCTGATACAGTACCATATATCTGCTGGTATTTAGGGTACATTTTTACAAAAATTAGTAAGTATGGTGGAAGAGGCAGCGGACGTGGGTGTGGGGGGCCAGCTGGTACTGATGGTGGTGGTGGTGGTGCATCTGCTGGTAGTGCCAAAAGCACAATAGCAGCTAAAGCAGGAGGTGTTGAGCCTGCGTCATGGTCTGGCTCAGGAAGGCCTGTAAGGCTCCCTTTTCTGGGAGTAGAAGAACACACATTTGGGGGCACCACTGACATATAAATAGGGATCCAACCAGACCTATACATGAGTAGTAGCAATTTAAAGAAGAAAAAAAGTAATAGGCCACACATAGGGGATCACCTGAGGCAAGACCCTGACAAAGCCACAACGGGTGGCGACACGCGTCAGGTCTCTGCTCTCTCAGACTACACTCCACTTTATAGTTGCACTTTATACTTGCATAGATGATTTAGGGTTGTGCTCTTTTTCTTCTCAAGTGGCTATTTTAGCCTTTTCCTTTTAATCTAGTATGCCCAGACAATTTTGGCAACATGAGATGTTTTCAGGGAAGTGTGCACAACTCCTTGGGATTTGATTAATAATAATTCATTGGCTCGCTATTTAAGCTTGCTGATGTTTGAATCTATGCATGTTTTCCATAGATAATTCACCTTGCTGTTATATGCTTTAAATATTCTTTACTCATGTGCACACTACATGCTATTATAGTGATGTTTAATTAATGTGCTGTCTTTTCAATATCTGTAATTATGGTGTGTGCATTTATTTGTATTAATGAGCCAGCCTTCATGCAGATTCATTATACAACTTATGGTGGGATTCTATATCATGGTATGCTATTTATATGTACATATGGTTTTCTCATGGAGGCATTCTATGTGGAGTGGTGAGCTATGAGAGTTTGGTTCTATTTTGAGCCCTGGATTTTCATATGTCACATGTGTGACAAATTTTAATGTTTTTAATCATATTGGGTGTTTGTCTTTGTGTCTAAATAAAGATTGAAGTATTTTTTTGCTAATTCTTGCCTCAGGTGATCCCCTATGTGTGGCCTATTCCTTTTTTCTTCTTTTAATTTTCTGGGAGTAGGTAAACTGCTTTTAAAGCCGGAACATCAGGAACTGGTTTTGGCTTACATTGCTGAAACAGCCTCCAGCTCTATCGTCTCCTCTTCTGAAGTTTCAAAAAATGCAAGCACTGAGTTGTCAGTGCAGGCTTATGGTCAGAAGCAACCCCTTTCCTTGGGTCCTTCACCCACACCAAAAGTGAAGGATGCGGCAGCCCACACTTCAGATTACTCCATGGAGCTCTTTTCACATGCCATGCCTGGGTTCATTCTAAATGGGGCACATTATATATGGAGCATTATTTGGGGCCATAAGACACTGGAGCATCATTCATGGGCCCATCATATACTGGAGCACTCTATATGGGGCAGATTATATATGGAGCATTATTTGGGCCCATAAGACACTGGAGCATCATTCATGGGGCCCATCATATACTGGAGCATTCAAAATGGGGCAGATTATATATGGAGCATTATTTGGGCCCATAAGACACTGGAGCATCATCCATGAGGCCCATCATATACTGGAGCATTCCAAATGGGGGACATCAGACACTGGAGCAGCATTTACGGGGCCCATTATACTCTGAAGCATTATAAATTGGGTTCATTATATATGGAGCATTATTTGGGCCCATAACATGCTGGAGCATCATCAATGGGGCCCATCATACAATGGAGCATTCTAAATGGGGCAGATCAGACACTGGAGCAGCATCTATGGGGCCCATTATACACTGGAGCATTAGAAATGGGGCCCATTATATATGGAGCATTATTTGGGCCCATAACGCATTGGAGCATCATCCATGGAGACCATCATATACTGTAGCATTATGTGGAGCTCATCATATTCTGTATGGAACATTATATGGGACCAATTATTCTGTATGGAGAAATATATGGGGCTCATTATTCTGTATGGCGCACTATGTGGTGGCCATAATACTGTATGGAGTAATATACTGTCTGTTTTTTGAGCTATTGTAGAATTTAAAATAGTTGTCATGTCATGTAAGAAGTGAAGTATTTTTCATTGTATTATACCTATATTTCTGTGCTGTATTGGAGCATCATGAATTGTGGTATGTGTTAAAGGGGCGCACTGACACTCTTTGGCCCGGGGCATACAAAAACCTGGAGCCAGCCCTACCCCCCCAAACTTTAGCCAAATAGCCCCCAGTTTTCAATGCGTAACTATTATTATAAAATAGATTAAGGTTGACAAGCTTAAGTAATAAAAATTGATGTTGGCATTGAAATTGGCACTATAGGTGTGTTTGCTGTCCTCCACTCCCTGCCGACTTTGCTTCCCCATTGACTTGCATTGGGTTTCGTGATTCAGTCGGACCTCTGACTTTTCCCTATAGTCAGCCGATTTCGTTCCAGTCGACTTTTGAAACCTGACTCGACCCTAAAAAAGGCAAAGTCGCTCATCTCTAGTCAGAAGGAGAAAGGGAAAGGGTACTGTGGTCTGGGCAGTCTGTTAAGAATGCAGGATATAAGTGATGTAATGGCCAGATATAGTGTTATTCTTCATTTGCACACAAGACAGCTCATTCTGAAAAGTTGCTTGAAAGCACAGTTACCTTTTAAACATATCAGAGATAATTGAAACTGTACCAAGGCAAAGCAAGGTTCCTTCATGAGATATGGCTTCTTAAACTTTACAAAGAGCACTGTGCCAACTGTCCAAAAATACCTATCAAATAATATCCTCTCAGGCAATCCAAGCATGTTATATTTTGACTTCTGGGTGATCTGTTGGATAATTAGTCATCTGGGAAAAACTCCTGACAGTCATACTCTAGTTCAGCACTCATATCATCTAGAATTAATCTGTATTCACATAAATTTAGCAGTTCTCCAGAAAAGTAACCTGGTCACTTACCATGCTTATTCTAAAAGTCAAATATAGAAACAAGCCTTTGAAATATAAAGTGCATTGTGTAACTGTAAAGCTACCTTAACCCCTTCCTGACATGCACCACACATGTACTGCTCTGCGAGAGCTGCGCTCCCCCAAAATGCAGTACAGGAACAGCGCACCGATTGCGCAGCCTCACGCTGAGCGCCAGAGTGATCAGGTGCGGCTGTCAGCTCTGTGAGCACTGACACCCTACAGCAATGGCACGATCTGTGCTGACATCTAGATACACATCTATATAAGCTCCCAAAGGGGTCTAGTTTCCAAAATGGTGTCACTTGTAGGAGGTTTCCACTGTTTAGGCACTTCAAAGGCTCTCCAGACAAGACATGGCATCCGCTAATTATTCCAGCAAATTTTACATTCAAAAAGTCAAATCGCGTTACTTCCCATCCCAGCCTGCCATGTTCCCAAACAGTAGATTTCCCCCACATATGGGGTATCAGCATGCTCAGGAGAAATTGCACAACAAATTTTATGGTCCATTTTCTCCTGTTACCCTTGCAAAAGTAATAAAAAAAAGCTCCAAATGAAAATTTTTGTGAAAGAAAGTAAATGTTTATTTTTTCCTTCCATATTCCAAAAATTCCTGTACAGCACCTTAAGGGTTAATAAACTTCATGAATGTGGTTTTGAGCACCTTGATGGGTGCAGTTTTTAGAATGGTGTCACTTTTGGGTATTTTCAGAAATATAGGCCCCTCAAAGTCACTTCAAATGTGAGGTGGTCCCTAAAAAAATGGTTTTGTAAATTTTGTTGTAAAAATGAGAAATCGCTAATCGACTTTAAACTCTTATAACTTCCTAGCAAAAAAAAATTATGATCAAAAATTGTGGTGATATAAAGTAGACATGTGGGCATAAAAATTAAAAGGTTGAAAATTACAACATTTTCTAAATTTTACCCAAATTTCCATTTTTTTCACATATAAATGCAAGTCATATCAAAGAAATTATGCCACTATCATGAAGTACAATATGTCACAAGAAAACATTCTCAGAATAAGTGGTGTTGTGGGTTCATTTTCCCCTTCACCATTGAGGTCTGATGAACTCCAACTTCTGGTGAAGGAAGGTAGTGAGGCTGATTACAAAGCACTTGAGCAGAATGATGATGACTGGGTGACTGGGATTGCTGACTGGATATAAGGCAGCCGACGCCCTTCTGCCTTGCGGGTGATTACTCTGAGGGATTCTTGGAGACCAGTCTGATTCCTGCTCCTCAAAAGCTAAGTTTTCTGCTCTACTTTGGTTTTGTTTTGCCTTGTTTTTCTGGATTTCTGCCTTTCCTTGCTGGGTGAGCTGAAATCCTTTTTGCTCTGTCTTCAGATAATACCTGAGTACTGATATAGTCTTTTTGAAGCCTAGTGTCTTCAGGGTTTTTTTCCCTATCAGTCTGTTGGCTCTTGTTTTTGAGAGGGTTTTGGCGGATTGCAGACAGCAGCTTTTCTATTCTGTCCTATTTATTTAGCTTGGGCCCCATCATTTGCACAGCCTATATTTCTATCTGTGTGAGTGTTTTTTCATCTTGCTTCACCGTCATTATATGTTGGGGGCTGCCTATTGCTTTGGGGTCTGCTCTGTGGCAGTTTAGATTTCCCTTTCTGTCTTTAGGCTATGTAGTTCTCCGGCTGTGATCGAGGGGTCTAGGGCACCGTAAGAACCCCCCACGGCTACTGCTAGTTGTTGTTGTTAGGTTCAGGGGTCTGCAATCCGATAGCTGCCAACTTCTCTGGTTTTCTGGACTTAGCTAGTATTTCTGTTTTTGTCTCCTATGGTGACTCATTCATAACAAAGTGGGATTCATTGAAGTGTTCCAGAGTTATGACTTTATAATGTGAGAGTGGTAAGAATTGTAAAAATTGTCCTGGCAGGAAGGTGAAAATATGCTTCAGGGCGAAGGGGTTAAATATGCTGGGAGAAGTGGATACTACAATACTATAAAAATTTGTGACCATGAAAATATTTTCTGTTGTTGAATGTTGACATACAATACTGTTCAAAAGTTTAGGGTCACTTAGAAATTTCCTTATTTTTGAAAGAAAAGCACAGTTTTTTCCTATTAAGCTAACATTAAATGATTCAGAAATATATTCTATACATTGTTAATGTGGTAAATGACTATTCTAGCTGCAAATGTCTGGTTTGTAATGCAATATCTTCATAAGTGTGTAGAGGCCTATTTCCAACAACCAACATTCCAGTGTTCTTATGGTACTTTGTGTTTGTTAACTGTGTAAGAAAGCTAATGGATGGTTAGAATACCCTTGAAAACCCTTTTGCAAGTATGTTAGCACAGCTCAAAACAGTTTGGCTGATTAGAGAAGCTATAAACCTGACCTTCCTTTGAGCTAGTTGAGAATCTGGAGCATTACATTTGTTGGTTCCATTAAACTCTCAAAATGGACAGAAGAAAAGAACTTACATGTGAAACTCGACAGTCTATTCTTATTCTTAGAAATGAAGGCTATTACATAAGAGAAATGGCCAAGAAACTGAAGATTTCCTACAACTCCTTCAGAGCAGAGCACAAACAGGCTCTAACCAGAGTAGAAAGAGAAGTGATAGGCCCCACTGCACAACTGAGCAACAAGACAAGTACATTAGAGTCTGCAGTTTGAGAAATCGATGCCTCACAGGTCCTCAACTGGCAGCTTCATTAAATAGTACATGCAAAATGCCAGTGTCAACGTCTACTGTGAAGAGGCGACTCTGGGATGCTGGCCTTCAGGGCTGAGTGGCAAACAAAAAGCCATATCTGAGACTGACTAATAAAAGGAAAAGATTAATATGGGCAGAAGAAAACAGACATTGTACAAAGGAAGATTGGTAAAAAGTGTTATGGACAGACGAATCCAAGTTTGAGGTGTTTGGATCACACAGAAGAACAATTGTGAGACGCAGAACAACTGAAAGATGCTGGAAGAGTGCCTGACGCCATTTGTCAAGCATGGTGGAGGTAATGTGATGGTCTGGGGTTGCTTTGGTACTGGTAAAGTGGGAGATTTGTACAAGGTAAAAGGGATTTTGATTAAGAAAGGCTATCACTCCATTTTGCAACGCCATGCCATACCCTGTGGACAGTGCTTGATTGGAGCCAATTTCATCCTACAACAGGACAATGACACAAAGCACACCTCCAAATTATGAAAGAACTATTTAGAGAAGAAGGCAGCTGGTATTCTATCTGTAATGGAGTGGCCAGCGCAGTCACCAGATCTCAATCTCATTGAGCTGTTGTGGGAGAAGCTTGACTATATGGTACGCAAAAAGTGCCCATCAAGCCAAACCAACTTGTGGGAGGGGCTTCTGGAAGCATGGGGTGAAATTTCTCCAGATGACCTCAGCCAAATTAACTGCTAGAATGCCAAAAGTCTGTAATGCTGTAACTGCTGCAAGGGGAGCATTCTTTGACGAAAACAAAGTTTGAAAGAGAAAATTATTATTTCAAATAAAAACTTTTTTTTGTGCCTTGTCAATGTCTGGACTAGATTTTAAATTTATTTGGCAACTCATTTGATTAATAAAAGTATGAGTTTTTATGGAAAACACAAAATTATCTGGGTGACCCCAAACTTTTGAACGGTAGCGTATGTGTGACAGTATAAAATAATGATCTGTATCTGAACTTCCAAATATATCAACTGAGTAAGTGTATAAGGGAATTCTGAAAAAAAAGGAAACCTATGCAAGTGTAAAATATATCACAAAAGAAGTCTACTTGAAATAATTGTGTTAGGTCTGCAGAGAGTTACCATTAATCTAATGTGATGATTTGTTGCCAAAGTAGTTCTTCAATAAATGTTCAGTATGTCATTCAAATACACTCCACTAGGGGATTCATTACCTATTTCAGTGCAACAGGAGATCATTAATTGCCTGTCCCAAGTGGGAGCAACATAAGAGTGCATAAGAAATGACGGTGTACTGGGTGAGAGAACATAAGAAAAAGGATATAGAGGGAAATAGATCTGAATCTTTTTTTAAGCAGAACGCTTGGATAGGAGTCAAAACTAAGCAGTAGAAAGTTTAGCATACTTTCCTGCAAGAGTGATTCCTTTCTTTAACATTTATGATGCTTAAAAATAATGAGAAAATAAAAATTGCATTTTATGTTGAAATTTATCTTCACCTTAAAACTAAACCTTGGACTTTATAAAAGGATTTTTTCCTGTCTCTGTCCTGGCAGTCCAATTCTCTTTCCCTGTCCTTTGCCTATGAATAATATTAAGTAGGCAGCCTTCTGTAGCAAAGTAATGTGCGTCCAGTCACACATTTCCATTATAGAAACCATCCTTTGTTAGAAAGGGGAGGTCTGCAATTTTGCAGTTGACTCATTTGTAAAATGTAACATATTTTAATTATCATATATTGTAAAATCAGTTACATGATAGTTACAAAAGTTTATCTTTAAACTTATCTTACTGTTGCCCTTGACCTTGCAATTCTTGTTTGGACTAGAGCAATTCTCTATTTATCAGTCTCCCAAACATTCTTCCCTCCAGTGTGAAGCCAGGGTCGTATTTCTGTCTAACCACGTTATCGATGCCTCTACCCTGTGCCAGTCATTGCACTGGTTACCCATCCACTGCAGAGTACATTATCGCTCTTATCCAAAAAGCTTTCCACAGTTCTAGTCCACCCTACATCTCCCACCTCATCTCTATCACTCTACCCATGCTCTCCATTCTGCAACTGTTCTAAGACTGGCATCCTCTTTAATTCAAACCTCCCACTGCCATCTCTAATACTTCTCTCTTGTTGTTTCTAGTTTTCGGGACTGTACTACCATTGATTATTCAATTAATATCAAGCCCCCACTTTTTAAGCAAATTTATTTGTTTTTTTCTTCTAACTTTATGTGTGCACATTGCAGCTAGCCAAACAGGGTGAAGGAAACATCCACAATGTTCTGAAACAATGGCTTGTGTCATTGGCTGCTGAAATCACATGTCCCTCTCCATTGCCATTTTGACAATGTGACAGCACTACAGAGGCAGCTCATGACACTGGGACTGGTTGCTGAAAGAAAGAACCACCTAGCTAACTAGCTAAAATCTAAGTCAGATAGTTTAGATAGCTATTGTCCTGTGTGGCTGTGAAATCAACCTTCCAGAAATTTTTTTGTTCCATTACCGAGGTCCACAGACAAAGACAGCAGGGCACATTTCATGGAAGTGTGTTGTGCACTGCTTCTATTGTGCTACATGCACAAGTAGACATTTCTAAATCTTATTTTTTCACTTGATAAATGTGATACAGCCAGGCATATATCTCTTTGTCATTTAGTGTTGGTGAAATTGTTCTGTGATTTGAGCTGTTGGCCAGGAAAAAATAATTTTTGGTTTAGTTGCTACCATGATGCAACATGCCATATCTCACCTTGTCATTTATTGGCGGTGAAATGAAGATTTAAAAAAAATAAAATTTCTGTTACAAACGTGATACAGCCCGCCATATCCCACATTGTAATTTTGTGGCGGTTAAATTGTTCTATTTGAAGAACTGTTGCATGGTAAAAAATTTTTGGGGGGCTGTTGCTAACATGATTCAGCACACCATCTCCCACGCTATAATTTTGTGGCAGTGAAACTAAACTGTCTACATAGCTCATCTAGATTTAAAAACAATTTTTTTTCTGTTACAAAAATGATTCAGCATGCCATATCCCACCTTGTCATTTGTGGTGGTGAAATTAAGCTGTCTGCAGAGCTCATGCACAAACATGATACTGTCCACAATGTCCCGCATTGTAATTTTGTGTCTGTTAAATTGTTCTGTGTATAGAGCTGTTGCACAGTTAAAAAATTATTTTTTTGGCAGTTGCTAATGTGATTCAGCGCAATATATCACCTTGTCATTTAGTGGTGGTGAAATGCAACTGTTTGCATAGCTCATGCAGATTAAAAAATTGTTTTTCTGTTACTAAACGTGATACAGCCTGCCATATCCCACATTGTAATTTTGTGGCAGTTACATTGTTCTATGTATAGAACTGTTGCACAGTAAAAAAAAAATTGGGGGGCTGTTGCTACCGTGATTCAGCATGCCATCTCCCACATTTTAATTTTGTAGTGGTAAAATTAAGCTGATTAAAAAAAAACAAACATTTTTTTCTGTTTCAAATGTGATTCAGCACTCCATATTCCACCTTGTCAATTTTGTGGTGATGAAATTAAGCTGTCTGCAGAGCTCATGCACATTTAAAAAATTCTGTTGCTAAACTTGATGCAGCCCACCATATCCCATGTTGTAATTTTGTGGCGGTGAAATTTTTCTGTTCCTGCCACGCTCCAAAAATTTTGCCACATCTCAGGTTGTCATTCTTTTGTGCTCAGATTCTGCAGTATCCAAGGCTGCTCCACAGTAACAAGTGTAATTTTTTTTATACCTGGCTACATTTTATCTTTTAATTATTTTTGGCTGGAATTAATTTATTATGCTTTGCTTATAAAGCACTATCTTATTCCACAGCGATTTACATACATTATCTTTACTGTCCCCAATGGGGCATACAAACTAAGTTCCCTATCAGCATATGTCTTTGAGGTGTGGTAGGAAACCGGAGTACCTGGAGGAAACCCACACAAAAATGGGGAGAACATACAGACTCCTTGAAGATGTTGCCCTTGGTGGGATTTGAACCCAGGACTGCAAGGCTGCAGTACTAACCACTGAGCCACTGTGCTGCCCTATTTCGGTGTTGTGCTGGTATTGTGTCCAGCCAGGAGTCCACATTTCACAATATAAATTCTTTGTGCTATTAGCATAGTCCTGAAATCATGCCACTTTTATGCATTTGACAGGACATGGAGCAGTATTTCTTGCTTAAAGTTTGATCAGTAACAGGTGTATGAGTGACAGGTGTAGGCCTGGAGCTTTGAGAGCTATGCCAAATTCAGTCAACATGGTCAGATAATCTATCATTAGTAGTTCCAGTGGAGCAGATGTCACAATGGCTTGTGTGGGGGCCCTCTGATCGGGTGGCTTGGCCAGTTCACAGCTCCGACAACGTTGACAGGTTTCTTTCACTGCTGGTTTCAAATGAGGATGATATACCAGTTGTTGTAGCCTCTGAAAAGTCTTTTCTGGCCTGAAATGAGCCCCGCTTTCATGCACCTCTGTGGCTACTTGGGACAGTAGTGTCTCAGGAATCACCGTTTGCCAGGTAATACTCAGTTCCCACAGTAATAGGACTTTTCGGTACAGAATTCCATCACTCAACTGTAGACTTTCCCAGTGCTGCAGCATCCGTAGGACCCCAAGGGACAGAGCTTCTCTCTTACCAACTGGGTAACCTCTTAGAAGATACCCATTGTCTGAGTTGAGCCAGTTCTTTGTCCTCCTGTTGTATTCGGACCCATTCATCATGGGGCTGCCCCAGTAGACAGGCTTGAGTCGTCCCCTGCACCTGCTCCAACGTGGCTCAGCCTCCAAATCTTCATCATGGTTGGGCCCGGGTTTCCCTTAGTCCACTCAGGACAGGGCATCGGCATGGGTATTCTCCACTCCTTTCTTGTAGGTGAATTTGGAGTGGAACTTTACCATCCGGGCGACACAATGCTGCTCCAGTGCTCCAAACTTTGCTCTCTCCAGATGGGTCAATGGATTATTATCCATGCGCACATGGACTTCTGAGTCGGACAGATACTCGGCAAACTTCTACAACATGGCCCACACCAATGCCAACAATTCTAGATTAAATGAACTATAATTTTCTGGATTCATCTCAGAATCATGTAGAGAGTAACTCGCATAGGTGATCACCCGCTCTTCTCCCTTCTGGATCTGGGACAACACTGCTCCGAGTTCGTGTAAACTTCCATCTGTATGCAGAATGAGTGGCTGCGTGAAGTCAGCATAGGCCAGCATTGGTGCCTCCGTCTAGGCCAATTTTATGGCTTGAAATGCTTCCTCTTGTTGTTTGCCCCATTGTACAGTTCTGTATTTTGCACTTGATGGCACTCCCTTTAACAACTCCAGTAGTGGATTTACGATGCGGGTGAAATTCTTAAAAAACGCCTGAAATATCCCATGAGCCCCAGAAAAGCTTGCACATCTTTCATGGTCTTTGGGGTAGGCCAATCTTATACCGCAGCAATCTTTTCATGAGATGGTCTCACTCCTTCCACAAAGATGACATGAACCAGATATTCAATTTGAGTGCAAAACAGATGATACTTCTGAGGCTTCACTTTTAGCCCATGTTGCTGTAGACGATTCAGTACTTGTTCCAGTCTCTGAAAATGTCCTTTAAATGAGAGAGCAAACACAATGATGTCGTCCAGATAAATCAGGCTGGCGTCAAAGTTCAAATTCCCTAAGCATCTGTCCATGAGCCGCTGAAACGTGTCCGGAGTGATGGCCAGGCCGAATGGCATCTGTTCAAACTTTAATAACCCCATAGGAAGTATGAAGGCTGTTTTAGCTCGGTCTTGCTCGGACATAGGCACTTGCCAGTAGCCACTGGCGAGATCCAAGGAGGAAAGATACTTAGCACTCTCCAGAGCAGATCGGGACTCCTCAATCCTCGGCAGCGGATACGAGTCTCGCAACGTACAGGTATTGAGCTTGCGGTAATCCACACAGAAATGCAATGTTCCATCTTTCTTCAGCACCAACATGATGAGGGTAGCCCAGGGGCTCTGACTCTCTAAGATCACCCCCTTCTGGAGCATCTGGGACAGCATACCTTTCACCTCATGGTACATTAGAGGTAGAATCTGATGGTAACATACTCTAATGGGCACGGTATTCCCAGTGGGGATCTCACGAGTGATTGTCTTGGTGCACCCGAAGTCATCCTCGTGTTTTGCAAACATATCCTGGTATTTTCCTAACAGGATCTCCTCCTGCTGTACTTGTTGGGGCGGGAGGTCAGTCAGTTTAGCCTTCATCTGTTCTAAAATCCAGCATCCCTCTTTAAGATGCTGCGGATCAGGCAATAACGTCGTATCCACGGTCACCATCCAGAGATCTCCTTGTTTGATGGTTAGCTGTGCGGCCTGGGGCGGAATCAATTCTTCTGGCATGCCCATGACGTGGGCCACTTCACTCCTGGGGGGTAAGGTGATATCTTTCTCCCCCAAATTTACACAGTGTAAGAGTACTGCTCCATCTCGCATCGTAGTCAATGCTCGTGCTGCAACAATTCCTGGCAGTAGCTTGTCGGGATTGGTCGGCTCAGCCTGAACTTCCATGCCTTCCGCACGTACCCTTCAAGTGAATACCAAATTCATTTGCAATTCTACAGCAATTCTACAACACACAGGAAGAGATGGGGACGTAATGCGCAACAGTGCTGCAAAGAACGATTCTAGGCAAATGGATGGGCAGAGTAAGCACTGTTTGACCTGGCATAATGACTCAATTGAATGTAGTAGGGGCAATAACCTTACCCAATGTCTTTCCCCCTGCTGGAAGTCTCTTGAGCTTGGGCCGCTCGAATCAGCTGCTGAAAAATTTCCCTCTGGGGCATCCGAGTACTCCACTGTTTGAGAAATCTATCCAGGGACTCATTGATAAGCAGACTTCCAAACTCCTTCAGCACATTCATGCTCAACTTGACTGTGTGTTCCTTGCTCGCCTCTCCGGCTGTCAGCACCACCCCTTTGCATCCCAAATCTTTCCCGCAGACCACGATATTCATCCAGACCACCCCTGTGACCGGGATTGAGCAATTGATTGGCCGCCATGAGTTGATCACAGGTCCCCAGTCAGGCCGCATTGCTTCAGTGAAGTGTCGACGGAAGCATACACCTGAGAGCCCGTATCGACCAAACAGCGTACAGCTTATCTGTCCATCTCTGCCCAGACCAGGGGGCACATGGACACCAGACTCGTGGGACCTCTAGTACTCCTTAACGGAACAGGCTCCGGGTGGCATCCTTCAGGCTCGGTGCCTCTTAGTTTAAAGAACACCACTGGAGGGGTCTTCCCATCCGCATACACCACTGGGCTACATGGCCAAATTCCTCACAATTTCCTCTATTTTCATCTGTATTATGATCTTTTCCCTTTTTACTTGGGAGACAATCCTCCTGGTCTTTGTCTAAATTCTTTCTGTATGCTGCCTCGATTAATTTTTCTGGATATTTCTTATCCCTGAACCTTTTCTTCTGTATTGCTAATTGGCTCATATAATCTTTAGTGTTTGCACAGTTTTTTCCGATCCTTAAAAACTGATTGAATGGTACATTAGTGTTCCACTTATTGTAATGAGCACTTCTAAAGTCCAAGTAGCCATTCATATCAAAACTTTTGAAGTGCGTTTTTGTTGTAATTTTACCCGCTTTATGACCGAATTCCTGGTCCAGAAACACAATTGTGTCCCTTCTTTTACATGACGTAAAGGAGATGTCCCAGTTATTGCTAATAAGGGAACCTATTTATAGCAATAACTGGGGCATCTAGGCTGCTTTTCCCCAATATGATTGGTCTTCCAGGGTGGCAAAATCTTCTAAATAAACAATTTTTATCGATTTTATAGTAAATTTGCAGTCTTATACACATTAATTTTTTTTAAAATTTTTTTTATAACCACTATTAATCAATTCCCATATGCGCAACTCATGTAGTTAAGCGTTTCCAGCGCAGGGGGGAATATTTTTTTAATATATTGTGGTGTAGTGACCACTTTGTCCGCTAGGGGGTACAGTGTGGATGTCCCAGGACAAGAGTATAAGCAGTTCCAGTGTCCTGATGCACTTGGAGTCAATGGAGGTACCAGACAGTGTGCGGACAGTGTATAGCAAATACATCAGCAGCATAGAGATGGTGGCGGTAACCTTGACGAAGAAGGATGCAGTCCTTTGAAATGCGTTGGTTTGCTTTTCAGCCCCAGCAAGATTCCATAGCTTCATTGACATCACACGCTGCTGGGCATTGTCGGCCATTTTTTTCTGAGTAACCAGGGACGCCACTGTTCGGGGCGCCTCTGACTCTGCACGGCCACTCCATGCACCTTCAATCCGACACCAGTGTCATACTACAGCAGCCCACCCCTTATCGACAACTTCGTGACGACACCCCATGACTGGTGACCGGGGTAACATTGAGTTGGGTAAGCGCCTAATTATTAACGACACTAGGCTACACCATTACATATCCCTAATTGACTACTATTAATATCTAAATACTTTGATAGTGATTAACTGACTCATTTATGCCACTTGCATTATCCACCAGTATACAGTTTAAATTGCAGAATTATTAGTCTATTGGCGCACAAACTAGGTTTCACTTGCTTCTATCCTCTGCATCAGTACAACTATATCTGGGCTCTACACTTCATTTGGGTTGTTGCAACAGTGCTCCCTAGTAGTTATGCACACCCAATTAGCAAGCCAGCTTATTTTTTATTTTAATTCTTGGAGCGGTAACTTCCATTTTAAACATTATTTCAGGCTAACTGACAGAGTTGGCACAGTATCTGTCTAGGTACCAGCGGCTACATCACATTTTTTGGAAATTAGTGAGCGCCAGTGTGTTCCATTCTGTGTTTCCAAATGTAAATGTTGTAAGATGATTGACAATGGAGCAAGGAGTATTCAATCTAATACTACTGGGGAAACAATCAAAGTATAGCAGAGACTCACATCTAGAACAGATTTTGTTATCTACGTAGTGACTTGCAGATGTGGGCTTCAATACGTGGGATGAACTTCCCAGGAACTGAGTGCCTGGATGAATAATTACCGCTATAATGCAAAGAACAGGCAGATTAAACATAGTCTCTCCCGGCATCTTCTGCTGAAGGACAAAAAATGTTTCTGCATTACAGTCGCACCGCTGGAACATATACCAAATGGGGCTAACAATAGGAATAAATTATTAAACTGAAAGGAGTCCTATTGGATATACAGTATAGGCTACAAAGCCTCTATCCAAATGAACTCAATAATGTTGTGGAGAATGTGGGAGGGTTTGTCACGGATGAGACAGTTGTTTGCACATGGGATAATATATAACAACATAAAGTTTCACACCTCTTTTTTTGTGACTTTTCTTCTTATCGTTTATTGATTTTTTTATTGTTTTTTACATTGCTTGTTTTTTATGGGATGTATTGATTTATGTAGAGATGATAGTTGTGTTTTTGATAAAGTATTAGAATGGATTATACATAGACTTTTAAGTATTTTTATGATTGTTTGCAACAATGTAACACCAAGTATTTTAAAGCTCTTTTTGGATAGCATACAGGTACAATACTGTATTGTCATATTACGTTATTATATATATATATATATATATATATATATATATACATAAGGAAACTGAGTCTCTTTAGACACAACTATGTAGACATTTGTCAGGGAGGAGAATCCATTTGATAGATTTCCTACTATTTCCTACTGTGAACCTTCATAAATAAAAAAGCTTTGAGGTTGTAACACCACCTTTTAGTGCTTTTGTATGTTTGCTTTTTGTTACCTGATGAAGGTTGCACTGGAAAAATAGCAGCCAAAACACGTTGTACTGTATTTTAATATTTTTTCTTTGAGAAATTAAAGCAATTTTCTGGATTAGATTTTCACTGGAATTGGATATATTTATGAAATCCACATCTGCTTGGAATGTCTCTTCACTCAGAATTTACTACCTATGTAGATCCGAAACAGGATCAATACATAGTTCTCCAAAGTGAGCTGCACACCTTATTGGACTATATAAGACACGGAGAAGAGGTGCCCAAGGAATTGATTCCTTTAGAATCTCAACGTGCATTTCTTACTTATTAAAGGTGAGCATAACAGCAACTAAACTAAAATGTTTAAGGTGAACGGGGTGCTTCACTGCTACTAGATCTGGTGCTCAGAGGTAAAAATGTAATATAATGTAGAAAAAACCTTGCCACACAATATTCAATGAATCAAAAATTAATTGTTTATTCACAATGGTTGAAATTGGACCAAAATCAATACAGGGATCCACAGATAATCAAAAATCGACGTTTCGGCTATTGAGCCTTTAACAAGAATTTATCTGAAACATATTAAACAATGAAAATATTCAAAAGGACAGGAAAAATCCCCCTTTGTACAAAAAATAATAACATCTGATCATATGCTACATACAGGTCTCAAATACAATACATAAGATGTAAAACAGTATGCGAACTAATAATGGCATTTCCAAAGAATCCATAAGATGTAATACATACAGAAAAATTAGTCATCATAGACTATCACCATCTTAATGAGAAAACTTAATTTACTCATGGCAGCAAACTGATATAAAAATCAAAAGAAATCTAATACCTGTGTGAACATGGGTCCTAAAACATCAGAGCAGATCATCTCATATCTATATATATGGAGAAGTGAGGGTTACCTTATATCAAGAGAAAAAAGGCACAACATAATGTATGTAATGGGGGATCACATTAAACAAAAATTAATGCAACATCAATGCATTTAAGTGCCGTGTCGTGCCCACCTTAAACAAAATGGATTATAACATACCCCTTGTGTAAGAGACCGATCATCTTAAATATTTTAAAATTTTTTCGGTTGTAGCTAATGGAACAAAAATGTCTTTTTCAACGCTTACATTCAATGAGGAGGAGACTTCCACTATTCTTTCTAGAGTCAAGACTTCTGGTGATTTTTTGCATACTCCCTCAGAGGAGTTACGCACAAGGAATCTAGAAAAGGATTTAAGGAGATTGGCGGCCCTTGATCTCCATTGCACTACGTTGGCGGAGTACCATAAAATTAATCGTATACCATGGGGACTAAGAGTCTCGTTGAGACCTACTTTATTTCAGAACAATACTGATTTTTGTTCAAGGTTTTAATCCATTTTAAACAAGTGCTTTATGGACATAATCATACTAACCATCGATTTTTTACAAAAAGAAATTTCCGAATTGAGCGTTAAAATTTCAGTTACCGAACAACAGTTGGTTAATACAATTCCATCGTAGGATTATAACACTCTGAAATCTAAATTGGATCAAACCATTTCAGAATTTCTTACTACTTTACAAATTAGGAAGAAGAGTTTCTCTGGGACACGGATGATTACCATAATAATCAAGTTTACAGATAGCGTTTTTCTAATACCTACAGGATTCCTCGGCCATTTCGACGGGGATATAGTTCGGTATCCACTAGTTCAGACAGCGATGGAGCCCAACGTTCATACACCACTCTTTTTTCAGGAAGAAGACAAGAGCATCCATACAAAGGAAGACGCGGAGGGGGAAACAGCGGTGTAACAGATTAACAGAGGATGACCATGAGATCACAGGTAGGCATCCCCAGGAGAATATAGTATATAACATTTCATCAGAATGCCTTCCCCCTGCGGAAATGACTCTTTTACAGAAAGGTTTGACTTTTTGTCCCATGTCAACATTTAATTCATTTCGGCTGGACCAGGATCTTCACAGATTCTACAGGACGTTACGCTTAAAAGTTCATTTTTCAGGTCAAACGGTGGATACTCGCGTGGACTCTGGTAATTCATACTCTAAATTTTCACTACAGTCATTAAATTTGCGGTCCATGAGTAGATTTTTACCTCCACAGATCTATCATCCTGTTGAAACGTTCATTGATTTAGTTCAGAGGGATATTATGGAAGTTATTAAAACAGTAAATAGAGGGACAGTGCAGGTTAAAAATAATCTTATAGTTGACGAGAGGAGGTCTTTAAGTAGTCTAAAAGAAAATAAGAAAATAATAAAGCCACCCGATAAGGGAGGGGCAACAGTAGTAATGGATCGTTCCTACTACAATAAGGAAATTCAATCCCAGTTGAATAATATTGACACTTATACTCCTATTTCTCATAATCTCACATTTGAGATAGCAAAGAAAATTAAAAATCTTGTTGATTTTAGTGTTTACCTTAGTTACCAGCACCAGCTCGCTGATCGTGCTGGTAACTAAGGTACGCAGTGGGTAACTAAGCAACGTGCGTCGCTTGTTACCCCATGCCGCTGGTGTTAATCGCTGGTGAATCTGCCTGTTTGGCAGCTCACCAGCGATCATATAGCGACACACCAGCGATCCTGACAAGGTCATATAGTTGTCGGGAACGCTGGTGCGTCGCTATGTGTGACGGGGCCCTTAGATTATACTCACCCCGATGTCCAGTCAGGTAAGATGGGTGTCGCTGTCCGGTCCGGCACCTCCCATCTTCATGCGATGCTGTCCTCATCTTTTCTTCCTGTTGTGACTCCTGCGCAGGTGCACTGCTCTGCCCTGTTGAGGGCAGAGCAGAGTCCTGCAGTGCGCAGGCACCGGGAGAGGTCAGAGAGGTCCGACGCCTGCGCACTGCAGTATTCTGCTCTGCCCTCAACAGGGCAGAGCAGTGCACCTGCGCCGGAGCCACGACAGGAAGGAAAGAAGAGGACGGCATCGTATGAAGATGGGAGGCGCCAGACCGGACCGCCCCCCGGGTGAGTATAATCTAACTCCTTTTTCTTATCTTTTAGGTTACATCGGAGGCTTATCTACAGCATTACAGAATGCTGTAGATAAGCTCCTTGTTAGGTTTCGGGTTCCTGCAGCGGCTCAGCAGGAATCCAGAGCCTCACATTCTGCGGTCTCTCATTGTCTATCGACTGCAGAGGAGATTGCTCAGCAGTTTCAGCGTCCCAGATGCTTTGCCCAGACCTGCTCTGTGGGTCTGGCTGTTGCTGCCACCTTCGGGTCAGTATTAGCAATGCAGGCTGCTTTACAGCAAAACGCTCCAGAGGCGAAGTCCTCTCATCGCGCTACTGGGCATGTTCACGAGATGATCTCCCATTGGGGATCGGGCGTCACAAGCTCAGGTCCTTCTCCTGACCTCATTGGTCCATCTCAGAGATCTGGAAGATCCCGGAAGCGCACAGCTATAAAAGGTCCGCGCTAGTATAGTCTCTAGTTGCTACTGTGTGAATGATGATGGATGCATGAACCTGCGAATGACTCATTAAGATCCCCTTCTGCTGATATTACGAGTGTGTATAGGGACTTAGCTTTAGAGTCTGCACCAGCCAGTGACAAGCTACAAGCCACAACAGCATCCTCCACAGTGCTAGCGTCAGACAGTGCGCCTGCTACCGGGCATTGTCGATTAGCGGCAGTGTCTGTCGCCACGCTGCAGTCTGCAGCTCCTCTCGGCGTCTGCAGTTGCGACGCCGCAGGCACGGTAGGTCTAGACAGACTCTGACTCTCTGCCTAGGGCCCAGTTCCTGTGACCACATACCGTGCGTGCACGTCTCTGAGACCTGTGAGTACAACAGGCTCAGTATTTATGTTAATGCCTTAGGCGTCTCTGTGAAGCCAACAGTGTACGCCTGACGCACACCGGGTAACTTCCAACCCGCGTGCAATAATACCGCCATATTTAGTGTTCGCCATTATTTAGCAGCAGTGTTAACACCTTCTGCACGGTGGACCCCAAGCTACGTTTGATTCCTTTACATTTACCAAAGATCTAGAACTATTTGCCAGAAAATTGACATTTAAGAAATATTTTGCCAATCAATCCAAGGACATATTTCCAAGTGATATAGGACAAAGAGCACTGGCAGATTTAGAGGATCTTTTGGAGGAACAGAGGGCCTCTGAACAAATAGGGGTGCCTACATATCTACATAGCCGTTCACAACATTTCCCCCCACTGGCCTATGTCCCAATGTTGACATTTTTGTCAAATTGGTTAAAAGGGATATGGCAGGGATTTCAGGATGAATTTCTAGGTTTAATTTGACAGCAGCACAAAACAAAGCAATTGAAGAACTTAAGAGTTTGAAAAATATAGTTTTTAAGCCTGCTGATAACGGGGGAAATGTTGTGTTATGGCCTGTAGATATGTATGAACGGGAGGCGTTCAGACAACCCAATATGATACAGTGTTACAAAAAATTGGAGAATAATCCTTTAGATCGGTACAAAATTGAGTTGGATTATATGTTAAACTTTGCAAAAGATCAAGGCATAATTAGTAAAAAAATGTTTGAGGGTCTCGTTACTGAACATCCAGTGATCGCTACATTTTATCTAACCCCAAAAATACATAAAAATGCCAGTAATCCGACAGGTCGCCCTATCGTTTCAGGAATAGGTAGTCTTACAGAGGGTGTCTGTAGATTTAGTGATTTTTATCTTCAAAAATGTGTGGAAGCACTACCTTCATACATTAAGGACACTACAGATATCCTCAATCGTGTTAATGGTAACCAATTGGAACACGATATGTTTTTGGTCGTTTGTGACGTTGAATCGCTATATACTTCTATACGGCATGACCATGGAATCACGGCATCGAGATTTTTCCTCCAGATGACTAATTTAGATACTGTTCAGGTTAATTTTATTCTTGATTTGTTACATTTTTCTCTGACTCACAACTTTTTTACTTTTTAAGACCGGTTCTTCCTACAGCTTCAGGGAACCGCTATGGGGGCGACTTGTGCACCCTCGTATGCAAATCTTTTCCTGGGGCTGTGGGAAAGAGAGGTTGTTCATGATTTGGACGGTATTGATGCCATGGTTTCATGGTCTAGGTATATAGATGATATTCTATTCGTCTGGCAAGGATCTGAGGTTTCTCTTGTATCCTTCCTCAATAGATTAAATACCAATCAACTGAATATCCACTTGACATGGCAATATAGTAAAGAGAAAGTAGACTTCCTTGATGTATGTTTGCAGAAAGACATAAGAGGATTTATTACCATAGATGTGTTTCGGAAATCCACAGCAACGAATACCCTGTTGTACGCCAACTCTTCACATCATCCACAGGTATTTAAATCTATTCCCGTAAGTCAAATTTTACGGATGAAGCGAATCTGCTCTAAAAACTCTATGTTTGAGCAACAAGCTACCATTCTCAAGAATAACCTTCAACAAAGAGGTTATAACCATAAAGTCATTAGATCAGGCTATAGAAGGGCCAAATTTACACCGAGAGACTCATTACTCTCTCATAAAGATGCCACAATGAACAGATTACCTGATAAACAGCAAGTGAGATTCATTACGACCTTCAATTCTGAAAGGAAAGATGTTATGGCAGTTCTGAGGAAACACTGGCTAGTACTACTAGCAGATGATGACTTAGAGTCACATATCCCAAGTCATTCCTCAGTTACTTGGCGTAGATCCAGGAACCTCAAGGATATTTTAACTAGGAGCCACTATGTGGCACCCACAAAGTCCTTTTTCTCTGATAAAACTGGCCATAAATGGGGCTCATTTCAATGTGGAGACTGTTCTGCATACAGATTTATAGAAAGAGCATTTACGTTTAAGAACAGTAATGCCACCAAAACTTTTTCGATCACTCATCATATCAACTGTAAAACACAATGTAGTGTATTATGCTAAAACCTCTTTCAATTTTATTCATATCGGCATGACTACTCGTCAATTGCGTACACGAGTTTTAGAATATGTCAGAGACATCAAAAATGGTTCTTTGGTACAAGATACCGATACCCTTAAAACGATCCCTAGGCACTTTAAGATCCACCATAAAAGTAATCCTAGCAGTTTTAAGGTGCGGGGGATCGACAGGGTACAATTGGGCATCAGAGGAGGAAATTACAAAAATGAATTGTTAAAACGTGAAGCTAAATGGATGGTGGTTCTAGATACGGTGGCCCCCAATGGCTTAAATGAGTATACGAGTTTCAAATCCTTTTTAGGTTAGCACAAATTTTAATAAATTCATACATGTTTTTAGCTGTTTTTTTGTATATGTATTGTGGGGTTCCTTTGAAAGTTTTTTCGTATATTTACTCTTTATGTATATGAATTTTTTATTTCAGTTTCTTTATTAGTGATCATTAGTCATATGTGACATTCATGTTCCGGTATGTTCTTCACCATCTGATCGATATTTTGGAGGATAATCATGGCTACTTTTATGGATAGAGAACGATTTTGAAGATTATATGTACTTCGTATAACAAAGATTTTATGGACTTTCACGGTCGCATTGGCGGCTTTTCTCTATTATGCTTTTCACATATTGCACTTATATATTATCATTATCGCATTAGCTATTCTTCTTTATATGATGTTATTTATATATTGTACCTCTTTGGCACTGAGTCACTTTACATGTGAGATATATTATATATTATTATTTTTTATGTTTTATTATATATTTTATATTTTATTATTTTTTATTTTTTTATTTTTTTCTTTATTTATGGTACACTGTCTATGATTATTTATAAATAGTGTTGAGCGATACCGTTCGATACCCAAAAATATCGTATCTGATGGTATCGCCCGATACGAAAAAAATATCGGGTATCGCCGATTCCGATACCGGAAGTCCCATTCAAGTCAATGGGACTTCCGTTATCGGAATTAAAAAAAGCCCTTTATTTCCTTGTTGGCTAATTCTACATAATTGAAAACAAATAAGAATCATGTAGAATGTATTGTGGGAGGTGGAGGAGACATTAAAAGCATAGTGGTTTATTCAAATCACATGGCATAGCATTAATTCCAATTTTTTTTTTCAATACGTTCGGAGTTAAAAAGATATTGACTATGTTAACCTTTTTTATATTTTGTCAGATATGTACTGTATGTTTCACAACTTCCATGCTCTTCACCTTCTTTTGTACTTCTCCCACACTTTCTCCTTCATGATCCGCAGCAGTAGCATTTTTTTCATCAACTTTTTCTTCACCTTATTCATCTTCTTCTTCTTCATCTTCTCCCCATTAATTTTTTTTTCCATTCTTCATATTCTTCTTATTCAGCTATTATTAATTTTAATATGCTATTTCTTCATCTTCTTCCTATTCTTCTTTGTCTTCATTTTCTTATGGTGACAGGCATTCCTGTAGTACTTATCTATAAAAGTTATAAGATTACACCTTACGTTCTGCCTGTCACAAAAGATTTACAACAGGATTTGTCCGCGTTCAGTTTGGCCTGCAGCAGCAGGCATTTTCCAGGGGCACCACGAGGAGGAACGGACTCACCCCCATTTACTGCTTAGTCTTCTTCTGCTTATAATTTTGATTTCTTCTATGCTGATTTTTAGTCTAATGCTTAATGATCTTCTGCTTTCTGTTCTTCTGCTTTAGCTTCTTCTGCTTCTTGTTCTTCTGTCTTTTGTTCTGTATCTTGGTGGTTGTCTTCATGTTCTTTGTCCTCTTGGTCTTATTATTTAGGGTCATATTTCTGGTCTTCTTTGGTGTGGTCTTCAGGGTCGTCATCATCAGGGTCGTCGTCATGGAGATCAATAAGGATTAACAAAGACAATTTCAAAAAGCTTGATCTTGGAAATGTAGCAGAAGGTACAAGAAGACTGAGAAACTGGCGAGAACCAGCAGACAGTGCTGGCACCCGGATGGGTAGCAGAAGGAACAAGAGCCAATGGCACTACCGAGGACCAACTGACGGTGCTGGACCACGGTTACTAAGCAGAAGGTACCTGTGCTAAAAAGCACTACCAAGGACCAGCTGACGGTGCTGGACCTCGGATACCGAGATGGAGGCACCTAGGCCAAAGGCTGTGGCGAGAACCAGCAGACAGTGCTGGCACCCGGATGGGTAGCAGAAGGAACAAGAGCCAATGGCACTACCGAGGACCAACTGACGGTGCTGGACCACGGTTACTAAGCAGAAGGTACCTGTGCTAAAAAGCACTACCAAGGACCAGCTGATGGTGCTGGACCTCGGATACCGAGATGGAGGCACCTAGGCCAAAGACTCTGGCGAGAACCAGCAGACAGTGCTGGAACCCGGGTGGGTAGCAGAAGGTACCCATTCAAAGCAAAGTAGCCAGGCCGCAAGCCGGCCGCAGTTACCGAAACCCACAGTCCTACAGGGGGTCCATGTCCCATTGGCACTACGGATCCAGCCTTCAGTGCCAGTTCCCGCAGCCCACATAGGAGTCACCTAAACTGCAGGCACCGTAGAGTCGGCTAACCCGGCCGCAAGACGACAGGACAACGGATTGGTGGCATAGTGACCTTGACACTACCCGGAAACAGCAGGCGTGCTGGAACCAGGCTGGGCAACAGGGAGTACCCGTGCCAAAGACACTGCCGAGAACCAGCTGACGGTGCTGGAACCCAGATGGGTAGCAAAAGCTACAAGAGCCAATGGCACTACCGAGGAACAGCTGACGGTGCTGGACCACGGTTACTAGGCAGGAGGTACCTGTGCTAGAAAGCACTACCAAGGACCAGCTGACGGTGCTGGACTTCGGATACCGAGATGGAGGCACCTAGGCCAAAGGCTCTGGGGAGAACCAGCAGGCAGTGCTGGAACCCGGGTGGGTAGCAGAAGGTACCCATTCAAAGCAAAGTAGCCAGGCCGCAAGCCGGCCGCAGTTACCAAAACCCACAGTCCTACAGGGGGTCCATGTCCCATTGGCACTACGGATCCAGCCTTCAGTGCCAGTTCCCGCAGCCCACATAGGAGTCACCTAAACTGCAGGCACCGTAGAGTCGGCTAACCTGGCCGCAAGACGACAGGACAACGGATTGGTGGCATAGTGACCTTGACACTACCCGGAAACAGCAGGCGTGCTGGAACCAGGCTGGGCAACAGGGAGTCCCCGTGCCAAAGACACTGCCGAGCACCAACTGGCGTTGTTGGAGCCCAGGGACAATCATGGTGTAGGCCGAGGCCTACTTGGTGGTAGTTTTAGATTGTTTGTAGGCTACAACAGACTGTCAATGTGCTCCAATTAGGCATCTGTCTCCACGCTGTTTCCAGGATTTCACGTGACCACCAACACCGCCAGTTTATGCGTACAGTAGCCGTCTGCCCAATCCACACGTGTTCCTGTGTTACTGGTGTTCTGTAATGTCAGCAGATCCCCTGATGTTTGTCTGCCAATGTCTCCTGCTCTGTCCACATTCCCACCACTTGCAGTGGGAAGGTGGACAGCGCAGGAGACAGTGCCGGACACATATTGGGGGATCAGCTCACGTTACAGAACACCAGGAACACAGGAACAAGTGTGGAATGCGTGGACGGCAACTGTGAGCAGGAACTGGCGGTGTTGGAGGTCAGGGGAAATACTAGAGACAGAGTGGAGAGAGAGGCCAAATCAGAGAATGTTTAAATCTGAAGTAGTTACAATTTGGAGGCAGCAGCAGTTTGCCCTCCACACAGCAGGGGATCAGCTGACGTTACTGACCCCCACTTTCACATGAACAAGTGTGTTTTTCTGTGTGGACAGCACTTCCGAGCAACAACTGACGATGTTGGAGCCCAGGGATAGTCATTTTGTAGGCTGAGGCCAACTTGGAGGCAGTTTAAGATAAGACGTTGTTTGAATTTGGAGGCAGCAGCAGTTTGCCGTACACACAGCAGGGGATCAGCTGACGTTACCGAACCCCACTTACACATGAGCGAGTGTTTTGTCTGTGCGGACAGCACTTCTGAGCCCAACTGGCGGTGTCGGAGCCCAGGGAAAATCAGGTAGTAGGCCGAGGCCTACTTGGTGGCAGTTTGCGATTGTTTCTAGACTACTACTAACTGTCAACGTACTCCAATTAGGCCTCTGTCTTCACTCTGTTTCGAGTATTTCCTCTGGCTTCCAACCACGCCAGTTGCTGCTCTGAAATGCCGTCTGCACAACCCACACTTGTTCCTGTGTTACTGGGGTTCTGTAACACCAGCTTCTCCCTAGAGGTGAGTCTGGCAATGTCTCCTGCTCTGTCCACATTTCCACTACAAGTAGTGGGAATGTAGACAAAGCAGGAGACATTGCCGTGCTCACCTCTGGAGATGAGCAGATGTGACAGGACCCAGGTAACACAGGAACAAGTGTGGATTGTGCAGACGGCACTTGAGAGCAGAAACAGGCGGTGTTGTAGGCCGGAGGAAATACTCAAAACAGAGTGGAGACAGAGGGCAAATCAGAGAACATATTAAATCAGAGGTAGTCAGAAGTTGTAGGCAGCAGGAGAGTTTGCCGTACACACAGCAGGGGATCAGCTGACGTTACCGAACCCCACTTACACATGAGCGAGTGTTTTGTCTGTGCGCACAGCACTTCTGAGCAACAACGGGCGTTGCTGTTGCCCAGGAAATAAAGTTCAGGTCATAGAAACATGAACACAACAGGAGACCTGGATCCTGTTGCCAGCCAATTATTTATTCTGGAAGAGGACTGGCAAATTCAGGTGAGATCCAGGCCTTGATCATTTTCACAAAAGTAAGCCGGTCAACATTATCGGCGGATAGTCGTGTGCGACGGTCTGTTACCACATCACCTGCAGCACTAAAGACACGTTCCGATAATACACTGGCAGCAGGGCAAGCCAGCACCTCCAATGCATACTGGCTAAGCTCTGGCCATGTATCCAGCTTAGAGACCCAATACTTGAACTGGGAAGAGCCGTCTGGGAGTACACTAACAGGGCAAGACAAGTAGTCTGTCACCATCTGACGGAAACGTTGCCTCCTGCTGACTGGAGCCGTCTGTGATGGTGTAGCCGTTTGTGGCGGTCCCACAAAACTTTTCCACATTTGGGCCATACTGGCCTTGCCTTGTCCTGCGGCACTGCGTCTGCTACCTCTTTGTGGAGAGCTTCCTCCACTGCCTCTACCCACATGGCTGCTTTGAAAAGCACTATCAGCAACACTTGCGGGGGGAATGGAGAACATGATGGCCTGCACAAGTGTTTCTTGGTACTCCCGCATTTTTCACTCCCGGTTCAACTGTGGTATGAGGCTTTGTAAGTTGTCCCGGTAGCGAGGATCTAGGAGGGTGTACACCCAATAATCAGCCATGTGGAGAATGTTGGCGATGCGGCGGTCATTTAACAAGCACTGCAGCATGAAATCAACCATGTGCTGCAGACTGGCAACTGGACCGGAAACGCTGTCCCCAGCTTCAGGCAGCATCTCTGCCTGCTCAGCATCACCCCACCCTCGCTGTACACACTGACTACTAGAGCCTTGTGTACCTCCCTCCTCTGGAGAGATGTGTTCCTCCTCCTCCATTGACTCCTCGTCATCCTCCTCACTAAGTGTCCCCTGCCTGGGCCTTTGTGTGGAAGCACGTTGCGCAGATTTGCCAGAAGCAGATGGCATTTCTGACTGCTCATCCTCGACCTCTTCAAAAACCTCCTCACTTAGTGCTTGTAAGGTTTTTTGAAGCAGACAGATGAGGGGGACAGTCATGCTGATTAGTGCATCATCTGCACTGGCCATCCGCGTGGAGTCATCGAAGGCACGCAAAACTTGGCAGATGTCCCTCATAGTGGCTCACTCAGTGGTGGTGAAGTGTGTCCGGCGCACAGTGTGACTTGTTTGCGCCTGATGCAGCTGGTACTCCATTACTGCTGCCTGCTGCTCACACAACCGCTCCAACATATGTAACGTTGAATTCCACCTGGTAGGGAGGTCACATATGATGCGATGTTCTGGCAGGCGGAATCGTCGTTGCAGAGATGCAATGCGCGATCTTGCCATGCTGGAACGCCGCAAGTGAGCACACTCTAGGCGAACCTTGTGCAGCAGTGCATCAAGATCCGGATAGTCCCTCAGAAAGCTCTGCACGACCAAATTGAGCACGTGTGCCAGACATGGTATGTGAGTGAGGTTGCCTAGGCCCAGAGCTGCCACTAGATTTCGGCCATTGTCACTCACTACCAAACCTGGCTGGAGATTCGCTGGCACAAACCACACATCGCTCTCCTGCTTGATGGCATTCCAGAGCTCTTGTGCTGTGTGGCTCCGATTCCCCAAAGAAATTAATTTAAGGATGGCCTGTTGACTTTTGGCCACACCTGTGCTCATATCTGGCCTAACAGGCTCACGCAGTGCTGATTCCGAGGAACTAGAGTAGGAGGAGGACTCAATATGTACAGACTGCATTCCTGCAATCCTTGGAGTTGGCAGGATACGCACAGAGCCACTCTCCAGATCTGTACCCGGTTCCACAACATTGACCCATTGGGCAGTGAGGGAAAGGTATCGTCCCTGTCCATGGCTACTGGTCCACGCATCGGTGGTCAGGTGGACCTTGCTGCTGATGGCATTTAGTAGCGTATTTTTAATTTTTCCCTCCACATGCTCTTGCAGGGCAGGGACGGCTTGCCTGCTGAAATAAAAGCGGCTGGGCACATTGTATTGTGGAACTGAAAAATGACATAAAGTTCCGGAAAGTGTCAGTCTCCACCAGCCTGAATGACAGCATCTCAAGGGCCAGTAGTTTGGCAATGCCGGCATTCAGAGCCAGTGCTCGGGGATGGTTTGCCGAGTATGGCCGATTTTTCTCCCATGCCTGTGCTACCGATTGCTGGTGAGTGGCCTGGGAGTGTGCTGATGACTGCGAACGTGGTTCAGTGGGTGGAATTTCACTGGGTCTCTGGACAACAGTGGCAGTGGTTCTTCCATGGCGTTCCAGTGAGGAAGCCGAACCAGCTGTGTGTGAGCTGGAGGAAGAGGCCCCAACACGAGCTGAAGAGGTGGTAGGTCCTGCTGAAGGTTGGCCTACATCTTCAGTGTGTCTGTGTAACTCCACCTCGTGCTTGGCACGCACATGTTTCCACATATTTGTGGTATTGAGGTTGCTCACATTTTTCCCTCGTTTCACTTTCTGATGACACAGCTTGCATTTGACAAAGCAAATGTCATCTGCAACTGTGTCAAAAAAAGACCACGCACTGCAAGTCCTGGGAGTGCCCGTTTTGTGTTTTGGAAGAGGATTGCTCCTCACGGGTGCCAAAGTGGAGGCTACAGGCAACCAAGTCTGCCCCCGCCCTCTCCCTCCTCTTTTGGCCATTCGGGGAATCTCTTCCTCAGAGCTGCTCCCATCACCTTCCTGTGGCTGACGCCATGATGGGTCAAGGACCTCATCATCTCCACTCCCCTCTTCAAGCACCGGCTGGTCCTGGGTTGTCTCGCCAGCACTGTACGCACCAGAAATTGGCAACTGAGTCTCATCATCATCAGATGAGCACTGAGGTGTGCTGACAATAGGCACTGGCCCACCCGCCTCTTCAGATTCAGAGGGACAAAGCAGTTGCGCATCACTGCATACTCCCTCTTCTTCACGCTCTAGAATGCTGCTTGGCTGGACACCTCTTTCCAAGCCAACAGATTCTGAGAACAGAAGTAAAGATTGAGGTGGCTCCTGTCCAGGGCTCTCAGACTGCCTGGGCAATTTGGCAGGTGGTGAAGAGACAGATGGTTGCTCTTCAGTGCTCTGGCCTTGGGAGGATGCGGAAGTCACTGAAGTGGATGCGTTAGCTGCCATCCATCCGACAACGGCTTCAATTTGTTCGTCACGCAGCAGTGGGGTACGGCGAGGTCCTACAAAGCTGCGCATGAAGGACTGTTGCCTGGTAAAAGTGGGGGATGCCGGGTCACTGGTGGCCACAGCAGACACCGAATCCCCACGTCCTCTCCCTGCTGAATCCCCCCGTCCTCTCCCTGCTGAAACTCCATGGCCACGACCACGTGCCTTACTCCCTGCCTTCTTCATCTTGGTAGACTGATAAAGATAGGCAGAAAAGTAAAAAAGGGGTGGCTTAGTGTTCTTATTCCTGAACACCTGCTAACCAGTATAAGAAACACTAATTTGGCTAAGAGTGTGTGTACTACACTTTAATATGATCTAATGTGGCCTAGACAACTGTAAAGTGGAGTGTTTGGTGAACTTTATTTCCTTTTATTTTTGGGGGGGGAAGAAAAGGATGTGACCAAAGTTTGAAAGCTATAGTATCACAAACTTTTTGGAGCGATTACAATGCAGGAAGCTAACCTACAATGCAATTGATGAGGCTCCAAAAAATAGGGTGATACTAGTCTGGCTGGCCCTGAAGGGCACAAGCTAGCAAAAAGGCTCCTCTATCTAATCCTATATAGTGTTTGCAACCAACCAATGACAATGGATGCGGTTGGAAGCACACTAATATAGGAGCAAAAATCTGGCTAAATTAGCTGCAAAAAAAGGACTATGTATGAGGCAGTGACGCACGCTGAGCGGACTACAGCTAGCGGTGGCTGTAGAACACACTGCAACGTGAGCTGCACTCACACACAGAGAGACCTATCAGACAGCCAAAAACAGTGCAGAGAAATTGGCTATAGCACTGAAAGGCTGCTGAAAGGCTCCGCTGTCCATTCCTTTAGTGTTTGCAACCAACGTATATGGATACGTATGGAAGCACACTATACAGGAGAAAAAAAAAGCAGCAATAAAAGAAAAATGTGTATGAGGCAGAGACACACGCTGGCCGGCCTACAAGCAGACGTGCCTGCAGGACACACTACACAGCGTGGGTCTGCACTCACACAGCCCTTGCAGACAGCTGTGAACACTGCTGCTAGGCAAAAGAAAGCTACAGTGGTGGTTTATGTAGCCTGGATAAAGCACAATATTGTTTTTAGAATCGCTATTTCTAACTGTCCCTCACAGTCTTCAACAGCAGCCTGTCCCTAACTGAATTCACAGCAGAGTGACCAGAAATGGCGGCTGCAGCGCTTTTTATAGTGCATCATGACATCATTTCAGCAGCCAATCACAGCCATGCCAGTAGTTAACATGCCTACATGCCTAACAGGATGTGCCCACACTTCTGAGGATCCCCATTGGCTGAATCAAATCGAGCGGGCTCCTAGCATTATGGGAACTTCCGATTCCGGTATTCGATATGAAAAAAGTATCGGAACTAAGTATCGGAATTCCAATACAGCTAATATCGGCCGATACCCGATACTTGCGGTATCGGAATGCTCAACACTATTTATAAATAATATATTTTTTTACTATTGAAATACTTTGTATTTCTAATTATTGCAATTTTTTTCTTTTTTCTTTGACAATGTTTAATGTTGTTTTATTTTCTTGTATATTCATTAGGCCATCCTCATTATATATTATTTAGCACTAGATTATGGCCCAATGCTATCGCATCGGGAGGATGCGATAGCATCACACCTCTTGCCATGTTAACCCTCAACACACACACTCCTCTCACCTTCCACCATCTCCACTCACTCTTTCACTCCACATACGACCCCTTCTCTCACTCCGTCTCTCATACTCACGCCGTCATCGACGCTGCTCCACGATCCCCGACATCTTCTTGTCCACGCCGGCGACATGTTCTTGCGGCGACGCCATCTTGAGTATCGTGAAATCCCGCGATACTCAAGATGGTGTCGCCGGAAGAACATGTCGCCGGCGTGGATGACGTCGGGATCCAAAATGGCGTCGGTGAAATCTTGCGAGTTTTCGCCGACGCCATTTTGGATCCCGACGTCGTTCTCGCCGGCGACATGTTCTTGCGGCGACGCCATCTTGAGTATCGCGGGATTTCGCCGATCCAAAATAGCGTCGCCGCAGGAACATGTCGCCAGCGTGGATGCCGTTGGGATCTAAAATGGCGTCGGCGAAATCTCGCGAGATTTTGAAATGTCCTCCCACTTTTCCTCTTGCTCCCTCTTTGACCACTTACAATATGGCTTCTGACCTCACTATTCCACTAAAACTGCCCTAATTAAAGTCATCAACGACTTTGTTAACTGCCAAATGAAAGCAATGTAAGTTTGTCCTTCTCCTTCTCCTGGACCTGGCATCTGCCTTTGCACAGTGGACCATTCCCTCTTACTACAGACTTTCCGATCTCTTGGCATTGCAGACTGGGTCCTTTGTTTGTTCTGCTTGTAATTAACAGACAGAACATTCAGTGTCTCCCACTCACACATCACCTCCTCATCTTGGCCCCTATGTGTCAGTGTCCTCAAAGGTTCAGTTGTACGCCCAGGCACTATACTTCTTTTGTGCGTGCTCCCTCCCTCTTATTTTGCATCGTCCTAAGGTGTTCTCAGTCAAATGCTGGGTGACACTTGTATTTAAGGCTCCTCAGCCAATATTTTTTAGCTTCCATTGCATGCTTGCTAGCTTTCAGGTTCCCCAAGTCTGCAGATCTGCTTGTCTATACTCTTACCTGTCTGTTCTCTTCTGTTCATCAAGTCGGTCCAGATCACACCTTCCAGTGACCATCTATCTAACACTTGGTCCAGCCCACACCTGCCAATGCTTTTCTGTTCCTCAGTTGGTCCCATCAACTTCCGTGGTTCCAGTATCCCTAAAGTGCCTGCCTGCATTCTTCATGCCTCCTTCAGGCAGTAGCAGCCTACCCACTTTAGAGCATCAACTGCCATTCTCTGTAGGTCAGCCCTGGAGTAACACCTGGTGTCACCTCCTTGTCCCTTCTTGGGTCGCAATTTTTGCCTGCTGCCGCTTATCCGAGGTCAGATTTGGTAGGCCACCTAGATACACCACTCCAGGCTTTCCATGGGTTGTGGCACAGTAGGCCTCCACACTCTTTGAGTCAACTACCCGTGTTACCATCCTTAGATTTTTCTGACAATAGTAGTCTACGAAATAGATATTTGTGCCACATGTGTGTGGCTGAGCATCAAAGCAGGTTTAGCTGTTGCATGTAGTATCAGGGCTCCCAGCATAGCAGGCCCACACTGATCACTCACCCACCTCTTTTTAACTTGAAGTTTAATTCATAGCTGTGAACGCTAGCCCTGACACTGACACCTCATGCATGGCTGATTGCTCCAGTGCCATTATAAAATTTGTATTGTAGGTGAAATGAGTCCACTTTCATGGTGTCTGCCATTAATTTGATGTGTTTTGGCAGCTTTTGGGAACATTTGATGTTATTTTGTATGCTTTTATCTTTGCCTCCCATTGACTCCAATGACGTTCGGCTATGTTTGGCGACTATTAGACGAATAAATTGGCGAATGTTTCAAATTCGGCGATCATAATCTGAACTGAATTTTGAAATATTCACTCATCTCTACTCTTTAGACATGTCTATTAGCTTTCTTTGCTAATCAATGTCTTTCCTATTTCCTCTTTCTAGATTTTCCTCAAAATTTGGTCCCTCCTATTCATGTCTCCACATCCTCCATGCACCCAATAACTCTTGATAACTGTACATAGACAGATCCTAGCTGCTTAAAAATCATTAGAATTTTTTTTAAAATGCCCTATTCATTATAATGATGGCTGAACCATACATGACAAGCAATTTTTATCTTTTGTGCCCCTTATTTACATACACAGCTCTGGCAAAAATTAAGAGACCACTTTCAAATGTTTAGTTGGTCTGATTTTTCTCTTTATAGGTATATTTCTGAGTAAAACATTAATTGTTCTTTGAGGCTGTGTGCCCACGTAAGCGTTTTTTTGTTTTCTTTAAGCGTTGTTACCGGCAAAACCACTTAAAAATCACTTAAAAGAAGCATCCCATTCTTTTTTATGAATTCTGCACTTTTTGTGCATATTGATGTTTTTTTCTGCGAAAAAAACGCATTGTGGTAAAAAACGCAGCATGCATATTAATTTTGCAGAAAAGTCAGCGTTTTTAGCTATTTTCTATGAGACAGGGGACGCGCGGAAAAAACGCATCAAAAGCGCAAAAAAAAGTTTTCAAAAAACGCGCGTTTTCTGGGAAGGAATCCTGTTTTCATGCAGAAATTTTCTGCATACGTGTGCACATAGCCTGAGTCTATAAACTTCTGACAACATGTCTCCGAATTTCTAAGCAATAAATTTTGTATTTTTTTTCTGACAAAGAAAAATGGTCAAAATAAAAAAAAAACCCAGTGATTTCAGATCTCAAATAAGGCGAAGAAAACAAGTTCATAATCATTTAGAAACAACAATACTAATGTTTCAACTCAGGAAGAGTTCAGAAATCAATATTTTGTGATGATTTTTAAAAACAGCTTTCATGCGTCTTGGCATGCTTGCCACCAGTCTTTGGCTGGTTTCACACTTGCGTTTTTTTGCGCTGTATTTTAGCGCTAAAAAACGCATGCGCTTTTTTTCCTATATTTTGCATGGGATGTGCTTATGTGCGCATACACATGCGTTTGTATGCGTTTTTGCACGCATGCGTTTTTTTGTGGTGTGCACTCGGGCGCACAAAATGCATCCTGTTGCATTTTTTGGGCGTCCGACTTGCCTCAAAAAACGCATTGGCGCGCAATGCGTTTTTTTACAGCAAGACACCCATTGTAAGTCAAAAACCAGGGGAAGAGTCTTGAGGAGATCATTTGAATATTCCCAGTGCCTTCTGGGAATTTTGGCTCATCTTTCATCGTTTTTAAGAAATCTCAATATGGAAGAGGCCAGGAGCCATTTGGTGAGCTGCATTTCTTGCTACATGTTCACAGACTTACCAGTGGAAAAGCCAAACTTCACTTGCCACAAATGCAAGCTTGTGTCCCTGTTGGGGGAAAAGTTGCAAAATCTCGAAGAGAGGTTAGCTACGTTGAAGATCATTAAGGAAGGTGAAGAGTTCTTAGACAGAGCAGAATTATCTCTTCATGTTACAGAAAGAGAAGAAATTCGAAGTGCACCTGAAGAAACAGAGGAATGGAGACATGTGACCCAGAGAAGCAGGGGGATCAGGAGGCAGTCAGCACCCATACTTCTCAGGAACCAGTACCAGGCTCTAACGCAGGAAAACTATGAAGAAATACATCAGGATAAGACTTTGCCTACAAACAGCAACCTTGTACGCCTTCAGAGTCCTCCTAGTTGGAGAAAGAAAAATGTTGTGAAGAAGAAACGGATGGTGGTTGTCATGTGGGATTCCCTGTTGAGAGGATCAAGGAAATGCTGTAGATATAGTATATCTTTACTTCAGCAAAGCATTTGACAAAGTATCTCATACAATCCTTATTGAAAAAATGACTAAGTATGGAATGGACAAGGCAACTGTTAGGTGGATTCATAACTGGCTTAGTGATCGGACCCAAAGAGTGGTCGTAAATGGCTGCACATCTAGTTGGAAGAATGTCTCAAGTGGGGTACCACAGGGCTCTGTCCTGTGCCCTGTATTGTTCAACATCTTTATCAACGATTTAGATGAAGGAATTGAGGGTAAACTGATTAAATTTGCTGATGACACAAAGCTAGGAGGGATAGCTAATACTAGAGAAGAGAGAGAGAGGATTCAAAAAGATATAATTAACTGGAGAAGTGGGCAGCAACTAACAGAATGGTTTTTAATAGGGAAAAATGCAAAGTACTACATCTGGGCAATAAAAATGAAAAAAGCATATACAGAATGGGAGGAATAGGGCTAAGCAACAGCACATGTGAAAAAGACTTGGGTATACTAATAGGTCACAGACTGAAAATGAGTCAACAGTGTGATGCAGTAGCAAAAAAGGCAAATGCAATTCTAGGATGTATTAACAGAAGCATACAGTCTAGATCACGTGAAGTCATTATTTCTCTCTACTCCTCTTTGGTCAGACCACATCTGGAATATTGTGTCCAGTTTTGGGCACCACATTTTAAAAAAAAAATCAACAAACTGGAGCAAGTTCAGAAAAGAGCAACCAGAATGGTGACCGGTCTGCAAACCCTGTCTTATGAGGAAAGGTTGCAGGATTTGGGATTGTTTAGTTTGCAAAAGAGAAGATTGAGAGGAGACTTAATAGCTGTCTACAAATATCTAAAGGGCTGTGACATTGTAGAAGGATCAACTTTATTCTCATTTGCACAAGGAAAGACTAGAAGCAATGGGATGAAACTGAATGGGAGGAGACACAGATTAGATATTAGAAAAAACTTTTTGACAGTTAGAGTGATCAATGAGTGGAACAAGCTGCCACGAGAAGTGGTGAGTTCTCCTTCAAACAGAGGCTGGACAGACATCTGACTGGGATGATTTAGCGAATCCTGCTTTGAGCAGGGGGTTGGACCAGATGGCCCAGGAGGTCCCTTCCAACTCTATGATTCTATGATTCTATGTGCGCATTGGCATGCTCATGTATGCGTTTTTTTGCGCATGTGTTTTTTTTTGTTGACCATTGGTTAGACAATGGAAATTAGGGGTTTGGGTTAGAGTTAGGGTTAGTTAAGGGGGTTTAGGGTTAGGGTTAGGGTTTGGGTTAGGGTTAGTATGGTTTGGTTAAGGGTTAGGGTTTAGGGTTAGTAAGGGTTTAGGGTTAGGGATTGGGTTAGGGTTAGTAGGGTTTGGTTAAGGGTTAGGGTTAGGGTTAGTATGGTTTGGTTAAGGGTTAGGGTTAGGGCTAGGGTTAGTATGGTTTGGTTAAGGGTTAGGGTTAGGGTTAATATGGTTTGGTTAAGGGTTAGGGTTAGGGTTAGTGTTAATCCTAACCCTATCTTTCTTTTTTTGGTGAGGCCTACTAATGATGGAAAAAATGCAAACGCGGTAAAAATGCACTAAAAATGCATACAAACGCATAAAAGCGCTGCGTTTTTTTCATGCATGCGCATAAAAATGCTTGAAAAAAACGCAGCATTTGTATGCATTTGTATGCGTTTTTTCCATGCGTTTTTTGTGGGAAAAACGCGCTGCAAAAAAAAGCAAGTGTGAAAGTAGCCTTTCACACTACTTCTGGCGCAAAAATTTAAGCAGTTCTTTGTTTGATGGCTTGTGACTATCCAACATCCTCTCGATTACATTCCAGAGGTTTTCAATGGAGTTCTGGTCTGGAGAATGGGCTGCCCATGACAGGGTTTTGATGTGGTGGTCTCTTAATTATTGCCAGAGCTGTAGATTGTAAGTTTGTGAGCAGGTCCCACACTCCTCCTATACTGTAACTGTTCAACTATGTGTTAATATGCATTGTCTTTATTTTCTGTACATGTCCTCGCTTAATTGCAAAGTGCTGTGGAATATGATGGCGCTATATATACAAACTTATTACATTTTTCCACCACTAGGAGCAAAACAGTAATAATGCAGTTTCATGACTGCATAACTATATAATCTGTTCCTAGTTTGTCATCATGGACAATTTGAATATATCCATGCACTATAACTGTAGTGAGTATTCATCTCCTTTTTGTGTAGATACCTTGGCCCTGATTTATCAAAATGTTTTTTGTCAGAATTATGGCATAAAACACTTTGAAACTGCAAACTTTTTTTTCATCTTTTGACGCTTTCTCACCAGTCTCGGCTTGATCCGCCAAAGTAGGTGCTGCATGGGTGGAGTAGGGCATGCAAATTCCAGAACAACAAATTTAACAAAGTTATGTCTCCTTAGTGGCAAAACTTATGCCAGAAATGTACTCCAGTCCCTCACTCACTTAAGATTTCTGGCGAACCGCATGGAGGTGCATTCCAGTGCTAAAAGCCATCTAATTCATTAAGTGACTTTCGTCTCTTAAAATATTAGGGCCATCTTACACCATCACATCCTTTCATTAAGACTGGAGTATACAGTGACAGCCTTAAAATTAAATTAAGATTTGCATCACTCCAAAATGCTTAACTGATGCTTTTTTTTGGCTCCTTTAAACTCTCCTCACCTTAACCACGTAAAATATGCACATTCACGGGATCCGTCGCACAATGATTTTTCCCTTAGCTTTCAATGTTTCTACTAAGGAAATCTTATGGAGCAGTGAAAATGGGGAAACACATTGAATAATATCAACCCATTAAGTGGACAGACACCCCAAAAAAGAAGCACTTTATTAAAAATGTATAGAATTTGTCATACTATTCTATGCCCTTACAAGTAGCCTAATTAAAGATTTTTTCCTTGGTCTCTGGGAACTCATAACAGACAAGAAGAATATTTGATAACATTGCAGACAGCGTGTGATTAAAAAGGATAGGTGCAACGATTTCACGTGAAGGTTTGCATATAAAAAATGGAGCATAGGGGACCACTTCTTCTAGGATTAATTAGGTGTTTTGATATAAAAAATAATTGCTTGAGAGAGATGTAGTCTGCAGGAACTGGCAAACAGTTTAATTCAAGCTTCATCACTTATGTATAGAGTTGCATTTCCTGTCTCTTATCATAGCAAAAGATGAAGAATACTGCATTAATAAGGTGATATTAATCAGCGTTCAGAAATAAAACAAGAAAGTATTTCCCAAACAAGTACAGACAAGAGAAAAAGTTTCTGTTCCAG
Organism: Dendrobates tinctorius; assembly: GCF_039654945.1. Taxonomy (NCBI): domain Eukaryota; kingdom Metazoa; phylum Chordata; class Amphibia; order Anura; family Dendrobatidae; genus Dendrobates; species Dendrobates tinctorius. The sequence goes on from NW_027361817.1 coordinate 6,150,598, forward strand.
TGTTGACTTCAGAAAACTTTGCTACGTCTCTTATTACACCAAGGTCTCTTTGTAAGAAAAGCTGTCAAGCATTTGAACAAAGAACTAGAACATTTTGAACACAATGATTCGAAAGTTATTACGGTTGGGCTAGTGAAGTGCCAGTTCTTGCTACTACTGGAAAATACAAGACTATATTTTTCACAAATCTACCACATCCACGAGATAAAACGAAGTTTAAGCTGAAAGCATTAATTCCTGCAGTTTAGTCAGTTAACATCTAGCACATGAGATACAGTATGATAATGAAAATATTTATGAAGGATGTATGAGTTATGTGAAGCTCTGCAATGTATCTAAATATCACCATTGTCAGACTACTGATAAAAGTGCCTTTTATAGAGCTAGTTGTGGGGTATGAATTTGGGCAGCTACTGCATCAATAGCAGTAGACTTAGGCATTTTGAGCATTGTAGACTAGACTTACCATATATATCATTATCAAGTAAAAAATAGCAATTACTTTCTTCCATAGTATTCTATAATTCTAGACAGACAGGTTATTCAAGAAACTTTACAAAGTGCATTTTACTAATTAAAGCAGAAAAAAATATTGAATAGGTTATGCTCACAGGATCTTTCTTTGAATTAGGCAAATTCCTTGTTAAGTCTGAAAATAATACATGATAAATATTATTTTTAATTTAAAAACAAGATGTATATTTATCACACACATATTCTACAGGACTTCAAAGTTAATACTTGATACAGATAAAATGAGAAATTACACAGTAACAAGCTAAAAAAATTAAACATAAATCATGAGGACCTTCCTAGCAAGATCTTATAATCTTTGAGGAAACGCAATTTAATTTTTGTTTCATACAGTGGTCCAGGTTAAGGAAGAATGAACCCTAACAGCAAAGTCTGAGGTTTGAACTGGACACCTAGGGTCCCGATACTGTGCCCCGAAGATGGACGTGTTACCGGAGTCCAGTTTACTGTTCAGGTTTGGATGCTGAATAAGGTTTGTTCAAAGGCTGCTGCGCAGCCCATCAACAAGCTTTTTAGGCTGTGGGCATTTCCGGAGCCAACACAGCCATGTCCAGAGTCCAAGTAGAGATAAGGACGCACTCAACAAGCTGATGAAAATGTAGCTTGATTTATTGGCACATGTTACATGTGTCAGGCCGGGGGAATGATATCAGGAGTGCAGAGGGAGCTGACAACGGCCGTTTCACGCTGTCCGAGCGCTTCAGTGGGTCATAAAGTGGAAGGGAGTGACAGATTAATATAGAAATTACGTCACCTAATACCTCCTCCTTCCACAGCTGCTGTCTAAAGAATGTATCATTGCTTGTTTTTAATTCACTCACATTCTTTAGACAGCAGCTGTGGAAGGAGGAGGTATTAGGTGTATTGTGAATTTCCAGGTCAAGCACCCGAAGCTGCCAGTCATCAGCGCTCCAAATGCCACACACCATCTGAGGATACACGGTAATAGCGGTGCTGTCCGCGCTTTTTCTTTCATTTTATACAGCCATGTCAAGTATTGGCATGGCTGTGATTGGCCTGTGCACCATGTGAGCCAACGTGCATAAATGATGGATCATGGGTGCTGCCTCCATTCTGCTCTGCTTAGTGTAAGGACAGCATTAGGTTTAAGACGTTATTAATTTTCCAAAAAGTCTCTCAGTTTGTACTCTGCACTGTTTCTGTGGTAGTAGTGTGTCTACAACTCATTTTTTGACTCTGCACACGTGTGTATGTGAATATTGCGCCTAGCCAATTTTTTCTACTCTGCATGCGTGTTTGTGGGAGTAGTGTGCCTAACCATATTTTTCTACTCTGCACCCCTGTCTGTGAGAGTAATGTGCCTAACAAATTTTTTCTACTCTACATGTGTGTCTGTGGGAGTAGTGTGCCTACAACTATTTTTTTCTACTCTGCACCCGTGTCTGTGGGAGTAGTTTGCCTAACCATTTTTTTCTACTCAGCACCCGTAAATGTGGCAGAAGTGTGCATAGAAAATATTTTCTACTCAGCACCCAGGAGTAATGTGCGTAAAAACAAATTTTTCTACTCTGCACTGTGTCTGTCATAGTAGCGTGCATAAAAAGTCTAATCTGCAACTGTGTGTGTGATATAACTGTGCGTAAAAAATATTTTTTCTACTCTGCAGCCTTGTCACTGTAAGTAGTGTGCTTATAATTTTTTTTGCGTAAAGCAAATATTTCCACTCTGCACCCTTGTCTGTGATAGTACTGTGCGTACAATTTTTTGTTTTAATCTGTAACCATGTCTCTGATGCACTGTGAGTAAAAACATATTTTTCTACTCAGTACCCTTGTCTGTAGGAGTAGTGAGTCTATAGAAAATGTGCTTCTTCTCTGCACCCATGTCTTTGGAAATAGTGTGCCTATTAAAAAAAATGCTACAAATTTTTCTACTCTGCACCATGTCTGTGATAGTACTGTGAATAAAAACAATGTTTTCTAATCTGTAACTGTGTCTGTGGAAGTAGTGGGCATATTTTTTTTTCTATTCTGCACTCATGTTTGTGAGAATGATTTGCGTAAAAACAAATTTTTACACTCAGCACCCGTGTCTGTGATAGCACTGTGTGTAATTTTTTGTTCTAATCTGTATCTTTTAAGTTTATGCTTAGAACATACAACACTGCCCTTCACCTCTCCAAACAAACCTATTTCAACACCCTTATCACCTCACTGTCCAATAACCCGAAACGTCTCTTTGACACTTTTCATTCTCTACTCAATCCAAGAGTACAGGCCCCAACCACGGAGCTCCGAGCTGACGATCTGGCCAATTACTTCAAAGAAAAAATTGACCAGATCCGACAGGAAATTATCTCCAAATCCCCTCATACCATGCACTGTCCTCCCTCCCCCACTGCATCTAACTCACTCTCTGATTTTGAACCAGTCACAGAAGAAGAAGTAAGCAGGCTCCTTGCATCTTCTCGCCCAACTACTTGCACCAGTGACCCATTTCCGTCACATCTCCTCCAGTCCCTTTCCCCTGCTGTCACCCCTCACCTAACTAAAATATTTAACCTCTCTCTCTCTCTTCTGGTATTTTTCCCTCCTCATTTAAGCATGCCATCATACATCCACTACTTAAAAAACCATCCCTCGACCAAAACTGTGCCGCTAACTATAGACCTGTCTCTAATCTTCCCTTCATCTCTAAACTCCTGGAACGCCTGGTCCACTCCCGTCTTATCCGCTATCTCTCAGAAAACTCTGTTCTCGACCCTCTCCAATCCGGTTTCCGCTCTTTACACTCCACTGAAACTGCCCTCACTAAAGTCTCTAATGATCTGCTAACAGCTAAATCAAATGGTCATTACTCCATGCTAATTCTCTTGGATCTCTCTGCAGCATTCGACACTGTGGATCATCAGCTCCTCCTCACTATGCTCCATTCCATTGGCCTCAAGGACACCGTTCTCTCCTGGTTCTCCTCCTATCTCTCCGACCGCTCCTTTACTGTTTCTTTTGCCGGTTCCTCCTCCTCTCACCTTCCCCTTACTGTTGGGGTTCCTCAAGGATCGGTTCTAGGCCCCCTCCTCTTCTCCTTGTACACTGCCCCTATTGGTCAAACAATCAGTAGATTTGGTTTCCAGTACCATCTCTATGCTGATGACACCCAATTATACGCTTCTTCTCCTGACATCACACCAGCCTTTCTAGAAAACACTGGCGATTGTCTAAACGCTGTGTCTAATATCATGTCCTCACGATATCTGAAACTGAACCTGTCAAAGACTGAACTCCTGGTGTTTCCTCCTGCTACTAATGTACCTATACCCGACATTGCTATTTCTGTGTGTGGTTCCACTATTACTCCCCAGCAACATGCCCGCTGTCTTGGGGTCATACTTGATTCCGAGCTTTCCTTTGCCCCCCACATTCGATCACTGGCTCGCTCTTGTCATCTGCACCTCAAAAACATTTCTAGAATTCGACCTTTTCTTACTTTTGACTCTGCAAAAACTCTTACTGTTTCTCTTATTCATTCTCGTCTCGACTATTGTAACTCTCTTCTAATCGGTCTCCCTCTTACCAAACTCTCCCCTCTCCAATCTGTCTTGAATGCTGCAGCCAGGATCATATTCCTCGCCAATCGTTACACCGATGCCTCTACCTTGTGCCAGTCATTACACTGGCTACCCATCCACTCCAGAATTCAGTATAAACTTATTACCCTCACCCACAAAGCCCTCCATGGCTCAGCACCACCCTACATCTCCTCCCTTGTTTCAGTATACCACCCTACCCGCGCCCTCCGTTCTGCTGATGACCTGAGGTTAGTATCCTCAATAGTCAGAACCTCCCACTCCCGTCTCCAAGACTTTACACGTGCGGCGCCAATTCTTTGGAATGCACTTCCCAGGTCAATACGATTAGTCCCCAATCCCCATAATTTTAAGCGTGTCCTGAAAACGCATTTATTCAGACTGGCCTATCGCCTCAACACATTAACCTAACCTATCCCTGTGTGGCAGAGCCAAAAGTTTTACCATAACCAGGTTCCCAGCATCATGTTCCCACATGCTTTATGCATCCATTAGCCCTCTGTGTCTGTACTGTTACACACTTAACATTATGGCTGGTCCATACAATCAGAGCAACTGTTACCACCCACCTTTCGTGTCTCCCTCTTTCCTCATAGACTGTAAGCTTGCGAGCAGGGCCCTCACTCCTCTTGTTATTTGTTATAATCTACTGTATGTGATTATTGTTATGCTGTAATGTCTATTGTCTGTACAAATCCTCTCTGAAATGTAAAGTGCTGCGGAATATGTCGGCGCTATAAAAATAAAATTTATTATTATTATTATTATTATTATTATTATTATTATTATTATTATAACCTTGGCTCTGATAGTACTGTGAGTAAAAACACATTTTTCTTCTCTATTTCCTTGTCTGTGGGAGTAGTGTGTCTAATATTGAGGCTATGCAGGGCTGGATATAATATCTGTAGGGTGCTGCTGGGCTGTATTTATTATTTGCCAGTTGCAGCCTCCAAATTATATATACAGGCAAGCACAGCCTCCAAATAACATATATAGCCCACTAGCCCAGCATTACCTCTAGTTGGTAATATACACAGCCCAGCACAGCCACAGCCTCCCAATAAAATATGGTATACAGCCCAGTATAGCCTTCAGTTAATATATACAGCCCAGTACAGCATCCAAATAACATACAGCATAGCATAGCCTCCAATTAATATATACAGTCCAGCAACAGCCTTCAGGTAATATATACAGCGCCCAGCGCAGACTCCAGGTAATATGTACAGCCCAGCACAGCCTCCAGTTAATATATACAGCCCAGCACAACCTCCAGTTAATATATACAGCCCAGTACAGCCTTCAGGTAATATATACAGCCGACCACAGCCTCCAGGTGATATATACAGCTCAGCATAGCCTCCACTCCAGGTAATATATACAGCCAGCACAGGCTCCAGTTAATATATACAGCCCAGCACAGCCTCCAGGTAAAATATACAGCCCACCACAGCCTCCAGGTAATATATACAGCCCAGCATAGCCTCTAAATAACATATAGCCCAAGACAGCCTCTAGGTAATATATATAGGCACCCCCATTTCCCTTTGCTTCATAATGCTCTCCCCCATATGGGGTCTACTTTTGGCATAGTGCTTCTCACCCTATGTGGCCCCCTTAGTTTATGCTGCTTCTCCCCATGTGGCCCCCACTTGTTTATGCTGCTTCTCCCCCTATGTGGGCCACCCAATTCATGTTTCTTCTCCCCCCATGAGCCTCCCCATTCATGAGCAGTCAAGCATTTCCCCGAGGGCCCCCCATTCATGAGCAACCATGCTTCTCCCCAGGGGCCCCCCATTCATGAGCAGCCAAGGCCATACTTCTCCCCAGGCCAGGGGTCCCCCATTCATGAGCAGCCAGGCCATGCTTCTCCCCAGGCCAAGTGCCCCCTCATTCATGAGCAGCCAGGCCATGCTACAAGTTCCCCCCAGGCCAGGGGCCCCCCATTTATGAGCAGCCAGGCCATGCTTCAGTTCTCCCCCAGGACAGATCCCACAAAAAATCATGCCTGCCATGCTTCAGTTCTCAAGGAGCCCCCCAAAATCATGCCTGCCTCGGTCCCAGTCCCTCTGTCCTGCTCAGCTCTGGTACTCTTACCCGGAGCAGGCAGGGCAGGCCAGACCAAGAGGATCCATCCACTGTCCGCACATTTCTGAGCTGCAGCACTTAGTTATGTGGCACGGCACACAGTGACTTCACAGACACACACTGACACTGGCGCTGCGGCTGCAGCCACAGTCCGGCCGGTGCCACATGCACAGTGAGTGACAGTAAGTCTGTCTCCTCCTCTCCTCACCCACAGTGGCAGCGCAGCACAGCACTGACGCTGATCTCACCTCAGGGCTGGAACCGGCACTCGCGCGCCTCCCGCAGCACTGCTCTCCTCCTTGTGCCTCGGTCGGCTCCGTGGCGCTCCACATGGTAAATTTGAATAGGTAAATAATTAGCATACCTCCCAACTTTTGAAGAAGGGAAAGAGGGACAAAGGCTGTGGCACAAGTTTTAGGCCACGCCCCAAACACACCCATTTTGCAACTGGTCACACCCATGTCCACGCCCATTCGCACCCATTTAGCAATGCTGATCACACTGATTGCTATTAGGGGCATAGTGGCTGGCAGTATGGGCACAGTGGCTGGTACTGTGGGCACACTGACTGGTACTAAGTAAAAGAAAGAAAGAAAACAGAGAGAGAAAGAAATAAAGAAAGAAAGAAAGAAAGAAAAAGAAAGGAGAGCAAGAGAGAAAGAAAAAACAGAGAGAGAGAACAGAGAGAAGAACAGAAAGAGAAAGAAGAAAGAACAGAGAGAAATATAGAGGGGAAAGAAAGAACAGAGAGCAAAAGAAAGAAGAGAGAGAGAAAGAAAGAGGGGAAAGAAAGAACAGAGAGCGAAAGAAAGAGGGGACAGAAAAAAAAGAACAGAGGGAGACCGAAAGAAAGAAAGAAAGAGGGGAAAGAAAGAATAGAGAGAGAGAAAGAAAGATAAAAAAGAAAGAAAGAACAGAGAGAAAAAGAAAGGGGAAAGAAAGAAAGAAAGAAAGAAAGAAAGAACAGAGCGATAGAGAGAAAGAAACAGAGGAAGAAAGAACAGAGATAAAGAAAAAAAGAGGGGAAAGAAAGAACAGAGAGATAGAGAGAAAGAAAGAGGGCAAATAAAGAGCAGAAAGAGACAAAGAAAGAAAGAACAGAAAGAAAGAAAGAAAGAAAGAGGGTAAAGAAAGAACAGAGAGAGAGAAAGAAAAAAGGAAAGATTAGAGAGAGAAAGAATGAACAGAGAGAGAAAGAAAAAGAGAGGGAAAGACAGAACAGAGAATGAGAAAGAAGCAGGGAAAGAAAGAAACAGAGAGAGAAAGAAAGAAAGATTCTATAAAGATACTATAACAGCCCGGCTCCCATTGTAATGCCCACCTGAGCTTCCCAGTGCAGGACATATCATGATCCACTCACATTGCCGGCATCCCTGATTTCAAGGCGATCCTGCTCTCCACGCTATCGGAGGAGGACATGATGATGGATCTGAAGCATTCCTGGTTCCGTCACAATCTCCTCATGAAATTACCTCATTTCCGGTCAGCTTCCAGCACATCACTTCCAGTGGAACGTCATGTGCGAGTTTTAAAGTGCTCCTCAGGGCTCTGCCGTGTACTCCTGTGTCCATGGGAAAAGCCCACTTTGTATGCCTCGTACACACTTGGCTCCGCTTCGTACATCCAATACACATATGGCTCCACTCCGTACACACACGGTTCCGCATACCTCATACACATGTGGCTCCGCTCCATACACCAAGTACACACATGACTCCGCTCCGTACACCTCGTACACGCGTGGCTCCACTCTGTATACCTCGTACACGTGTGACTACGCTCCGTACGCCCCGTACACACGTGGCTCTGCTCCGTACGCGCGCTGCTCTGTACAGCTCGTACGCATGCGGCTCCGCTCTGTACACCTTGTACACATGCAGCTCCATTCCGTACACCTCGTACACACGCGATTCCGCTCCGTACACCTCATAGACACATGGCTCCGCTCTGTACACCTTATACACATGTGGCTCTGCTCCGTACACCTCGTACACATGCGGATCCACTCCATACACCTCGTATACACGCGGCTCTGCTCCGTACTCCTCGTACACACACGGCTCCGCTCCGTACACCTCAAACACACACGGCTCTGCTACAGCCACACTGTAAAACCCGAGAAAACAAAAAGCAAAAAACACAAATATCCTAAACTAAAAGTAAAAAATATACTGCAAATAATGCATAAAGGTAATAATAATAATAAGGGTATTTAGTAAACAGAATTTTGATCAAAATAATGTACAAGCCATCCCGCCACGTCACGGCAACCCTTGTGGGACAGTCCCTACTCTAGTATTTAAAACCTTTTCACTTGCCAAGTGGCGTGAATGTGAATAAGGGTCGAGCGGCTGAACCACTTGTAATAGCTTAGGCCAGACTGGATGGCTTTCCCAGCACAGAAAGAGGGCGGTCACACCCATATATGCACTGAATGCACAATGAAATGAATAAAAAACAAATCTGAACTGAGAAAAGTAAGTTAATGTGTATGCACAATGTAAGTGCATATTAACACATGACCATTAACCAGAGAAAACAAAAAGCAAAAAACACAAATATCCTAAACTAAAAGTAAAAAATATACTGCAAATAATGCATAAAGGTAATAATAATAATAAGGGTATTTAGTAAACATAATTTTGATCAAAATAATGTACAAGCCATCCCGCCACGTCACGGCAACCCTTGTGGGACAGTCCCTACTCTAGTATTTAAAACCTTTTCACTTGCCAAGTGGCGTGAATGTGAATAAGGGTCGAGCGGCTGAACCTCTGGTTAATGGTCATGTGTTAATATGCACTTACATTGTGCATACACATTAACTTACTTTTCTCAGTTCAGATTTGTTTTTTATTCATTTCATTGTGCATTCAGTGCATATATGGGTGTGACCGCCCTCTTTCTGAGCTGGGAAAGCCATCCAGTCTGGCCTAAGCTATTACAAGTGGTTCAGCCGCTCGACCCTTATTCACATTCACGCCACTTGGCAAGTGAAAAGGTTTTAAATACTAGAGTAGGGACTGTCCCACAAGGGTTGCCGTGACGTGGCGGGATGGCTTGTACATTATTTTGATCAAAATTATGTTTACTAAATACCCTTATTATTATTATTACCTTTATGCATTATTTGCAGTATATTTTTTACTTTTAGTTTAGGATATTTGTGTTTTTTGCTTTTTGTTTTCTCTGGTTAATGGTCATGTGTTAATATGCACTTACATTGTGCATACACATTAACTTACTTTTCTCAGTTCAGATTTGTTTTTTATTCACACTGTAAAACCCTCCTGACCCCACACATAAACTTTACCTCATCCAGCCAGCACCATGACAACCAGAACAGCAGGGTCCTGCAGAGTGCAGACAGACACAGAGGCAGACACGGCCCCTGATCATGTGACTCCTGACTCCTCCCCTCTCACAGGTCCTGTGCACACAGAACACACACAGCCGAGCCACATAGACACGAAGTCCCCTGATCATGTGACACCTGACTCCTCCCCTCTCATAGGTCCTCTGTGCACAGAACACACACAGCCCAGCCACATCATTGCAGGTTGCGGTGCGTCTGTCTGGGATGGTGAGCATGGCATCGGTGGATGGGGGGCGTGATTCAAAGTATTGTTCCCCATTCATAATTGATAAACAGCATAAGCATTTTGGAGTCCTGCACACAAAGCACCCTGGATTGCATGACTCCTGGTCAATGGATAAGGGGGAATGTCCAATGGAGGTATTACTTGGAGCTATGAAATTATGAATGGTCCGGTTTTTTCTAAAAATAGTCATCGGTTGTACTGGTATCTTATCTGACAAAACCGGATCACCTCTCAAAATAAACCAGAACAATACTTTGAATCCCGGACCACTGGCGCAATCTTTAAAATTAAGGGTCACGTCACCTGCCAATCAAGTTATGTCATCTACTTGATTGAGTGTGACTGCGGGCTACAATATGTGGGCAGGACGATCCAGTGTATGCATAATAGGCTCAACAAACACCGCCAGAATATCAGAAACGGGTTTATGTTGCATTGCCTTTCTAAACATTTCCTGCATGCACATAATAAAAATCCCAGTTTACTAAAGATCACAGTCATTGAACACGTAAAAGAGGACGTGACCAATCGTTATGAAAATCTCATTAGGAGGGAAAGTTTCTGGATTTTCAAATTGGGCACACTGGCACCAGAGGGGTTAAACCTGACTACTGAGAAACCGTAGGGATATTTTTTACCTTTTTATATATTTTTTTATATATATATATCATTTTATTAATTTAATTATTGAATGCCTTATGTATTATATGTATCCATGTTTTATTTTTATTTTTACTTTTACTTTTCCTTATGTTTTTAATTCTCCATGTTTTAATTATCATGACGCAATAATTACTTCTCATCTCGGATTGGCTATTGTTCCTTTATATACTTCCCCCTGATGTAATCTATGTACTGCCACGTGAGGAAGACAGATGTTTCTGTCGAAACGCGTTGTGGACTGCAATAAAATAAGATTTTAATCTACACTTTCCCCTCTCTGTGCTCCTGTGACCGGGCTCCATCAGCATCGCAAATTTTATTTGGAGGCTGTGCTGGGCTGTATATATTAACAACTAGAGGCAATGATGTGCTAGTGTGCTATATATGTTATTTGGAGGCTTTGCTGGCCTGTATATATCATTTGGAGGCTGCAAATGTCAAATAATAAATACAGCCCAGCAGCACCCTACAGATTTTATATCCAGCCCTGCATAGCCTCAATATTAGATAACAACAAATAACAAATAACTTTGTTGCCCTATGAAGGGCGGGGGGGCCCAAAAAATTTATTGCACAGGGGCCCACTACAGTCTGTGTCTGCCTCTGATAGAAAGAAAGAGAAAAAAGAAAAAAAGAACAGAGAGAAAAAGAAAGAGGGGAAAGAAAGGATAGAGGGAAAGAAAGAGGGGAAGAAAGAACAGAGAGAAAGAAAGAGGGGAAAGAAAGAAATAACAGAGAGATAGAGAAAGAAAGAGGGCAAAGAAAGAACAGAGAGAGACAGAGAAAGAACAGAGAAAGAAAGAAGTAAAGAGAGAAAGAAAGAAAGAAAGAAAGAAAGAAAGAAAGAAAGAAAGAAAGAAAGAAAGAAAGAAAGAAAGAAAGGGGGGAAATAAAGAACAGAGAGAGAAAGAAAAAAAAGAAAGATTAGAGAGAGAAAGAAAAAGAGAGGGAAAGACAGAACAGAGAATGAGAAAGAAACAGAGAAAGAAAGAACAGAGAAAGAAAGAAACAGAGAGAAAGAAAGAACAGAGAAAGAAAGAAACAGAGAGATAGAAAGAAAGATAGATTGATTCTATAAAGATCCTATAGCAGCCAGGCTCCCATTGTAATGCCCACCTGAGCTTCCCGGTGCAGGACATATCATGATCCACTCAAATGGCCAGCATCCCTGATTCCAAGGCGATCCTGCTCTCCGCGCTGTCGGAGGAGGACATGGTGATGGATCTGAAGCATTCCTGGTTCCGTCACAATTTCCTCATGTAATTACCTCATTTATCAGTCAGCTTCCCCCACATCACTTCCAGTGGAATGTCATGTGCGAGTTTTAAAGTGCTCCTCAGGGCTCTGCCGTGTACTCCTGTGTCCATGGGAAAAGCCCACTTTGTATGCCTCGCACACACTTGGCTCCGCTCCATACATCCAGTACACATATGGTTTCACTCCGTACACACACGGCTCCACATACCCCATACACACGCGGCTCCGCTCCGTACACCAAGTACACACACGACTCTGCCCCGTACACCTCGTACACGCGCGGTTCCACTTCGTACACGTCTGGCTCCGCTCTGTATACCTCGTACACGTGTGGCTCCCCTCCGTACACTCACGACTCTGCTCCGTATGCCCCGTACACATGCGACTCCGCTCCGTACGCACGATGCTCCGCTCTGTACACCTCGTACACATGCGGCTCTGCTCTGTAACCTTGTACACATGTGGCTCCACTCCGCACACCTCACACACACGCGATTCCGCTCCGTATGCCTCATACACACGTGGCTCCGCTCTGTACACCTCAAACACATGTGGCTCTGCTCCATACACCTCGTACACACGCGGCTCTGCTCCCTACACCTCGTACACACACGACTCCGCTCCGTACACCTCGAACACACACGGCTCTGCTGCATCCACACTGTAAAGCCCTCCTGACCCCACACATAAACTTTACCTCATTCAGCCAGCACCATGACAACCAGCACAGCAGGGTCCTGCAGAGAGCAGACAGACACAGAGGCAGACACGGCCACTGATCATGTGACACCTGACTCCTCCCCTCTCACAGGTCCTCTGCGCACAGAACACACACAGCCCAGCCACATCAATGCAGGTTGCGGAGCATCTCTCCGGGACGGCGAGCATGGCATCGGTGGATGGGGGGGCATGGCGTGGTGGCTCAGTGCAATGCGGGAAAAGTAGTGTCCCGGGTGGGACGCAGGAGGGGGTTGTCAAAAATGGGACTGTCCCGCGGGAATCGGGGCGGTTGGAACTTGGGAGCCATGAATTAGCCATGTGGTGCTGGAGGCTTGAGGGGCCCACTCTCCCCCGGGGCCCCCCGTTCAATGAACGGGCTGCACGGGCGGTAGGTCCGCCCCTGTGTTGGCTCATTGTGTTCCAAGCTGCCCAGAAGCAATGACAAGTAGCAAATTCAGCATGAACATAGCACAGTCAAATTCGTGTTCGCTTTTAAGAGCATTTTTATTCAAAGTAGGCAAAATTCGGTCACAGTATGAAAAATTATAGAGTTTCCACTAATTCTGTGATTGGCTTCAGGAGTCACATGTCCAAAGTAACTAGCCATATATAAAGAGGACACCTGGTTTTGACTCAGTGTCACAGTGCAGAGAGGTCGCTCTTGCGCTAGTGCTGCTGCTGAAAGTGAACTTGTCAGTTAAATAGATAGCATTCTGTCCTAAGTGAATAGATATTCCAGCATCAAAGTAGATTGTGTAAAAAACTGTTTGGCAGTCTCCGGAGACATCATTTGCTACTCCAAATTGTTTGTGCTAAAACTGTATTTCAGTGAAAAATGAGAAGGCCAGATTTCCACTTAAAATTTGTTAGGTCTAATATTGGGATGCAGCCTGGAGGGCCAATTAGCTACACCAAGTCGTTTGTGATAAAACAGTGTTTCAGTGGCAAGTCAGAAGGGCAGATTTCCACTTAAAAATCTTTAGGCCTAATATTGGGGTGCAGCAGGGCCACAATCAAGGCATTACTGCCCTTATTGGCGTATGAGCCCAGCGAGCACTCTCTTCTGCTCAACGGACCCCAGCGGCATGATTCTGCCGGATCAGTTAAAATCACAGGCCGGCAGCTGATGTCAATGCGCACTTCGCTGCCATATGACGTCACTGCTATACACCGGGATATCTGTGCCTCAGATGAATTGAGCAGAGAAAAACACTGGGTCTCGGCCAGGTAAGGAGATACTTTTTTTTGTAAAGCGGGATTATGGGGTGCATTATACTACTATGGGGGTGCATTATACTACTATGGGTGTGCATTATACTGCTATATATGACTGTGAGCTGTGGTATACTACTATGAGGGTGAATTATACTGCTATATATGAAATAGGGTACATTATGCTATTATATATGACTATGGGGTGTATTATACTGCTATAAATGACTATTGGGTGCATTATTCTGTTAAATGTGACTTTCAGGGTGCATTATGCTAGTACATATAACTTTTGGGGTGTGTTATATTTTATGTATGATGGTGGGGGTGCATTAGACTACTATAGATTGCTATGGGGTGCATTTCATTACTATGACTGACTATGGGGTGCATTATACTGCTATGTATAACTATGGGGTGCATTATACTACTATACAGTGGGGAAAAAAGTATTTAGTCAGCCACCAATTGTGCAATTTCTCCCACTTAAAAAATGAGAGAGGCCTGTAATTGACATCATAGGTAGACCACAACTGTGAGAGTCAAAATGAGAAAACAAATCCAGAAAATCAGCTGTTATGATTGAGTCACCGAGGAGGAAAAAACAAAACACAAGCTCAGCCCAGAAAATCAGAGAGGTTGGAAACTAGTGGATTGCAGACCCCTGATCCTATCACACATCTAGCAGTAGCCGTGGAGTGTTCCTACGGTGATCCTAGACACCTCGGCACAGCCGGAGATCTACATAAGCCTAAAGAGAGAAAAGGGAAAAACTGACTGCCCCAGAGCAGACCCCAAAGCAATAGGCAGCCCCCAACATATAATTACGGTGAAGCAAGATGAAAACACTAACACAGATAGAAAGATAGGTTGAGCAAATGATGGGGCCCAAGCTAACTAAAAAGGACAGGACAGAAAAGCTGCTGTCTGCAATCTGAGAAACCCCTGCTAAAAATATTACCAACACAACTGATAAGCAAAAAGGACCCTGAAGTCACTAGACTTCAAACCCTATATCAGCACTCAGAATATTCTGGAAGCAGAGCAAAAGAGAACACTGATCAAGGAAAAAGAATCCAGCACACCCCCGGCCGGGGATGGCAGAACTCCAAAAAACAAAATAAACAAAACCAAAACTAATAAGTTCAATAGCAGAGCAAAAACTCATCTTTGGGAAGCAGGAATCAGACTGGTCTCCAAGAATCCAGCAGAGAAATCACCATCGACTCAGAAGGGCGTCGTCTGCCTTATATCCAGTCTGAAGTTCCCGTTACCCAGTCACCATCGACCTGATCAGGTGTTTGGTTTCTTTCATCCCAATCAGCCTCACTACCTTCCTTCACCAGAAGAGGGAGATCCTCGGACACAAAAGATGAATGAACAGATGAGCTCACAACAGTACCTCCCCCTTGAGGAGGGGTCACCGAACCCTCATCCAAGTCACCAGGCCGATCAGGATGAGCTCGATAAAAAGCACGCACCAATCTTTCGGCATGAATATCCGAGGCAGAGACCCAGGAATTATCCTCCTGACCATAACCCTTCCACTTAACCAAATACTGGAGTCTCCGTCTAGCCAGACGGAAATCCAGTATCTTCTCTACTTCATATTCCAGGTTACCTTCAACCAACACAGGGTCAGGAGTTGCCACCATAGGAACCACTGGTTCAACAAACTTCTTCAACAAGGACTTATGAAACACATTATGAATCTTAAATGTGACAGGAAGAGCCAACCGAAAAGAGACCGGATTAATAATCTCCAAAATCTTGTAAGGTCCAATAAATCTAGGTTTAAACTTTGGAGAAGCTACTTTCATAGAGATATTCTTTGATGACAACCAGACCATATCACCCACCTTAAACCGGGGACCAATGGTCCTATGCCGGTTAGAAAACCGCTGGGCCTTTTCCTGGGAAAGAGACAACTTATCCACCACTTGGTCCCAAATCTGCTGCATTCTTTCCACCACAGTGTCAACCCCTGGACAGGCAGAAGATTCCACCTGCCCTGAAGAAAATCGAGAATGAAACCCAAAGTTACAGAAAAAGGGTGACATCAAAGTGGCAGAACTAGCTCTATTATTTAAAGCAAATTCGGCCAAGGGTAAAAATGAGACCCAATCATCCTGATCAGCAGATATAAAACATCTCAAATAAGCCTCCAAAGTCTGGTTTGTTCTCTCCGTCTGCCCATTGGTCTCAGGGTGAAATGCAGAGGAGAAGGACAACTGAATTCCCAACTTGGAACAAAAGGTCCTCCAGAATCTAAAGACAAACTGAACTCCTCTGTCTGATACAATGTTCTCAGGAATCCCGTGCAAGCGAACCACCTATTGCAAAAACAAGGGCACCAACTCTGAGGAAGATGGCAACTTAGGGAGTGGTACAAGATGGACCATCTTAGAGAATCTATCACAAATCACCCAAATAACAGTCATCCTCTGAGAGACAGGCAGATCAGAAATAACATCCATTGGGTCCATGGCCTCCTGGGCACCGGCAAAGGCACCAACAACCCACTAGAACGAGAACAAGGCTTAGATCGGAGTAAGTCCCACAGGACTGCACAAAATTCCTGACATCACGAGACAAGGAGGGCCACCAAAAAAACCGACTCACCAGATCTCTAGTACCAAAAATACCTGGATGACCAGCCAAAGCAGAGCAATGAACCTCAGACATCACTTTCCTCCTCCACTGGTCAGGAACATATAACCTACCACTGGACAACGCTCAGGCTTATGCTCCTGAAACTTCTCCAGAGCAAGTCTCAAATCAGGCGAGATGGCAGAAAGAACCACCCCCTCACCTAAGATGGTGGCAGGCTTGGTCACAATAGGAGAATCGGCCAAAAAACTCCTAGAGAGGGCATCAGCCTTAATGTTCTTAGTGCCCGGGAGAAAGGAGATCACAAAATCAAAACGTGTGAAAAACAAGGCCCACCTGGCCTGTCTCGGATTCAAGCGTTTAGCCGACTCAAGGTAGTCAAATTCTTGTGGTCAGTGAGGACCACAACTTGATGTCTAGCTCCCTCCAACCAATGTCTCCACTCCTCAAATGCCCACATCATGGCCAACAGTTCTCGATTCCCCACATCATAGTTGCATTCCGAAGGAAAGATCTTTCGGGAGAAGATGGCACATGGGTTCATTTTAGATGTTACAGGATGTTTTTGGGACAAAACAGCTCCTGCACCAGTCTCTGAAGCATCCACCTCCACCTGAAATGGAAGTGAGACATCAGGTTGTCGCAAAACCGGAGAAGAAGTGAACCTCCGCTTCAGCTCCTGAAAAGAAGAAACAGCCTCTGGAGACCAATTCAACAAATCAGCGCCCTTCTTAGTCAAATCAGTCAATGGTTTGGCAATAACAGAAAAATTGGCTATAAACTTATGATAAAAATTAGCAAAACCCAAAAACTTCTGGAGAGCCTTCAAAGAAGTGGGCTGCACCCAATCATAAATGGCCTGTACCTTGGCTGGGTCCATTTCAATAGTTGACGGAGACAAAATAAATCCCAAAAATAAAATCCTCTGTACACCAAAAAGACATTTTGATCCCTTAACATACAGGGAGTTTTCCCTCAAAATCCGGAACACAGTCCGAACATGTTCCACATGAGAGTCCCAATCCCTGGAAAAGATCAAAATATCATCCAAATAGATGATCAGAAACTTATCCACAAAGTTCCGGAAAATATCATTCATGAAGCACTGGAAGACAGAAAGGGCGTTAGTGAGCCCAAAAGGCATCACCAGGTACTCAAAATGTCCCTCCGGAGTATTAAACGCTGTCTTCCATTCATCCCCATGCTTAATGCGAATAAGATTATACGCCCCCCTGAGGTAAAGCTTGGTAAACCAGCAAGCACCTTCAACTCTAGAAAATAGGTCAGAAATCAGGGGTAACGGATACTGATAGTTAACAGTAATTTTGTTGAGAGCGATAGTCAATACAGGGCCTTAATGAACCATCCTTCTTGGCCACAAAAACAACCCAGCACCGAAGGGTGAAGAGTAGAGTTGAGCGACTTTTGCTTTTTTAGGGTCGCGTTTCGTTTCGTGAAACCCGACTTTTCCAAAAGTCGGGTCGAGCAAGATCGTCCGATTATAGGGAAAAGTCGGGGTCGTCCCGAAACACGAAACCCAATGTAAGTCAATGGGGAATAAAAGTCGGCAGTGAGAGGAGGACAGGAAACACACTTACAGTGCCCATTTGAATGCCAAAAGCATCAATTCTTCTTACTTAAGCTTGTCAACCTTAATTAACTTCATAATACAAGTTACGCACTGAAAAATGGGGGTTATTTGGCTAAAGTTGTGGCGGGGGAGGGCTGGCTGCAGGTTTTCACGTGCCCTGGGCGAAAGAGCGCCCCTTTAACACATACCACAACTCATCATGCTCCGATACGGCAGAGAAATAGCGGTATAGTACAATGAAAAATACCTCACTTTTTACATCTCATGACGAGGCCCATCTATTTCTCCATACAAAATCATTGGTCCCATATAATGTTTGAAACAGTATATGATGAGCTCCACATAATGCTACAGTATATGTTGGTCCCCATGGATGAAGCTCCACTGTCTTATGGGCCCAAATAATGCTCCAAACATAATGGGCCCCATTTCTAATGCTCTAGTGTATAATGGGCCCTGTAAATGCTGCTCCAGTGTCTGATGTCCACCTTTGGAATGTTCCAGTGTATGGTGGGCCCCATCTATCATTCTCCAGAGTATAGTGCTCCCCAAAAATTGCTGTCCCAACATAGAAAACAATCAAATAAGTCTCCTCGCTAGGGAATCCCTGTACTTGTCTGGACAGGTGCTGTAGCTTGCGTAACAGCTCGCCAGCCGTTCTCACGCCCAGTATGGATTGCACGTGATTGCACAAAGGTTAGAAAGGGTACCGTATCCCTGGATAACATGTATGGATAGCGTACACATTCAAAATATATGTCTATACAGCATGAGGCAGGCTCAGACGGTGTTAGGCCCAGTATGGATTGCACGTCATTGCACAAAGGTTAGAAGGGGTACCGTATCCCCGGATAACATGTAACATGTATGGATAGCATACACATTCAAAATATATGTCTATACAGCATGAGGCAGGCTCAGACGGTGTTAGGCCCAGTATGGATTGCACGTCATTGCACAAAGGTTAGAAAGGGTACCGTATCCCTGGATAACATGTATGGATAGCGTACACATTCAAAATATATGTCTATACAGCATGAGGCAGGCTCAGACGGTGTTAGGCCCAGTATGGATTTCACGTCATTGCACAAAGGTTAGAAAGGGTACCGTATCCCTGGATAACATGTATGGATAGCGTACACATTCAAAATATATGTCTATACAGCATGAGGCAGGCTCAGACGGTGTTAGGCCCAGTATGGATTGCACGTCATTGCACAAAGGTTAGAAAGGGTACCGTATCCCTGGATAACATGTATGGATAGCGTACACATTCAAAATATATGTCTATACAGCATGAGGCAGGCTCAGACGGTGTTAGGCCCAGTATGGATTGCACGTCATTGCACAAAGGTTAGAAGGGGTACCGTATCCCCGGATAACATGTATGGATAGCGTACACATTCAAAATATATGTCTATACAGCATGAGGCAGGCTCAGACGGTGTTAGGCCCAGTATGGATTGCACGTCAATGCACAAAGGTTAGAAAGGGTACCGTATCCCTGGATAACATGTATGGATAGCGTACACATTCAAAATATATGTCTATACAGCATGAGGCAGGCTCAGACGGTGTTAGGCCCAGTATGGATTGCACGACATTGCACAAAGGTTAGAAGGGGTACCGTATCCCCGGATAACATGTATGGATAGCGTACACATTCAAAATATATGTCTATACAGCATGAGGCAGGCTCAGACGGTGTTAGGCCCAGTATGGATTGCACGTCATTGCACAAAGGTTAGAAGGGGTACCGTATCCCCGGATAACATGTATGGATAGCGTACACATTCAAAATATATGTCTATACAGCATGAGGCAGGCTCAGACAGTGTTAGGCCCAGTATGGATTGCACGTCATTGCACAAAGGTTAGAAAGGGTACCGTATCCCTGGATAACATGTATGGATAGCGTACACATTCAAAATATATGTCTATACAGCAGGAGGCAGGCTCAGACGTTGTTAGGCCCAGTTTGGATTGCACGTAATTGCACAAAGGTTAGAAAGGGTACCGTATCCCCGGATAACATGTATGGATAACGTACACATTCAAAATATATGTCTATACAGCATGAGGCAGGCTCAGACGGTGTTAGGCCCAGTATGGATTGCACGTCATTGCACAAAGGTTAGAAAGGGTACCGTATCCCTGGATAACATGTATGGATAGCGTACACATTCAAAATATATGTCTATACAGCATGAGGCAGGCTCAGACGGTGTTAGGCCCAGTATGGATTGCACGTCATTGCACAAAGGTTAGAAGGGGTACCGTATCCCCGGATAACATGTAACATGTATGGATAGCATACACATTCAAAATATATGTCTATACAGCATGAGGCAGGCTCAGACGGTGTTAGGCCCAGTATGGATTGCACGTCATTGCACAAAGGTTAGAAAGGGTACCGTATCCCTGGATAACATGTATGGATAGCGTACACATTCAAAATATATGTCTATACAGCATGAGGCAGGCTCAGACGGTGTTAGGCCCAGTATGGATTTCACGTCATTGCACAAAGGTTAGAAAGGGTACCGTATCCCTGGATAACATGTATGGATAGCGTACACATTCAAAATATATGTCTATACAGCATGAGGCAGGCTCAGACGGTGTTAGGCCCAGTATGGATTGCACGTCATTGCACAAAGGTTAGAAAGGGTACCGTATCCCTGGATAACATGTATGGATAGCGTACACATTCAAAATATATGTCTATACAGCATGAGGCAGGCTCAGACGGTGTTAGGCCCAGTATGGATTGCACGTCATTGCACAAAGGTTAGAAGGGGTACCGTATCCCCGGATAACATGTATGGATAGCGTACACATTCAAAATATATGTCTATACAGCATGAGGCAGGCTCAGACGGTGTTAGGCCCAGTATGGATTGCACGTCAATGCACAAAGGTTAGAAAGGGTACCGTATCCCTGGATAACATGTATGGATAGCGTACACATTCAAAATATATGTCTATACAGCATGAGGCAGGCTCAGACGGTGTTAGGCCCAGTATGGATTGCACGTCATTGCACAAAGGTTAGAAGGGGTACCGTATCCCCGGATAACATGTATGGATAGCGTACACATTCAAAATATATGTCTATACAGCATGAGGCAGGCTCAGACGGTGTTAGGCCCAGTATGGATTGCACGTCATTGCACAAAGGTTAGAAGGGGTACCGTATCCCCGGATAACATGTATGGATAGCGTACACATTCAAAATATATGTCTATACAGCATGAGGCAGGCTCAGACGGTGTTAGGCCCAGTATGGATTGCACGTCATTGCACAAAGGTTAGAAAGGGTACCGTATCCCTGGATAACATGTATGGATAGCGTACACATTCAAAATATATGTCTATACAGCATGAGGCAGGCTCAGACGGTGTTAGGCCCAGTATGGATTGCACGTCATTGCACAAAGGTTAGAAAGGGTACCGTATCCCCGGATAACATGTATGGATAACGTACACATTCAAAATATATGTCTATACAGCATGAGGCAGGCTCAGACGGTGTTAGGCCCAGTATGGATTGCACGTCATTGCACAAAGGTTAGAAAGGGTACCGTATCCCTGGATAACATGTATGGATAGCGTACACATTCAAAATATATGTCTATACAGCATGAGGCAGGCTCAGACGGTGTTAGGCCCAGTATGGATTGCACGTCATTGCACAAAGGTTAGAAGGGGTACCGTATCCCCGGATAACATGTATGGATAGCGTACACATTCAAAATATATGTCTATACAGCATGAGGCAGGCTCAGACGGTGTTAGGCCCAGTATGGATTGCACGTCATTGCACAAAGGTTAGAAGGGGTACCGTATCCACGGATAACATGTATGGATAGCGTACACATTCAAAATATATGTCTATACAGCATGAGGCAGGCTCAGACGGTGTTAGGCCCAGTATGGATTGCACGTCATTGCACAAAGGTTAGAAAGGGTACCGTATCCCCGGATAACATGTATGGATAGCGTACACATTCAAAATATATGTCTATACAGCATGAGGCAGGCTCAGACGGTGTTAGGCCCAGTATGGATTGCACGTCATTGCACAAAGGTTAGAAGGGGTACCGTATCCCCGGATAACATGTATGGATAGCGTACACATTCAAAATATATGTCTATACAGCATGAGGCAGGCTCAGACGGTGTTAGGCCCAGTATGGATTGCACGTCATTGCACAAAGGTTAGAAGGGGTACCGTATCCACGGATAACATGTATGGATAGCGTACACATTCAAAATATATGTCTATACATCAGGAGGCAGGCTCAGACGGTGTCAGGCACAGTATGGATTTGACGGCCCAGATTACACAGCGGAGGAGCAGGGAGAGGTAAAGATTGCAAATGCTGGGGCCCTGCCCAAGCAAGGGGGGCCCACTCGTGGGCGTCGGTACTGACACTGGGCCCCTCATAGTACAGCGGTGTGTCTGACGGCGGGTGTGCACCACCACCGTCAGAGACACTTGATTGCACTATGAGGGACCCTTTGCCAGTGCCCGCGCCCAAGAGTCGGCCTACCCACCTGTCCAGGGCAACGGCACTCGCACAGTGTCGTGCGCTAGGTGGTGACCCCGGCCATGGGGGGGAGGCAGCACAGTTAGGGAGTTTTAGAAAGTGGCATATGTTGATGTTGGACATTCAACTGATGCAAAAGGCGAAATAGGTGAAGTACCAGGAAGAGGTGGACCAAAGCAAGCCATTTTTCTGTCACCCTATGTGTCATCAGGGGAAGGTGGGACAAAATCCTTGGAAACCCATGCGTGGTTCATTTTAATGAAGGTTAGATCATCCACATTTTGGGTTGACAGACGGGTCCTTTTTTCTGTCAGGATTGATCCAGCTGCACTGAAGACTCTTTCCGATTGCACACTTGCAGCTGGGCAAGCGAGCTCCTGTAAGGCATATTGGGCCAATTCAGGCCAGGTGTCCAGTTTAGCGGCCCAATAGTCAAAGGGGAATGACCTGTGTGGGAGAACATCGATATGGGAGGAAAAGTAGTTTGTAACCATAGTTGACAACTGCTGTCTCCTGTCACTTTCCATCGATGCAGTATTACCAGTTGTGTGAGCGGTATTTGAAAAATCAGTCCACAACATTGTCATGAAACCCCTGTCTCCAACGCCACTTCTGCTGTGTGCACCACGAACACCTCTGCCAAGCTGCCCCCGGCCCGTACGGCTCGTGTGAGAACCATCACCGCTGCTGTGTGCTGGAATGCCTCAAGCAACCGATTTACCAGAGTTGCTTGTTTATTAGCCAATATTAGGTCAAGGTTCTCCTGTGGCATGATGTTTTGTAATTTGCCTTTATAGCGTGGATCCAGGATGCTGGCCAACCAGTAGTCGTCATTGTTCATCATTTTGGCAATGCGGGGGTCCCTTTTTAGGATCCGCAAGGCATAATCTGACATGTGGGCCAATGTTCCCGGTGTCAATGATGCACTGCGAGTGCTGGGTGGAGAAGCACTTTCTGGCAAATCCACATCCCTCCAGTCACGCACAAACCCTGTACCAGACCTTGCCACGCCAACATTTTCACTTGCCCCACGAGATGCATCCTCCTCCCCTAAGGAATCATCCCCATCATCCTCCTCCTCCTCCTCCTCTTCTTCCTCCACCTCGTCCAGGAGAGGTCCCTGAGCAGACAATGGCTGAATGTCATCAAGGATTCCCTCCTCCTCTTCCTCCTCATCAACATTGGCTGCAGACGCCTGCTCCTTAAGGTGCGTCAAAGTTTGCATGAGCAGACGCATAAGTGGGATGCTCATGCTTAGGATGGCGTCGTCTGCGCTTACCAGCCGTGTGCATTCCTCAAAACACTGAAGGACTTTACAAAGGTCTTTCAGCTTCGACCACTGCACGCCTGTCAACTCCATGTCTGCTCTCAAAGTGCCTGGCCGTGTATCCTCCCACAAATGCATTATGGCCTGCCTCTGCTCGCACAGCCGCTCCACCATGTGCAGGGTGGAGTTCCACCTTGTTGCAATGTCGATAATGAGGCGGTGGTTGGGAAGGTGGAGCAATCGCTGCAGCTTCTGCATACGAACGGAGTGTACAGGCGACCAGCGGATGTGCGCGCACAGTCTTCGCACCTTCTGGAGCAGGGCTGTTAACTCCGGATAATTTTTGAGGAAGCACTGCACCACCAGGTTCAAGGTGTGAGCCAAGCAAGGTATGTGGCTGAGTTTTGAAAGGGCTATGGCTGCCACAAAATTACGGCCATTATCACTAACTACCTTGCCTGCCTCAAGATGTACACTGCCCAGCCATGACTCAGTTTGTCGCTTCTAGTACTCGGCCAGCACCTCGGCGGTGTGTCTGTCGCCCAAACACATCATCTGCAACACAGCCTGCTGACGCTTTCCACTAGCTGCTCGATAGGGGGACACATCGTGTGCAACAGTGGCAGCTGCAGATGGAGTGCTCGCACGACTGCGCTCTGTGGACGAGCTGTCGCTTCTGGAGGAGGAGGAGGAGGGTCGAACGCCTACAGCCAACTGTTTCCTAGACCGTGGGCTAGGCAGCACTGTCCCACCACCGCTGTCCCCTGTGGACCCTGCATCCACCACATTAACCCAGTGCGCAGTGATGGACACGTAACGGCCCTGGCCATGCCGACTGGACCATGCATCAGTTGTGAGGTGCACCTTTCCGCTCACTGACTGCTTGAGTGCATGGACAATGCGGTCTTTCACATGATGGTGGAGGGCTGGGATGGCTTTGCGAGAGAAGAAGTGGCGACTGGGTAGGTCATAGCGTGGCACTGCATAGGCCATGAGTTCGCGGAAAGCTGTGCTTTCCACCAACCGAAAGGGCATCATCTCAAACGAGATTAGTTTGGCAATGTGGGCGTTCAAACCCAGTGTACACGGATGAGAGACTGAGTACTTTCTTGACCTACTCATAGTGTCTGGGAGGGTGAGCTGGACTTGACAGCTGCATATGGTGGAAGTAGCGGTGGACAGGGCGGACTGAGAGAGGGTTGATGATGGTGATGGAGTTGGTGTTCTTTCTGATGGCCTAGAATCAGTCTTTCGTTGATATAACAGTGGGATTCCCTGACTGCTGTGGCCTTGCAACGACACCTCAACATTTGCTGCTGTGCTAACCGGTGGGCTTACAGTGGGGGAAACAATGTAGCGTTGCTGACTACCTTCGTTGTGATCAGTTGCACATGTGGCACTTGAGGTTTGGTGTTGTGTCCACGCTTGCAAGTGCATGCTGGTTAAATGTCTAAGCATGCAACTGGTATTCAAATTTTTCAGATTTTTCCCTCGGCTAAAGGTCTTTGCGCACTTCTTACAGATAACCTTGGCCTGATCATGAGGATTTTGGTCAAAAAACTGCCACACTGCACTCTTCCTACTTTGGCAGACATTTTACGGCCTAGCACGCTGTGATCTTTTGACCCTCTGGACAAGCTGTCCAGCAACTCTTTTGATGTTTGGAACCTGTCTTTGGAGTGCTCTGGGCCTGCCAGATAACAGCTGTTGCGATGTCGATGTCTGCTGTGGATGCTCCTCATCTGAGCTATTGGAAGCAGCACCCTCTTCCCCCAATGGATGCCAATCTGGGTCAACAACTGGGTCATCCATCACCTCCTCTTCTATGTCATGTGCACCTTTCTCTGTGTCACCGTGTATGGTGGTATAGTGTGCGGGAAGGGGCACCTGAGTCTCATCAGGGTCAAAATCTGGCTCTGTACACTGCGAGGACAATGTAGTGCTCTGAGTGAATGTACCAGCAGAATCATCCATCAGCGGCTGTGCATCAGTGCACTCCATGTCAGATTCATCTTGGCCTGGGTAATTCACCATTTCACTTGATAATCCAGGCATGGTATGTGAAAACAGCTCCATGGAGTAATCAGTAGTATGGCCTGCGTCATCCTTCAATCTTGGTTGGGGTGAAGGACACAAGGAAAGGTGTGGTTCATGAACATGAGCCTCCAATGACGACTCAGTGCTTTTACTTTTTACAACTGAAGAAGAGGAGGCGATAGAGCTGGAGGCTGAGTCAGCAATGTAAGACAAAACTTTTTCCTGATGCTCTGCCTTTAAAAGCGGTTTGCCAACTCCTAGAAAACTAAGCGTTCGAGGCCTTATGTAGACAGACGATGACGCAGGGTCAGCACCTCCTGCATTTGGTCCTATTTTGCTCTTGCCACTACCATCAGATCCACCACCAACACCATCATTACCAGCTGCCAACCCCCGCCCAATTCCACGGCCTCTTCCACCAGCCTTCCTCATTTTTGGTAGAAATGTAGACAAAATCCAACAAACTATATAGTAGTAATGTAAAACAAGGTACAAGGTGTCTATAGGACAGGGGAGTTTTAGAATTTCTGCACACACTTGTGGACAGTGGACACTTGTGGATTGTGTGCGGCCCACTGATATCTGAGCGCTATGTGACACGCTCGATGGCACAGCTGCCTGTGACCAAAGTGACGAGAGGATAATGGAGATTTTGAATCTCTGCGTACACTTGTGGACAGTAGACACTTGTGGATTGTGTGCGGCCCACTGATATCTGAGCGCAATGTGACACGCTCGATGGCACAGCTGCCTGTGACCAAAGTGACGAGAGGATAATGGAGATTTTGAATCTCTGCGTACACTTTTGGACACTGGACACTTGTGGATTGTGTGCGGCCCACTGATATCTGAGCGCTATGTGACACGCTCGATGGCACAGCTGCCTGTGACCAAAGTGACGAGTGGATAATGGAGATTTTGAATCTCTGCGTACACTTTTGGACACTGGACACTTGTGGATTGTGTGCGGCCCACTGATATCTGAGCGCTATGTGACACGCTCGATGGCACAGCTGCCTGTGACCAAAGTGACGAGAGGATAATGGAGATTTTGAATCTCTGCGTACACTTGTGGACAGTGGACACTTGTGGATTGTGTGCGGCCCACTGATATCTGAGCGCTATGTGACACGCTCGATGACACAGCTGCCTGTGACCAAAGTGACGAGAGGATAATGGAGATTTTGAATCTCTGCGTACACTATTGGACAGTGGACACTTGTGGATTGTGTGCGGCCCACTGATATCTGAGCGCTATGTGACACGCTCGATGGCACAGCTGCCTGTGACCAAAGTGACGAGAGGATAATGGAGATTTTGAATCTCTGCATACACTTTTGGACACTGGACACTTGTGGATTGTGTGCGGCCCACTGATATCTGAGCGCTATGTGACACGCTCGATGGCACAGCTGCCTGTGACCAAAGTGACGAGAGGATAATGGAGATTTTGAATCTCTGCGTACACTATTGGACAGTGGACACTTGTGGATTGTGTGCGGCCCACTGATATCTGAGCGCTATGTGACACGCTCGATGGCACAGCTGCCTGTGACCAAAGTGACGAGAGGATAATGGAGATTTTGAATCTCTGCGTACACTATTGGACAGTGGACACTTGTGGATTGTGTGCGGCCCACTGATATCTGAGCGCTATGTGACACGCTCGATGGCACAGCTGCCTGTGACCAAAGTGACGAGAGGATAATGGAGATTTTGAATCTCTGCGAACACTATTGGACAGTGGACACTTGTGGATTGTGTGCGGCCCACTGATATCTGAGCGCTATGTGACACGCTCGATGGCACAGCTGCCTGTGACCAAAGTGACGAGAGGATAATGGAGATTTTGAATCTCTGCGTACACTTTTGGACACTGGACACTTGTGGATTGTGTGCGGCCCACTGATATCTGAGCGCTATGTGACACACTCGATGGCACAGCTGCCTGTGACCAAAGTGATGAGAGGATAATGGAGATTTTGAATCTCTGCGTACACTATTGGACATTGGACACTTGTGGATTGTGTGCGGCCCACTGATATCTGAGCGCTATGTGACACGCTCGATGGCACAGCTGCCTGTGACCAAAGTGACGAGAGGATAATGGAGATTTTGAATCTCTGCGTACACTTTTGGACACTGGACACTTGTGGATTGTGTGCGGCCCACTGATATCTGAGCGCTATGTGACACGCTCGATGGCACAGCTGCCTGTGACCAAAGTGACGAGAGGATAATGGAGATTTTGAATCTCTGCGTACACTATTGGACAGTGGACACTTGTGGATTGTGTGCGGCCCACTGATATCTGAGCGCTATGTGACACGCTCGATGGCACAGCTGCCTGTGACCAAAGTGATGAGAGGATAATGGAGATTTTAAATCTCTGTGTACACTATTGGACAGTGGACACTTGTGGATTGTGTGCGGCCCACTGATATCTGAGCGCTATGTGACACGCTCGATGGCACAGCTGCCTGTGACCAAAGTGACGAGAGGATAATGGAGATTTTGAATCTCTGCGTACACTTTTGGACACTGGACACTTGTGGATTGTGTGCGGCCCACTGATATCTGAGAGCTATGTGACACGCTCGATGGCACAGCTGCCTGTGACCAAAGTGACGAGAGGATAATGGAGATTTTGAATCTCTGCGTACACTATTGGACAGTGGACACTTGTGGATTGTGTGCGGCCCACTGATATCTGAGCGCTATGTGACACGCTCGATGGCACAGCTGCCTGTGACCAAAGTGACGAGAGGATAATGGAGATTTTGAATCTCTGCGTACACTTTTGGACACTGGACACTTGTGGATTGTGTGCGGCCCACTGATATCTGAGCGCTATGTGACACGCTCGATGGCACAGCTGCCTGTGACCAAAGTGACGAGAGGATAATGGAGATTTTGAATCTCTGCGTACACTATTGGACAGTGGACACTTGTGGATTGTGTGCGGCCCACTGATATCTGAGCGCTATGTGACACGCTCGATGGCACAGCTGCCTGTGACCAAAGTGACGAGAGGATAATGGAGATTTTGAATCTCTGCGTACACTATTGGACAGTGGACACTTGTGGATTGTGTGCGGCCCACTGATATCTGAGCGCTATGTGACACGCTCGATGGCACAGCTGCCTGTGACCAAAGTGACGAGAGGATAATGGAGATTTTGAATCTCTGCGTACACTTTTGGACACTGGACACTTGTGGATTGTGTGCGGCCCACTGATATCTGAGCGCTATGTGACACGCTAGATGGCACAGCTGCCTGTGACCAAAGTGACGAGAGGATAATGGAGATTTTGAATCTCTGCGTACACTTTTGGACACTGGACACTTGTGGATTGTGTGCGGCCCACTGATATCTGAGCGCTATGTGACACTCTCGATGGCACAGCTGCCTGTGACCAAAGTGTCAAGAGGATAATGGAGATTTTGAATCTCTGCGTACACTTTTGGACAGTGGACACTTGTGGATTGTGTGCGGCCCACTGATATCTGAGCGCTATGTGACACGCTCGATGGCACAGCTGCCTGTGACCAAAGTGATGAGAGGATAATGGAGATTTTGAATCTCTGCGTACACTTTTGGACACTGGACACTTGTGGATTGTGTGCGGCCCACTGATATCTGAGCGCTATGTGACACGCTCGATGGCACAGCTGCCTGTGACCAAAGTGACGAGAGGATAATGGAGATTTTGAATCTCTGCGTACACTTTTGGACACTGGACACTTGTGGATTGTGTGCGGCCCACTGATATCTGAGCGCTATGTGACACGCTCGATGGCACAGCTGCCTGTGACCAAAGTGACGAGAGGATAATGGAGATTTTGAATCTCTGCGTACACTTTTGGACACTGGACACTTGTGGATTGTGTGCGGCCCACTGATATCTGAGCGCTATGTGACACGCTCGATGGCACAGCTGCCTGTGACCAAAGTGACGAGAGGATAATGGAGATTTTGAATCTCTGCATACACTTTTGGACACTGGACACTTGTGGATTGTGTGCGGCCCACTGATATCTGAGCGCTATGTGACACGCTCGATGGCACAGCTGCCTGTGACCAAAGTGACGAGAGGATAATGGAGATTGGATTGCTTTTAAAAAAGCAGTTTGCAGAGCAGTGGGTAAACAGCAATGCCAGCGTGTCAGGAAGCCTTAGAAGGCAGCCCAACAACCAACACCACTGATACACCACAATATAGCCTCCCCTTGCACTGCACACACAGTGACTTGTGTGTTGTGCAGGCCAAATCGCTAGCAGCAGAAGCAGTTTTTTTGTCTTCTTCCCTGCCTAACGCTCTCCCTACAGAATCAGCAGCAACCTCTCCCTATACTAAGATCGGCAGAAGTAAGATGGCGGTCGGCATGCACGCCCTTTTATACCCCCTGTGACGCCCACCAAAGCAAGCCAATCACTTGCATGCCCTTCTGAAAGATGGTGGTGACCCATGCCTAGGTCATCACGTTGCCCACAGTGTCCGTGGATCCTGATTGGCTGAAAAAGAGCGCAAAACAAACTTTTGAAACGCGACTTTGGCGCGTAAGTCGCCGACCTCGTGGCCGACCTCATCCTAGGGTCGGGTTTCGTTTCATGAAACCCGACTTTGCCAAAAGTCGGTGACTTTTGAATTTTTTCGACCCGTTTCGCTCAACTCTAGTGAAGAGGATGGTCTAAAATGACCCTTCTCCAACGACTCCTTAATATAAGAACGCATAGCCTCATGTTCGGGTACAGATAAATGAAAAAGTCGACCCTTGGGAAATTTACACCCCGGACTCAGCTCAATTGCACGGTCATAACTCCTATGAGGAGGCAAAGACGCAGACTTACTCTCACTAAACACATCATAAAAATCAGCCAAATAGGCAGGAACCTCATGCGACTGGGGAGAGGTGGAGAAAACAGGAGTGTCACTAAGAGCACACCGACAACCCCAACTCACCACAGACACAGATTTCCAATCCAAATCTGGATTATGGATTTGCAACCAGGGGAACCCGAGCACGTTGGTATCATGCAAATTATGTAACACCAAAAATCTACAATTTTCTTGATGGTCTGGGGGGACCCGCATTACCACCTGGGTCCAAAACTGAGGTTTATTCTTCGCTAAAGGAGTAGCATCAATACCCCTCAAAGGAATAGGCATCCGCAGGGGTGTCATAGGGAAACCACAACGTTTAGCAACATCTAAATCCATTAGATTCAAGGCTGCTCCTGAATCCACAAAGGCTTTAGCAGAAAATGTGGACAGGGAGCAGATCAGAGTAATTGCCAGAAGAATCTTAGGTTGTACCCCACCTACAGCAAATGTGTGTGCAAAACATTTCTCTCGTTTAGGGCAGACAGAAATAATATGAGAGGCATCTCCACAGAAAAAACACAGCTTATTACTCCTTCTGAACTCCTGACGTTGCGCCCTAGACAAAACTCTGTCACATTGCTTAGGTTCAGACATTTGTTCAACAGGTGGCAACATTTCCCGTATAATTTTATGTTCACGTAAACGCCGATCAACCTGAATGGCTAATGACATAGAATCGTCAAGACCAGAGGGAACAGAAAATCCCACCATAGTATCTTTTACGGTTTCTGACAATCCCTTCCGAAAGAGAGCTGCCAAGGCACCATCATTCCAAGTGGTGAGGACCGCCCACTTTCGGAATTTTTGACAGTACAGTTCTGCAGAATCTTGACCCTGGCTCAATGCCAACAGGGTCAGCTTGATCAATCGCATTAGGTTCATCATACCACAACCCTATGGCCTGAAAAAATGTGTCCACATTAGTTAGAATAGGATCATCTGGTACTAAAGAAAACGCCCAATACTGGGGATCACCGCGCAGCAAGGAGATGACAATTTTAACCTGCTGCGCAGAGCTCCCCGATGAGTTAGGCTTCAAGGCAAGAAATAATTTACAATTATTCTTAAAATTCAAAAATTTAGACCGATCCCCAAAAAACACATCAGGAGTGGGGATTTTTGGTACAGCAGCGTGTGAATGAGCAAGATAGGCGGTAATTCCTCGCACTTCAGCAGCAAGCTGCTCCACACGATCAGACAATTGCTTAAACTCCATCAGAAAAAAAAAATATTCCTCCTATGGCCTCAGCGAAAAAGAGGAAAAAGTATACACAAAAAAAAATTCTGACACCTTTTTCTTTTTTTTAAACAATTCCTTGCTGCTTTTGAGTACCCTAGAATCTGCGGTATGGCTGGTGATTCTGTTATGATTGAGTCACCGAGGAGGAAAAAAAAAAACACAAGCTCAGCCCAGAAAATCAGAGAGGTTAGAAAATAGTGGATTGCAGACCCCTGATCCTATCACACAACTAGCAGTAGCCGTGGAGTGTTCCTACGGTGATCCTAGACACCTCGGCACAGCCGGTGATCTACATAAGCCTAAAGAGAGAAAAGGGAAAAACTGACTGCCCCAGAGCAGACCCCAAAGCAATAGGCAGCCCCCAACATATAATGACGGTGAAGCAAGATGAAAACACTAACACAGATAGAAATATAGGTTGAGCAAACGATGGGGCCCAAGCTAACTAAAAAGGACAGGACAGAAAAGCTGCTGTCTGCAATCCGAGAAACCCCTGCTAAAAATATTACCAACACAACTGATAAGCAAAAAGGACCCTGAAGTCACTAGACTTCAAACCCTATACCAGCACTCAGAATATTCTGGAAGCAGAGCAAAAGAGAACACTGATCAAGGAAAAAGAATCCAGCACACCCCCGGCCGGGGATGGCAGAACTCCAAAAAACAAGATAAACAAAACCAAAACTAATAAGTTCAATAGCAGAGCAAAAACTCATCTTTGGGAAGCAGGAATCAGACTGGTCTCCAAGAATCCAGCAGAGAAATCACCAGCGACTCAGAAGGGCGTCGGCTGCCTTATATCCAGTCTGAAGTTCCCGTTACCCAGTCACCATCCACCTGATCAGGTGTTTGGTTTCTTTCATCCCAATCAGCCTCACTACCTTCCTTCACCAGAAG
Organism: Dendrobates tinctorius; assembly: GCF_039654945.1. Lineage (NCBI taxonomy): Eukaryota > Metazoa > Chordata > Amphibia > Anura > Dendrobatidae > Dendrobates > Dendrobates tinctorius. Next base: position 6,183,306 of record NW_027361817.1, read on the forward strand.
AGGGAGATCCTCGGACACAAAAGATGAATGAACAGATGAGCTCACAACAATCAGCTTGTCTGATTAGGCAAGATTTATTTTTCAAATTATGGTGGAAAATAAGTATTTGGTCACCTAAAAACATGCAAGATTTCTGGCTCTCGTAGACCTGTAACTTCTTCTTTAAGAGGCTCATCTGTCCTCCACTCATTACCTGTAGTAACAACACCTGTTTGAACTTGTTATCAGTATAAAGGACACCTGTCCACAACCTCAAACAGTCACACTCCAAACTCCACTATTATGAACACCAAAGAGCTTTCGAAGGACACCAGAAACAAAATTGTAGCCCTGCACCAGGATGGAAAGACTGAATCTGCATTAGGCAAGCAGCTTGGTGTGATGAAATCAACTGTGGGAGCTATAGTAAGAAAATGGAAGACATACAAGACCACTGATAATCTCCCTTAATCTGGGGCTCCACGCAAGATCTCACCTCGTGGGGTCAAAATAATGACAAGAACAGTGAGCAAAAATCCCAGAACCACAATGGGGGACCTAGTGAATGACCTGCATAGAGCTGGGACCACCATAACAAAGACTACCATCAGTAGCACACTACACCGCCAGGGACTCAGAACCTGCAGTGCCAGACGTGTCCCCCTGCTTAAGCCATCTATAGTTTGCTAGAGAGCATTTGGATTATCCAGAAAAGTATTGGGAGAATGTCATATGGACTGTTGAAACCCAAGTAGAATTGTTTGATAGAAACAAAACTCATCATGTTTGGAGGAGACAGAATGCTGAGTTGCATAAAAAAACACCATAACTACTGTGAAACATGTGGTTGGCAACATCATGCTTTGGAGCTGTTTCTTTGGAAAGGGACATTGGGCAGCACGGTGGCTCAGTGGATAGCATTGCAGCCTTGTAGCGCTGGAGTCCTGGGTTCGAAGGACAACATCTGCAAGGAGTTTGTATGTTCTCCCCGTGTTTGCGTGGGTTTCCTCCGGGTACTCCGGTTTCCTCCCACATTCCAAAGACATACTGATAGGCAATTTAGATTGTGAGCCCAATCGGGGACTGTGATGATGATAATGTGTGCAAACTGTAAAGCGCTGCGGAATATGTTAGCGCTATATAAAAATAAAGATTATTATTATAATAAAGGGACCAGGACGACTGATCTGTGTACATGAAAGAATGAATGGGGCCATGTATCGAGAGATTTTGAATGCACACCTCCTTCCATTAGCAAGGACATTGAAGATGAAACTTGGATTAGTCTTTCAGCATGATAATGATCTCAAGCACACTGCCACGGCAACGAAGGCTTGGCTTGGTAAGAAACATTTGAAAGTCCTGGAGTTGCCTAGCCAGTCTCCAGATCTCAACCCCATAGAAAATCTTTGGAGGGATTTGAAAGTCCGTACTGCCCAGCGACAGGCCAAAAACATCACTGCTGTAGATGAGATCTGCACGGAGGAATGGGCCAACATACCACCAACAGTGAGTGCCAACCTTATGAAGAGTTACAGAAAATGTTTGACCTCTGTCATTGGCAACAAAGGATATATCACAAAGTATTGAGATGAACTTTTGTTAAAGACCAAATACTTATTTTCTACCATAATTTGAAAAATAAATCTTGCCAGATCAGACAAGGAGATTTTCTGGATTTCTTTTCTCATTTTGCCTCTCATAGTTGTGGTTTACCTATGATGTCAATTACAGGCCTCTCTCATCTTTTTAAGTGGGAGAACATGCACAGTTGGTGGCCTGCAAATTACTTTTTTCCCCACTGTATATGACTGTGGGATGCATTACACTATTATGGATGACTGTGGGGTGCATTATATTACTATATATGACTATAGGATTCATTTTACTACTATGGATGACTATGGGGGCAATATGGAGAAACATGGGGGCAATAAGGAGATATATGGGGGCACTGTGGAGAGACATGAGGCAGAATGGGAGGACATCTGGGTTCCAGAATCGGAGGACACGTGAGGTCCATAATGGGAGGACATGTGTTAGGGATGGCGGAATGCACCAAATAATAAAGAGATGGTAAGAGGTGCGTTCACAGCCCGGGGTCCTCCGTACAGAGATGACAACTGCTACTCGGTAATGGCGGACAATAACTGGCGGTATAACTAGCACACACTGGTTAAGTTCACCCGGTTAATAGGAAGCGGACCCTGTTCACAGGACCATGATACCGCTGAGTGAGCACTAGTGTTGTGGTCACAGGACCCTGCCCCAAGGACACGGGGTAAGAGTCCCTCTAGACCTACTAGCATTCGGCGCCACTACTGCGGTGCCTGGACCTACACAAATTAAAGATAAAGCACACAAGCTGCATACAGCGCCTCACTGGCGGACACCACTAACCAGCCTAACCTTATGGCTGGAAAGTGCAATGTTTGTGTACTGGGCCGCTCTGGTGGTTGCTAACACTCTATGCGGTATGATAGTGCCCTGGACAGATTGGCACCATCGGACGCTAGCATGTGCTGATGACTGGGAGCACGGGGGCGAATGCAATGCCACTGGTAGGCGTAGACTCCAACTCCTATTCAATAAATCCAAGCACAACCAGAGGGAGGGGATCATAATGAGTCAGTCACAGTATCCTGCATCCATCATCATACACACCATAAGCTACAAGAGTCTATACTAGTGCATGGCCAAGCGGCCATGCGAACCTTTTATAGCAGCGTCCTTCTGGGACCTTCCTGATGGTCCAATCCGAGCTGGAGAAGGACCTGAGCATGTGACCTATGATCTTCAATGAGAGATCATCCCACGGGCATGCTCTTTGGACCGAAAGGAGGACTTAGTCTCTGGAGTAGCTCACTGATGACCAGCATGCGTTGCTACAGCTGGACCAGAGGTGGTAGCAGCAAACAAACCCACAGTGCTAGTCTGAGCAGAGAGCTTGGATCGATGAGTCTGCTGAGCAACCTCTTCTGCGGCGGGAGAGGAATGGAAGACCGCCGAAGGCAAGGCTCGGGTTTCCTGCTGTGCAGCAAGAGAAACCCGACGCCTACCAACATGTGGGAGCAGGATGTGGGACATTATTACTATAGGGGCAAATTAAAAGATATTATTTTTGTTGATACTGTTTTCAATGTGGGGAGGAAAGGTCATGATACTGTTGAGGTTGAAACGGTCACTTTTTTTCTTCACCTGGTGTAATGTAGAAGTTGAGGAAAAATTGGGGAATGTGCTCTAGATAAATGTGTTATTTTCTTCAGTGAGGAGTCCTGGCTGGAAGATGTAATGGAGATCTCTGTTGGATGAAGATGAAGGACTTCCACTAGAGACATCACTGGTGAGTTAGTGTGTTACCTGTACACTGACACTATACACTGTATACTATGTACAGACGTCCTATGTTTAATGTCACCGGTGATCACTGTATTGCCCGTACACTGACACTATATACAGAGCTCCTGTGTATAATTAATATCACTGGCGTTAATTTTTTTATTCAGTTATTGAGAATATATGAGTGATGATTTCTGACCATTGGTGTTTCCACCAAATTGTGACCAACTATGCACCTGGAAATTGCGTTAAAAAGAGCCTGAGGAACGACACATCATCTTTCTTATCATTCCGAAACTGATGGAATTATGAACATCACGCATGCGTGAACTTGTGCCGCTATTTTGTATATGTGTTTTATAATCCTTTAAGAGTTGTCCCTGTTATACATATGTTCTTATTTTGAGGGTATTATTTTTTATATACTGATGCTTATATTTTGTTCATGGCTTGGTGCATGCAAAGGTTCCCTCATGGTGCGCATGAATGACATTTGTGCTCCCGTGAAAGGCATCCCAGCAGCGCGGACACACCCCCCCACACTTCTGTGTGTGCCGCTCTCCGGATTGCCGGACATGATACTGCGGGGAATCATCACACTCGCTGTGCATGTGCCTCATTCATGTGGGTGCCTGTGCATTCTCCTCTCAGTCTGGAGTATTAGACATATTCTGGTGACCATGTACTGTGCATGTGCCGCTTACAACGTGCACGCTTGCGCATTTCTCTTTATACCTGGACAGCGTGATGTCGCTATGATTCATTGCACCTACTGCGCATGCGCCGCCTTAACAATGGGCGCCTGCGCATATTCAGTCCCTTCTTCCTACAGACACCGCGCCACGAGCCTGACGCCATTGCACAGTCGCTGATTTGAGATTTGTGTGTCCCCTCACCTGCGATTTCCTTATAAAAACACTCCTGCCAATGTACTAACCATGCAGCCCTGGGAAGGAGCCGCAGTGGCGAAACTCATTGGGCGTCCCCCTGGTCTCACCCGGTCCTCTCATGGGTAAGAAGCTTCATTACAGCTTAGGTGTAGCTATATACAGTTGTGGCCAAAAGTATTGACACACCTGCAATTCTGTCAGATAATACTCAGTTTCTTCCTGAAAATTATTGCAAACACAAATTCTCTGGTATTATTATCTTCATTTAATTTGTCTTAAATGAAAAAACACAAAAGAGAATGAAGCAAAAAGCAAAACATTGATCATTTCACACAAAACTCCAAAAATGGGCCAGACAAAAGTATTGACACCCTCAGCCTAATACTTGGTTGCACAACCTTTAGCCAAAATAACTGCATCCAACCGCTTCCGGTAACCATCAATGAGTTTCTTACAATGCTCTGCTGGAATTTTAGACCATTCTTCTTTGGCAAACTGCTCCAGGTCCCTGATATTTGAAGGGTGCCTTCTCCAAACTGCCATTTTTAGATCTCTCCACAGGTGTTCTGTGGGATTCAGGTCTGGACTCATTGCTGGCCACCTTAGAAGTCTCCAGTGCTTTCTCTCAAACCATTTTCTAGTGCTTTTTGATGTGTGTTTTGGGTTATTGTCCTGCTGGAAGACCCATGACCTCTGAGGGAGACCCAGCTTTCTCACACTGGGCCCTACATTATGCTGCAAAATTTGTTGGTAGTCTTCAGACTTCATAATGTCATGCACACGGTCAAGCAGTCCAGTGCCAGAGGCAGCAAAGCAACCCCAAAACATCAGGGAACCTCCGCCATGTTTGACTGTAGGGACCGTGTTCTTTTCTTTGAATGCCTCTTTTTTTCTCCTTTAAACTTTATGTTGATGCCTTTGCCCAAAAAGCTCTACTTTTGTCTCATCTGACCAGAGAACATTCTTCCAAAATGTTTTAGGCTTTTTCAGGTAAGTTTTGGCAAACTCCAGCCTGGCTTTTTTATGTCTCGGGGTAAGAAGTGGGGCCTTCCTGGGTCTCCTACCATACAGTCCCTTTTCATTCAGACGCCGACGGATAGTATGGGTTGACACTGTTGTACCCTCGGACTGCAGGGCAGCTTGAACTTGTTTGGATGTTAGTCGAGTTTCTTTATCCAACATTCGCACAATCTTGCGTTGAAATCTCTTGTCAATTTTTCTTTTCCGTCCACATCTAGGGAGGTTAGCCACAGTGCCATGAGCTTTAAACTTCTTGATGACACTGCGCACGGTAGACACAGGAACATTCTGGTCTTTGGAGATGGACTTGTAGCCTTGAGATTGCACATGCATCCTCACAATTTGGTTTCTCAAGTCCTCAGACAGTTCTTTGGTCTTCTTTCTTTTCTCCATGCTCAATGTGGTACACACAAGGACACAGGACAGAGGTTGAGTCAACTTTAATCCATGTCAACTGGCTGCAAGTGTGATTTAGTTATTGCCAACACCTGTTAGGCCTCTTTCACACTTCCGTTTATTACAATCAGTCAAAATCGGCCAGGTTTTGAAAAAAACGGATCCGCAATTTTTTTTTGCGGATCCGTTCTTTTCCCCATTGACTTTCATTATTGGCGGATCTTGACGGATTGCCGTCCGTTGCATCCGTTTTTGTGCGGATCCACCATAATGTTGCTGTCCATCAACATCCTCAAAGTTTTCCAAACGGAGCTTGCAACGTTTTTTTGCCCAGCGGATCCTCCAGACACTGATTTAACCAGAAATTCTGTCTGGGTGCCGGACAAAAAAAATCTCTCTCTCTCTCTCTCTCTCCTTCCCGTCCAGCGGTTCCTTTAAATTTCCTCATTTTGCGGATCCGTCAAAAAACGGATCCTGTGGCATCCGTTCACATCAGTTAAGAACGGATCCGCTTGTCTGCCTTTTTGGCAGATTTTAACTGACACAAAAAACTGAAGTGTGAAAGTGGCCTTAGGTGCCACAGGTAAGTTACAGGTGCTCATAATTACACAAATTAGAGAAGCCTCACATGATTTTTCGAACAGTGCCAATACTTTTGTCCACCCTCTTTTTTATGTTTGGTGTGGAATTATATCCAATTTGGCTTTAGGACAATTCTTTTTGTGTTTTTTCATTTAAGACAAATTAAATGAAGATAATAATACCAAAGAATTTGTGTTTGCAATCATTTTCAGGAAGAAACTGAGTATTATCTGACAGAATTGCAGGGGTGTCAATACTTTTGGCCACAACTGTATATGGCTTAACGTTACGGCAGCATTACTGCTCAGTGCTATGGGGCAGTGATTGTTTTACATATGAATTGTTGCATTTGGCATATGCTCCTGTGAACCTGTCTTGTTGCACTAACATATGGCACTACTATTTGCACTTTACTCAGTCATTATTTTCCTAAAAGCTTCAATGGGTCACAGTGGCTATATGCAAATGCCCACTATTATGATATTTATTCATTATTTATGGGCCTACTTAGCTGTATCTGAATAGGTTGTGCTGCTTTTTACACCTTTTCTGTAACTGTTCCTGGTGAGACCTTGTTGTAGTCTCTACTATATATACTCATTTTTTATGTATCTACTTCTTATGTACTTGCTCTATTAATAAAGTATACTATTTTTCTCACACAAGCTGTGTTGAGTGATTTACAATTTACTTTACTGATTCGGGCTATCAACTCCATGTTCTGTTATAGGCTATATTCATATTTGAGTTGCCCTAAAAAAAGTGTTTATTATGATGTGATCCTTAAAGGTATGATACCCTTTTCTGTTCTTACCATTTTTCTGTGGATTTCCACAGCGCATCTGCCTGATCACATGATGGACCATAAAGCACACGAGAAAGCTTGAATGGTCAAGTTAAATGAGGTATTTGGTGGAGACTTGGGTGTGGCTGTTCAGTAGAGACTGAGGAATTAACGGTTAAACTGAAACATCTGTGTAATAGAAAAACGAGACTATGGTGGAACAAGTCCTTCCTTGAGCGTTATGTCTCTAAAGGCTTGATACCAAGGGGACTCCGGGTACAAGTCTTTCCCTCCTTCACCGTTGATGACGTGGCTTTTAAAAAACAATGGGAAGAGCTATCCTCAAATTGCTCCAAGGGTTATATGGAGTTATTGATAAAATCAAATGACAATACTTTGAAAGAGTTAGAAAAAGAAATTGGGGTCATTCAGGCAGAATTACGGGAGAAACTTACAGCTGAGGCTTTGAAGACATTTAATAAAGAACTAGAGGATGATTTCTGAAAATGGGAAAAATATATAGTTTCTTCTAAAACCAAAAAATATCAAAGGGACATCACAAATTATGCAAATGACGGAGTGTATAGATGGAAAAGAAAATATGGTCCATCTAGACCACCATCAAAGATCCATCGTAACTCTTTCTCTTCAGCTTCTTCCATGGATGAGGATATAGCAGCTTGCCCGTCTACATCACTATCTCTCGATGAGAGATTGGGCGGTACAAAATATATTCTAAGGAAAGGCAAGACCTTAAATAAGAGGAAGCTAACCCCACCACATTCCATGGAAAAGAGGTCTAAAAACTCCCTTGAGGTAATTAACCTATCACATTATACCCTTACTCAGCCTCAACTTTACTCAGTAAAGGCTTAACATTTGTTCCAACTAATGGATTTAATTTTTTCTCAGCGATGAAAGATCCCCAGCTGTTTTTAAGAAAGGTGGTCCTACGTAAATTACATCTAAAACCTGAGGGGACTGAGCTCCTGACTAGTACACAAGAACGTGAAGCCCTGACTATCCTGGAGGAACTTGAAACAGAGATGCCTCCCCCAAATAAAGGAACCTTCCCTGCATCGGTAATTCCCAGATCAACCACGTTCCCCTCCTTTTCTATTTGTGCCCAGGTTGAAAATTTTTAATAAGCTCGTACTGGAGGATTTTAAAAAATTGCCTACCAGTGCGGGCACAAAAAACCTCTCTAGAGCACAACAAGGGGCACTTAAAGAACTGAGAGACATTAAGGATGTAGTAATAAAACCAGCAGATAAGGGGGGGAACGTGGTCATCTGGCCATCAGTGATGTACGAGATGTAGGCATTTCGCCAGTTGAGGGATCGGGAGGCATATGTACAATTACCAAACAATCCAATACAGAGATTCTCTGGTGAACTTTTGGCGATATTAGAGGAGGCACTATCCCAGAGATTGATCCCAAAAAGGTTTTTGATGATCTTATGATAGAGAACCCAGTGACTCCCATGTTCTACCTATTGCCAAACGTGCATAACAACCCATTGATACCCCCGGGGCGTCCGATTGTCTCTGGCATTGGAGGGCTCTGTGACCCAATATGCAAATTTATCGATTACTATTTGCAGCCTCTGGTTGAGGCGCTTCCCTACTTTGTCAGAGACACCACGGACGTCCTGATGAAAATTGACGGTCTAAGGCTGAATTCACACGTGGCGTTTTTTTCGCGTTTCCGCGGCGGTTTCAACCACGCGATTTTGCCGCGAAAACGCTAAAAATAAGCATCCCATGCATTCCTATGGGATTCCGCAATCCTGTGCTAATGCTCAATGAAACAAATGAGAAACTGGGTCTGAGCAGAAAAAGTAAACTAATGTGCATGCAAAATGTAATTGCATATGAACACATGACCTTTACACAGAGAAAACCAAAACACAAAACAAATATCCTGGAATAAAAAAGTAAAAAAATATATTGCAAAAATTGCATGAAGGTAGTAATAATAATAATAAGGATATTTAGTTAACATAATTTTGATCAAAATAATGTAGAAGCCATCCCGCCAAGTCACGGCAACCCTTGTGGGACAGTCCTAACTCTTGTATTTAAAACCTTTCCACTTGTCAAGTGACGTAAATGTGAGCAAGGACAGAGGGACTGAGCTACCAGTAATAGTATAGGCCAGACAGGATGGATTTTCCAACTCAGAAACAGGGCGGTCACACCCTTATATGCACAGAATGCACAATGAAACAAATGATAAACTGGGTATGAGCAGAAAAAGTAAATTAATGTGCATGCAAAATGTAATTGCATATGAACACATGACCTTTACACAGAGAAAACCAAAACACAAAACAAATATCCTGGAATAAAAAAGTAAAAAAATATATTGCAAAAATTGCATGAAGGTAGTAATAATTGGTTTTCTCTGTGCTAATGCTGCGGTTTTTACTGCGGCGGAATCGCTTTGCGATAAAAAAAGCAGCATGCTCATTAATTTTGCGGAACCGCGGCTATCCCGCACCCATAGGAATGCATTGTTCTGCTTACTTTCCGCATGTGGCTGTGCACACCATGCGAAAAGTAAGTAGAGCAATTGCGGATGGTACCCACGGTCCGGAGGAGAGGAGACTGTCCTCCGGGCTTTGGGCACCATATCCCTGTAAAAAATAGAATTTAAAATAAAAAATGGTGTTATTCTTACCTTCCGACGTCCCGCACAGCCTTCCCGCCTCTCTCCACGCTCCCGGTCCCAGTAGTCCTTTGCGAAAATGCCCACAATGACGTCCGTTCTCGCGGGATCGCGAAGTCTCGCGGTCATTCGCGTGACGTCATCGTGAATGACCGTGAGACGTCGCGATCCCGCGAGAATGGACGTCATCGCGGGCATTTTCGCAAAGGATTACTGGGAACGGCTGTGCGGGACGTCGGAAGGTAAGAATAACACCATTTTTCATTTTTTTTACATTTTAACTTTTACTACTGATGCTGCATAGGCGGCCTCAGTAGTAAAAAGTTGGTCACACTTGTCAAACACTGTGTTTGACGAGTATGACCAACCTGTCAATCAGTTCTCCAAGCAATGCTACAGATCGCTTGGAAAACGCTAGCATTTTGCAAGCTAATTACGCTTGCAAAATGCTAGTTTTTCCGCGGGAAAATCGTGGGAATTTAAGATGCGATTTTACAGCGGAATGGAATTCCGGAATTCTCACGGTAATTTCCGTGAGAGTTCCGGTACGTGTGAACTCAGCCTAACACCCCAGAGTACTGAAGGAGATAGCAGAAGAAATTTTTGAACCCCTCTCCATAATCTTTGAAAATTCTTGGAGAACAGGAGAAGTCCCAGAAGACTGGAGAAGAGCAAATGTTGTTCCTATCTTCAAAAAGGGAAAGAAGGTGGGCCCAGGCAACTACTGATGCTACATAGGCGGCCTCAGTAGTAAAAAGTTGGTCACACTTGTCAAACACTATGTTTGACGAGTGTGACCAACCTGTCAATCAGTTCTCCAAGCGATGATACAGATCGCTTGGAAAACGCTAGCATTTTGCAAGCTAATTACGCTTGTAAAATGCTAGCTTTTCCGCGGGAAAATCACGGGAATTTAAAATGCGATTTTCCCGCAGAATGGAATTCCGGAACTCTCGAGGTAAATTCTGCAAGAGTTCCGCTACGTGTGAACCCAGCCTAACTGTGGACCCTGACATGCATATGGCCACGGTGGACGTGGAGTCACTTTATACCAGTATTGGGCATGATGACGGCTTAGAGGCAGTTGGGCTCTTCTTGAGCACTAGCAGCTATGAAACAGCCCTGTGCTCGCTGATTCTGGAGCTGTTAAATTTTGTTCGTGCGCACAACTTTTTCCTTTTTTAAAAACCGGTATTATTTACATTTACGTGGCACTGCGATGGGCGCAGCCTGCGCGCCGTCGTACGCAAACCTCTTCCTGGGGCACTAGGAGAGGAGCATTTTCGGCACCGTGATGGCCGCGTTCCATGTGCAGTGCTGGTATAGATACACCGATGATGTATTTATTATTTGGCAGGGCCCCGAGGCTGGTTTTCTGGATTTCATTCGTGAGCTTAACAACAACCAATTAAACATTAAACTGACATATAAAGTGAGCACTAGAGATATTGAATTTTTGGACATCAGGGTTGAGGTGGACGGATCTGGCAGATTGAAGACCAATAATTATCGCAAAGAGACCACAGTGAATGCACTGTTGCATGCCACCTCTGCCTACACGCCCTCTACCATAAAGCTAGTGCCCATGGGTCAGTTTCTCGGAATGAAACGGGTGTGCTCTACGGCTGGGGCCTTTGAGAGCCAGTCCCGGGACCTCAGCTCCAGATTTCGCGAATGCGGGTATAGCAATTGGTCCATCAAAAGGGGATATCACTGTGCTAGAGGGACTCCCCGGGGACAGCTCCTCTGTGGATCTGGTCGCATCACACAGAGGAATCTCCCACTGAGATTTATTGCCACATATAACGCACAGTGGCAAAGTATGCGCCAGACACTACAAAGACATTGGTCAGTTTTAAAGACTGATCCATCTCTTAGCAGGTCATTCCAGAGTTTCCACGCATGACGGCACGGAGAGGTAAGAATATAAGGGACTTATTGGTGAGAAGTCACTATGTACCAACTCCCTCAAAAAACTTTCTTGGCATCACAAAACAGAGATGGGGTTGCTACCCCTGCGGGTCGTGCCGTGCGTGTGCCAACATAAAACGGGCCACCTCATTTCTGTCGGCGGACGGGGACAATGAATTAAAAATTCTGATGTATATCTCATGCAGTACAAGATACGTTACATATTATGCCCAATGTCCTTGTAAATTGGTGTACATGGGTCTCACGTTGCGCGAATTGCGTATTCGAACTAGGGAACGCGTGAGGGACATCACGGCAGCCAAAGATTGTGTTGACATTTCAAGCTTAAAGACGATACCAAGGCATTTCAAGCAGTGCCATGATTCCAATCCAGCCGGATTTTTAATTTGTGGTATTGACCGTATTCACGGTGGTGCAAGAGGTGGTGACCTCAAGAATGTCTTGGCACAGCTTGAATGCCACTGGATTGTTACACTTGGTACCATGTTGCCCTCTGGTCTAAATGAAAAATTGTCTTTTGTTCCATTCCTTTAAAATTTCTGGTCTCTCTCATTTTTGTCTTTTTAATTTGTATTATGTACAGTTTTTAATTATTTTTGTCTTTAATTTTTTTATTCAGTTATTGAGAATATGTGAGTGATGATTTCTGACCATTGGTGTTTCCACCAAATTGTGACCAACTATGTACCTGGAAACTGCATTAAAAAGAGCCTAAGGAACGACACATCATCTTTCTTATCATTCCGAAGCTGATGGGATTATGAACATCACGCATGCGTGAACTTGTGCCGCTCTGTAGTATATGTGTTTTATAATCCTTTACGCACTGTCCCTGCTATACATATGTTCTTATTTTGAGGGTATTATTTTTTATATACTGATGTTTATATTTTGTTCATGGCTTAGTGCATGCAAAGGTTCCCTCATGGTGCGCGTGCATGACGTTTGTGCTCCCGTGGTACCGTGAAAGGCATCCCAGCAGCGCGGACACCCCCCCCACACTTCTGTGTGTGCCGCTCTCCGGATTGCCGGACATGATACTGCGGGGAATCATCGCACTCACTGTGCACGCGCCGCATTCATGTGGGTGCCTGCGCATTCTCCTCTCAGTCCAGGGTATTAGACATATTTTGGTGATCATGTATATGCTCCTGTGAACCTGTTTTGTTGCACTAACATATGGCACTATAATATGCACTTTACTCAGTCATTATTTTCCTAAAAGCTTCAATGGGTCACAGTGACTATATGCAAATGCCCACTATTATGATATTTGTTCATTATTTATTGGCCTGCTTAACTGTATCTGAATAGGTTATGCTGCTTTTTACACCTTTTCTGTAACTGTTCCTAGTGAGACCTTGTTGTAGTCTCTACTATAAATACTCATTTTTTATGTATCTACTTCTTATGTACTTGCTCTATTAATAAAGTATACTATTTTTCTCACACAAACTGTGTTGAGTGATTTACGATTTACATTATTGATTTGGGCTATCAACTCCATGTTCTGTTATAGGCTATATTCATATTTGAGTTGCCCTAAAAAAAGTGTTTATTATGAAGTGATCCTTAAAGGTATGATACCCTTTTCTGTTCTAATGATCAGTATTGTAGTATTCGGTCACTATGTGGCTGTAATATGTGGTCTGGTCATGGTGAGGTGTTATTTGTCTTTTTTATGTGGTATTATTGGTCACTATATGGTAGTAATAAGTGGTCCAGCCATGGTGTGGCTGTATTTGTCCCTTGTATGTTGTATTATTTATTCATTATGTGATGATGATACATGATCTGGTCATGGTGTGGTGGTATTTGTTCCTTGTATGTGGTGGTAATATATGGTCTTTTCATGGCGTGGCAGTATTTGTCCCTTGTATGTGGAATTATTTGGTCACTATGTGGTGGTAATATGTAGTCTCACCATGGTGTGATGGTATTTGTTTCTTGTATGTGGTATTATTTGGTCACTATGCGGTGGTAAAATTTGGTCTGGTTAAGGTGTTGTGGTATTTGTCTCTTGTATGTGGTATTATTGGTCACTATGTAGTAGTAATATGTGGTCCGCCCATGATGTGGCCATATTTGCCCCTTGTATGAGGTATTATTCATTCACTTTGTGGTGGTGATATGTGATTTGGTTATGGTGTGGCGGTTTTTGTTCCATGTGTATGGTTGCGCTATATGATCTGGTCATGGTGTAGCAGCATTTGTCACTTCTATGTGGTATTATTCATTAACTCTGTGATGGTGATATGTGATCTGGTCATGATTTAGTGGTGTTATGAATGGGTCACCAAGGAGAAAAAAACAAAACAAGCTAAGCCACAGAAAACCAGAGAAGTTGCTAACTATGCAGATTGCAGATCCCTGATCCTACCACACAACTAGCTGTAGCCGTGGAGCATGCCTACGATGTTCCTAGATGCCTCATCACGGCCGGAGGACTACATAAGCCTAAAGCAAGAAAAGGGAAAACTAACTGCCCCAGAGCAGACCCTAAAGGAATAGATAGCATGTATTGACGGTGAAACAAGATGAAGGCACAAACACAGGCAGGAAAATAGGCTGAGCAAATGATGGGGCCCAAACTAACTAGACAGGAAAGGAAAGACAAGTCACTGTCTGCAACCTGCAAAAATCCTACAAAAATAATGTCCAACACTTCTATTAGTAAAATTAACCCTGAAGTCACTAGACTTCTCCCACTATATCAGCACTCTGGAATATTCTGAGACAGAGCAAAAAGAGACCAAACTAGTAAGGGACAAAAAGCCAATTGGCAAAATACTGATAAATAAGAGTGGAAATTCAGCTCAGCCCCCAGCCGGGGCTGGCAGACCACACAAAAAACTGAATAGACCAACAAAAGCAAGTGTGAACATTAGCAGAAAAACTTAGCTTTAGCTGACTGGAACAGAGCTGAAAACCAAGAGCTGACAAGCCAGAAGGAATCACCAGCAACTGAATAGGGCGTCGGCTGTCATAAATCCAATCTGAGAATCCTGAGATCCAATTGTCATCCTCATTCTCAGGTGGCAGATCTCCACCGATCAAACCAGCCGCACCACCTCCCGAACCAGAGAATGAACTAATAACAGTACCCCCCCTTGAGGAGGGGTCACTGAACCCTCATCCACGCCACCAGGCCGGTCAGGATGGGCCCGGTGAAAAGCACGAACCAATCTATTGGCATGAATATCAGAGGCAGAGACCCAAGAATTATCCTCCTCACCATAACCCTTCCATTTGACCAAATACTGGAGTCTCCGTCTATCCAAACGAGAATCCAATATTTTCTCTACCTCATATTCCACATTGCCTTTGACTAACACAGGGTCAGGAGGTGCTGCCATAGGAACCACTGGCTCAACAAACCTCTTCAACAGAGATTTGTGAAATACGATATGGATCTTGAACGTAACCGGAAGAGTCAATCGAAACGAAACAGGATTAAGAATTTCCAAATTCTTATAAGGACCAATAAATCTTGGCTTAAATTTAGGAGATGCAACCTTCATAGGAATATTCTTAGACGACAACCAAGCCATATCACCCACTTTAAACCGGGGACCAATGGTCCTATGCCGGTTGGAAAATCGCTTGGCCTTTTCCTGAGAGAGTGAAAACTTATCCACCACTTGGTCCCATATCTGCTGCATTCTCTTAACCACAGTGTCCACACTTGGGCAGGACGAAGATTCCACTTGCCCTGAAGAGAATCGAGAATGAAACCCAAAATTACAGAAAAAGGGTGACATCAAAGTGGCAGAACTAGCTCTATTGCTCAGTGCGAATTTGACCAAGGGCAAAAATGAGACCCAATCATCATGATCAGCAGATATAAAACATCTCAAATAAGACTCCAAGGTCTGGTTTGTTCTCTCAGTCTGTCCATTGGTCTGGGGATGAAACGCGGAGGAAAAGGATAACTGAATTCCCAGATTGGAACAAAAGGCTTTCCAGAATCTGGTAACAAACTGGACTCCTCTGTCGGACATAATGTTCTCAAGAATCCCATGTAACCGAACCACCTGTTGTAAAAACAAGGGCAACCAACTCAGCGGAAGATGGCAACTTTGGGAGTGGTACAAGATGGACCATCTTCGAAAATCTATCACAAATCACCCAGATAACAGTCATTCTCTGAGAGACAGGAAGATCAGAAATAAAATCCATTGAGATATGGGTCCATGGCCTCTTGGGCACCGGCAAGGGCATCAGCAACCCACTAGAACGAGAACAGGGTTTAGACCGAGAACAAGTCCCACAGGACTGTACAAAATTCCTGACGTCACGAGATAAGGCAGGCCACCAAAAGGACTGACTCACCAAATCTCTGGTACCAAAAATACCTGGATGACCAGCCAATGCGGAGCAATGAATTTCAGACATCACTCTCTTTCTCCACTGGTCAGAAACATACAATTTTCCCATAAGGCAACGCTCAGGTTTATCCTCCTGAAATTCCTCCAAGGCGCGTCTCAAATCGGGCGAAATGGCAGAAAGAACTACCCCCTCACCTAGGATAGTAGTAGGCTCAGTCACACTAAGAGAATCGGCAAAGAATCTCCTAGAAAGGGCATCTGCCTTAACATTCTTAGTGCCCGGAAGAAAAGAGACCACAAAATTAAAATGCGTGAAAAACAAGGCCCATCTAGCCTGTCTAGGATTCAAGCGTTTGGCCGACTCCAGATAAATCAAATTCTTGTGATCGGTGAGGACCACAACTTGATGTCTAGCTCCCTCCAACCAATGTCTCCACTCCTCAAATGCCCACTTCATGGCCAACAATTCCCGATTCCCCAAGTCATAGTTGCATTCAGATGGGGAGAACTTTCGAGAAAAGAAGGCACAGGGATTCATCTTAGAAGTCACAGGGTCTTTTTTGGACTAAACAGCTCCTGCACCAATCTCAGAAGCATCTACCACCACCTGAAATGGAAGTGAGACATCAGGTTGCCATAAAACTGGAGCTGAAGTAAATCTCTGCTTAAGCTCCTGAAATGCTGAGACAGCCTCAGGAGACCAATTCAGCACATCAGCGCCCTTCTTGGTAAGATCAGTCAGTGGTTTGACAATACCAGAAAAATTACCTATAAATTTACGATAGAAATTAGCAAAACCCAAAAACTTCTGGAGGGCCTTCAAAGAAGTAGGCTGAACCCAATCATAAATGGCCTGTACCTTGGCCGGGTCCATTTCAATAGTCGATGGAGATAAGATAAATCCCAAAAATGAAATCCTCTGTACACCCAAGAGGCATTTCGATCCCTTAACAAACAGGGAATTCTCCCTCAAAATCCGGAGCACAGTCCGGACATGTTCCACATGAGAATCCCAATCACTAGAAAAGATCAAAATATCATCCAGATAGATGATCAAAAACTTATCCACAAAGTCACGGAAAATATCGTTCATAAAGGACTGGAAGAAAGAAGGGGCATTAGTGAGCCCAAAAGGCATCACCAGGTACTCAAAATGTCCCTCCGGAGTATTAAACGCCGTCTTCCATTCATCCCCGTACTTGATGCGAATAAGATTATACGCCCCCCTGAGGTCAAGCTTGGTAAACCAGCAGGCACTCTTAACTCTGGAGAATAAATCAGACATCAGAGGTAACGGGTACTGATATTTAATCGTCATCTTGTTAAGGGAACGATAATCAATACACGGTCTTAATGAACCATCTTTCTTGGCCACAAAAAAAAACAGCACCTAAAGGTGACGAGGATGGTCTAATATGACCCTTCTCCAATGACTCCTTAATATAGGATCGCATAGCATCATGTTCGGGTACTGATAAGTTGAAAAGCCGACCCTTGGGAAATTTACACCCAGGCATCAACTCAATTGCACAGTCATAACTCCTATGAGGAGGCAAAGACGCAGACTTGCTCTCACTAAATACATCAGAAAAATCGACTAGATAATCAGGAATATCATGAGACTGAGGAGAGGTGGAGAAAACAGGAGCGTCCCTAAGAATACACTGACAACCCCAACTCACCACAGACCCAGATTTCCAATCCAAAACTGGATTATGAGTTTGCAACCAAGGAAAACCCAGAACAATAGTATCATGCAAATTATGCAGCACCAAAAATTTACAATTTTCTCGGTGGTCTGGGGCAACCCTCATCGTCACCTGGGTCCAAAACTGAGGTTTATTCTCCGCCAAAGGAGTAGCATCAATACCCCTCAAAGGAATAGGCGTCCGCAGAGGCGTCATGGAAAAACCACAATGTTTAGCAAAGTCCAAATCCATCAAATTCAATGCTGCTCCTGAATCCACAAAAGCCTTCGTGGAAAACGTGGATAAGGAGCAGATCAGAGTAATTGCCAAAAGAAATTTAGGCTGTATACTGCCCACAGCAAATGTGTGTGCAAAACGTTTCACTCATTTTGAACAGACAGAAATAGTATGAGAGACGTCTCCACAGAAAAAACACAGCTTATTACGCCTTCTAAACTCCTGAAAGTTGCGCCCTAGACAAAACTCTATCACATTGCATAGGTTCAGACATTTGTCCAAAAGGTGGCAGCGCCTCTCGTGTAGTTTTGCGTTCACGTAAACGCCGATCAATTTGAATGGCTAATGACATAGAATCGTCAAGACCAGAGGGAACAGGAAATCCCATCATAGTATCTTTTACGGTTTCTGACAAACCCTTCCGAAAGAGAGCTGCCAAGGCACTATCATTCCATGTAGTAAGTACCGCCCACTTACGGAATTTTTGACAGTATAACTCTGCAAAATCCTGACCCTGGTTCAATGCCAATAGGGCTTTCTCAGCTTGATCAATAGCATTAGGTTCATCATACAACAACCCCAAGGCTTGAAAAAATGCATCCACATTAGTCAGCATAGGATCTTCAGGTGTCAAAGAAAACGCCCAATCCGGGGGATCGCCGCGCAGCAAAGAGATGACAATTTTAACCTGCTGTGCAGAGCTCCCCGAGGAGTTAGGCTTCAAGGCAAGAAATAATTTACAATTATTCTTAAAACTCAAAAATTTAGACCGATCCCCAAAAAACACATCAGGAGTGGGGATCTTTGGTTTAGCAGCATGTGAATGAGCGAGATAGGTGGAAATTCCCGCACTTCAGCAGTGAGCTGCTCCACACGATCAGACAATTGCTTAATCTCCATTAAGGAAAAAAAATCCTCCTACACCCCAGAGAAAAAGAGGAAAAAATACACATATAAAAAAAAAAATTCTGACACTTTTTTTTTTTTACAATTCTTTCCTGCTTTTGAGTACCCTAGAATCTGCGGTATGGCTGGTGATTCTGTTATGAATGGGTCACCGAGGAGAAAAAAAAACAAAACAAGCTAAGCCACAGAAAACCAGAGAAGTTGGTAACTATACAGATTGCAGATCCCTGATCCTACCACACAACTAGCAGTAGCCGTGGAGCGTGCCTACGATGTTCCTAGATGCCTCGTCATGGCCGGAGGACTACATAAGCCTAAAGCAAGAAAAGGGAAAACTAACTGCCCCAGAGCAGACCCCAAAGGAATAGATAGCCCCCACACATGTATTGACGGTGAAACAAGATGAAGGCACAGACACAGGCAGGAAAATGGGCTGAGCAAATGATGGGGCCCAAACTAACTAGACAGGAAAGGAAAGACAAGTCACTGTCTGCAACCTGCAAAAATCCTACAAAAATAATGTCCAACACTTCTGATAGCAAAATTAACCCTGAAGTCACTAGACTTCTCCCACTATATCAGCACTCTGGAATATTCTGAGACAGAGCAAAAAGAGACCGAACTAGTAAGGGACAAAAAGCCAATTGGCAAAATACTGATAAATAAGAGTGGAAATTCAGCTCACCCCCCAGCCGGGGCTGGCAGACCACACAAAAAACTGAATAGACCAACAAATTCAAGTGTGAACATTAGCAGAAAAACTTAGCTTTAGCTGACTGGAACAGAGCTGAAAACCAAGAGCTGAGAAGCCAGAAGGAATCACCAGCAACTGAATAGGGCGTCGGCTGCCTTAAATCCAATCTGAGAATCCTGAGATCCAATCCTCATCCTCATTCTCAGATGGCAGATCTCCACCGATCAAACCAGCCGCACCACCTCCCGAATCAGAGAATGAACTCACAACACAGCGGTATTTGTTCCTTGCATGTGGTATTTATTATTTGGTCACTATATGTGGGTAATATGTGGTATGGTCTAGGTGAGGAGGTATTTGTTTCCTGCATGTGGTATTGTTTGGTCACTATGTGGTGGAATATATGGTTAGGTCATGGTGTGGCAGTGTTTGTTCCTTGTATGTGGTATTATTTGGGCACTGAGGTGGTAATAAAAGGTCTGGTCATGATGTAGCAGTATTTGTTCCTTGTATGTGGAATTATCCGGTCTCTACGTGGTGGTAATATGTGGTCTGGTCATGATGTGATGGTATTTGTTCCTTGTATATGGTATTTTTTTCATTTTACAGAAATGTATGTGACACATTCCTTTAAAGAAAAATAGATAAAAATATACCTAAAAAGAATACAGACTATTTTAACAAATGTTTAGTAGTTTACGATAGTATGCTGCCAAAAGAGTCGACCTTGTTATGGTGGCGGCTTAAAAAATATTTTGGCCAAAATAAAAGCTGCTGGCTGTGTATGTGTCATATACAAATGTCCTATATTTTCCACAACCTGGCACTTCGCAACACTAACAACCGCAATTCGGACTTACATAATTATTGCCAAAAGAAGAGTTCCAGAAATATACAATTAAAAACCATTACATGCTTTATTGAATATAATGAAAATAACAACCATATTAGAACAATATTAAAAAAGCACCCAAAGATAAGAGGGTTTTGGGCAATAAGTGCTCAATATCCTGCAGCTCATACACCAAGACTAAAGTCAAATTAATCCCATATCAGGTCCATTATCAAGCGCTTTGCATCCATATAGACATCAATAATGATAAATTGAAACCACAGAAAAAAACAGTGTAACACGTCCAATGTATACAAGGTAAATAGAAATCTTTATTGAATAACAGGTAAGGCAAAACAAAGGCTAAAAAGTGACACTGAAAAGCAAAAGCGGTGTATTACTGGGCAGCACATCTTAAAATTCTGATTGATGTCATATCCCACAGGTAAATGAGTCACATTATGCAGAGGTGGTAAGAAAACATGGAACACACCATATATTGTATATTAAAAAGGATAATTCCTGGTAGACCATGTAAAAATAACACACTGTCAAAGTAAGAGACACATACCAGGGGGGAGATGCAGCATGGTATACACAGCCAGACCCCGATGCGCGTTTCGGATGTGATTCCTTCCTCAGGTGAGTGTGTGCTACTGTCGGTGTCTGAACCCTTTATGTGAAATCCCGGGGAAAGGTCCCTGATTGCCCCAGGTGCCCAGAAACCCTCCCCCACCATCCCAACATGGCAACCGCCGCTGGCACCGACATAACACGGGGCCCCATGATGTCGGACATCAGACAGCGGGCAGAAGGGAGGTGGAGAGTGGTTACATAATGCGGTGCGTCATCAGCGCATGCGCAGAGCACATAAAAGTGGCAGCGGCCATCTTTATTAAGGGAGGTCACAATGGGCAAATATAGGAAAAATAACGATAAAGAGCCACATGCAAAAGTGTGGTGTGGAGTACAAGGGGGCACAATAACAATTGTATAAATATGATTGTAAAAATCGATGAACTCGTAGCAATTACATGGTGCATTACAGATGTCGTAAATAGTACAATATGGAAGAAAATATGGCAATATATAAATGGAAGAGTCCGCCAATCTATAACATGTATATAGAGAAAAAGAGATAGCACCATAATTAGAGCATATGTAAATGCAAAACGAGATATAAAATGATTCTAGCAACCCCAGAGAAATAACGGGCAAAAAATATAGAATAGTATATAGTAAAATACCCCACATCAAACCCTCATTATATACGGTATCGCATTAGTCATATGAAACAGAGCTCTGCAAAGGAATACGCCAGGGGCAGTGCGGATGAAATCCACGTATTCCTTTGCAGAGCTCTGTTTCAGATAGTCGGTGACCGACTTGTGGATCTGCAGCAGCCCTTATCTATACATACTTTGAATACCTACTACCAGGTGAGCAGTTTTTTGTCAAACCGCTTACTTTATTTGTGGGATAAGACCCTATATTGCGCTTGTGTCTCCCTCTTTCCTCACAATATTAGTCATATGAAATCATATCCAAAATTAGGGGATAAATCATGCTCTTTACAAAAGTGCATAATAATAGAACATGGAGAGGATGGTTGTAATTTATATATATGTAAGGAACAAATTAATGTTAAAGAATATATCAATCATGTATAGAACACACACGTGATGGCAAATAAGATCTTCCACATGTTGATAGATGTCCATTGTAGTATAGAAAGAGTCCATATCCCAATGGGCACCAGGTTCCACCTTGAACTGAAACAGACAGCAGCAGGATGAAAAACTTAAGGTCACTGAAATTAAAATAAAGTAAAATAAAAGGTTAAAAACATACTAAAATAGCGTCACTTAGCAGGACGAAGGACTATAGGAATGGGGCAACAGAGAGACACTCGTTAAGACCATGTGGATGAACAGTCTTAAGTTGCCCTGTTTCTGGGCACCTGGGGCAATCAGGGACCTTTCCCCGGGATTTCACATAAAGGGCTCAGACACCAACAGTAGCACACGCCCCCTGAGGAAGGAATTACATCCGAAACGCGCGTCGGGGTCTGGCTGTGTATACCATGCTGCATCTCCCCCAGGTATGTGTCTCTTACTTTGACAGTGTGTTATTTTTACATGGTCTACCGGGAATTATCCTTTCTAATTTACAATATATGGTGTGTTCCATGTTTTCTTACCACCTCTGCATAATGTGACTCATTTACCTGTGGGATATGACATCAATCCGAATTTTAAGATGTGCTGCCCAGTAATACACCGCTTTTGCTTTTCAGTGTCACTTTTTAGCCTTTGTTTTGCCTTACCTGTTATTCAATAAAGATTTCTATTTACCTTGTATACATTGGACTTGTTACACTGTTTTTTTCTGTGGTTTCAATATATCATTTAGCCAGTGTGTCCCACATTGTCCTATAATGTGCTGGAATCTTGTCGTTGGTTACTAGCACATTTAGCTTTTATTATGTGGTTGACTAAAAATTCCAGCTTTTTTTGCTACCTACTGTTCTCATTATTCCAATTTGCTGTGTTATGCACAGGTGCCTGGGTCAGCAATATGGACTTTCGTCCCAGAGAAAAAACCTGGCTTTCCCAAATGGATCAGGTGTTTGGCAATAACACGACTGTTTCATCACAGCCTCTGGATATAGGATTGGAGGATACATTTTCCACGATTAAAAATATGCTTATCAAGAGGTCAAAATTATGGTGGAATAGGACTTTTCTGGATAAATATATCAAAAGTAATATGATACCCTGGGGTCTCAGGGTCAGAGTGATTCCTTCATTTCCCATTGAAGATGTAAATTTCATCACTAAATGGGAGGAATCATGCAATAATTGTTCAGCATCTTTGATACAGATGCTGATTGACCATAATACCTCGGTCATCGATAATTTAGATAGTACGATTGATACAGCCCTGAATGCATTTCGTACCGCATGTCCTACTTATATGATGCAAAAATTCGAAATGGATTTGGATAAATCCATGGACATTGTGGTGAAAAAAATTCAGGATTTGCAAATTTTGAAATTTAATAGAGATACTATGGATTATCAATCCAAGAAAGTCTATTTGTGGAAACACAATTCCAGTCTTTATCCCCCTATACGTAAGGCCTCTTCTGCCTTATCCATTTCCTCTATGAGCTGCAGGATATTGAGCACTTATAGCACAAACCCCTCTTATCTTTGGGTGCTTTTTTAATATTGTTCTAATATGGTTGACGGACTCCCGTGTGTGTGTGTTCTATACATGATTGATATATTCTTTAAGATTAATTTGTTCCTTACATATATAGAAATTACAACCATCCTCTTCATGTTCTATTATCATGCACTTTTGTAAAGAACATGATTTATCCCCTAATTTTGGATATGATTTCATATGACTAATGCGATACCGTAAATAATGAGGGTTTGATGTGGGGTATTTTACTATATACTATTCTATATTTTTTGCCCGTTATCTCTCTGGGGTTGCTAGAATCATTTTATATCTCGTTTTGCATTTACATATGTTCTAATTATGGTGCTATCTCTTTTTCTCTATATACTTGTTATAGATTGGCGGACTCTTCCATTTATATATCGCCGTATTTTCTTCCATATTGTACTATTTACGACGTCTGTTATGCACCCTGTAATTGCTACAAGTCCGTCGATTTTTACAATCATATTTATACAATTGTTATTGTGCCCCCTTGTACTCCACACCACACTTTTGCATGTGGCTCTTTAATGTTATTTCTCCCTATATTTGCCCATTGTGACCTCCCTTAATAAAGATGGCCGCTGCCACTTTTATGTGCTCTGTGCATGCGCTGATGATGCGCCGCATGATGTAACCACTCTCCACCTCCCTTCCGCCCGCCATCTAATGTCCGACATCACGGGGCCCCGTGTTATGTCGGTGCCAGCGGCGGTTGCCATGTTGGGATGGTGGGGGAGGTGTTATGATGAGTTACCGAAGGAGGAAAAAACAAAATACCAGCTAAGTCCAGAAAAACCAGAGAGGTTGGCAGCTATCGGATTGCAGACCCCTGAACCTATCCACAACAACTAGCAGTAGCCATGGGGGGTTCCTACGGTGCCCTAGACCCATCGATCACAGCCGGAGAGGTACATAGCCTAAAGACAGAAAGGGGAAAAACTAAACTGCCCCAGAGCAGACCCCAAAGCAATAGGCAGCCCCCAACATATAATGACGATGAAGCAAGATGAAAACACTAACACAGATAGAAAGATAGGTTGAGCAAATGATAGGGCCCAAGCTAACTACATAGCACAGGATAGGAAAGCTGCTGTCTGCCATCCGCAAAAACCCTATCAAAATGAGCCAACCGACTGATAGGAAAAACTGGCCCTGAAGTTGCTAGGCTTCAAAAGACTATATCAGCACTCAGGTATATTCTGAAGACAGAGCAAAAGATCAACAGATCAGAGACAAAAATGGAATTCAGCTCACCCCCGTCCGGGGATGGCAGAACTCCCAAAAAACAAGGCAAAACAAAAACAAAACTCAAGAGTACAAAGCAGAGCAGAAAAACTTAGCTTTGAGACGCAGGAATCAGACTGGTCTCCAAGAATCCAGCAGGAAAATCACCAGCCAGGAAGAAGGGCGTCAGCAGCCTTATATCCAGTCCTCAATTCCAGCCACCCAGTTATCATCTAACTGCCCAGGTGTTTGGTAATCAGTCTCACTACCTTCCTTCACCAGAGGAGGGAGTTCATCAGACCTCAATGATGAAGGGAAAAATGAACTCACAACAGGGAGGGTTTCTGGGCACCTGGGGCAATCAGGGACCTTTCCCCGGGATTTCACATAAAGGGTTCAGACACCGACAGTAGCACACGCCCCCTGAGGAAGGAATTACATCCGAAACGCACATCGGGGTCTGGCTGTGTATACCGTGCTGCATCTCCCCCCCTGGTATGTGTCTCTTACTTTGACAGTGTGTTATTTTTACATGGTCTACCGGGAATTATCCTTTCTAATATACAATATATGGTATGTTCCATGTTTTCTCACCACCTCTGCATAATGTGACTCATTTACCTGTGGGATATGACATCAATCCGAATTTTAAGATGTGCTGCCCAGTAATACACCGCTTTTGATTTTCAGTGTCACTTTTTAGCCTTTGTTTTGCCTTACCTGTTATTCAATAAAGATTTCTATTTACCTTGTATACATTGGACGTGTTACACTGTTTTTTTCTGTGGTTTCAATATATCATTTAGACAGTGTGTCCCACATTGTCCTATAATGTGCTGGAATCTTGTTGGTGGTTACCAGCACATTTAGCTTTTATTATGTGGTTGACTAAAATTTCCAGCTTTTTTTTGCTACCTACTGTTCTCATCAATAATGATAAAGCAGGACACATTACCAGGAAAAGTAAATGAGTGGTGAAGGCAACAGTGGCACTGATATCGCACGTCCCTCCTCACCCCGACGCACTTTTTTGCCCCGGAAGAAGCTGGATGCGAAACGCGCATTGGGGTGAGGAGGGACGTGCGATATCAGTGCCACTGTGGCCTTCACCACTCATTTACTTTTCCTGGTAATGCGCCCTGCTTTATCATTATTGATGTCTATATGGATGCAAAGCGCTTGATAGTGGACCTGATATGGGATTAATTTGACTTTAGTCTTGGTGTATGAGCTGCAGGATATTGAGCACTTATTGCACAAACCCCTCTTATCTTTGGGTGCTTTTTTAATATTGTTCTAATATGGTTGTTATTTTCATTATATTCAATAAAGCATGTAATGGATTTTAATTGTATATTTCTGGAATTCTTCTTTCGGCAATAATTATGTAAATCCGAATTGTGGTTGTTTGTGGCTGTGTATGTGATCTGGTGTTAGTTGGGAACTGATAATGTGTGATTGGTGATCTGATCATAGCCTGTGTGTAGCACAGGTGATCAAAGTACTGCAGATTCTAGTCTCCCACGGAGACTATTAAAGCATGCAAAAAGTACAAAAAAGTTTTTAAAAATATTAAAAAAATAAAAAATATAAAGGTTCAAATCACCCCCCATTCAAAATAAAAAAAATCATATATACACATATTTGGTATCGTCTCATTCATAATCGCCTGATCTATCAATATAAAAAGAATTAACCCAATTGTTAAATGGGATAACGAGGAAAAAAGTCAAAACACCAAAATTACGGTTTTTTTTGGTCGCCGCAAGATGCAATAATGGGTGATCAAAATATTGTATCTGCAACAAAATGGTATCATTACAAATGTCAGCTCGACATGCAAAATATAAGCCCTCCCTCAACCTCATCTAGTGAAAAATGGAGATGCTATGGGTATCGGAAAATGTTGCAATTTTTATTTTTTTAACAAATTTTCGAGTTTTTTTTCACCACTGAAATAAAAAATTACCTAAACATGTTTGGTGTCTATGAACTCGTAAAGACATTAAGAATTATAATAATAGATCAGTTTTAGCATTTCGTGAACATGGTAAAAGAAAAACCCAAAAAACAACTATGGGATTACACTTTTTTTTCAATTTAACCGCACTTGGAATTTTTTTCCCATTTTCCAGTACACAATATGTTAAAACCAATGGTGTTGTTTAAATGGTGTTTGGTTTGACCAAAAAATATAAAAGTTATGGCTCTGGGAAGAAGGGGAGCAAAAAACAAAAATACCTCTGGTCTTTAAGGGGTTAACCATTGATCAGTAATAGGTGGATGACTGACAGGTGTAGGCCTGGTGGTCAGAGAGCCCTGCCAAATTCAGGCAAGAAACAAGAATACCCAACTTGAAGTCCAAACATTTTCAAAAATTATCTGCAGACACCACTAAATTGGCATCAATATATTTTATGTTTTTTGCCCACCTATATAGCATCCATCATTAATCCCACAGCGGTTTAAAGACATTATCAATGTCCCCAGACTAGAAATAGTGTAATGTAGCCCTGACACCCCTTCCACAACAGGCAGCTCACCAGATTGAGACCCAAATTGGAGTCTCCACATTTCATAAAGGTGTTTGCAACATTAGCAGCAGTAGCAACAGCAGGCACAGAAGCTACGAAAAAGGTGTCACAGAATGCAATAAATTGAGATCCATGCAGCACACTAAAACGACACCATCTCCTAGTCTGACCAGTCTGTGACTGGAGTACAAAAGGCATCGGCTGCCCATGTCTCGTTCATCTTGATGAAAGTTAGGTGGGCTACACTTTCAGGGGCCTAGCGGGGGCGCTTATCTGTCAGGACACCACTAGCACCGATGAAGACATGTTCTGAGAGAACGTTGTCTGTCGGGCATGATAAAATCTCCAAGGCATGACTGGCAAGCTCAGGCCACTTTTCCATTTTTGACCAAAATGCAAAGTGTCCAAACCACCACTGATGGCAATGATATTAAAATACTCCTTCACCATCTTCTCCAGTCATTCTTAACATGTCAGACTTTTACTCTGTTCTGCTGGTGCACTGGCTAAAAAATGTGTGAAACGGGTCAAAGAAATTGCTTATTTTAATTTTTAGTTATTTTACTCACTTACATTATGCCATTAATAACACGGTTCTTCACAGACATTTTTGGCACTGTCCCCATGGGGCTCACCATCCAAATTTCCTATCAGTATATCTTTTCAGTGAGGAAACTCATGCAAACATGGGGAGAACATCCTGATACTGCTAATGTTTTTGTGTTGACAACTCGACTTTACAGTGTTTGAAAGTAAACAACTGCAATGCACACTGTGTGCTTCACTGCTGTCTTGTGGAAAATCACTCCCAAGATTGCTCACAAGTGTGTTTCGATACCCCAGCAGGTGTGTGTCCCTTTCGAGGGAGTGAAGCATCTGTCTAAATTTACTCTTGTATCACGAATCTAAGGCTGATTTCACACTTGCATTTTTTTGCGCTGTTTTTTAGCGCAAAAGAAGCATGCGTTTTTTTCCCCATACTTTAACATGGGTGCACATAGGTGCGCATACACATGCGTTTGTATGCACATGCGTTTTTTTGTAGTGTGCGCTCGGGCGCACAAAATGCATCCCGTTGCATTTTTTGTGCGCCCGACTTGCCCCCAAAAAACGCATGCGCACGCAATGCGTTTTTTTACAGCAAAACACCCATTATAGTCTATGGGTGCGCATACGTACGCATTGTAATGCGCACGTATGCGCAAAAAAGCATGCGTTTTTTAAAAAAACGCACCAAAACCAGCAAAGAAACGCACACAAATGCATGATGCTTTTTTTCATGCGTTTGTGTGCGCAAAAAAATGCGCAGCAAAAAAACGCAAGAGTGAAAGTAGCCTAACAGAGTGGTAACACTGGGGCTTTGTCTTGGTGTTCTAGTTCCCGGAGCCTTGTTTGCACTAGTCTGTGTAAATTTTTCAAACGATGTCGGTGGTCTCAGACCCACGAGGACACCCCTGTCCATGGACGTTCTTCTTCGGGGTCCAGCTCTAATTCAGTGATGCCTTTTCCTTACCGAGCGAAGAATAGTGAGTACAGAGTGTATCCTGTTTCCTTGAGGATGGTATGGTGTGGTTCGGGATTTGTCGATACCGTACAGGCGATGTAACTCCTCCATTATTATCCCCAGAAAACAAGCACCTTGGTCTGAATGGATTAGTCGGGGACATCCGTAGACTTGGATGAAATTTTTGCAGATGGCATAGGTGGCAGATTCCGCCGTTTGATCTTGAGTGGGCGTCACCATGTCGAATTTTGTAAAATGATCCACCATCACTAGGCAGTGCTCGTACCCCTGGTGGGCTGGCCCGATGGACAAGTAGTCCACCATCAGTAGTTCTAGATGGGCCGTAGTTACTATAGTCTGTACATAGGCCCTCTGCTCTGGTGGTTTGGTCATAGAATCATAGAATCGTAGAGTTGGAAGGGACCTCCTGGGCCATCTGGTCCAACCCCCTGCTCAAAGCAGGATTCGCTAAATCATACCGGTCAGATGTCTGTCCAGCCTCTGTTTGAAGACTTCCATTGAAGGAGAACTCACCACTTCTCGTGGCAGCCTGTTCCACTCATTGATCACTCTAACTGTCAAAAAGTTTTTTCTAATATCTAATCTGTGTCTCCTCCCATTCAGTTTCATCCCATTGCTTCTAGTCTTTCCTTGTGCAAATGAGAATAAAGTTGATCCTTCTACAATGTGACAGCCCTTTAGATATTTGTAGACAGCTATTAAGTCTCCTCTCAGTCTTCTCTTTTGCAAACTAAACATTCCCAAATCCTGCAACCTTTCCTCATAAGACAGGGTTTGCAGACCGGTCACCATTCTGGTCGCTGTTTCTGAACTTGCTCCAGTTTGTTGATGTCTTTTTTAAAATGTGGTGCCCATAACTGGACACAATATTCCAGATGAGATCTGACCAAAGAGGAGTAGAGGGAAATAATGACTTCACGTGATCTAGACTGTATGCTTCTGTTAATACATCCTAGAATTGCATTTGCCTTTTTTGCTGCTGCACCACACTGTTGACTCATATTCAGTCTGTGATCTATTAGTATACCCAAGTCTTTTTCACATGTGCTGTCACTTAGTTCTATTCCTCCCATTCTGTATATGCTTTTTTCATTTTTATTGCCCAGATGTAGTATTTTGCATTTCTCCCTGTTAAAAACCATTCTGTTAGTTGCTGCCCACTTCTCCAGTTTATTTAAATCTTTTTGAATCCTCTCTCTCTCTTCTCTAGTATTAGCTATCCCTCCTAGCTTAGTGTCATCAGCAAATTTAATCAGTTTACCCTCAATTCCTTCATCTAAATCGTTGATAAAGATGTTGAACAATACAGGGCCCAGGACAGAGCCCTGTGGTACCCCACTTGAGACATTCTTCCAACTGGATGTGCAGCCATTTACGACCACTCTTTGGGTCCGATCACTAAGCCAGTTATGAATCCACCTAACAGTTGCCTTGTCCATTCCATACTTAGTCATTTTTTCAATAAGGATTGTATGAGAGACTTTGTCAAATGCTTTGCTGAAGTCAAGATATACTATATCTACAACATTTCCTTGATCCACCCAATCATTGATACCGTCGTAGAAGGAAATTAAGCTAGTCTGACAAGACTTATTAGTTACAAACCCATGCTGACTCTGTTTAATCACTTCATTCTTATCCAGGTATTGACATACATGTTGTTTAATAATTTGTTCAAAGATCTTTCCTGGTATAGAAGTCAGACTCACCGGCCTATAGTTGCCTGGGTCCACCTTCTTCCCCTTTTTGAAGATAGGAACAACATTTGCTCTTCTCCAGTCTTCTGGCACTTCTCCTGTTCTCCAAGAATTTTCAAAGATTATGGAGAGGGGTTCAAAAATTTCTTCTGCTACCTCCTTCAGTACTCTGGGGTGTAATTCATCTGGACCTGGAGACTTGAATTCATTTAGGTTAGCTAAGTGTTTCCTCACTATCTTTCTGTTTATAGATATCCTGGATTCTTCTATTCCCTTAATAGGACAGTGAAGAACAGTTGATGTTACATTTCCTTTCTGAGAGAAAACAGATGCAAAATAGGAATTTAAAAGTTCAGCCTTCTCAACATCCTGTCTTACCATTTCATCATTTTCATCCTGTAAAAATCCTATAGCATCTTTGACTTTTCTTTTACTGGTCAGCTTGCACTCGCGGCTTTTCCTACAGACCTCTTCGACCTCTGCTTTTAATCGGGGGTGGTAAATGCAACCATTGGAAAGTCTTTTGATCTCCGAAGTGGGCTCCCTTTTCTTGAGCTTTCTGGGCCATCTCAACCAGCCGAGTCCCTGGTACCACCACCTGCCAGGTGTTGGTCAGTCCAGTTTGTAACATTACTTTCTGGTACAGCAGCCCGTCTTTCAGCAGCAAGTGCTTCGAGTGGTGAAGCATCAGTAAAGTGTCCAGAGAGAGAGTCCTTCTCTGGGCGTCACTGGGTAGCTGTCCTGAGGCCACCCATTGGCAAAGGAGAGCTATTTTGCTATCTTCTTTCTGCAGCCGTACCCACTCATCCCGGGACTGCTCTAGGATGCCTTCTGTTGACCTCACGTGTGATTGCTCCCAGGTGGCCACTGTTGTTTTGTTGGGGCCTGAGGAGAAAGGGATTTCTTCTCTTCTAATTCCTTGTCCCGGCTTCAGCCCCGGCCATATGCCGGAATCTGGAACGGGCATCTGCATATACGTTCTCTGCTCCCTGTTTGTACACAATTTTATATTTGAACTTCGCCATCCTGGTCTCCCATCGTTGTTCCAGAGCCCCTAATTTGGCAATTTCAAGGTGGGCCAATAGGTTATTGCCCATGCGTACCAGCACCTTGGAGCCCGCTAGATACTCCACGAACTCTCCATCTTGGCCACACCAACGCGAGTAGCTCTAGCTTAAAGGAGCGGTAATAGTCAGGGTTTCATTTGGAGTTGTGAAGCGATCACCTTCTCTCTTCCGTCCTTCACCTGAGACAATACAGCCCCCAGCCTGTGCAAGCTCCCGTCATTGTGAAGGATAAGCGGTTGCGAAAAATCCGCATAAGCCAATACCGGGGCCTCCATGAGCGCTTTTTTGAGATCTTGGAAGGCTTCTTCTTGCAGTTCCTGCCAATGTATCTTCCGCTGTTGGCGCTGGCCGTGGTTCCTTTCAGCAGGTCTTGCGGTGGCTGTGCTCGTCGAGCAAAGTTTTTTACAAAGCGACGGTAATATCCGGCCAGTCCCAGAAATGCCCGCTCATCCTTTACCGTCTCCGGGGTAGGCCACTCCCGTATCACAGCGATCTTCTCCTGAGATGGCCGCACGCCTTCAGCAGGGACGGCGTGACCCAAATACTCAATCTGAGTGCGAAATAGGTGGCATTTCTGGGGTTTACCTTCAACCCGTATGCTTGCAGTCGACAGAGCACCTGCCCTAGTCGGTACAGGTGGTCCTCAAAGGTGGCAGTGTATATGATGATGTTGTCTAGGTAGATCAGGGTGGCCTCAAAGTTCAGATCGCCCAAGCAACGCTTCATTAAGCATTGGAAGGTCCCCGGAGCATTGGCCAGGCCGAAGGGCATCTGTCTGAATTCAAATAGGCTCATGGGCAAGATGCCAGAAGCACAAAAAAAGAATAACCCCTAAAATTTAGCTTTTAATTCAATGACTAAAAACATTAGTGAAAATGACTTAAAGAAGGAGTAGTAGAGGAAAAAAAAATGAAGGGAGAAAAAATACTGTTTTTAGTTCTCTTCAGTATTCAAATAATGGGCCAATGGCTAAGTTACCCTAGTCAGCCCTAGTTTCACCCTTCCTAGCCGCGGAGGTTGGCACCCTAGTTGTAGACGATATGGCGCCCCCGCTCAACGTCGGTATCCCTAATAGCCCCTACGTCTCCCTGCATATACAAAAAGGGACACAAAAAAGAAACACACACACACTTATAGTACCGAAAGAATAAAGAGACAAAAATAGTCTCATAGATAATACTAAATTGCTATGAACTTATCTCGTAGTATTTCTAATAGTATAAGAACCCCAAAAAGACTTATCTCGGAGTCAAAAAAATATAATGGGGTTAATATCCGGCAGCTTAGAGAAGGACTTATCTCGTAGTCACAAAAATGCTAATAAGCTGCAAATGGCAGACCCAATTACCAGATAGCAAAATTAAAAAACGGCTACAAGAAAAAGCACATCACATTGAATAAACATTGCACACTAGAGGCAGTGAAAAAAAGCCTATATAGCACATGCGGCAGCCATTACCTTGCAAGTGAGGGTAAAATCACCCTAATTCACAAAAATACAATAAAAAATGATAAGGCTACCATATTCATCTCTGATTATACAGCGTGGTACACCAATATTCAAGTAGCAATGCATACAAAGTCACATAGCATAATTGCTCAGTAGATTAAATCTAGATAGATAGTACCACCGCAGGATCTGCCAAAAATAATGTACAACATTATGCTTATCAGCCACTTGATGCATATGGAAACCCGACGCGTTTCCCCCTCTTAATCCGCTGAGGGTTCATCAGGGGTCAAAAAGTGGGGTCTCATTACCCCTGGCCGAGAGAACAATACAGTGTGCGGCTTTACTCCAAGCGCGTTCGCCGCCATTGTTTAAAGATGCCGCGCCGATATAGAACGCCCACTTCCGGTTACCAAAATCCAAAATGGAGGTCTAAACCGGAAGGGATCATATTGAGGACGGACATGCGGTGCAGCAGCTACCTGGATAACATAGACGCCGCGCACCTTACTAGACAGCACGGATAGAAACAGGGATTCACAAAATGGTGCCTGAAACAAAATAGGGCAATACGTCCCTCTCAACAGAAACACCATATCTCGCAAGCAATATGCGGCCGATCAATTCAACAGCCTCACTATTCAGAACGCCCAAAACTTCAAGAAAATAGATAACAATAGTCCTCAAAGGCATGGAGTGGAATAATTGTATCCCTACATAGAATAAATGAAAAATAATAAAAAATTCCAATAGTAATAATATACCGACCAAATTATCAAAAAACCCTATAAAGAGCTGGCTGGGAAAATGTGAAACACACTGATTATAGATAACTACTGAAATTTAGCTGTTCATTAAGGCCTTTTGGACTCTGTGATTCAAGCCAAAAAATCCAGCGTGTCTCACGCTGTAAGATTCTATTATCCCAATCTCCCTGTCTGACCGCGGGCTGCACTCTCTCTATAACACGAAAATTAATATGTTTATCATCCCCTCCATGCACCATATTGACATTGACATGACGGGCTAAGGGGGTATCTCTTTTGTGTCTAATATCCCCCAAATGTTCACCTATGCGGACACGTAATTCACGCTTTGTTTTGCCAACATAGTCAAGGGGGCAAGTACACATTTTCCCAGCCAGCTCTTTATAGGGTTTTTGCTTTTTCTTGTAGCCGTTTTTTAATTTTGCTATCTGGTAATTGGGTCTGCCATTTGCAGCTTATTAGCATTTTTGTGACTACGAGATAAGTCCTTCTCTAAGCTGCCGGATATTAACCCCATTATATTTTTTTGACTCCGAGATAAGTCTTTTTGGGGTTCTTATACTATTAGAAATACTACGAGATAAGTTCATAGCAATTTAGTATTATCTATGAGACTATTTTTGTCTCTTTATTCTTTCGGTACTATAAGTGTGTGTGTGTTTCTTTTTTGTGTCCCTTTTTGTATATGCAGGGAGACGTAGGGGTTATTAGGGATACCGACGTTGAGCGGGGCGCCATATCGTCTACAACTAGGGTGCCAACCTCCGCGGCTAGGAAGGGTGAAACTAGGGCTGACTAGGGTAACTTAGCCATTGGCCCATTATTTGAATACTGAAGAGAACTAAAAAAAGTATTTTTTCCTCCCTTCATTTTTTTGTCCTCTACTACTCCTTCTTTTAGTCATTTTCACTAATGTTTTTAGTCATTGAATTAAAAGCTAAATTTTAGGGGTTATTCTTTTTTTGTGCTTCTGGTGTTATTATTGAATATATAATCCCACTGATTAATTTTGAGGTCTGTCATGGGCAAGATGAAAGGTATTTTTGGGTGGTCCTGTTCTGACATGGGTACCTGCCAATATCCGCTGGCCAGGTCCAGGGTGGAAAAGTACTTTGCTTTTCCCAAAGTGGACAAGGATTCTTCGATTGGAGGGAGGGGGTAAGAGTCCTTGACGGTACAGGCATCGAAATGGGGAATTCAGGATTTGACTTGATAACCCTGGCATGGTATGTGAAAAGAGATCCATGCAGTAATCTGAAGTGTGGCCTGCCGCATCCTTCACTTTTGGTGTGGGTGAAGGACACAAGGAAAGGTGTTGTTCCTGACCAGAAGCCTGCACTGACGACTCAGTGCTTGCAGTTTTTGAAACTTCAAAAGAGGAGGCAATAGAGCTGGAGGCTGTTTCGGCAAAGTAAGCCAAAACCTGTTTCTGATGCTCCGGCTTTAAAAACGATTTACCTACTCCCAGAAAAGGGAACCTTAAAGGCCTTCTTGTGCCAGACGATGATGCAGGCTCAACACATCCTGCCTTAGCTGCTATTGTGCTTTTGCCAAAACCAGCAGATGCACCACCACCACCATTAGTACCAGCTGCGCCCCCCCGCCCATGTACGCGGCCTCTTCCACCATACTTCCTCATGTTCGGGAAAATGTACCAAAAATACCAGCAGAGATATGGTACTGTATGAGGAGTGTACAGCTGTATAAGGTGTATCGAAAAATGTAAATCACCGTATATATTTTGTTAGTCACAGACGCTCTCCCAGTATGTATTTGACTGTAATTCAACCAGCAGATATACGCTCCTGTACCAGAAGTGTACAGCTATATATGTTTTGGGGGAAAATGTCATTCTCCGTATATTTGTTTCCGAAGTCACACACAGACGCTCCGCCAGTATGTGTTTGACCGTAATACAACCAGCAGATATACGGTACTGTTTGAGAAGCGGACAGCTCTATACCGTGTATGAAAAAATGGAAATGTCCGTATATGTATTTACAGAGACTCACACACACACACACACGCTGTCTCTGTATAGATGTGACAGTAATACAAACAGCAGACATACGATACTGTTTGAGAAGCGGACAGCGCTATACGGTGTATGGAAAAATGGAAATGTCTGTATATGTCTTTCCGGAGTCTCACACACACATGCTGCCTCTGTATAGATGTGACAGTAATCCAAACAGCAGATATACGATACTGTTTGAGAAGTGGACAGCTCTATACGGTGTATGGAAAAATGGAAATGTCCATTTATGTACTTCCGGAGTCTCACACACACACGCTGTTTCTGTATAGATGTGACAGTAATCCGAACAGCAGATATACAATACTGTTTCAGAAGCGGACAGCTCTATACGGTGTCTGGAAAAATGGAACTGTCCGCATTTGTATTTCCTGAGTCTCACACACACATGCTGTCTCTGCATAGATGTGACTGTAATGCGAACACCAGATATACGATACTATTTGAGAAGCGGACAGCTCTATACTGTGTATGGAAAAATGGAAATGTTTGTATATGTATTTACAGAGTCTCACACACACACGCTGTCTCTGTATAGATGTAACAATAATCCAAACAGCAGATATACGATACTGTTTGAGAAGCGGACAGCTCTATACGGCGTATGGAAAAATGGAAATGTCCGTATATGTTGTGAGGTAGCGCTGTCATTTACTTGGGGAATTCTCGCTTGGCAGTGAACAAAAACACATCCGGCACGGGTTTTCCATCAAACATAGCAGTCCATGCGGTTTATTCAACATCATAAACCGATAGAAGCAATCAACAACACTCCACATAAACAGCAGAGTGTCCATTATAGCTTCCCTCTGTAAACCCTGTGTTCACAGTTTGCTCAATGTCCAGCATACAGGCTCTCTTAGCCTCATTTATCTCACCCACGTCAGGGTCTCCACATGGTTCCGTCACTCATGCTGCAAACGTCCATATCCCTCCAGGGAACTTTCAGGCTCTGGCAGCCATTACACACAGCCACACACCGGCTGTTAGCCAGGAGACAATCCTGTGCACGGGACTTTCCGCTCTGGACCAACCAGGTCCCTGCATTCACCACATGTGACCTACCCTGGCCACATTATGTGGTCTATAGCCATGCCCACCGGGTCACGTGACTGTGACCTCATCACAGGTCCTTCACACACTCACATAGGCTTTTACTACAGGCGTTTTCAGGCACACCCCTGGGTGGGTTTGTAGGTAACCAGAACCCGCCCATCTCTCTAGTTACCTGGAGACTTCTCCCTTACATTTTGAAACAACACCTCAGCAAGGATATTGCTGATCACACATACACAAGTCTCCATCTCAAAGCCACCCACTTTGAGATACATAACCATCCTTCAGGATTCTGCCACTCATCCGTTCTCTTGGGACCTCCACACAGCGCCCCCTAGCGGACACATTGGTTACTACACCATATAGTATTTCCGGAGTCTCACACACGCTGTGGCCATAGATGTGACCATAATTCGAACAGCAGATATACGATACTGTTTGAGAAGCGGACAGCTCTATACGGTGTATGTAAAAATGGAAATGTCTGTATATGTATTTCTGGTGGCTCACACACACGCTGTCTCTGTATAGATGTGACCGTAATCCAAACAGCAGATATACAATACTGTTTGAGAAGCGGATAGCTGTATATGGTGTATGTATGGAAAAATTTAAATCTCTGTGTATCTTTTTACGGAGTCACACACATATAGCATGTATTTGTCTGTGATACCAGCCAGTACACGGTAGTGTGTGAGGAGCGTACACCTCTATACGGTGTGTGAAAAAATGAATGCTCAGTAACTGTGCAGAAAAAAGGATTAAAAGTATTTTTGCTTTGAAAAAAGCAATCTGCACAGCAGTGTGCACACAGCAATGCAGCTGTCAGGTAGCCTTATAAGGCAGCCTAATAACCACCAGCGCTGCTGCACACAAAAAAATCCTCCCCTGTCACTGCACACTAACTGTACAGTGAAAATCGCTATCAGCAGAAGCACAGATTTTTTTTTCTTTCCTGCCTAAACACTCTCCCTATTGAGAACGAGCAGCAGCAACCTCTCCCTATGCTAAGATCGGCAGAAGTAATATGGCGGTCGGCGTTCAGGGCTTTTATAGCCATTGTGATGCCACACAAAGCAAGCCAATCACTGCAATGCCCTTCTCTAAGATGGTGGTGCCTGCTGCCCTTGTCATTGCATTGCCCACAGTGTGCGTCCTTGATCATTGGCTGAGAAAAGGCGCTGGAAGCATTATCGGAAACCCAACTTTGGATCTCGAGTCGGCGACCTCATGGCCGACCTCATGCTATGGTCGGATTTCGATTGGCGAAACCCGACTTTAGCATTTGACCGACCCGTTTCGCTCAACTCTATTCTAGAGCATTAGTACATCCTGCAGCAAAAATATGATGAGTCCCATACTTTGGCTCTAAGACTCAGATGATTGCTTGTGAAGTCTGAGGTAAAGAAAGCTTTCCCTAAAATTGATGAAGAATTTATGCTCACCAGAGAATCAGTCAAGAAAGTGCATCTTCAGTTCCAGAATGGTTAGAAGAGTTGCTGCACTTGCTTAGGCCTGAACTGTTTCATGATGTTAAATCTGCTCTACATGGTACTGAACCAACTGTGCCAGACCCTGTATTTATTGACCACAGCTTAAAGGCGATTCATTTTTGAGCCAGTTATGCAGCAATGGTGAACTGTGCATAGAATTCTGGCGGCTCCTAAATAGTGATTACACTGACAGAGTATGTGCAAGCCACATTGCTTAGCAGGTCCAGAGGAACCCTGGCCTTAAACCTTTAACCCCCTTTATAGGCATTCTGAATCTACACTAACAGTAGGGTCTCCTGCGTAGCATTCTTTGGCTAGCTACTGGCAGGTGCAGCGAGCTGCTATAGAATAGTTGAATAGGTAGATCAAAACCAGAGAGGATAGATACAAGGCAAAAACAGGAGTTAATAAGAATGCCATGGAACCAGGGTCAGAAATGGGTATAAAACAAGCCTGGTCATACAACTTGGAAAAACAGGACACAAAGACCGGATTGATTGTTCAAGTAAGAATATGACAGACATTAAAAAATTCCATTTTCTTTGAATCTAGAGTTGCAGAGGTTACTTGCATCTAACGCGTGATGCCTGTAGGGACCCATAGGATTCTTTGAAGATGCTGTATCAGAAATAGTATGAGGTAGGTTTGGGGGGGGCTCATGTTACACATTTTGCATGTAAGCAATTAAATTTGGCATTTAAAAAATTATATTCTTATTGAAAAATGTATATATAAAGCAGCTTACAATGTCATAAAGACCTTGTCATAATTGATTCAAAAATCACATCTGAAAATAATAAACTTTGATGAGGTCTAAAACAATTTTCTATTTGTAGGTCTGTGAAAAGATGACTGTTATTCATTTAGTATTGATATGTACAGCATATATCACTAAGGAAAGAAGGAAAGAATAGGCTCTTCTGGGAGAAAATAAAGGTTTAAAAGCCGATAGAAATTTGCCCAACAAGCAGAACATCCAAGGAGTGTGTAAAACATGTTATTCAAAGGTGATATTCTCCTGTGATTGTTCTCTGATTCAATGCGTATTAAAACTTCAGCATTTCAGTCTTATCTTGTGGTAATAGTCTAGTGTCTGACCTTTAATGCACTATATCTAATATGACACTGGGTCAGCGCTTGCAGATGAATTGCCATACCGATAATTCATAAAAAATAATACCATTGTTAATGTAAACTGCTTCTGTCAGACGCTGAAATATATCATATTTAAAAAGGTCCATATAGGTTTTCCTTTTATTTTCAATTTACAATCTTTAAAAATCATTTAAAAAAGATTAACATTTTTTAAATCTTTTCTGTAAAATAAGTTTGTATAATGATATAACAGCGTCTTCTGTTAATTAGAAACATATTTAGGAAAATGTGTTTTTTTTTTTTTTTTCAAAAATTCCCCTATCTTTACCTGTGATGGTGACTGACACCACACTTAACCCATCACTGACTTAGGTGGAGAGAGGGTATATTAATCTCTTTTTAATATGTAAGGGTACCGTTATACTTAGCGATGCACCAGGGATCCCGACAACGATATGGATCGCTGGTGCATCGCTAAGTGGTCGCTAGTGAGCTGCCACACAGGCAGATCTCACCAGCGACATCGCTGGGGTCGGGGGTCGCTACTTACCTCTCAGACGCGGCGATCCTGACGTCCTCCCGCCCGCGTCCACGTGTCGCTCGTCGGTGCCACAGGAAACCCAGCAGGAAGCTGACGACGAGAAATGATCCAGGACCTTCTCGCGCGACCAGCGATAATCAGCAGGGGAGCCGGTCGGAGGTAAGTATCACATGTAGCGATATCGCTAGCAATATCGCTGCTACGTCACAAAATCGGTGACTTTACAGCGATCTTGTTAGCGATATCGCAGTGTGTAACGGGGGCTTTAGATAGCATACTTTTCTCATACCAATTTTATCTGTTTAGGTAGTATTGTAATGCAAATTTACCGGTGGTGTTGTAATTTATGCCAAGCATGAAGCAGAGGAAAATACAGATTTATGACAATGGGTGCTTCCCAATAGCTAAATCAGACACAACAGCTTTAGATTTAGGCTAATTTTTACTTTTTTGCAGATGAAAGAAAAATTATTAATTCATGGAAGCGCACTTTGAGTGAGGATCCTCTTGTGCATTCTGAAGTTTTATAACTTTTACCTTACTCTTCTTATACACTGCTCAAAAAAATAAAAGGAACACTTAAACAACAGAATATAACACCAAGTAAATCAAACTTCTGTGAAATCAAACTGTTCACTTAGGAAGCAACACTGATTGACAATCAATTTCACATGCTGTTGTGCAAATGGAACAGACAACAGATGGAAACTATTGGCAATTATCAAGACACCCTCAATAAAGGAGTGGTTCTGCAGGTGGGGACCACAGACCACATCTCAGTACCAATGCTTTCTGGCTGATGTTCTGGTCACTTTTGAACGTTGGTTGTGCTTTCACGCTTGTGGTAGCATGAGACAGACTCTACAACCCAAACAAGTGGCTCAGGTAGTGCAGTTCATCCAGGATGGTACATATATGCGAGCTGTGGCAAGAAGGTTGGAGGCGCTACTAGGAGACAGGCCAGTACACCAGGAGACGTGGAGGGGGCCGTAGGAGGGCAAAAACCCAGCAGCTGTACCACTACCTCTGCCTTTGTTCAAGGAGAAACAGGAGGAGCACTGCCAGAGCCCTGCAAAATGACCTTCAGCAGGCCACAAATGTGCATGTGCCTGCACAAACGGTTAGAAATCGACTCCATGAGGAGGGTCTGAGTGCCCGACGTCCACAGATGGGGGTTGTGCTCATAGCACAACACCATGCAGGATGCTTCGCATTTGCCACAGAACACCAGGATTGGCAAATTCACCACTGGCGCCCTGTGCTCTTTGCAGATGAAAGCAGGTAAAGCAGGTTCACACTGAGCACATGTGACAGACGTGACAGTCTGGAGATGATGTGGAAAGCAATCTGCTGCCTGCAACATCCTTCAGCATGACCGGTTTGGCAGTGGGTGAGTAATGGTGTGGGGTGGCATTTCTTTGGAGGGCCGCACAGCCCTCCATGTGTTTGCCAGAGGTAGCCTGACTGACATTAGGTACCGAGATCCTCAGACCCCTTGTGAGACCATACGCTGGTGCGGTTGGCCCTGAGTTTCTCCTAATGTGGGACAATGCCAGACCTCATGTGGCTGGAGTGTGTCAGCAGTTCCTGCAAGATGAAGGCATTGAAGCTATGGACTGGCCCACCCATTCCCCAGACCTGAATCTGATTGAGCATATCTGGGACATCATGTCTCGCTCCATCCAGCAACATCACGTTGCACCACAGACTGCCCAGGAGTTGGCAGATGCTTTAGTCCATGTCTGGGAGAGATCCCTCAGGAGACCATCCCCTGCCTCATTAGGAGCTTGCCCAAGTGTTGTAAGGAGGTTATGCAGGAACGTGGAGGCCACAGAATACTGAGAGGCACGTGGAGACCACACACAAAACTAAGCATCATTTAGACTTGTTTTAAAGGGAATCTGTCACCCTTTTTTTGCCCTATTAGCTACCGGCATAGACATCGGGGGCTTATCTGCAGCATTCTGTAATGCTGTAGATAAGCCACTGATGTAACCTGAAAGATAAGAAAAACACGTTATATTATACTCACTGAGGTGGGCGGTCTGGTCCAATGGGTATTGCGGTCCGGTCCGACGCCTCCCTTTTTCATGCGATGACGTCCTCTTCTCCCGTCCTGTAATGGCTCCGGCACAGGCGCATTGCTCTGCCCTGTTGAGGGCAGAGCAGAATTCTGCAGTGAGCAGGCGACAGACCTCTCGATGCCTGCGCACTGCAGGACTCTGCTCTGCCCTCAACAGGGCAGCAAGCGCCAGAGCCATTACAGGACGGGAGAAGAGGACATCATCGCATGAAGAAGGGAGGCGCCGGACGGAACAGCGACACCCATCGGACCGGACCTCCCACCTCGGTGAGTATAATATAACGTGTTTTTCTTCTCTTTCAGGTTACATCGGAGGCTTATCTACAGCATTACAAAATGCTGTAAATAAGCCCCCAATGTCTATGCCGGCAGCTAATAGGGCAAAAAAAAGGGTGACAGATTCCCTTTGAGGAGATTACATTCCACTTTAATTTTGTGTGTCACTCCAAATCCAGGCCTCCATTCGTTAATAAATTTGATTTCCATTGATGATTTTTGTGTGATTTTGTTGTCAGCACATTCAACTTTGCACAGAACAAAGTGCTCAATGAGAATATTTCATTCATTCAGATCTAGGATGTGTTATTTGAGTGTTCCCTTTATTTTGTTGAGCAGTGTATTAAACTTAAAAAGACTTTCCCTAGCAGAGGTGTATATACAATGTAAAAAGGTGCCCAAGAAGAAGTCAAAAAGCAAAACTTTGAGTTGGGTGAATTACATTCTGTTGTTTTTAATGAGATTTAACCCCTTAACGACCGCCAATATGCCTTTTAATGGCGGTTGTTAAGGGGCCTTATTGCTTGGAGCCACTTTTTAATGGCATTGAGGAATAAGAGAATAGTGATGCCCAGTGACTGCAATTCCAGCTGGTGTCAGTTGTACATGACAGCTAACATCCTGTGGTATCATTCCTGGCCGGTTTTGAAGCTGATCGGTGCCTATTAACCAGTTAAATAGAGTTGTCAATCATGACAGCTGTATTTAAATGGTTACAATTAGGTTACA
The DNA here is from genome assembly GCF_039654945.1 of Dendrobates tinctorius. NCBI lineage: Eukaryota > Metazoa > Chordata > Amphibia > Anura > Dendrobatidae > Dendrobates > Dendrobates tinctorius. Next base: position 6,226,393 of record NW_027361817.1, read on the forward strand.
AGACCCCCTTAGTAACCATCGGACCCCCGAAATGAGAATTGCGGGTCGCAATAGTTACCATGATACACTGAGGTCATGTGATGACCCCAGAGTATTGTGGCCTGTGATATCCAGCTATAAGTTGGGTCTCACAGGCACAGTCAGTGAGACACTGGCAGTCTCATGCACTGTAGTACACGAGTACTGCAGTGTATAAAATCAGTGATCGAACTCAAAATTATACATGTCCCACAATGGGGCTATGTTAAATAGAGAAAATAATTTACATAAAATATCTCCAAAAGTTAAAAAAAGCACACAAAAAAGCGCACACGAATCACAAAAATCCGTTTTGCCATACAAATGCAGCATTTGTGATACAACAAAAATAAACAAAAAAGTACATATAATTTGTATCTCCGTGTCCATAATGATCCACTTCATAAAACAGGCATGCTATTTATTATGTATGGTAAACAGTGTAAAAAAATAATTAAAAAAATGTCAATAATGTTGCTTTTCAACATACTACTCACATAAAAGTTAATAAAGAAGCAATCAAAAAGTAGTATGTAAAAAAAATGGCAGAAGTGAAAACGCCAAACCGACCATCAAAAACAAGCCCTAATATAGCTCGTTCGGCAAAAAATTAAAAAGTTAAAGCTCTCAGAATATGGTGAAGCAAGAACAAATTCATTTTTGTAAAATATTGTTCTTAGTGTGTAAAAATAGAAAAATTTAAAAAAATATAGAGATCTGGTATTATAGTAATCATACCTACCCAATGAACAAATTGGTCATATCACTTTTAATGCACAGTGGACAGCCTAAAAAAAACAATAATTGAATTGCTGAGTTTTGTTCATCTTGTGTTTGAAAAATCTGAATAAAAAGCGATCAAAAAATACAATATGCCCCAAAATGGTACGGAAAAAATCTGCAACTCGTTCCGCAAAAAGTAAGCCCTCATACAGCTTTGTTCATGAGAAAGATAAAAAAGTTACAGCTCTCAGAATTTGAAGATGAAAAATTCAGCTTTTTATAAAAGTATTTGTTCAAAAATAGCATAAAAGCCATCCCATTGTCAACAAGGTGACTCTGATCGGGACAGTCCTACACAACGTATTACTGAGAACTCTGTTTTATTTAGATCACTTTTGCTTTTTACTTGTTTAGTTACAGCAGGGTTTTTGCTCATTTTCTTGTAGGTTTTGTATGCTTTATGGCCAATGTGAACATGCGTTTATGTGCTGCATGTATACCAACTCAAACTCAATTTTTGTGTTTTTTTTTCTTTGTATTTTTGCATTCTGTGCAAGCTGGGGTGTGGCCTCCCTTTCCTGAGCTGGAAATTACATTTAAATTCTTGTCAACTGGTTGGGCCCAGGTCCTTTTGTCTGCCTTTATTCGCACACTGAGGTCAATTTTGACACATGGTAAGGCTTTTAATATTAGACAGTCTAGGACTGCCTTAATCAGAGTCAACTTGTCGACGGTGGGATTGCTTTTATGCTATTTTTTGAACAAAAACAGTATTACTAAGAACTCTGCTATTTAGATGCACTTTTGTTTCTTTTTGTCATCTGCAGAAGGTCCAGGTACTAGATGCGCAGAGGAAGGTAGGATATACCATAAACCCAAAGAAGTGTGCCATGAGGAAAGAAGAGGTAAAATACTATATCATCGGAATGAGTGAAATAAAGCCACAAGTGAATAGTGTATAAGCAATCCAAAATTGGCCTCAACTAGTAATGAGTGAACGTGCTCTTTACCTGAGATTTCTGAGCATGCTCGGGTGTTCTCCAAGTATTTTGGGCGTGCTCGGAAATTATGTCTGACTCACCATAGCTGCATGATTTGCGACTGATAGACAGCCTGAATACATGCAGAGATTGCCTGTTTGTTAGGTAATCCCAACATGTATTCAGGCTGTTTAGCAGATGCAAATCATGCAGCTATGGGGACTCAGAAACATGTTTCGAGCATGCCCAAAATACTTGGCGAATACCAGAGCATACTCGGAAATCTCGAGTAACAAACACGTTCGCTCATCACTAGCCTCAATCAATCTTCAAGAAATAGGTTAGGGCATTTTTGGTAATTGTGGGGTATTATCTGCGATTTATCCAGAATTTTGCCATGGTAGCCGCACCCCTAAGTGACCTTCTTAAAGACATGAAGACGTTGATGACCAAGACAGACACTTGTCAAGCCGTATCTTTCCTTCCTTGCATTTACACCCTTCTGGCGAGCGGTTTGGTGCAGCATGGACCAGGCAGTCCATCAATTATCCTGCAGGACCTGAAAGACGGAGGACCTGTGATGACATCAACATCACATTATGATCCACATGACCGACCAACCCCTGAACCCGGAAGCGGGGATGGCAAATGGCGTACATTAAGCACAGCAGGTTCTGCAAACGTGGTTATGCTGGTAGCATAACTACAGCAGGTTAGTGTACTTTGCTCTTAACCTCCTCCATTTGACAACCGGGTATCACACCAGGAGTTCCCACTCCTCTTCCCTATTTTGTTTTTATTATAGGGGCTAGGCTTTTTTGTGAAGAGCTGCTGAGTAGGTGGAAGGTTGTTCACCATATTGTCACCCCAGGGTGTGGTTTAGGAGGTTAATAGGCAGCCTTCAGAGTCATTCAGGGTGGATATGCCTAGAGGTGAGAGCGTTGTTTATGCTAAAACTTAGTTGAACACTGTTGTTGTTGGACTGTGGTACTTGTTATCTTTTGCTTTACCATTGTGATAGCAAGACCATGTTTATTTTGATGAAATTTGCACTGGTTTATAATGTGCTTTTTAATAAACCAGCAAAACATGCAAAAGAGAGACGCTCCTGTGTCTACCTCTATGAGCAGCCTTGTGAAACATTTCTTATTTTTGTTTTGTTATTGATTATTGTTTGATTTATTATTCCTCCTATTGGTCCATTTATTTCACCATCTATAACTTCTTTTTATTACTCCTTGGGGTGATGTATTTGGCTAAGTATTTTATATGAGGAATATATATATATTTTTCTCTTTTTGCCTGCTCACCATTCTTTTGCATGTCATGCCTTCTATGATTTTAATTGGTTTTAATATGTGTCTCTTTTGGCAATTTTTGTCATAATAAAGCCTTTTTTAATTTATTATTCATGCTTTGTGTGCACTGTTTTGCTGTCTTTTCTCTGCTTTTGTACATAGCCTTGTGAGCTCATCCACCACAATTGCTATTGTGTAATCTATCTATGCATTTTGCCTCGAGCCATGTAATGATATTATGAACATTTACATTGCACATCTTTTAACAACCACTTTGATAAACACCCATAATATTCTTAGAAAGGGTGATAATGACTTTCTATAATATAGCCCAGTAAATGCATTTGAGCCACTAATGAGACTATTAATATTATATTCTAAAATAATGTTTTAACTTGTGAGAATTTGCAAAGGGGCATTGCATCTTATAAGAGAAGACACAACAAAAAAAGCAATCAATAAGGGATTAACTACTGTAAGTTAGATTGTGGCTGGTTGCTTAAGAATTGACTTTGATAATATATGCAACCCCTTGGTTCTATCCTGTGGAATCAATAGAACAAAGAGAGACTTAAACTTTGTTAGATTTAATTAGCCTTGATAAGAAAGATGAAATTCAGCATGATGCAATGCAGCGCTGTACGGAGATTTTAGAAAATCTTCCTATTATAGGAAAATGCCACGCTGACAATTGTGCTCACAAACACAATGTATCTTAACTTTTTGATGATTAGTGCAACTTTTTCACTGTGCAACATTTCAGCAGAGTTCCATGAAGCACTTTTCTGAATATATATATATATATATATATATATATATATATATATATATATATATATATATATATATATACAGTGGGGCAAAAAAGTATTTAGTCAGTCAGCAATAGTGCAAGTTCCACCACTTAAAAAGATGAGAGGCGTCTGTAATTTACATCATAGGTAGACCTCAACTATGGGAGACAAACTGAGAAAAAAAAATCCAGAAAATCACATTGTCTGTTTTTTTTTCATTTTATTTGCATATTATGGTGGAGAATAAGTATTTGGTCAGAAACAAGCAATCAAGATTTCTGGCTCTCACAGACCTGTAACTTCTTCTTTAAGAGTCTCCTCTTTCCTCCACTCATTACCTGTAGTAATGGCACCTGTTTAAACTTGTTATCAGTATAAAAAGACACCTGTGCACACCCTCAAACAGTCTGACTCCAAACTCCACTATGGTGAAGACCAAAGAGCTGTCAAAGGACACCAGAAACAAAATTGTAGCCCTGCACCAGGCTGGGAAGACTGAATCTGCAATAGCCAACCAGCTTGGAGTGAAGAAATCAACTGTGGGAGCAATAATTAGAAAATGGAAGACATACAAGACCACTGATAATCTCCCTCGATCTGGTGCTCCACGCAAAATCCCACCCCGTGGGGTCAGAATGATCACAAGAACGGTGAGCAAAAATACCAGAACCACGCAGGGGGACCTAGTGAATGAACTGCAGAGAGCTGGGACCAATGTAACAAGGCCTACCATAAGTAACACACTATGCCACCATGGACTCAGATCCTGAAGTGCCAGACGTGTCCCACTGCTTAAGCCTGTACATGTCCGGGCCCGTCTGAAGTTTGCTAGAGAGCATTTGGATGATCCAGAGGAGTTTTGGGAGAATGTCCTATGGTCTGATGAAACCAAACTGGAACTGTTTGGTAGAAACACAACTTGTCGTGTTTGGAGGAAAAAGAATACTGAGTTGCATCCATCAAACACCATACCTACTGTAAAGCATGGTGGTGGAAACATCATGCTTTGGGGCTGTTTCTCTGCAAAGGGGCCAGGACGACTGATCCGGGTACATGAAAGAATGAATGGGGCCATGTATCGTGAGATTTTGAGTGCAAACCTCCTTCCATCAGCAAGGGCATTGATGATGAAACGTGGCTGGGTCTTTCAACATGACAATGATCCAAAGCACACCGCCAGGGCAACGAAGGAGTGGCTTCGTAAGAAGCATTTCAAGGTCCTGGAGTGGCCTAGCCAGTCTCCAGATCTCAACCCTATAGAAAACCTTTGGAGGGAGTTGAAAGTCTGTGTTGCCAAGCGAAAAGCCAAAAACATCACTGCTCTAGAGGAGATCTGCATGGAGGAATGGGCCAACATACCAACAACAGTGTGTGGCAACCTTGTGAAGACTTACAGAAAATGTTTGACCTCTGTCATTGCCAACAAAGGATATATCACAAAGTATTGAGATGAAATTTTGTTTCTGACCAAATACTTATTTTCCACCATAATATGCAAATAAAATGAAAAAAAAAACAGACAATGTGATTTTCTGGATTTTTTTTTCTCAGTTTGTCTCCCATAGTTGAGGTCTACCTATGATGTAAATTACAGACGCCTCTCATCTTTTTAAGTGGTGGAACTTGCACTATTGCTGACTGACTAAATACTTTTTTGCCCCACTGTATATATATATATATATTATGTGTGTATAAATATATATATATATATATATGTGTGTGTGTGTGTGCGTATGTGTGTGTAAGGCATCGGGTTCCTTCCTCTGCACAGGAAGAATCTCGAGCCTTGCCTTCTGCTGTCTCCCATTCAGTTCCGACCACAGAGGAGGATGCTCAGCAGAGACGTCAATCACGGCGTCTTGCTCAGGCTATTGCTGTCTGTTTGGTTATGGCAGCCACCCTTGGTTCAGCTATAGTAACCTGCACTAGCCAGCAGCGAGCAGCTTTTTGGAGTAAGTCCTTCTTTCGACCTACTGAGCATGCCTGTGGGACGACCTCTCACTGGAGGCCAGAGGTCACATGTTCAGGTCCTGTTGCTGCTCTGATTGGACCACTGGGAAGGTCCCGGAAGGCTGCAAGTATAAAAGGTTTGCATGGCCACCCAGCCATGCGCTAGTATAGAATGATATTCGTGTATGTGTGGATATATGTTTGATATCTGGTGAATGACTCATTAAGATCCTCTCCCTAGTGTTGTTGCATGCGTTGGGTGATTGAGTAACTAACGCCAGACTGTGCCATCCAGTACAAGGCACAATAGTACTGCGCCTACAGCAGCATCTGTCAGAGCAGTACCGTGCGCAAATAATGCGCTTTCCTGGCCCGAGCTTAGGGTGGTTAGTGGCGTCCGCCAGAGCGGCGCTGTACGCACATAGTGCGTTGTTTTAGGTTGTTTTCCCTGGCATCGCAGTTGTGGCACCGATGCTAGTGGGTCTAGAGGGACTCTATCCCCTTCTCCTTGGGGCACGGTCTTGTGACCAAAACATTAGGGTTCTCTCTGCGGTACTGCGGCCCTGTGACGCAACAGTGTTCGCCTCATACATACCTTGTGAAGTTAACCCGCGTGTGTTTATGTTATACCACCATACTGTTCGTCCTTACTCAGCAGCAGGTTCCATCTCTGCACAGTGGACACCGAGCAGCGAACGCAACTCATATCTCCCTTTATATTATTTGGTGTGCTCCGCCAGCCCTAACAATATCTGTGTGCAAATTGCCTCTTCACAGAAGAGGGCTTGATTTCCAGTGCCACCTATTATAAGAAATATCAATCCTAAAAGTCACTATCGACTCTTTAATAAGCCTTGCCACATGACATGATAATAGTCTGAAGTTCCAGAATAGCAGAAACCCCCAGCAAGTGGCCACATCTTACAAACAATGCTCCTCAACTATGGGTATTTTGAGCATTTTTACCTTTCAGGTGCTTAATGAAACTTTATAACATTTAAATGTGAAAACAAAATATAATGTCTTTTTCCAGTAAAATGTTTTACCACAAAAATTTGTAATTTTCACAAGGGGTAATCGTAGAAAATTGATCATAAATACACAGTATCCTCCAAACACAGTGATATCCCATATGTTTTCAAAAACCTATATTTAGACACATAGCAGAGCGCTGAAAGCAATCAGTGCTCATTGATTTTTTTTATCAATAGTCTAACGTGGCACAGCTGTGTCGGTGCACAAAAGAAGGTTCCCACACCAGTATAGAATAATCAAAAAATTTTTGGCACTCAACTCGTTGCAAAGATGAAGAATTTTTATTTGCAGTCACAAATATAGACGTTTCGGCTGTATCAACTAGCCTTCATCAGTAAACTGCAAAGTCGACAAAAGTATATACAATATACAATCAGAAACTACAGAAAATCAATCAATGAAGATATCAATAAGAGAAGAAACAAGTATTGATATGTGCACAAGTGGAAGGGAGGATGGAACAAGGTATTAAGGAAATATGGCTCATGGAAGGAAAAGAAACAGAAATACACATAAAAGTAAAGGAAAAGACATCAAACCTACCAAGACTGCTCCTATCTCTATAATTTTCCGGACATCTATGATGAGACAAGGTTTAAATCAATAAAATGATCCTGTTAAGAAGTAATCAATGGAGTCTATAACTGTAGAATATATATATATACTCACTATATTGTATGACCAATAGTAAATTAGGTGCTATTGGAGGTGATACCATCCACCATGTAAGAACTGGTATATAAACCTGGTTCAAAAAAATATATATATGTGTCTGTGAGCAAACATTACAGTAGTGTGGGAATATTACAATGTATGACGATACTGGAACTAACCTGTAGATTTCAAAGAGAAGGGGTAGTAGAGAAATATTCCAAACGAGATCATATACAGGATCTAACATGGACACAGTATACCATTAGAATTTATTTAACCTTGGGCGTTATAATGTATATCATGTTGAGATTTACTCACTATTAGATCTGTGACTTTGAAAAGCTCCAAAGGTTGCACCAACCAGAAGTTGGCATAAACATCCTATGGCTATACCTGAAGGGAATTGTCCCAAAGGGGATTACTTGTGGGATCTAACATAAAGAAAAATGCAATCAATCATAATAATAGGCTCTGGGGCTCCCTATCCTGGTTATCAGGTATATCCTAATGAGCTTACACTCACTGTTAAATCCTGTGATACACAGAAAACCTCAATTTTGCACTGTAAGAACAGCAGCTGGCTGTAGTTTCAAATGTCTGTCTGTAGGGACAATGAGGGGTTAAAACTGATAGAGTACTAATGGAACATTTGCAGACCAATGAAGTCAGCTTGCTTACCATTGGTGGGTGGCAGCAGGACCTATTTAAACGCGGCATCCACCGCTGGTGTGGCAGGTGACTCAGACTAGAATCACTATGATTTAAGTAGGGAGTAGGCGGGACTACTGCTGGAGTGATAGAGCCGTGTTCCAGGAAGTGACGTTCTGGCTGCTTCACTAGCTTGTGAGGAGGAGATTGTTGTCCTGAGTAACCAGGAAGAGTCATAGGAAGTGACGCTGTAGTAAACAATGTCACTATGGAAGCCTGTTAGGGAGGGGAGAATGAAAGCCTTACTATCTGGTGCTTATATCAGAAGTAGCACTGGACAAGAGCCCTATGTATTGTTATATAAAGGGTCCTAAAATCACCCTATAGGGAATTGCATATATCTCTGCTGTTATATATAACGTGCCACATTTATGTGTAGGGCTCCCTATAGTGGGGGATGAATAGAAGGCCACAGGTAAAAAAGAAAGAAAAAAAAAGAAAAAAGATCATGAAAAACATGCAGAGAATACCATTCTCAGAGAATAAAAGCAGACGGGAGGTATAAGTGAGCCTGTGGGAAACGGGGAGGGGAAGTCCAAGGGGAGAACAACATCAGGAAGGTGACATTTGCGTGACGGTCAGTATAGGCGACTCTGTAAAGATAAGACAATATGTTAGATATCACATATCCGAAACACGCTAATTCCATGAAAAAAAACAATCTAGTTTTGCTGACCATAGGGTCAGAGACAATGCGTTCTACCCTCCTGAACTGTGATGAGGGTATTGATCTCTTTGTAGAGAGGGGGTGCAAACTTCTGTAATGTAACAAACTGTTACGATCCGTGGTTTTGACAAAAAGATCAGTGCTCAGTAGTCCCTCTTCACTCTTTATGACCTTCGTGTCTAAGATCAATACCCTCATAACAGTTCAGGAGGGTAGAACGCATTGTCTCTGACCCTGTGGTCAGCAAAACTAGATTAAATGAAATGTACACGAAATTTCAGGCAAGAGGCTATCCGCCTGACCTATTGGACCATGCACTCCAACCTCCAACTGCCACTCGTAGTACAGTAATGGGACGGATACCATTTTTCCATACATTTCACCCATATGCAAACATCATACACCGTTCCATACGGAAATATTGGGGCATTTTGAGGGAGGCTCATCCGGAGGTTGTAGAATTTCACCAGAATTTTTTACCTTGCTATAAATGCCCTAAAAACATTGGAGACACTCTCATCAAGGCAGACATGGGCTCAGGAGTTGGAGTTACAACACAGAGATTTCTCTCTACACCTAAAACGGGTACTTACCCATGCCTACACTGTAACAAGTGTAGTAACGTGTTGAAAGGTGATCATTTTTATCACCCTCACTCAGGCAAGCAGTATAAAATCAAAGACTTCACTACATGTGACACCACACATGTAGTATATCAGATCAAATGCCCATGCGGACTTCTTTATACCGGGGAAACTACCCAACCGATTAAAGATCGTATCAGCAAGCACAAGTCCACGATCAGATGTGGGAATACTTTACTGCCATTACCACATCATTTTATTACGGCTGGACACACTATTCCACAGTTGAGATTTTCAGTCATCGAACATGTCCCCCCTCCCCGGCGGGGTGGCAACCGCATCCAAATTCTGAAACAGAGAGAGGCCTTTTGGATGCATGAATTACAGACACTGACACCAAAGGGCCTCAATAGAGATTATGATCTATTGGCGTTTATTTAACAGAAGGTTTCCGTATTATGTGTCTGGCTTTTCTAATTTACTCATTTCCATACAATATGATGTCATTGTACTATATATGTGGATATTTTCTAGCAAATATCTTTTGAGGCACATTGGTTTCTTTCATGGAATTAGCGTGTTTCGGATATGTGATATCTAACATATTGTCTTATCTTTACAGAGTCGCCTATACTGACCGTCACGCAAATGTCACCTTCCTGATGTTGTTCTCCCCTTGGACTTCCCCTCCCCATTTCCCACAGGCTCACTTATACCTCCCGTCTGCTTTTATTCTCTGAGAATGGTATTCTCTGCATGTTTTTCATGATCTTTTTTCTTTTCTTTTTTTTTCTCTCTTTCTCCCTGTGGCCTTCTATTCATTCTCCACTAGAGGGAGCCCTACACATAAATGTGGGCACGTTATATATAACAGCAGAGATATATGCAATTCCCTATAGGGCGATTTTAGGACCCTTTATATAACAATACATAGGGCGCTTGTCCAGTGCTACTTCTGATATAAGCACCAGATAGTAAGGCTTTCATTCTCCCCTCCCTAACAGGCTTCCATAGTGACATTGTTTACTACAGCGTCACTTCCTATGACTCTTCCTGGTTACTCAGGACAACAATCTCCTCCTCACAAGCTAGTGAAGCAGCCAGAACGTCACTTCCTGGAACACGGCTCTGTCACTCCAGCAGTAGTCCCGCCTACTCCCTACTTAAATCACAGTGATTCTAATCTGAGTAACCTGCCACACCAGCGGTGGATGCCGCGTTTGCACAGGTCCTGCTGCCACCCACCAATGGTAAGCAAGCTGACTTCATTAGTCTGCAAGAGTTCCATTAGTACTCTATTAGTTTTAACCCCTCATTGTCCCTACAGACAGACATTGGAAACTACAGCCAGCTGCTGTTCTTACAGCGCAAAATTGGGGTTTTCTATGAATCACAGGATTTAACAGTAATTATAAGCTTATTAAGATATACCTGATAACCAGGATAGGGAGCCCCAGAGCCTATTATTATGATTGACTGCATTTTCCTTTATGTTAGATCCCACAAGTAATCCCCTTTGGGACAATTCCCTTCAGGCATAGCCATAGGATGTTTATGCCAACTTCTGGTTGGTGCAACCTTTGGAGCTTTTCAAAGTCACAGATCTAATAGTGAGTAAATCTCAACATGATATACATTATAACGCCCAAGGTTAAATAAATTCTAATGGTATACTGTGTCCATGTTAGATCCTGTATATGATCTCGTTTGGAATATTTCTCTACTACCCCTTCTCTTTGAAATCTACAGGTTAGTTCCAGTATCGTCATACATTGTAATATTCCCACACTACTGTAATGTTTGCTCACAGACACATATATATTTTTTTTTGAACCAGGTTTATATACCAGTTCTTACATGGTGGATGGTATCACCTCCAATAGCACCTAATTTACTATTGGTCATACAATATAGTGAGTATATATATTCTACAGTTATAGACTCCATTGATTACTTCTTAACAGGATCATTCTATTGATTTAAACCTTGTCTCACCATAGATGTCCAGAAAATTATAGAGATTGGAGCAGTCTTGGTAGGTTTGATGTCTTTTCCATTACTTTTATGTGTATTTCTGTTTCTTTTCCTTCCATGAGCCATATTTCCTTAATACCTTGTTCCGTCCTCCCTACCACTTGTGCACATATCAATACTTGTTTCTTCTGTTATTGATATCTTCATTGATTGATTAGCTATAGTTTCTGATTATATAATTGTATATACTTTTGTCGACTTTGCAGTTTACTGATGAAGGCTAGTTGATACAGCCGAAACGTCTATATTTTTGACTGCAAATAAAAATTCTTCATCTTTGCAACGAGTTGAGTGCCAAAATTTTTTTGATCATTGTTTTTTTTAGCACCTATTTGTACACCATGTTGTATTTAAGGAGCCCCTGAAGTACAAAAAAAAGGAGAAATTGAGAAATGAAAAAAGGTAGTCAGCTTACCCAAATTTCTGTGGGTAGTAACCAGACCAACTCCTTGCACCAGATCCAGGCAGAACAACCAGAAAATGCAACAAAAAGGAAAAATCAAGTGCAGAGTGGAAAGATAAAAAAAACTTTATTCACTATTACTTAAAAAGGAAAAACATTTTCCATGTGTTTATACAGGCAGATACATCTCTATGGTAGACAGATCAACTTGTTTCAATGTGAGTTTTTGTCAAGATCTCGACAAAGACTTATGTTGAAACGTGTTGATCTGCCTCACATGGAGCTGTATCTGCCTGTATAAACACATGGAAAATGTTTTTCCTTTTTAAGTGACTAGTCAAAAAAGCAGAAACATCCACAAAAGATTTATTTTAAAAACTAATTCCCCCAAGGAATTCATCTAGGGGAGTCATGAGCACTTTTAACTCACAAACTGCATCACAGAATTTATAGGATTGGGAATGAAAATGAAAAAATTAAGGTTTTTCCACCAAAATGTTGTTTCAGCCTCATTTTTTTAATTAACACAAGCAATAGTAGAAGAAAATGGACAACATAGGTTGTTACACAATTTTTGAATTGAAGCAGAGGAATAGTTGCACTCCAGCTGGCAACTCCGATGCCTGCACACACACAAGACCCCCGGCAGGTCCGCACAGACCACCGGCAGCCGGCACAGGTCCCCGGCAGCCAGAACAGACCACCGACAGCCGGCATAGCCCCCCGAGAGGCCCGTGCAGACCACCGGCAGCCGGCAGAGGCCCCCGGCAGCCGGCATAGGCCCCCGACAGGCCTGTACAGACCCCCGAGAGGCCCGTACAGACCACCGGCAGCCAGCACAGGCCCCCGGCAGCCAGCACAGACCACGGACAGCCGGCACAGGCCCCCGAAAGGCCCATACAGACCGCCAGCACAGGCCCCTGACAGGCCTGTACAGACCCCCGAGAGGCCCGTACAGACCACCGGCAGCCGGCACAGACCACCGACAGCTGGAACAGGCCCCCGACTGGCCTGTACAGACCCCCGACAGGCCCGTACAGACCCCCGACAGTCGGCACAGACCCCCCCACAGTCGGCACAGACTGCACATCATGATGCGCACAGACCGCGCATCATGATGGCATCATTTCAGCAGCCAATCACAGCCACAACACTGGCTCATTGCATTATGGGGACTTCCAATACCGGTATCCGATATTGAAAAAATATCGGTACTCGGTATCGGAATTCCGATACAGCGAATATCGGCCGATACCCGATATTTGCAGTATCGGAATGCTCAACACTGGTGATGAGTATAAATATGGCCTTATTGTAGAGTAATAATGTCCGTTTTCTGGTCGGCTGTTTAATATTACCATCTTTATATGGGAATTATGCATACAATCCAGGTCCATGTACACATGGTTGCGTTTTTTGCATGCAACTTTTGTATTATTAGCTCTGTCAAGTGGTTGTTATATATCTTAGATATATTGGATGTTTTTTCTTAAATTAGATAGGATAAAGGTTGAATTTGATGTGAAATTTTTTCCTCATATTAGCTGATTTTCCATTTGTAAGCTTTCTTGGGTATGAGATAGTAGGGTGATATTGTACGGTTTTTAGCTATCCGTTGTAGTAAAATATAAAGGGTGTTTGAAGAAGTTGCTTTTTCAGTCCCAAAAGAAGTCTTCTAAAAAAGAGGGTTTTTCTGTTATGAGAGGAAGAAAAGGTTTTTTTTTCCCCTAAGGAATTTTTTTGTAGAGAATTTTTGGAATAGAATCTTCCTGTGCAATTTTGATGGTTGTTCTTTTTGATATGTTTTAGAATGCGATTATCTCTCGATGTAACTAAATGTTTTTTACCGCCTAGGTGGTGTGTCTGAATTCATGTTTTCTATTTGTTTGTGTGTATCTCCACATGTTTTTAATTTCACTTAAGTCACTTAGACAGCAGCTGCGGAGGGAAGTGTTTCCTATTTGAACTCGTCACTTCCTTACAGTGTTTGACCCGTTGAAGCGCTCGCATAGCGCGAAACGGCCATTGTCAGCTTTTGAACACACCTTTTGTCACTCCCCCCCGACCTGACATGTTATTTATATGTCAATAAATTGGTGATTGAATTATCTCGATGAGTGCGACTATTCCTCTGCTTAGATTCAAGGATTGATTACTACGAAGTCTGGCACCCAGGATCCTCAGCTGTTGGTCTTTTGTTTGCCGCACATCACCAGCGATTTCAAGGTAACAGCAGTGCAGTCCGCACTTTCTCTTGTGAGATTTATTATTGTTACACAATTTTTACCTAATGTTGAAATGCCCCATATATTGTTGAACAATACCATTTGAGCACACAGAGGAAATCAGATGGGAAGAACACTGGCTTCTGGAGTGCAGATTTTGTTTGAATAGATTCTGGGCACCATTAACAGAGCACCTGAGGTGCCAGAACAGCAGAAAGTTCCCACAAGTGACCTCATTTTGGAAACCTCAGTGCTCAAGAACTTTGGAACATTTCTAAGGGTCTAGTTAATAGCTTGAACCCACAGCTCTCTCGCCGAAGTTAATAATGTTGGGCTTTAGTGCTAAAGTGTAATTTTTTTATTAGCTGCAATTTTTAACTTCACACAAGGGTAATGTGAGGGTAAAAAAGTAAGACAAAAATGGACCCCATAAATTATTGTGCAATTTCTTGAGAATACCTTGATACCTCATACACCATTATAAAATGCTGTTTGGTCTTACTGCAGGGCTTGGAAGGAAGACGTGCTATATGGTCTTTGGAGTGCAGATTCTGCTATAATAGTTTGCGGGTGACAATTCGAGAGCCCCTAATGTGCCAGAACAGCATTAAGCCACTAAAAGTGACCCCATGTTTGAAATTAAACCTCTCCCAGTAAATTCATGTATAGCTGCAGTCATTATTTTGGCAAAACAGTTCTATTCAGTCTACACTATCCACTCCATGTAGTTTTCATAAATAATTGCATAAATGACTTAATAGTATCCATATATTGTGCCCAGATTGTGCTAAAGGAGACATGCCACCAGTAAACTGTTAAGTGAGTTTTCTCGACTTGATCTTTGCCAATCAGGTGGATGCTAGATTTAGCCACACTGGAGAGCTCAGAAAGGAGGGGGCATCTGAATTTTAGATTGCAGAATTCTCTGGCTTTTATTTGGGAGTTGGGGGTTATATTGTTTATTCACAGCCTTTGTCCTAGTGTTGTGAAGACCCTCCCTACATTTTTATTGACAGATAATTTACCTGAGTGAGGACTTGGGGTTTTCTTAGATAAGTTGAAGTTTTTATTAGTAACATTTTGTAGTACATCACATTTTTGATGACTTTCAGTATACAGCTAAGATCACATTTAGCTTGTGTTCTATGCAGAGAACTAACATTGGAGTTTCTGTCTAAATTACCAAAATTTAGTTAGGGAAGCTGGAAGAACAAAAAATTAGGGTCTTATCCCATGATTGAGAATACCAGGGTGCCAGAAGGTGATCACCTAACTAGGTTGTGTGATACACAACCACTTCAATAGCTTAAAATATCAGCTGTCATGTTCCAGGTTGGATCTGACAGATTAAATGCACAAAGTAACCTTTTTTTTCTTTGGCTGTGTCAAAGGTGGTTTTGACCATTAGGGTCATTGCACTGTGATGGTTTCAGTTTTAGTTTTCCCCCCGGTGGCCATTAGGGTCATTGCACTCTGGTTTCCTTAGTTTGTGCATGTGATTATGTAACAGGTGTGATTGCTCTATAAAAGAGTGTCAGGTGTGTAAATCACGGTTGGTGATAGTTCCTCATTTGCAAGCAAGCCTGGGTGAAGAATGGAGCTGAAGGAGAGTCACGGGCAGCTCAGTGAGAGTCCTGGAGTAGCAGCTATGGTGTCTGCAAGGAGGGCTGGCATGGCTTGGTGGAGTGTCGGCTAAGGTGTCTGCAAGGAGGGTTGGCATTGCTTGGTGGAGTGGCAGCTATGGTGTAGAGCTACACTCAGGATGCTGGATTCGGTTGCTGGAAAGCTGGACTCAAAATGTTGGACTCTGGCAGAAAAGCTGGACTCATTTGCTGGACTCTGTTTCTGGACAGCTGCACGCAGGTGGTGGACTCTGTTTGCTCCAAGGCTGCACTATGGTGTTGGATCTGGTCGGAGGAAAAGATGCACGCAGGTGGTGGGCTCTGTTGCTGGAAGCGTAAGCAACAGAGCAAAGCTAAGTGGTGTTTCCCCTGTTTTGTCACTTTTCCTTATGTGTGTTTAGTGCAGTAGTGGGATTAGTTTCCGCACCGACCATTTCCCTAGTGAGGGTTTAGGTGCAGGGCGAGTCAGGGTTTTTAGGTTCCTGATCGTCGCCCGGTGCGGAACCGGCCTAGGGAACGTTAGGAGTGTAGAGACACTGACTCAGGGGAGTGCAGGAGGTCTCCACGTCCCCATTCCCTATCGCAGGTCCACCATTGTTATTGTTACCCAGGTTTTCCCTATCCCCTGTGTCTTGTATTAGTTACCGGTCTGCTGGCCATGTCACACAGGACAATTACACGTGCCGCGTCCTGTTGTATCAGTTACCGGCCTGCTGGCTGTGTCACACAGGATGGGGCACATGACATCAGCTCTTGCAAGCCCATGGATAGAATTAGATGATCTGCAACTCTATTGTGATTGATTCATTCTGGGGTTTAATCTGAATCACAGTTTTTTTGATTTATAAAACAGTAATGCAATAGTGAGTTAACTGTGCTGTTATTGATAGGAAATTGGAGAATCCAGGAGGTCAAAATTTTTTCTTAGTAGTTTTTTGTTAAAGCATTTCAAAATCATCTGATGTCTTCATCGGGACAAGCCACATATACAAATAACAACTGCAAGTACAAATTAAATAGAATATCTACTGTAATGCAGCGGTACCACCCTATGCAGTGATGTGGCAGTGACCCAGCAAAGTTAAAAACAAAAAAGTCTCTTTATTGTTCAACTCAGCAAAACTCAGCACATGATATCCTCCAGATCACAGCTGGGCACATATCCTCTGGAGTAAAGTCACTAAACACACCAGTCCACCTCTGAACAGTTGCCGTGGGTGACTGCACCACTGTGTTAATGTGCTACTCACAACTTTACACAGTACACAATTTCCTTTAGTTTACAGTCACTAAACACACCAAAATGGCAGCTGGAAGCTGTGAATTCCAACTGAGATCTCGGCAGCCGAGATGAAAGGAGTATAGAACGTGCGGGGCTCTGGGCTTTTGCAAAATGACAGGAGAGCACCCACATCACCAAACAACTTGTCATACCATTGCCCGACTCCTGCCTCCACCGCTGCCAAAAGCTTCCGGCAGCAGCGACCACCACAGCCAGTAAGCTCCACTGCAGCTACAACTTGGATTACAAGATGCCTTCCCATTTTCCTCAAAAAAAATTGGGGAAAAAGTGCATATTCTAATCCGAAAAATATGGTAAGTGAGGCATTTGAGAATATGGATTATATTAAAAATGTAAACTGTGAAGCACATTTAATTCTCAGATCACATCTTCTGTGGCTATTGCAGTGTTTTGTGTGTTTTTTGCCTATGAGCAACATGCAATATTGCTTCTACTTATGAAATTGATCAATGAAATAATTTACCTCTACTTAACTAAATTGTTTAGGTTATATTTTATCAAAAGAATTCAAAGCATTCAAGTAGGTTCCGTATGACTTCTTATTAATTTTCAGGATAAGACTCAATACAATTTTCAGTTATGAAGCGTTTTAGACTATCCCAAGCTTTTCACCAATATCTGAGAAGATAATCACAGCATAGATTTAGATACTTAATGTCTCCAGGAAATGACACCAATTATGGAGCTAAGCAGTGACATCACAAACAAACTGCACAGTGACAAATAAACAAAATCTATTAAACAGAATCCAAACAAATTAATAAGAATGTCTCACATATACTTAATATGCATCTTCTATTAGTACAGTATTATTGTTGTGTTCAGTTGTATTCCGATGTTCAGTTATACAGTTGTATTCAGAAATAGACAGACTAATATAATGGTTACAATCTATGTTGCATATAGTTTGGAATATCGCCTCTTTAACTGTAACACTTAAAGACAAACTCCCATCAAAATGTTTATCTTCTTAATTTATTACAATCATCATATTATGCAGCACTGCACATATACAATTGCTAATTTTGCCTTTCTACCCAGCTAATTGTTCAGAGCAGCTGGGTTAGATGTTAAAGATGGGAATGATAAATTCAGGGACAATAGACTCCCTGTTTCTTCATAGAGCAGAGAAAAAGAGAAGCGTTGGCTGGGTAGAAATGCAAAATGAGCAATTGTAAGTACACAGTGTTAAATAATATAGTGAGTGCAATATATTAAGAAGATTAAAAACTTTGACGAGAGTGCTTATTTAATGGGTCTGTTTTGTCTGCATTGGTGTTGTGGGGTTGAGAAGATTTTACATCAAACTTAGAAAAGCCTAAAAAAGTAAAATAGTTGGTCAATTTTGTATTCTCTTTAAGGAAGCATTCCCCCAAAATGTTGTATTGCCTAAGCCTGTGTAGATGTGTAGTGTTCTGTAAGTGTCTTAATATACTTACCAATTGCCATCTTCTTGTCACGAGGGTGTCACGTCCCTCTGGGAGACCTCGAGTTAGAAGGTCACATCGGGTAATGCGTCGCAGGTCCTCTTTAGAGATTATGTGATTCGTGTCCTATTTTAAATGGATTTCCTTTCCATCAGTGCTGAAATGTTAAGGGCTATTTCCAAGCTGACTGGAAACATACAGGTGGTTGCTCCCAGCTGCAGTTGCTAAAATGATCTCTTCTTCCTATATATACTAGCATTGGACATTTCTTCTTTGCCGGTGAAGAGTGTTCTTCCTGGAAAGCATTGAGCTGTATTGTTGGAGTTGATAGTAGTTATTGGAGAATTCTGTGTGCAATAGGTTTGCTAGAGTTTATCCTCTTATCCTTATTCCTATTCGGTTTGTTAATTCCTCCCATTCCCTACCTTCCTCTATAAATTTGATGAGTGTTTTGCATGATAGTGGCTTTCAGTTACCGCTTTCTGTTACTATATTTTATTTCCCTTGCATTTCTTTCCCATGCCTCATGGGACAGATCAGGGATTAACAAGAGCATAGTAAGATCAGTGACCCAGGCCTCTGTCCCTTCAAGATTACCCCTGGGAAAGGGATAATTAGAATCCCAGTTCCATGGAAAGTTTTAGGCCCCTTACTCTTACTTCAGACCAACACATCTTGACACTTAATCGGGTTGTAGTATTGCTCCTTCTGGATTATGTGACTTCTATTCTTACTCTATGTCTGAGCTGGAAATCATTTTTAAAATATAAGTCTATTGAATGTCAGTACAAGGATCCATAGAATTACATTATTGTCACCTTCAAGACTTTGGGATTTCCCATTTTTGCCTTGTCATTTTTTTCTCCCCTTCTTCCCAGAGCCATAACTTTTTTTATTTTTCCATCAATAAGGCAGTGTGAGGTCTTGTTTTTTGCAGGATAAGTTGTACTTATCCTGATTCTCCAGGTCATTACGAGTTTCTAGATACCAGATACCAAACAAGGATTGGTTCTTCTTTATCTAAGTGGTGAAATCCAAAGTTAATTAAAAAAGTGCCATTTTCCGAGACTCTTACTTAGCTTTTCCATTTTTTGGGATCTGGGGCAGGGAAAAGGCTTATTTTTTGAGGGCCGGCTGACATTTTTATTGACATCTTTTGCGGTCGATACGATGTTTTGATCAACTGTTATTGCATTTTATTGCAATGTTACGGCAACCAAAAAAACTTAATTCTGGAGTATTGCAGCTGTCATGTGCCTGAAAGATTGCAAGCTTAGAAATGGAGTCCGCATCAAATACCAGGACATGACCTATGAAATCATAGATCATGACGGTGTTAAAGCGATTTCCAGCTCACACATTGACCCTAGTAAGACCTAACAAGTCAAAGAAATGCCACGTACCTCAGAAGTGGACACGAGCAGCACTGTAAACCTTGTAAGATGGCAATTGGTGAGTATATTAACAGTACACTTACAACACACCATGTATACTTTTGTACAAGTTTATAAATAGTATGTAAAAATAGTTTATATAAATAGTTTATGAAAAGTTTCCTAGGAGTGTTTCTATAATCCCCTTGGATCCACTTCTATAATGTGTGAATCCAGAATGCCTCCCTTTATAGAAGAAAACTTCAATATCACTTCCTCCTGTCCTTTGGAATTGTATTTGCTTGATTATTTGAAAGTTAAGTTGAGAGAAAGAGTGCTTTGGATGTTTAAAAGAGTAAGGTGTAGAGAGACATGTTTTCACACCACGTGTGGTAGATTTATGTTTACCAATATGATGAGGTAAATCTAAGTTTTCATACACCCAGGGAAAAAAGTAGCTTGTTGCCCATTAATACACACAGCTAATGTACTTTAAGCAATGATCAGGTGACCATTCATATGTGATTTGCCTATTTACGGTCACATGCTAACTAGCTTTTCTTTCTAAATCTCTCAATGTTCAGTGAAAAGCTACAATCCGGGATTCAATCAAAGAGAACATGACCATAAGTATGAAAATAGCATATGATTTGTCATCAGATGACTGCTGGAATTGGCAAGTACACCTGAATCCTCACTGTGAATATATTAACCCTTTCACCCCCAATCCTGTTTTCACCTTCCTTACAATTCTGACCACGTTCAATTTATGAGGTCATAACTCGGGAACTCTTCAATGGATTCCAATGATTCTGAGAATATTTTCTAATGACATATTGTGCTTTATGATAGTGGTAAATTTTCTTTGATATGACTTGTGCTAATTTGTGAAAAAAAAAATGGAAATCTAGCAAAAATTTTGAAAATTTTGCAATTTTTAAACTTTTAATTTTTATGCCCTTAAATCATAGAGGCATATTGCACACACTAGTTAATAAATAACATTTCCCACATGTCTACTTTACATCAGTAAATTTTGTAAACTTTTTTTTGGTTAGAAAGTTATAAGGGTTAAAAGTTGACCAGCGATTTCTCATTTTTGCACCAAAATTTGAAAAACCTTTTTTTTAGGGACCGCTTCACATTTGAAGTGACTTTGTGAAGCCTATATGAGAGAAAATACCCCAAAGTGACATCATTCTAAAAATTGCACCTCTCAAGGTACTCAAAACCACATTCAAGAAGTTTATTAACCTTTCAGGTGCTTCACAGGATTTTTTGGAATGTGAAAGGAAAAAAGAAATATTTACTTTTCTTTCACAAAAAATTTCCTTTAGACCTATTTTTTTTTTACTGGAGAAAATGGACCATACATTTTGTTGTGCAATTTCTCCTGAGCATGCCGATACCCCATAAGTGGAGAAAATCTACTGTTTGTACACACAACAGGGCTCGCAAGGGAAGGAGTGCCATTTCCCTTTTTGAATTTAAAATTTGCTGGCATAATTAGAGGATGCCATGTCATGTTTGGAGAGCCCCTGATGTGCCTAAACAGTGGAAACGCCCAACAAGTGAAACCATTTTGGAAACTAGACCCCTTATGGAACTTATATAGATGTGTATTGAGCACCTTGAGCCCACAGGTGCTTCACAGAAGTTTATAACATAGAGCTGTGGAAATAGAAAAATCATCTTTTTCTCAAATAAATATTTTTTAGCTCCATATTTTGCATTTTCATAAGAGTAACAGGAGAAATTGCTCCATACAATTTGCTGTGCAATTTCTCCTGAGTACACCAATACACCCATATGTGGGGGAATACTACTGTTTGGTCGCATGGCAAAGCTTGGAAGGGAAGGAGCACCATTTGACTTTTTGATTGCAAAATTTGATGGAATAATTAATGGACTCTTGTCGCATTTAAAGAGTCCCTGATGTGCCTAAATAGTGGAAACCCCCACAAATGACACCATTTGTTAACTAGACCCTTTTGGGACCTTTCTTAGATGTGTATTGAACACCTTGAACCCCCGGGTGCTTCACAAAAAGTTTATAACGTTAAGCCATGAAAATAAAAATAAATCACATTTTTTACACAAAAATCTATTTTAGCTACAAATTTTGTATTTTCACAAGGGCAAAAGGAGAAAATGGAACCAAAAGTTTGTTGTGCAAATTCTCCTGAGCTCACCGATACCCTATATGTGGTCAAAAACTACTTTTGAAGCACAGTGCAAAGCTCATAAGGGAAGTAGCGCCATATTAAACTGCAGATTTTGCTGGACTTGTTTGAGGGTGCCATGTTACATTGGCAGAGCTTCAGGGGTGCCAGAACAGCAGAACCCTCCCATAATTGACCCCCCTTTTAATAATTAAACCACTCATTTAATTTATCCAGGGGTACAGTGATTACATTGACACAACAGGTGTGTCACAAACTTTTATGCCATTGGGCAGTGAAGAAAAAATAATTTACAGCTCTGTCACCAAGATTGTGTGTTAGCCCCAAGTTTTACATTTTCACACTGGGAAATGATTAAACATGGCACCAGAATTTGTCCCACAATTTCTGCTGAATGTAGAAATACCCCATATGTGGCTGCACAGTACTATTTTGCATGCAGAGTGACTCGGAGGGACGGAGCGCTATTTGCCTCTTGGAGCGCAGATTTTCCTAGACTAATCCATATAAAGAGCCCCTAAGTGCTACAAAAGCAGAATTCCCCTCAAGTGACCACATTTTAGAAATTATAACCCTTTGGGAATTTATCTAGAGATGTAGTGGCAATTTTGACTCCATGGGTTTTTTCCAGAAACAGGCAGCAGTGGATGTTGCTTAGTGAAAATTGCAAACTGCCATTGTAGTGACCAGTACTCTGTAGTGACCAGTACGTTGCAGTCACCAGTACGCTATGCCCATCTCGTGCTTCTGGAGACATGCACCTGTAAATTAGGCGGGCTTTCATCACTGCAGAAATGCCAATCATGTGGGCACTAAATGTTCTTTACGCACACTGGGGCTCAGAAGGGAGGGGGCATTTGGATTTGGGAGCGGAGAATTTGCAGAATTTCTTTTGGGGAGCGAGGAGCTATTTTGCTTTTCCAGAACCTTTGTGCTACCAACGTGGAAGCCCCCAATATTTCTATTTACAGATGATGGAACTGAGTGAGGGCTTGATTTTTTTGTGGATTGAGTTGAAGCTTTTATTGGGAACATTTTTATAATGTTTAGGATCACAGTTTTACGGCGCTCTACATTGAGCACGTACTTTGGGGTTTCTATCTAAATCTCCGAGTGAGGAGACAGATGAAACCCCCAAGGGATCCATTCACTATAATGATGCAGCAGATTTACTCTGGACTTTGTCTGGCCTCTGTTCAGCGGTGTCCTTTTCAGAAGTGCACAAAACTGTGCAATCCTAAAAAGATGAACACAGGTCCTATAGCGTCTACAGTGACTCCATATGCCTCATTATAGGGAATTTTCTGCTAGGGGTTCTGTCTGAATCACATATTTCAGAGATTTACATGGAAACCCCAGTGCAAGCACTCAGCGCAGAGTGCAGGATAGCTGTGCGATCTTTGGGAGGCAGAATGAAAAAAATCAACAGTAGGTGAATAATTGTTTTTTTTTTTAATTTTTACGCCGTTCCTCATGCATCATAAGTGATAAGTTGACTTTATTCTTCGGGTCGGTGCAATTACAGCGATACCAGATTTATATTTGGTTTTTATGTTTGGTTGCTTTCACACACTTAAAGATACTTTTTATAGCGAAAATTAGTTTTTGCATCACCATATTTTGAGAGCGTGAATTTTTCCATATTTTGGCCTACAGAATCATGTGAGGGCTTGTTTTATGTGGGACTAGCTGACGTTTTTATTGGTACCATTTTTGGGTACATGACATTTTTTGATTGCTTTCTATTCTAATTTTTAGGAGACAGAATAAACAAAAGACAGCCATTCAGCAATTGCTTTTTGTTTAATTTTTTTATATCGTTCTGCTTGTACAGTTGTGGCCAAAAGTATTGACACCCCTGCAATTATGTCAGATAATACTCAGTTTCTTCCTGAAAATTATTGCAAACACAAATTCTTTGGTATTATTATCTTCATTTAATTTGTCTTAAATGAAAAACACAAAAATAATTGTCCTAAAGCCAAATTGGATATAATTCCACACCAAACATAAAAAAGAGGGTGGACAAAAGTATTGGCACTGTTCGAAAAATCATGTGATGCTTCTCTAAATTGTGTAATTAACAGCACCTGTAACTTACCTGTGGCACCTAACAGGTGTTGGCATTAACTAAATCACACTTGCAGCCAGTTGACATGGATTAAAGTTGAATCTACCTCTGTCCTGTGTCCTTGTGTGTACTACATTGTGCATGGAGAAAAGAAAGAAGACCAAAGAACTGTCTGAGGACTTGAGAAACCAAATTGTGAGGAAGCATGAGCAATCTCAAGGCTACAAGTCCATCTCCAAAGACCAGAATGTTCCTGTGTCTACTGTGCGCAGTGTCATCAAGAAGTTTAAAGCCCATGGCACTGTGGCTAACCTCCCTAGATGTGGACGGAAAAGAAAAATTGACAAGAGATTTCAATACAAGATTGTGCGGATGTTGGATAAAGAACCTCGACTAACATCCAAACAAGTTCAAGCTGCCCTGCAGTCCGAGGGTACAACAGTGTCAACCTGTACTATCTGTCGGCATCTGAATGAAAAGGGACTGTATGGTAGGAGACCAAAGAAGACCCCACTTCTTACCCCAAGACATAAAAAAGCCAGGCTGGAGTTTGCCAAAACCTACCTGAGAAAGCCTAAAACATTTTGGAAGAATGTTCTCTGGTCAGATGAGACAAAAAAATACTTTTACACTTTTTATTTTTTTTATTTACTTTTTTACATTGTCCCAGAATGGAACATCAGTATATAATGTCAGATTGCTGATCTGACACTGCACAGCAGAGTGTCAGATCAGCGATCTGACAGGCAGGGAAGTAGGCATGCCGGCCACAAGCCACCTTTCTCTGTAGGACCCAAAGGGACCCAGCGGCCATCTTGGTGCTGGGGGTCTCCATGGAGAACATCCAGGCAATGCAATCGTATCACATTAGCCTGATGGAAGCGCACAGGGAGCCCCCTCCCTCGTGATGCTTCTCTATGCCGCTGTCACTGCTGACAGCGACATCAGGAGGGTTAAATGCTAGCGACTGGTGCTAGCACCGAATGTGGGCATTGCTGTGGGGTGTCAGCTGTCACATACAGCTGACACCAGCACATGATCGTCTTGGTGCTTAGCGTGAGGCCACGAGATCGTGCCGCCGTAGATATACTGCTCTTTGCGGGAACGCACCTCCCGCAGAGCAGTATATGTAGGGCGCATGTCAGGAAGGGGTTAAACAATGTTTAGAATCAAGCTTAAAATAGATATTAAACCGCGCTATACTGGGAAAGACAAGGGCTAATATTGGACTACTCACTTGATAATGTATAGAAGAAACAAGATGTCCTGGAGGCTGGTTGCCTGGTCTTGGAAATATGGATAGCTGGCACAAAAAGTGGGATGAATAAATGAATGAATAAATAAATAAAACCTATTTGCTTTGTTTTAGAAAATAAGCTACTCACTTGTTAGTGTATAGAAAAAATGTAATGTCCTTAAAGCTGATCGCTTTGACTTGAAAATGTAAGTAGCTGCCAAAAAGGTGAATGAATAAATAAACAAGTAAAGTCTGCTTATCTTACAAAAAGGGGGGGCAAACCTCTTAAGGGTTAAAAGGGATTCTGCTAAACTTACTTAATGATGAATCTGACCATAAGTGTATCCAACCTTGGAACTATTACTGGGATATTGGCTGGCACATGTCCCCTAATCCTGGTTTAAATATAATTACTAATAAAAAATTGAATATCAGATAAAAAGCCAAAAGGTACCAAGGAATCAGCATTCTATACGGCTTAATTTTATAATTAATCCTCCAGACATACATACAGATGTAGTAATCATTAACATGTCAGACTGTACAATACTTTATCATGCAAACTTTAGCTGACAAGTAGAGATGAGCGACTTTGCTTTTTTTCGAGTAGAGTCGGGTTTCATGAAACCCGACTTTTGCAAAAGTCGGGTCGAACGAAATCAGCCGATTATCGTGAAAAGTTGAAGGCCGACTGAAACACGAAACCCAATGCAAGTCAATGGGGAAGAAAAGTCGGCAGTGAGTGGAGGACAGGAAATATACCTACAGTGCCCATTTTAATGCCAAAAACATAAATCCTTATTACTTAAGCTTGTCAACCTTAACTTACTTTCTAATAATAGTTAGGCATTGAAAACTGGGGGTTGTTTGGCTAAAGTTGTGGGGGGGAGTAGGGCTGGCTGCAGATTTTCGTGGGTCCAGGGCCAAAGAGTGTCAATGGGCTCCTTTAACACATGCCACAATTCATGATCCTCTGATACAGCAGAGATATAGCGGTATAGTACAATGAAAAATACTTCATTTCTTACATCACATGATTGATATCCATTTTAAATTCTCCAATAGCTCCAAAAATGGACAGTATATTACTCCATACAGTATTATGGCCACCGCATAGTGTGTCATACAGAGTAATGAGGCCCATATATTTCTCCATACAGAATCATTGGTCCCATGTTCGATACAGTATATGATGAGCTCCACATAATGCTACAGTATATGTTGTTCACCATGGATGAAGCTCCACTGTCTTGTGGGCCCAAATAATGCTCCATATACAGTGGGGCAAAAAAGTATTTAGTCAGTCAGCAATAGTGCAAGTTCCACCACTTAAAAAGATGAGAGGCGTCTGTAATTTACATCATAGGTAGACCTCAACTATGGAAGACAAACTGAGAAAAAAAAATCCAGAAAATCACATTGTCTGTTTTTTTTTCATTTTATTTGCATATTATGGTGGAAAATAAGTATTTGGTCAGAAACAAGCAATCAAGATTTCTGGCTCTCACAGACCTGTAACTTCTTCTTTAAGAGTCTCCTCTTTCCTCCACTCATTACCTGTAGTAATGGCACCTGTTTAAACTTGTTATCAGTATAAAAAGACACCTGTGCACACCCTCAAACAGTCTGACTCCAAACTCCACTATGGTGAAGACCAAAGAGCTGTCAAAGGACACCAGAAACAAAATTGTAGCCCTGCACCAGGCTGGGAAGACTGAATCTGCAATAGCCAACCAGCTTGGAGTGAAGAAATCAACTGTGGGAGCAATAATTAGAAAATGGAAGACATACAAGACCACTGATAATCTCCCTCGATCTGGTGCTCCACGCAAAATCCCACCCCGTGGGGTCAGAATGATCACAAGAACGGTGAGCAAAAATCCCAGAACCACGCGGGGGGACCTAGTGAATGAACTGCAGAGAGCTGGGACCAATGTAACAAGGCCTACCATAAGTAACACACTACGCCACCATGGACTCAGATCCTGCAGTGCCAGACGTGTCCCACTGCTTAAGCCTGTACATGTCCGGGCCCATCTGAAGTTTGCTAGAGAGCATTTGGATGATCCAGAGGAGTTTTGGGAGAATGTCCTATGGTCTGATGAAACCAAACTAGAACTGTTTGGTAGAAACACAACTTGTCGTGTTTGGAGGAAAAAGAATACTGAGTTGCATCCATCAAACACCATACCTACTGTAAAGCATGGTGGTGGAAACATCATGCTTTGGGGCTGTTTCTCTGCAAAGGGGCCAGGACGACTGATCCGGGTACATGAAAGAATGAATGGGGCCATGTATCGTGAGATTTTGAGTGCAAACCTCCTTCCATCAGCAAGGGCATTGAAGATGAAACGTGGCTGGGTCTTTCAAAATGACAATGATCCAAAGCACACCGCCAGGGCAACGAAGGAGTGGCTTCGTAAGAAGCATTTCAAGGTCCTGGAGTGGCCTAGCCAGTCTCCAGATCTCAACCCTATAGAAAACCTTTGGAGGGAGTTGAAAGTCCGTTTTGCCAAGCAAAAAGCCAAAAACATCACTGCTCTAGAGGAGATCTGCATGGAGGAATGGGCCAACATACCAACAACAGTGTGTGGCAACCTTGTGAAGACTTAGGCTGTGTGCACACGCTGCGGATTTTGCTGCGGTTCCACAGCGGTTTTGGCTGCTGCGGACCCGCAGCAGTTTCTGCTGCGGTGTACAGTACCATGATTCCCTATGGGAATCAAAAACCGCAGTGCAGACGGTGCGGAATTTTCCGCGCGGATTATCTGCGGTTTTCAATCCGCAGAAAGAATTGACATGTCAATTCTTTCTGCGGATTCTCCTGCGGTTTGCCATCTCCTCTATTGAGGAGATGAAAAACCGCAGGACAAAACCGCAGAGCAATCCGCAGGTAAAACCGCAGGTCTTTTGACCTGCGGTTTCACCTGCGGATTTTACAAAATCCGCGCGGATGAATCCGCACCTAATCCGCAGCCTGTGCACACAGCCTTACAGAAAACGTTTGACCTCTGTCATTGCCAACAAAGGATATATCACAAAGTATTGAGATTAAATTTTGTTTCTGACCAAATACTTATTTTCCACCATAATATGCAAATAAAATGAAAAAAAAACAGACAATGTGATTTTCTGGATTTTTTTTTCTCAGTTTGTCTCCCATAGTTGAGGTCTACCTATGATGTAAATTACAGACGCCTCTCATCTTTTTAAGTGGTGGAACTTGCACTATTGCTGACTGACTAAATACTTTTTTGCCCCACTGTATAATGGGCCCCATTTCTAATGCTCCAGTGTATAATGGGCCCTGTAAATGCTGTTCCAGTGTCTGATGTCCCCCATTTGGAAAGCTCCAGCATATGATGGGCCTCACGGAGGATGCTCTAGTGTACGATTTGTCCAAATAATGCACCATATATAATCTGCCCCATTTACAATGCTCCAGTATATGATGGGCCCCATGGATGATGCTCCAGTGTCTTATGGGCCCAAATAATGCTCCATATATAATGGGCCCCATTTCTAATGCTCGAGTGTATAATGGGCCCTGTAAATGCTGTTCCAGTGTCTCATGTCCACCTTTGAAATGCTCCTGTGTATGGTGGGCCCCATATATCATTCTCCAGAGTATAGTGCTCCCCAAAATTTGCTCCCAACCTTTAAAACAATTAAATAAGTCTCCTCGCTAGGGAATCCCTGTACTAGTCTGGACTTCTCGTCGTCCCCATCTTCCATCTCTCTGTACTTGGACTGTTTAGGCAGAGGGCGTACAGACATGATGTCATCACGCTCTCTGACCAGAATGTCACTGTCAGGAAATGCGGAAGATGTCACGGCGGTGGAGCAGGGAGAGGTAAGCATTTCAACTTTGCAAGTGCTGTGATCCTGAGCAAGCAGGGGCCCACTCGTTGGCGGCGGCACTGGCACAGGGCCCCTCATAGTATGCTGGTGTGTCTGACGGCGGATGTGCACCCCCACCGTCAGAGACACTTGATTGTCCTCTTTCGGAAAATAAATGAAATAATTATTTAGATCTTTCTCTATGCTCTAAGAATCGAACTATACGCCTTTGTTAGATAATTGCTACTAATTCAAGGGGTTTGCCACGGACCCTCTTAATTTAACACTGTGAATTAAGTAACCGTGACTGGTGGCAGCACGTTGTGTACGGCTATTGCGGCTTGCTGGCAGTCTAGAAGGGTCTAGAAGGGTCTTATATAGCTGAATGAGGGTCTGCGGCACCAGCATTCATAATTCCCTTACTGCAGAAGGTAATCCGGTTCACAACAGGCAGCCCGTCCGGCGACCAATTATCCTAGGTGCAGTTCCCTGACTGACCTGAGGGTAAGGGGGGCGCCGGAGAGCTGCAAGTTTCAAAGTGGAACTGAGAAAGTGGGATATACATAAATCCCCGCAGTACTTGGAAGATTGTTAGCAGTGGTGGGGCATCCAAATTAAACTCCCCCTGCGGCAAATTGTAGAGCGAGATTAGCTTGCTGGATATTTTTGTCACATGGTGCCAGTGGTGGGATAACTAAGATAAGCCCCACTGCGCCTGTGATAGCCGTGTGCCGGCATTGTGTCTCGTCCCTCCGTCCGCTGATACACCCGTGTCAGTGGTGGGACTGTGACATAGTGGTGACACAGGGTCCGCTGTCCGTCGCGTTTTGGTGGCAGCGGGACCCCCGTTAGTCGCCTCCGTAAGTGGACGAACGGCCGTGGGCTGTTCGTCACATATTGGGGGCAGCACAGTGGCTCAGTGGTTAGCGCTGCAGCCTTGCAGCGCTGGGGTCCTGGGTTCGAATCCCACCAAGGACAACATCTGCAAGGAGTTTGTATGTTCTCCCCGTGTTTGCGTGGGTTTCCTCCGGGTACTCCGGTTTCCTCCCACACTCCAAAGACATACTGATAGGGAATTTAGATTGTGAGCCCCATCGGGGACAGTGATGAAAATGTTTGCAAACTGTAGCATCAATATGTAATATGTTAGCGCTATATAAAAATAAAGATTATTATTATTATTATTGTACTATGAGGGACCCTGTGCCAGTGCTGTTGCCCAAGAGTGGGACCACCCACCTGTCCAGGGCAACGGCACTCACAAGGGTGCTCCCCCTGGGGGGGAGGCAGCCCAGGTAGGGAGGTTGAAAAAATGGCATATGTTGATGTTGGACATTTAGCAACTGCAAATGGAGGAATTGGAGAAGTCCAAGGAAGAGGAGGACAAAAGCGAGCCTTTTTTCTTGCAACCTATGTGTCATCAGGGGAAGGTGGGACAAAATCCTTTGAAAACCATGCAAGGTTCATTTTAACCCCTTCATGACCAAGCCTATTTTGACCTTAATGACCAGGCCATTTTTTGCAATTCTGACCAGTGTCCCTTTATGAGGTAATAACTCAGGAAAGCTTCAACGAATTGTAGCAATTCTGAGACGGTTTTTCGTGACATATTGGGCTTCATGTTAGTGGTAAATTTAGGTCGATAATTTTTGTTTATTTGTGAAAAAAATGGAAATTTGGCGAAAATTTTGAAAATTTCGCAATTTTCAAATTTTGAATTTTTATTCTGTTAAACCAGAGAGGTATGTGACACAAAATAGTAACTAAACAACATTTCCCACATGTCTACTTTACATCAGCACAATTTTGGAAACAACATTTTTTTTGTTAGGGAGTTATAAGGGTTAAAATTTGACCAGCGATTTCTCATTTTTACAAAAAAATTTACAAAACCATTTTTTTAGGGACCACCTCACATTTGAAGTCACTTTGAAGGGTCTATATGGCCGAAAATTCCCAAAAGTGACACCATTCTAAAAACTGCACCCCTCAAGCTACTCAAAACTACATTCAAGAAGATTATTAACTCTTCAGATGCTTCACAGGAACTAAAGCAACGTGGAAGGAAAAAAGGGACGTTTTAATTTTTCCAAAAATTTTTTTATTTTAGCATCAATTTTTTCATTTTCACGTGGGTAATAGGATAAAATGGCTCATAAAATTTGTTGCGCAATTTCTCCTGAGTACATCGATACCTCATATGTGGTCATAAACCACTGTTTGTGCACACGGCAGGAATCAGAAGGTAAGGAGCGCCATTTGACTTTTTGAATGGAAAATATGCTGGAATATTTAGCGTTTGCCATGTCGCGTTTGGAGAGCCCCTGTGCGCCTAAACATTGGAGCTCCCCCACAAGTGACCCCATTACTTTTCTTTTCACAAAAATTTTGTTTTAACCTCAGTTTTTTCATTTTCACATGGGCATCAGGATAAAATGGATCATAAAATTTGTTGGGCAATTTCTCCTGAGTGCACCGATACCTCATATGTGGTCATAAACCTCTGTTTGTGCACGCAGCAGGGGTCAGAAGGGAAGGAGCACCATTTGACTTTTTGAATGGAAAATATGCTGTAATATTTAGCGGTTGCCATGTCGCGTTTGGAGAGCCCCTGTGTGCCTAAACATTAGAGCTCCCCCACGAATGATCCCATTTTGGAAACTAGACCCTCCAGGGAACTTATCTAGATGCATAATGAGCAATTTGAACCCCCCGGTGCTTCACAAGTTGATCCGTAAAAAAAAAGTACTTTTTTTCACAAAAATGTTCTTTTAGCCTCAGTTTTTTCATTTTCACATGGGCAACAGGATAAAATGGATCATAAAATTTGTTGGTCAATTTCTCCTGAGTACACCGATACCTCATATGTGGTCATAAACCACTGTTTTTGCGCACGGCAGGGCCCGGAAGGAAGGAGCGCCATTTGACTTTTTGAAAGGAAAATTAGCTCCAATCGTAAGTGGACACCATGTCGTGTTTGTTGAGCCCCTGTGTGCCTAAACATTGGAGCTCCCCCACAAGTGACCCCATTTTGGAAACTAGACCCCCTAAGGAGCTTATCTAGATGTGTGGTGAGCACCCTGAACCCCCAAGTGCTTCACAGAAGTTTATAACGCAGAACCGTGAAAATAAAAAATATTTTTTTTCTCTCAAAAATGATTTTTAGACCACTATTTTTATTTTCGCAAAGGTAATAAGATAAATTGGACACCAAAAGTTGTTGTCCAGTTTGTCTTGAGTATGCTGGTTCCCCATATGTGGGGGGCGACCACTGTTTGGGCACACGTTGGGGCTCGGAAGGGAAGTAGTGACGTTTTGAAATGTCGATTTGATGGAATGGTCTGCGGGCGTCATGTACGTTTGCAGAGCCCCTGATGTACCTAAACAGTGGAAACCCAGCAAAAAAGTGACCCCATTTTGGAAACTAAACCACCCAAGGAACTAATCTAGATGCGTGGTGAGCACGTTAAGCCACCAAGTGCTTCACAGAAGGTTATGACGCAGAGCCGTGAAAATAAAAAAATAATTTTTTCTCCACAAAAATTATTTTTTCAGCCCACAATTTTTAATTTTCCCAAGGGTAACAGGAGAAATTAGACCCCCAACGTTCTTGTGCACACTGATACCCCATATGTGGGGGTAAACCACTGTTTGGGCACACGTCGGAGCTCGGAATGGAGGCAGCACTTTTTGACTTTTTGAACGCAAAATTGGCCTGAATAAATGGTGGCGCCATGTCGTGTTTAGAGACCCCCTGATGTGCCTAAACAGTGGAAACCCCTCAATTCTATCTCCAACCCTAACCACAACACACCCCTAACCCTAATACCAACCCAAACCTTAATTACAAACCTAACCCTAGCCCTAGCCCTAGACCTAACCCTAGCCCTAACCCTAACCCTGACCCTAGCCCTTGCCCTAACCCTAACCCTAGCCCGATTTCTAACTCTAACCCTATTTCTAACCCTAATTGAAAAATAAAAATATTTTATTATTTGTCCCTATGGGGGGGTGATAAGGGGGCGGTGATTTACTTTTTTATTTTGATCACTGTGAGAGTTTATCTAAGATGGCGGCACCCATGGACCAGGACGGTGGGACACTGGGATGGCCAGGGGGGGTAGTGAGTATCGTGGGGGGGATTGGAGGGTGGGGGGAGCAGAGGGAAGGGGTAGGGGGGCAGATTGTGACAGTGGCAGCCGATCGCTGCCGTCAGTCGGTGACGGCGCCCAATCGGCGCCGTCAGTCGGTGGGGGGGTTAACTTAGTGTCTCCAGCCATGTCCGATGCTATTTCAGCATCGGCCAT
This sequence comes from Dendrobates tinctorius, assembly GCF_039654945.1. Classification (NCBI taxonomy): domain Eukaryota; kingdom Metazoa; phylum Chordata; class Amphibia; order Anura; family Dendrobatidae; genus Dendrobates; species Dendrobates tinctorius. Next base: position 6,259,829 of record NW_027361817.1, read on the forward strand.
GGCTGGATTGTAATATTTAATCAATTTTCATTGATGAAATATTACTATCGCTCTGATTGACTGTTTCACATTTAACAGCCAATGAGAGCAATCGTAGCCACGTGGGGACGAAGCCACGCCCCCTGTGGTGAAGAACAAAGCCCCCTGTATCTGCGGGTCGGGTGACCTTTCAGTGACCCCGGTCACCCGATCCGCAGGGGGGCTTTAAAGTCATGACGCCACATAGGCGTCACTGGTCAGATTGGCACCAGTTTTCATGACGCCTATGTGGCGACATTGGTCAGGAAGGGGTTAATGAAGGTTAGATCATCAACCTTTTGAGCCGACAGACGGGTCCTCTTTTCTGTCAGGATTGATCAAGCAGCACTGAAGACTCTTTCGGATAGCACACTAGCAGCAGGGCAAGCGAGCTCCTGTAAGGCATATTGTGCCAATTCAGGCCAGGTGTCAAGTTTACAGGCCCAGTAGTCAAAGGGGAATGACCTGTGAGGGAGAACATCATTATGGGAGAAGTAGTTTGTAACCATAGTTGACAACTGCTGTCTCCTGTCACTTTCAATCGATGCAGTATTACCAGTCGTGTGAGCGGTACTTGAAAAATTAGTCCACAACATGGTCATGAAACCCCTGTCTCCAACGCCACTTCAGATGTGTGCACCACAAACACCTCTTCTATGTTGCCCCCTACGGCTCGTGGGAGAACCATCACCGCTGCTGTGTGCTGGGAATGCCTCAAGCAAACGGTTTACCAGAGTTGCTTGTTTGTTAGCCAATATTAGCTCTAGGTTCTCCTGTGGCATTATGTTTTGGAATTTGCCTTTATAGCGTGGATCCAGGATGCTGGCCAACCAATAGTCATCATCGGTCATAATTTTGGCAATGCGGGGGTCCCTTTTTCAGATCTGCAAGGCATAATCACACATGTGGGCCAATGTTCCAGGTGTCAAAGATGCACTGCGAGTGCTAGGTGGAAGAGCACTTTCTGGCAAATCCACATCCCTCCAGTCACGCACAAACCCTGTACCTGACCTTGCCACGCCAACATTTTCTCTTGCCCCCTGAGAAGCATCCTCCTCCCCTAAATAATCATCCCCATCATGCTCCTCTTCCTCTTCTTCCTCCACCTCATTCAGGAGAGTTCCCTGAGCATCGAATGGCTGACTGTCATCAAGGCTTCCCTCCTCCTCTTCCTCCTCGCCTGCAGACGCCTGCTCCTTAATGTGCATCAAAGTTTGCATGAGCAGACGCATAAGTGGGATGCTCATGCTTATGATGGCGTTGTCTGCGCTTACCAGCCGTGTGCATTCTTCAAAACACTGAAGGAATTTACAGAGGTCTTTCAGCTTCGACCACAGCACACCCGACAACTCCATTTCTGCCCTCAAACTGCCTGCCTGTGTATCCTCCCACAAATGCATTGCAGCCTGCCTCTGTTCGCACAGCCTCTTAACCATGTGCAGGATGGAGTTCTACCTTGTGGCAACGTCGATAATTAGGCGGTGCTTGGGAAGGTGGAGCAATCGCTGCAGCTTCTGCATATGACAGGAGTGTACGGGTGACCGGTGGATGTGCGAGCACAGTCTTCACACCTTATGGAGCAGGGCTGTTAACTCAGGATAATTATTGAGGAAGCACTGCACCAGGTTCAAGGTGTGAGCCAGGCAAGGTATGTGTCTGAGTTTTGAAAGGGCTATGGCTGCCACAAAATTCTGGCCGTTATCACTAACTACCTTGCCTGCCTCAAGATGTAGACTGCCCAGCCATGACTCAGTTTGTCGCTGCAAGTAGTCGGCCAGTACCTCCGCAGTGTTTCTGTTGTCACCCAAACACATCATCTTCAACACAGCCTGCTGACGCTCACCACTAGCTGTTCGATAGTGAGACACCTCGTGTGCAACACTGGCAGCTGCGGATGGAGTGCTCGTGCGACTGCGCTCTGTGGACGACCTTTCGCTTCTGAAGGAGGAGAGTCGAATGCCTGCAGCCAACTGTTTCCTATACCATGGGCTAGGCAGCACTGTCCCACCGCCGCTGTCCCCTGTGGACCCTGCATCCACCACATTAACCCAGTGGACACGTAACAGCCCTGGTCATGCCTACTGGACCATGCATCTGTTGTGAGGTGCACCTTTCCACTCACTGATTGCTTGAGTGCATGGACAATGCGGTCTTTCACATGCAGGTGGAGGGCTGAGATGGCTTTTCGAGAAAAGAAGTGCCGACTGGGTAGGTCATAGCGTGGTACTGCGCAGGCCATGAGCTCGCGGGAAGCTTCGCTTTCAACCAACCGGTGGGGCATCATCTCTAACGAGATTAGTCTGGCAATGTGGGCGTTCAAATACAGTGTACGCAGATGAGAGGATGAGTACATTCTTGTCCTACTCAGAGTATTTGGTATGGTGAGCAGGACTTGAGAGCTGCATATGATGGAACTAGCCGTGGACATGGCGGAAAGAGAGAGGGTTGGTGATGGTGATGGTGTTGGTGGTCTTGCTGATGGCCTAGATTCAGTCTTTCGTAGCAATAACATTGTGATTCACTGACTGCTTTGGCCTTGCGACGACACCTCAACATTTGTTGCTGGTGGTGTGCTAATCGGTGGTCTTACAGTGGGGGAAGCGATGTAGCATTGCTGACTACCTTCATTCGGAGCAGGTGCACATGTGGTGCGTGAGGTTTGGTAGTCCGTCCACGCTTGCAAGTGCATGGTGTTTAAATATCTAAGCATGCAACTGGTATTCAAATTTCTCAGATTTTTCCCTCGGCTAAAGGTCTTTGCACACTTCTTACAGATAACCTTTGCCCGATCATTTGGATTTTGTTCAAAAAAGTGCCACACTGCACTCTTCCTACTATGCAAGACAATTTTGAGGCCTTGCACGCTGTGCAAATTTGACCTTCTGGCCAAGCTGTCCTGCAACTCTTTTGGTTTTTGTAACCCGTTTTTGGACTGCTGCTGGCCTGCCAGATAACAGCTGTTGCGATGTCGATGTCTGCTACGGATCCTCCTCCTCCTCTTCTGAGCTATTGGCAGCAGCACCCTCTTCCCCCAATGGATGCCAATCTGGGTCAACAACTGGGTCATCCATCACCTCCTTTTCAATTTCATGTGCACCTTCCTCTGTGTCACTGTGTAAGGTGGTATAGTATGCGGGAAGGGGCACCTGAGTTTCATCAGGGTCAGATTCTGGCTCAGTACACTGCAAGGACAATGTAGTGCTCTGAGTGAATGTACCAGCAGAAAAATCTAGCAGTGGCTGTGCATCAGTGCACTCCATGTCCGATTCATCTTGGACTGGGGAATTCACGATTTGACTTGATAACCTAGTCATGGTATGTGAAAAGAGCTCCATGGAGTAATCTGTAGTGTGTCCTGCCGCATCCTTCACTTTTGGTAGGGGTGAAGGACACAAGGAAAGGTGTTGTTCCTGAGCAGGAGCCTCCACTGACGACTCAGTGCTTTTATGTTTTGAAACTTCAGAAGAGGAGGCGATAGTGCTGGAGGCTGTGTCAGCAATGTAAGCCAAAACTTGTTCCTGAAGCTCTGGCTTTAAAAGCGGTTTACCTACTCCCAGAAAAGGGAGCCTTCGAGGCCTTGTGGAGCCAGACGATGACGCAGGCTCAACACATCCTGCCTTAGCTGCTATTGTGCTTTTGCCACTACCAGCAGATGCACCCCCACCACCATCAGTACCAGCTGGCAACCCCCGCCCACTTCCACGTCCTCTTCCACCATACTTCCTCATTTTTGGGAAAATGTACCCAAAATACCACCAGCTATATGGTACTGTAAAACAAGGTACAAGGTGTAAATAGTATTGGGGAGAATTTGAATCTCCCTAGAGATTTTAGGAGGCTGAACTATTATCTCAGGCCCACTATAGATTACACCTCAATTTAACAGGTTGAAATTGGCTGGTGTATGACAAGGTGTATATAGTATTGGGGAGAATTTGAATCTCCCTAGAGATTTTAGGAGGCTGAACAATTATCTCAGGCCCACTATAGATTACACCTCAATTTAGCAGGCTGAAATTGGCTGGTGTATGACATGGTACAAGGTGTATATAGTATTGGGGAGAATTTGAATCTCCCTGTCAGGATCCTGTCAGCACCGGCGTGCAGCCTCCACTGAGCAAGGACTCACCTGCACTGTAGTGGGGGAGAGGGTCAGGTATAGCCAGAAAGTACAGATACACAGGACCTGTGGATGCTGAAGTTTAGCAAGCAGTCACAGGACCAACGGTCTTGTGACTGCAAGGGGGCAGGGCTTAGCATCCTGCTTTCAGAGATGGCAGGACACTATACAGAAATACTCAGTCAGGCAAAACAGAGGTCATACACAGAGATATCAGTAAAGTACCAGGGATGAGACAGAACGGATAGTCAGGGCCAAGCAGAAGTCAAAACCAAACAGACATAGAAGGTACCAAGCAGAATCCAAAGCGATATCCAGAGAACAGACCGAGACGTACACAGAGAATCAAGCAACCAGAACACAGCACAAACACACTCAGGGGTCACCACACAATGCCAAGGGCGAAAGTATAACTGACGGGGATGGGAGCATCCTGAGGCTATAAGACGCCTCTCCCAGAACCAGGGAGAGGCGCAATCATAGCCCAAGGTGTGCAGGTAAGCCTGCACTGGGATCACAACCTTTAACCCCAGAAATGCCAGTCATCAGCACTGCTTCCAGACATTAACCCCACATGTGTGAGTCAAACCCGCACTGAGATCATGACAGTACCCCCCTCTCAACGGGGGGCCTCTGGACCCCCAGGCTTGCCCGGGTACTTAGCATGGAAAGCCCGCACCAGGCGATCAGCATGCATCAACCGGGCCGGTACCCAGGACCTGTCTTCCGGTCCATACCCCTTCCAATGAACCAGGTACTGTACCGACCACCGTACCAACCTGGAATCTACGATATGACCAACCTCGTACTCCACCTGCCCCTCGACCAAAACAGGAGGAGCAGCGGACTCGGAGTCTCCCCGGACTGCTTCAAAAGGTTTCAGTAGAGACTTGTGGAAGATGTTAGGGATAGTGAAAGAGGGTGGAAGGCACAGCCTATACGCCACTGGATTGATTTTTTCCACAATCTTGTATGGGCCAATGAATTTGGGCCCCAACTTGGCTGAAGGAACCTTCAACTTAATGTTTCGCGTGGAGAGCCAAACCTTGTCTCCAACCTGAAACGTGAGCCCTGGTGTTCATTTCCTGTCTGCGAAAATCTTATACCTGCCCTGAGACCTAGATATACTCCGCTGAACTTCTGTCCACGTATTCTTGTAATCGCTGAACAGAGCCCTCAGCCCCAAGACACCCCGAGTCCAGACGAGAAAACCTACCAAAATGAGGACTGTACCCATAATTGATTAAAAAGGGAGTCATACCCGTGGATTGACTCACCCGACTATTGAAGGCAAATTCAGCCAACGGCAGTGCATCGCACCAGTCATTCTGTCTAGCAGAGGTTAGACACCTGAGGATCTGTTCCAGGGACTGGTTAGTGCGCTCCGTCTGACCATTGCTCTCAGGATGGTATGCAGACGAAAAGGACAGAGACATCCCTTATTTTTTGCAGAAAGCACGCCAAAACTTAGCCACAAACTGCACACCACGATCAGACACCACATTCAGGGGTACCCCATGCAACCGGATCACATGCTGCACAAACAACCTGGGCAACGTCTCAGCTGACGGTAGTGCGGACAGGGGTACACAATGAGCCTGCTTAGAAAACCTGTCCACCACTACCCATACCACTGTATTACCCTTAGATGGAGGGAGATTGGTAACAAAATCCATGGATAAGTGAGTCCATGGTCTTTCGGGCACTGCCAAGGGCATCAGCTCCCCTGCCGGCCGGCTACGAGAGCTTTTAGAACGAGTGCAGACCCCACAACCAGCAATTAATTTTTTTATGTAGAACCAAGGGTAGGCCACTGAAAGATCCTAGCCACCGCCAGATGCGTGGCTGTAATACCAGGGTGAGCACTCAGCTTGGATTTATGGAACTCCTGCAAGAGTTTCAGGCGAAGTTGCTCTGGGACAAACAACTTCCCCTCCGGCTTGGCCGCCGGGGCCCGCGACTGGGCCCCCTGAATCTCCCGTTCCAATTCAGACGAGACCTCTGCTATCACAACCCCAAGGTGAAGAATGGAGGATGGTGGCTCAGGGGGCAACACCGGCTGAAAACTGCGCGATAAGGCGTCAGCCTTGACATTCTTAGACCCTGGACGAAATGTAATCGTAAATTGAAAACGGGAAAAAAAGTGACCAACGGGCCTGTCTGGGCATTAGTCTTTTAGCAGACACAATGTATGACAAATTTTTGTGATCCGTGGTCACCGTAACCGGGTGACTAGCCCCCTTCAAAAAGTGCCTCCATTCTTCAAATGCCAATGTGACAGCAAGAAGCTTTCTATTGCCTACATCGTAATTTCTTTCCGCAGCAGAGAACTTCTTGGAAAAGAAAGCACATGGCATGAGGTTGGTTAGAGTGGCAGGCCCTTGGGACAACACCACCCCCCCCCCCCCTCAGAGGCGACCACTTCAACGACGTATGGTTTGGACTGATCTGGCTGTACTAACACGGGAGCAGACTTAAAGCTTCTTTTCAGGGTCGCAAAGGCCTCTTTTGCGAGCGAGGACTAGTTTCTCACATCCACACCTTTACAAGTAAGATCTGTGAGTGGTTTGACCACCTGTGAAAACCCCCGAATAAATTTGCGGTAATAATTGGCGAACCCCAAGAAGCGTTGAAGACCCTTAAGGTCTTCGGGTTGCACCCAATCCGCAATGGCCTGCACCTTCTTGGGGTCCATGCGAAAACCCTCACAGGACACAATTAATCCCAAAAAAGACAATTCTTGAACAAAAAACACACATTTCTCCAATTTGGCATACAGATGATTTTCCCTCAGTCTTTGGAGAACGGTTCGTATATGATTCAGATGAGATTGACTGTCTGGAGAGTTTATCAGAATATCGTCTAAGTAAATAACAACAAAATGACCAATTAGATCTGAGAATACCACGTTGATGAAATTCTGAAATATGGCTGGGGCATTGGTAAGACCAAACGGCATGACTAAATTTTCAAAGAGTCCCTCGGTCGTGAGGAACGCGGTTTTCCATTCATCCCTCTCCTGGACCCTTATCAAATTATATGCCCCCCGAAGATCCAGTTTGGAGAACCATTTTGCCCCTGAAAGTTGGTTACACAAATCGGGAATCAACGGAAGGGGGTACGTATTTCATACAGTAATCTTGTTGAGCTCACGTTAATCGAGGCAGGGATGTAAACCACCTTCTTTTTTCTTTACAAAAAAAAAATCCTGCCACCACAGGTGAGACTGAGGGACGTATGTGTCCTTTGCGAAGACTCTCAGCAATGTAATCCTTCATGGCCAAGCAGTCAGGGCCAGATAAATTAAACAGACGGGCTTTAGGCAATTTAGCCCCTGGGACTAACTCGATAGCGCAGTCAAAGGGTCTATGTGGCGGCAACATCTCGGCCTCACTTTCAGAGAACACATCTTCGAATTCTTTCAGGTATTCCGGAATACCTTCCAGCTCGACAGATGACACAGATTTAACAGGTTCAACCAATAGTGCAGACTTATCACATAACATCGAATCATTAAACCCCCACTGAACAATCTCCCCCGTTTTCCAGCTAATGATTGGGATATGGCATTGTAACCAGGGCATGCCCAACACCAATCCTGCTGGTAGATTGCCCAAAACCAAACAACTTAATTTTTCTACATGGGTAGCACCCACTTTGAGCGAAAACAAGTCAGACATAAAGAGAATTCCCTCTTTAGTGAGGGGGAGGAGTCAATGGCCACCACTTTGATCGGAACCTTAAGTCTAACTGTCCCTATCTTACAGCGTGTGACCAATTGGGAGTCAATGAGATTGATGAATGATCTGCAGTCCACGAAAGTTGTCTTCCCTGTCCTCACGCGTAGTGACTCGGCCCTCTGGTCACGTGACTGCTTAGTTACAGGTCCTGTGCTCACTGCTTAGTCTCAGGTCCTTGCTTACTGCATGCCTTGTTCCTTCACTCCCTGCGCTCAATCACGTGCCCCATGATAGCGTCCCTTAGGCTGCAGCAGTGACACTATTGGTGTCATCACACATATATTTATCAATAGAAGTATCATCAGTAAGTGAATACTTCACCAAGCTTAGTACAGTCATCAACTGCAATGTCAAGTCAGACCCAAACACATATGAGTCACATGAACTTACTACACTTACTACGCCCAGTATGTTCTTAACAATGCATGGAGATACTTGGAGTTGTTATTAAAAGCCATCAGACTGCGGACCATAAAGAGTACTGACGAAAAATAGTCAGTATCACAAATAAACATTTACATCCAAGTACATTAAAGGTGACATTTTATGTAATTGGAGAAGTTCTGTTTCTTTTCTTCTCCATCTTGTCGAGACACTGTGATGACTTTTCACATCTACAATTCATCTCTGCAAATTTCTTTTTTTCTATCTGCTACACATGCAGGAGGTGGGCCGGCCAATGTTAGCGACTATTTGACCTTGATGTGTATCCTTCAAAGGTTTGGGACATTATTATTGGGATGGGCTCAGGATGAGAACATTATTAGTGAAAATGACCCAGAATGGGGAACATTAATAATAATGATAATAATAATAATAATAATAATAAACACAAGTCACAAGTAACAACGTTAACAATACAATAATTAAAGCAAAATAAGACGAGAGAGAGCTTACAATCTATAATGAGGTGGGGGAGTTACAGAGCACAGATGTGTATTTACGATGATGTATTTACAATGATGGTCCAGCCATCTTGAGGGAGTGAAGGATGGATGGAGATAGTGAATGGGCTACACACGCACACTTACACATAAAATGACTTTGATGAGAGAACGTGATAGGCGGCACTGAACAAATGCATTTTGAGGGAACACCTAAATCTGTGCAAATTGTGGATACTCCTAATTTCTTAGGGTAGAGCATTCCAGAGGATTGGTGCAGCACGGGAGAAATCTTTGAGTCGGGAGTGGGAGGTGCGGATTAGTGCAGAGGTTAGTCAAAAGTCGTTTGCAGAGCGCAGTGGTCGGTTAGGCCGATACACAGAAATGAGGGAGGATATGTAGGGGAGGTGCCGCACTGTGGAGAGCTTTATGGGTGAGACCAAGTACTTTGAATGGATCCTATACTGAATGGGCAGCCAGTGTAATGATTGGCGAAGAGCGGATGCGTCCGAGTACCGATTAGCCAGATGGATGACCCTGGCCGCTACATTAAGTAGGAACTAGAGAGGGGAAAGTCGAGTAATGGAGTGGCCAATTAATAGTGCGTTGCAGTAGTTCAGGCGGGAGTGGATCAATGCGACAGTGCGGGTTTTTGTTGTTTCCATGGTGAGAAAAGGGCGGATTCTGCAGATGTTGTTTACGTGTAAGCGGCAAGAGCGGGCAAAAGATTGTATATGGGATGTAAAGGAGAGATTGGTGTCAAACATAACACCCAGACAGCGCGCCTGCTGCCGGGATGTTATTATGGTGCCACCCACAGAGAGGGAAATGTCAGATGTCAGAACATTGGACATATATGCTTATAGTATAAGAACTACATACTGTAGGTATATGTTGCAAAAACAATTTGATGTATTAGCAGTCAAAGCCATCTATCAATCTATCTATCTATTTATCTATCTATCCAATATCTATCTGTACACCCATTCATCCATCCATTAATCCATCTATTACTGGTATTATGATTGCTATTAGTATTTGCATTGCAATGATAATGTCTACCTGAAATTGCGGTATATAATAACCATATTTGCCCAAAGTGGAATTAATACTGACCTGACATTGATTTATCAATGTTACCATTATTACATTTTATATTTCTTGGTATATTACAGAAATCTCTGGAACCTTTCTTCCTCCAATCTTAACTCTACAGTAAGCTGAGCAAACATCAATGATCAATCTAATGAGCACTGCAAGCTGAAGGGCTGAATTCTCAATCTGCAAAAACTTCCTAGAAAATTAAATTTTTATCACTATCATTTCCTTTTCTTTTATAATTGAAGAAACAGCGCCTCAAACCAATCTTTCCTTACAATGGTAAAAATATATTTCAGGTAAGCTCAGTGTGCAATTTTTGTTACTGTATTCTTAGACAAGTGTGGTTATGTGCCATTAAGTACATACAATACATGAAAGAAGTATCCCTCCCTATTTCATATAAGAAAAAAAAATTGCAAGAACATATTAACCTCATTTTATTTAATCGGAATAAAAATATAAAGAGTAATAACAGAAGTTTGGTAATTCTGTCTCAAAATTATCAAAATTCTGTTCTGCTCATAATTATCATGCATCTGCTTTATTACTACAATTCCGCTTTCCAATTCTGTACAGTACATACTTTTGTGTTTTCAATAAACACTTCACCCCCGGGCCATTTTCCATTTTTTCACTTTAGTTTTTTCCTCCCCTTTTTCCAAGAGCCATAACTTTTTATTTTTCTGCCAAAGTACAGTTGTACTTTTGAATTACATCACTAATTCTATCAAACAATGTATGGCAAAAAAATACCAAGTGTAGTGAAATTGCAAACAAAGTTTATCTCCATAATTGTTTACTGGATTTTTTATTTACCATGTACACTATATGGTAAGACTGACCTGGCAATATGATTAATACCCGTAAATACCCGTACGTAAATACCAAATATATTGTTTATGTGGTGAAAAAAAAATTGAAAATCTGCATGAAATTTTTTATTTTTTTTGCTTTTGTCGCCATTTTCCTAAACCTGAAAGATTTTCATTTTCGGGATCTTGGTCTGTGTGAGGGCTCATTTCTTGCACCCTGAGTTGACATTTTTATTAATACCATTTTGGGATAGAGACAATGTTTTGATCACCTCTTATTGCACTTTACTGCAATGTTGCGAGTTCCAAAGAAATGTAATTCTGGTGTTTTTTCCTTGTTACACCATTTAATCATCAAATTAATTTATTTTATACTTTTATAGATCGGAAATTTTTGAAAGCAGCGTTGTCAAATATGTGTATTTTTAATTGTTTTATTGTCAATTGGGCAAAAGGGGGTGATATGAATTTTTGTGTTTTTTGCAATTTTTTTAAACTAGTTAAATTATTTAAAAAACAACCAAAAAAACATTTTTTAACTTTTTACTTTATTTAACAGTCCTCATAGTAAACTCGAAGAGGCAGTTGTCTGATTGCCTGTGCTACATATAGCAGAAATCATGATCTACTTTGAATGCATAGAAGTATTGTAATGACAGGCAAGCGGGTCATCAGCAGACCCTCGACTGTCATGACAATCCATCAGTGTCCTATGATCATGTGATAGAGGCACCTATGGGTAGGATAAATGATAAGCTTCTGGTTGGCACAAGTTAAATCCTGCTTTCTATGTTTGACAATAGGATTTAACAGGTTTACAGCTGTGGGCAGAGCTCATCTTCACCCACTGGTGTTAACCCCTTCACCCACAAGGGTGGTTTGCACGTTCATGACCGGACCAATTTTTACAATTCTGACTACTGTCCCTTTATGAGGTCATAACTCTGGAACTCTTCAATGGAACTCAGTGATTCTGAAATTGTTTTCTCGTGACATATTGTACTTCATGATAGTGGTAAAATTTCATTCAAATAACTTGCGTTTATTTGTAAAAAAAATGGAAATTTGGTGAAAATTTTGAAAATTTCGCAATTTTCCAACTTTGAATTTTTATGCCCTTAAATCACAGAGATACGGCACACAAAAAACTTGATAAGTAACATTTCCCACATGTTTTCTTTACATCAGCACAATTTTGGAACCAAAATTTTTTCTTGTTAGGAAGTTATAAGGGTTAAAAATTGACCAGCGATTTCTCATTTTTGCAACACCATTTTATTTTTATGGACCACATCACATTTGAAGCCACTTTGAGGGGTCTATATGATAGAAAATACCCAAAAGTGACACCATTCTAAAAACTGCACCCCTTAAGGTGCTCAAAACCACATTCAAGAAGTTTATTAACCCTTTAGGTGCGTCACAGAAATTTTTTGAATATTTAAATAAAATGAACATCTAACTTTTTTTCACAAAAAAAATAATTCAGGTTCAATTTTTTTATTTTAAGAAGGGTAACAGGAGAAATTGGACTGCAAAAGTTATTGTGCAATTTGTCCTGAGTACGCTGATACCTGATATGTGGGGGGAACCACTGTTTCGGCGCATGGCAGAGCTCAGAAGGGAAAGAGCGCCGTTTGACTTTTTCAATGCAAAATTGGCTGGAATTCTGATCGGACGCCATGTCACGTTTGGAGAGCCCCTGATGTACCTAAACAGTGGAAACCCCCCACAAGTGACCCCATTTTGGATACTAGACCCCCCAAGGAACTTATCTAGATATGTGGTGAGAACTTTGAACCCACAACGGCTTCACAGAAGTTTATAACGTACAGCGGTACAATTATAAAATCATATTTTTTCCACAAAAATTATCTTTTCACCCCCAATTTTTATTTTCCCAAGGGTAACAGGACCCTAAAAGTTATTGTGAAATTTGTCCTGAGTACGCTGATACCCCACATGTGGGGGTAAACCACTATTTGGGCGCATGGCAGAGCTCGGAAGGGAAGCAGCGCCATTTGACATTTTTGGCTGGAATTGAGATCGGACACCATGTTGCGATTGGAAAACCCCTGATGTACCAAAACAGTGGAAACCCCCCACAAATGACACCATTTTGGAAACTAGACCCCCCAAGGAACTTATCTAGATGTGTGGTGAGCACTTTGAACCCCCTAGTGCTTCACAGAAGTTTATAACGCCTGGGCGTGAAAATAAAAAATTCGTATTTTTTCCACAATCATTATCTTTTAGTCACCATTTTTTGTATTTTCCCAAGGGTACCAGGAGAAACTGGACCCCAAAAGTTGTTGTCCAATTTTTCCTGAGTATGCTGATACCCCATATGTGGGAGAAAACTACTGTATGGGCACATTTCGGGGCTCAGAAGGGAAGTAGTGACGCTTTGGAATGCAGACTTTGATGGAATGGTCTGTGGGTATCTTGTTGCCTTTGAAGAGCACCTAATGTACCTAAACAGTGGAAACCCCCCACATATGACCCCATTTTGGAAACTAGACACCCTATGGAACTTATCTAGATGTGTGGTGAGCACTTTGATCCCCCAAGGGCTTCACAGAAGTTTATAATGCCTGGGCATGAAAATAAAAAAATCGTATTTTTTCCACAAACATGATCAATTAGTCCCCAATTTATTTTATTTTCCCAAGTGTAACAGGAGAAATTGAACACCAAAAGTTGTTGTCCAATTTGTCCTGAGTACGCTGACACCCCAAATGTGGGAGAAAACTACTGTATGGACACACATCGGGGCTCGGAAGGGAAGTAGTGACGTTTTGGAATGCAGACTTTGATGGAATGGTCTGCGGGTGTCATGTGCGTTTGGAGAGCCCCTGATGTGCCTAAACTATTGAAACTCCCCACAAGTGTCCCCATTTTGGACACTAGACCCCCCACAGAACTTATCTAGATGTGTGGTAAGCACTTTGAACCCCCAAGTGCTTCACAGAAGTTTATAAAGCCTGGGCGTGAAAATAAAAAAATCATTTTTTTCCACAAAAATGATATTTTTGCCCCCATTTTTTTATTTTCCTAAGGGTAACAGGAGAAATTGGACCCCAAAAGTTGTTTTGCAATTTGTCCTGAGTAGGCTGATACCCTACATGTGGGGGTAAAACACTATTTGGGTGCATGGCAGAGCTTGGAAGGGAAGGAGCACCATTTGACTTTTTCAACTCAGAATTGGCTGGAATTGAGATCAGATGCCATGTTGCATTTGGAGAGCACCTGATGTGCCCAAACAGTGGAAATCCCCAATTCTAACTCCAACCCTAACCCCAACACACCCCTAACCCTAATCTCAGCCCTAACCCTAACCCCAATACACCCCTAACCCTAATCTCAGCCCTAACCATAGCCCTAACCCTAGCCCTAACCCTAGCCCTAGCGGGAAAATGGAAATAAATACATTTTTTTTAATTTTATTATTTTTCCCTAACTAAGGGGGTGATAACGGAGGGTTTGATTTACTATTTACAGTGGGTTTTTGTTTGGCAGCTGTCATACGCTAAAAGACGCTTTTTATTGTAAAAATAGTTTTTGCATCACCACATATTGAGAGCTATAATTTTTCCTTATTTTGACCCACCGAGTCATGTGCAGTCTTATTTTTTGCATGACGAGTTGACGTTTTTATTGGTACCATTTTTGGGCATGTGACTTTTTTTGTTCGCTTTTTATTCCGATTTTTGGGACGCAGAATGAACAAAAACCAGCGTTTCATGAATTTCTTTTGGGGGGGTGCGTTTACACCGTTCCGCTTTATGTAAAATTGATAAAGCCGTTTTATTCTTCGGGTCAGTACGGTTACAGCGATACCTCATTTAGGTCTTTTTTTATGTTTTGTCGGTTTTATGCAATGAAAACTATTTTATATAAAAAATAATTATTTTTGCATCGCTTTATTCTGTGAGCTATAACTTTTTTATTTTTTCGCTGATGATGCTGTATGGCAGCTCATTTTTTGCGACACAAGATGATGTTTTCAGCGGTACCATGGATATTTATATGCGTCTTTTTGATCGCGTGTTATTGCACTTTTTGTTTGGCGGTATTGTAATAAATCATTATTTTTTGCTTCGTTTTTTATTTTTATTTTTTAAGGGGTTTGCTAAAGGGGTTAACTAATGGGACAGTTTGATAGGGCAGGTCGTTACAGACGCGGCGATACCTAATATGTGTACTTTTATTGTTTGTTTGTTTTTTATTTCCATAAATGGATTTATTGGGGGAATATTTTTTTTTCTAATTTATTTAGCGATTTTTTTTAAATTATTTTAAAATTTTTTTTTTAAATTTTATTACATAGTCCCAAGTGGGACATCACTGTCCTGTGACAGATCGCTGGGCCTGCAGGGAAGGAGCCCCCCACAGCAGCGCTGCACATTGCACTGCTGTGGGGGGCTCAGGGAAGCACGGAGGGAGCCCACTCCCTGCCGATGCTTCCCTTTAACCCCCGGTACACCGCGATCATGTTTGATTGCGGTGTGCAAATGGTTAACGTGTAGGGGGCGGTCCGTGACCGCCCCTGACACATTGTGTCGGGTGTCAGCTGTGATAATCAGCTGACACCCGGCGCGATCAGCGGCGCTCACCACGTGGACGCCGCTGATCGTGCTAGACGTATTATCCCGTCCATGTGCATAGGGGCTCGGGTCCTATGGACGGGATAGTATGTCTGATGTCAGAATGGGGTTAAAGGCACATGATGACCAATTAAATCAGTCATCAGGTGTAGGGAAAGAA
Organism: Dendrobates tinctorius; assembly: GCF_039654945.1. Classification (NCBI taxonomy): domain Eukaryota; kingdom Metazoa; phylum Chordata; class Amphibia; order Anura; family Dendrobatidae; genus Dendrobates; species Dendrobates tinctorius. The sequence continues at coordinate 6,275,271 of NW_027361817.1, forward strand.
GTAAGTGGGCTCAGCGTGTGAACTCGCTTAAAAGTCAGGGACACAACATATGTTGTGAAGGGGTTAATAAATCAGTGAAATAAATAGGTATGGATGTACATTTAATGGATGTATTTAAGTTGAAAAGTACTAGGTTTGCTAACAAATAGATGAATATTAAAGATGAGCAAAAATCCTGCTTTAACAGATTTGCTTGAACTTGGCTCAATCAAATAAGCTCTGATTGTGAAGCGAATGAGCCCCAACTACTATTACGAAAGTGTTTACTATACACTGAGGTATGTACCAACCCTGAAGCATGAGAACTCATGGACCATAGAGTAAACGATAAAATGTAATTCTAATCTCACTCCTGACTTGTATTGATCCCTCTGCAGCTTCCCAATGTCCTTACCTTTATTTTAGAAGTACCCAAACTAAAATAGACTCTGGTCTACTCTTTACTCTTCTCTGGAGCTTCTGGTGCTGGCAAGACCTAAATGAGTGTCATGACATTATGATGTGCTCCTCCAAAGTAATTACATGTGGTGATGCATGTTGTTATATCATAATGTGATAGCCTGCACTAAGGCCTCAAATTCCTAAAGATTTGTACTAGCTACGATTCACAAATTTTGTGAAATACTAAATAAATTCAATTAAAAAATATACCAATTGTATAGAATATAAATGGTCAAGCACAATCGACAATATAATCCTACAAAAAAAGTGCCACAAAGACAAAATGCTAGATAGTAATATAAATAATTTATTTTATTAAGCAAATATTTCTTTTAAAATGTATAGCTGAATAAAATTACTGGAGCACAAAAGTATATTAAAAAATAAATGTAATGCCACACAATCTGCATAAAATACCTCACAAATGCACACAGCCAAAATACTACAGCAGAGTCCAATTGCATAAGAATGCCAAAGTGCTATTAAAATAGTGCTACACTTGCAAAATCAGACATACATGTGCCAATAAAAGTGCTGAATAGTACAAACTAAAAGGTTGACAAAATACCTATTAACAAATAAAGTGCTGCTGTGCAAAGATAAATAGCAAAGTAAGCATAAGTGAGGCTGAATAGTGCTAATAGAATGTCTGCTAACAAATAAAGTGCTGCTGTGCAAAGGTAAATAGCAGATAGAACTAAGCAAAATCCATTTAGTATATAAAGTGCCGTAGTGCAAACGGGTAATGAACGATGGCATGTATTGATCTTGCGTTATTGCAGTCTGTTCCATCTTTGTGGTTTCTTACGTGCCTGCTGTTGCTACTGCTACTGATGATAAACATTTTTTTGAAATGTGGAGACTCCAAATTGGGTCTCCATCTAGTGGGTTGCCTGTGCTGGAAGGTGTGTTAGAGGCATATTATACTGTTTCTACTTTGTGGAAATTGATGCCACTTTAGTGTTATGTGACAATTATTTTGTGAAATGTGGAGACTCCAAGTTTGGTCTCCGTCAGGTGGGTTGCCTGTGGTGGAAGGTGTATCAGTGGCCTATTATAATATTTCTACTCTGTGGAAATTGATGCCACTTTTGTGCTGTGTGTCAATTTTTTTTTTGAAATGTGGAGACTCCAAGTTCGGTCTCCATTAGGTCGGTTGCCCATGCAAGTAGGTCTCCCAGACAGGCAGGCCTGCACTTACTTTCATTCAAATGCCTGTTACTATTCTTACATTTTTCTATCAATAGTAGTCTATAAAACTGATGTTTGTTCTATCTGAGTGGCTGGAATAAAAAAAAATGGAAGCATTGTAAGAGGTGTGAGGTCTCCCAGTTAAGAATGCTTACACTGCTCCCTTAACCACCAGGTACTTATTAAAACTTTAATTCCAAGCTATAAAAGCTGAGCCAGATCCTGATACCTCATGCACAGCCCATGGCTGACTGCTGCTGTGTCATTTGCAAATTTCTTCTGTGGGTCAATTGATGCCACCTTTCCTGATGAGTGCCCCTAATTTTAGCTGTTTGTGAAGCTTTTTGTCACAATTAAGGTGTTGTTTATGCATTTGGTTTTGTCTCCCATTGAATCTAACGGAGTTCGGGTATGTTTGACAAACTGTTCGGCGAACCTAGGTCCATTTGGCAAATCCAAACCGCACCGAACATTGAACGGTTCGCTCATCTCTTACCTGGATCAGTTCCCTGAGGGGTCTATTTTCCAAAATAGTGTCACTTGTTTGCAATTTTCACTTGCTAGGCACATCAGGGGCTCTCCAAACGCAACATGGCATCCACCAATTGTTCCCGCAAATATTGCCTTAAAAAAGTCAAATGGTGCTCTTCCCTTCCGAGCTCTGTGGTATGCCCAAACAGTGGTTTTCTTTCACATATGGGGTATCGTCATTCTAAGGAGAAATTGCTCAACAAATTGTTGGGATCATTTTCTCCTCTAACCCTTGTGAAAGTAAAAAATAATGGAATTAGATCTAAACTAAATTTTTTGTCAAAAAAAATTAAATCTTTTTTTCCGCATTCCAAACATTTCTGTTGAGTAACTGAAGGGTTAGCAAACTTCTTGAATGTGGATTTGAGCTCCTTGAGAGGTGTAGTTTTTAGAGTGGTGTCAGTTTTGGGTATTTTCTATCATGTAGACCCCTGAAAGTCACTTCAAATGTGAGGTGGTCCCTAAAAAATGGTTTTGTAAATAAAAGGAGAAATCGCTGGTCATCTTTTGACCTTTAAAATTTTCTAACAAAAAAAAATACTTTGAAAATTGTGCTGATGTAAAGTAGATATGTGGGAAATGTTATTTATTAACTATTCTGTGTAACATAACTCTCTGATTTAAGGGCTTAAGAATTCAAAGATTAAAAATGTCAAAATTTTCCACATTTTTGCTAAATTTCTATTTTTTCACCGATAAATACAAGTTGTATCAAAGTAATTTTACCAGTATCAATATGTCATGAAAAAACAGTCTCAGAATCAGTTTGATTCATTGAAGCATCCAGAGTTATTACCTCATAAAGTGACACTGGTTAGAATTGTAAACATTGGCCTCGTCATTAACGTGCAGTCCACCTAGGGGGGTAAAGGGGTTAAAAACTTTTTTTTTTTTACTTTTTAAATGTTTTTCAAAAAATCTTTTGGCTGAGTGTGTTAGGGTTTGCGGATCGCACTAAATATAAATATAAGAAAATGCGATCACAACCCGGAGTCCACCGTGCAGAGATGGTAAACTGCTGCTTGGTAATGGCGGACACTAACAAAACACTGGCGGGAAAACCGCTGACCCGGTGTGTACGGAAGATCGCTGTTACTGCACAGAGCCACTGAACCAATGCCGGAGCCTGTTAACTTCACAGGGCTCGGCAGGGTATGCACTAGTACAGAGACACAGAACTCTGCCCTAAGGACGTGGGAAGAGTCACTCTATTCTTACTAGCGGTCGACACCACTACTGTGATGCCGGGACTACGAGGCTAGGAAAAACCGCTCAGCGGCATGCAGTGCCACACTGGCGGATGCCATTAACCAGGCAAAGCTTAAGGCTGGAAAGTGCACTAACTGCGCACGGAGCCGCACTGACGGGCGCTGCATAACAAACAGTACAGTGGTGCCTCATGCTGTGTGGGACATACTGGCACAAATAGGCATGCGGAGCGGGGAGCACTGCGGCGCTAGGCTGTGCCACTACTCGGCGCTGCCTCAAAACCCTAAACCTTTAAACAAACACAACCTGAGGGAGGGAGTCATAATGAGTCAGTCAGCGGTTCACAAGCATCCATCAACACACACACAACTAGCCTTTTGAGTCTATACTAGCATAAGTGAAGAGCGGTTTTTTGTGTCTTGTTGTTGTTTGTGTCTTTGTATATGTGCATTTTTAATAAGGACTATAGTCCTTTTTAATAAGTTTAGAAATAAAGTAGATTAGTTTTGTCTTTCTAGTTTATACATGACTGGTCCGCTGCTATACTTATACTTATATTTTGAGCTAGTTGATCACTCGCTGGAACCTGATTTATCATAGGCTATGGCAGGTTTCTTGACCACTGGTATTGACATTAATGCATGAATTTCAAGAAGCCAGAGAAGTTTTTTCTGATAAAGTATTTACTCAAAAAAGGTACACTCCATCCTATAGTGCGGCACTTAAGGAATTGGACAAAATTTATAGGGATCAGATAGCCTCATGGTGGGAGGTCCAAAGTCTGGATAACTATATACGTTCTGGCATTGTACCTCGCCATCTGAGAATCACCCTCACCCCTGGCTTTAGATATAAAAGTGCACCCCTACTCACTAAGTTGGAGAAAGGCAACAGAGAGCTCTATCAGATTCATGAGACTCCTCTTGGAGGAAGAAAAAAGTAATCTTAACAAACTCACTGAATCTTTAAAAGAGCAGATTGAGATTACTAAAAAGTATTCAAGTGAGTCTGACTTCTCTTTAAAAGATGCCAATCTGCAAAGTAGCCTTGAGAAATTTCAATACCACCTTAAAGAGAAGAAACATAAGCTGTACAATAGAGATCTTCAAGAATTTAAAGACAATAAAGCATATTCAGTACAGGTGGTCAGGAACAATAGACCAGTAGAAACTGACATACTGTATCCTCGTCAGAGGCAGAATTTTCCGATACGGAGAATAGGTCAAGGCATTTCAGAGGACGGGGAGGGAATTACAATAGAGGCTTCCATAAGAGGTCACCACAGAAAGATTTTTTAGATCTAAGTTACCCTCTAAGGAACCGCCTGAATCCATACAGCGGACAATAGGGCCAGAGGTGATTAATTTGTCCCAACGACCCCTGACTGAAACTGAGATGTGTGTGCTAAGTAATGGTCTCTCGTTTGTGCCAACATCAGATTTAGACATCTTTGAAACCGTTAAAGATCTACACTTGTTTGCCCGCAAACTAAAATGGAAAAAGCATTTTGCCAAACAAGACCAAAGGTCTTCTCAAGAGTTTGGTATTTCTGAAGATCTATTACAAGATGTACGGTTTCTGCTTCAACTGGGGGATGTTGCCCCAAATTTGAGAGGAGAGGGCCCGTACTTAGACTTAAAGAAAAAAAGTACAACCATGCCCCCTCCCTCTAGTGATGTCAATTCAATTGACATCTTTGTGAATCTTGTCACAGATGATCTGATGAAATCGGGAGATCTCTTGAACTCAAAGTCTTATAGTTTGAGTAAAGAGGAAATGGAAAGTCGTAAGAGATTGGAGAATGACAACAGTGTTACCATTAAAAGCTCCGACAAAGGGGGTAATACTGTTGTCATGGACACAATAAACTATAAGAGCTTGTGCCTCTCCATATTAGAAGACCATACGAATTATGAGATCTTGCCATCAAACCCAATAGTGAGTTTGTCTGATTCTCTTAAGGCGCTAGTCAATGAAGGTTTTGATGTCGGAGTTATTGACAAAAAGGAGAAGGATTTTTTGATTCCATTGCATCCCACTATGGCGACATTCTACTGTCTCCCAAAAATCCACAAAGGTCTGAATCCCTTAAAAGGGAGACCTGTAGTGGCGGGTATTTACAGTGTGACTCAGAATCTGGGCATGTATATTGATCAGATATTAAGACCATTTGTGACAAATTTAAGTTCATACATACGGGACACGGGTGATCTCTTATGCAGATTGGACGGTTTATGCCTTGAGGAAGACAGGATTCTTGGAAGTATAGACGTGGAGGCCTTATACTCTTCGATACCCTATGAGAAAGGACTGATGGCCGTTGAATACTATTTAAAAACTCGTGGACGCTTTTACACGAAACATAATGTTTTCGTTTTAAAGGCTTTGAAATTCTGCCTTACGAATAATGTCTTCCTTTTTGAGAATAAGTACTTCCACCAGCTCAGGGGCACTGCAATGGGTAGCCCTTGTGCGCCCACTTATGCAAATCTGCTCTTGGGCTGGTGGGAGGAAAAAGTTGTATTTAACGACTTGAACTATCGACATGATAGCGTAGCCTTATGGCTACGCTATACTGATGATATATTTGTGATTTGTAGGGGCACAGAAACTGACTTCATCTCCTTTGTGGATGACCTTAATGTGAATGACTTGGGCCTACGGTTTACCCATGAGGTACATAGGTCAGAAATTAGGTTTTTAGATGTTTTCATCCAAAAGGGAACAAATGGAGAGATAGAAACAAGTAATTATAGGAAGCCGACAGCCACTAATTCATTGTTGAGATGGGAGAGCAGTCATCCCCTCCCTCAAAAAGGGGGATACCAAAAGGCAGTATCTAAGGATACAGCATAACTGCTCAAATCCTCTGAAATTTAAAGAACAAGCCGATGATATGAGGGGGAGATTTCGAGAGAGAGGATACCCAGACTATGTATTGAGGGCTGCCTATGAGGAATCTCTCAAAAAAGATCGCAAAGAAGGAAGGTAGAAAAAAATAAAGATAAAGAGGTCACATGATTTATCACAAAATTTTCAAATGGGTCGGCGAAATTTAAAGAAATCCTAGAACGACATTGGCCAGTCCTTAAAATGGATGCGGATATTGAGAAGACTCTAGGCCCTAGACCTCAAGTGACATACAAAAAGAACAGATCCTTGAAAGACAGACTAGTGCATAGTCACTTTAGAGAGGCCTCGGCACGTACATGGTTGGAAAGGGAGGTCAAAGGGTGCTCTAAATGCGGGAGTTGCTTAGCATGTCAGTCAGTAACACAAAGGAAGATCTTTAGGAGTACGAATAACGACAAAACATATACTATAAAATAGTTCATCAATTGTCACAATACGGGGGTGATTTATAAGGCAACATGCACATGTGGGATGGAGTATGTGGGGAAAACAAGGAGGGAGTTCAGGAAAAGGATCCGTGAACACATTGGGGATGTGGTGAATCGAAGAGGTACAGCAATAGTGAACCACATTAATAGGGTACAGTCATGGCCAAAAGTTTTGAGAATGACACAAATATTATGTTTTCACATGATCTGCTGCCCTCTGGTTTTTATGTGTGTTTGTCAGATGTTTTTATCACATACAGAAATATAATTGCAATCATATTATGAGTAACAAAAGGTTATATTGACAGTTAGAATGAGTTAATGCAGCAAGTCAATATTTGCAGTGTTGACCCTTCTTCTTCAGGACCTCTGCAATTCTCCCTGGCATGCTCTCAATCAACTTCTGGATCAAATCCTGACTGATAGCAGTCCATTCTTGCAAAATCAATGCTTTTATTTTGTCTGAATTTGAAGGTTTTTGTTTGTCCACCCGTCTCTTGATGATTGACCACAAGTTCTCAATGGGATTAAGATCTGGGGAGTTTCCAGGCCATGGTCCCAAAATCTCTATGTTTTGTTCCCTGAGCCATTTAGTTATCACCTTTGCTTTATGGCAAGGTGCTCCTTCATGTTGAAAAAGGCATTGTTGATCGCCAAACTGCTCTTGGACGGTTGGGAGAAGTTGCTCTCGGAGGACATTCTGGTACCATTCTTTATTCATGGCTGTGTTTTTAGGCAAGACTGAGAGAGAGCCCATTCCCTTGGCTGAGAAGCAACCCCACATATGAATGGTTTCAGGATGCTTGACAGTTGGCATGAGACAAGACTAGCGGTAGCGCTCACTTGGTCTTCTCCGAATAAGCCGTTTTCCAGATGTCCCAGACAATCGAAAAGGGGATTCAGAGAAAATGACTTTACCCCAGTCCTCAGCAGTCCACTCCCTGTACCTCTTGCAGAATATCAGTCTGTCCATGATGTTTTTTCTGGAGAGAAGTGGCTTCTTTGCTGCCCTCCTTGAGACCAGTCCTTGCTCCAAGAGTCTCCGCCTCACAGTGCGTGCAGATGCACTCACACCTGCCTGCTGCCATTCCTGAGCAAGCTCTGCACTGCTGGTAGCCCGATCCCGCAGCTAAAACACTTTTAAGAGAGGGTTCTGGCGCTTGCTGGTCTTTCTTGGGCACCCTGGAGCCTTTTTGGCAACAAGGGAACCTCTCTCCTTCAAGTTCTTGATGATGCGATAGATTGTTGACTGAGGTGCAATCTTTCTAGCTGTGATACTCTTCCCTGCTAGGCCATTTTTGTGCAGTGCAATGATGACTGCACGTGTTTCTTTAGAGATAACCATGGTTAACAAAAGAGAAACAATGATGCCAAGCACCAGCCTCCTTTTAAAGTGTCCAGTGGTGTCATTCTTACTTAATCATGACAGATTGATCTCCAGCCCTGTCCTCATCAACACCCACACCTGTGTTAATGGAGCAATCACTGAAACGATGTTAGCTGGTCCTTTTAAGGCAGGGCTGCAATGATGTTGAAATGTGTTTTGGGGGATAAAGTTCATTTTCTAGGCAAATATTGACTTTGCAAGTAATTGCTGTTAAGCTGATCACTCTTTATAACATTCTGGAGTATATGCAAATTGCCATTAGAAAAAATGAAGCAGTAGACTTTGTAAAAATTAATATTTGTGTCATTCTCAAAACTTTTGGCCATGACTGTACACCAAGGAGATTATAAGAAAATTCAATTTATGGGGATTGAAAAAGTCCCTTATCCCTGTAGAGGAGATTGGCATAAATTAATTCTCCAGAAGGAATGTAAATGGATCTTTTGGCTGAAGACGCTCCAACCAACAGGCTTAAATGACCAACTATCCTTCGCGGCTAATTTGTAGACCCCCCCCCCTTTTCTCCGACATGATTTTTTTCTACCATGTGACTCGAGTGTTTACCCAGAAGTTACTCTCCATTGTGCTCCACATAAAACCAGATCCCTGCTTAGGGGTTAAAGGGTCGTGGGGTTACTCAGGAGGTTAGCTAAAAGGTTTAATACTCTTTTTTGAGAAAAATGATACATACTTTATCCCTCCATGATGCAGTTAGAAATTGAATAACCATTTTTTTAAAAAAAGCAAAGAAGACTAAATAAAGGAAATAGGAGAAGGCAAGAAGTTCTTTTCTGAATCAAGTTGAATGTGTCAAAATTATGTCAAGTACTGTACATTGTCCTAGGTGATCCATGTTGGTTTTTTTTAAAAAAAGGAGGTTATGATAAAGTTTAATACTCCTGATATACTCTAATAGATTGAAAAATAAACGAACAATATCTGGGGGGATATTCATGATTGTCTAAGATGACTGCTAACCGTATATAAAAATATGGAAATCAAGTATGGGGTGGCCACTCGGTGATCCTAGAAGTATACTACATTAAAGAAAATATGCAGTTTTGTGAAAATATGCTCCGCATAATTTATTTTATTTCTCTCTGGGATCCCTTAGAGATACAGAGTGGGCGCGGGTGTAATGGTTGTTGTTAAACCATATTGTACATATGCGCCATACAATGTCAAACTACGCTAACCATGTGAATATAAGATTGCGGGAAAAAGAAACAGATACCATATAATTGACCTGATTGAATAAAAGCTGTGAATATAAGAATATGTGAATATAAGATGGCGGGAAAAAGAAACAGATGCCATATAATTGACTTGATTGAATAAGAGCTGCTGAACGTTATGTGGGGAGTGCGCAGGCGCAGTATATACCATTGATATATGGACATGAGAGTGCGAGAGGAGTGACTACGCAATCTAACTAAATATGGTCTTTGGAATGTTTCATAGGGAGCGCGCATGCGCGATACTCCCCCGATGCATTGGTGCTCCGGCGCGATGACCCTATGATGGGAGGTACTGGGTGCAATTGCGCAGTGGAGCAAAGTGAATTTGCATAGGAGAAGTTATATTGGAGGTGCGCCCCTTTGGTATGTGGACACCGTGCGCTACTACTAGTGTTGAGCATTCCGATACTGCAAATATCGGGTATCGGCCGATATTCGCTGTATCGGAATTCCGATACCAAGTACCGATATTTTTTCTATATCGGATACCGGAATCGGAAGTCCCCATAATGCATTGAGCCACTGTTGTGGCTGTAATTGGCTGCTGAAATGATGTCATCATGATGCGCGGTCTGTGCGCATCATGATGCGCAGTCTGTGCCAACTGCCGGTGGTCTGTACGGGCCTCTCGGGGGCCTGTGCCGGCTGCCGGTGTTCTGTACGGGCCTCTCGGGGGTCTGTACAGGCCTGTCGGGGGCCTGTGCCGGCTGCCGGTGGTCCGTACGGGCCTCTCGGTGGTCTGTGCTGGCTGCCGGTGGTCTGTGCGGGCCTGTCGGGGGTCTTGTGTGTGTGCAGGCATCGTCCGAAGGGACTACAAGTCCCATCGGGCGATGCCTGCTACACTGACAGTGATTGACACATTAGCCATTGATGGGACAGTAGTAGTCCCATCATCCGGCTAATGTGTTGATTGTTAAAAAAAAAAGCATACTACATACATACTACATACATACATGCTACATATATACTACATTCATGCTACATATATACTACATTCATACAACATACATACATACTACATATATACTACATTCATACAGTATTCATACATACTACATATATGCTACATATGTACTACATTCATACAACATACATACTACATACACTCACTGGCCACTTTATTAGGTACACCATGCTAGTAACGGGTTGGACCCCCTTTTGCCTTCAGAACTGCCTCAATTCTTCGTGGCAGAGATTCAACAAGGTGCTGGAAGCATTCCTCAGAGATTTTGGACCATATTGACATGATGGCATCACACAGTTGGCGCAGATTTGTCGGCTGCACATCCCTGATGCGAATCTCCCGTTCCACCACATCCCAAAGATGCTCTATTGGATTGAGATCTGGTGACTGAGGAGGCCATTTGAGTACAGTGAACTCATTGTCATGTTCAAGAAACCAATCTGAGATGATTCGAGCTTTATGACATGGCGCATTATCCTGCTGAAAGTAGCCATCAGATGTTGGGTACATTGTGGTCATAAAGGGATGGACATGGTCAGCAACAATACTCAGGTAGGCTGTGGCGTTGCAACGATGCTCAATTGGTACCAAGGGGCCCAAAGAGTGCCAAGAAAAAATTCCCCACACCATGACACCACCACCACCAGCCTGAACCGTTGATACAAGGCAGGATGGATCCATGCTTTCATGTTGTTTACGCCAAATTCTGACCCTACCATCCGAATGTCGCAGCAGAAATCGAGACTCATCAGACCAGGCAACGTTTTTCCAATCTTCTACTGTCCAATTTCGATGAGCTTGTGCAAATTGTAGCCTCAGTTTCCTGTTCTTAGCTGAGAGGAGTGGTACCCGGTGTGGTCTTCTGCTGCTGTAGCCCATCTGCCTCAAAGTTCAACGCACTGTGCGTTCAGAGATGCTCTTCTGCCTACCTTGGTTGTAACGGGTGGCAATTTGAGTCACTGTTGCCTTTCTATCAGCTCGAACCAGTCTGCCCATTCTCCTCTGACCTCTGGCATCAACAAGGCATTTCCGGCCACAGAACTGCCGCTCACTGGATTTTTTTTCTTTTTCGGACCATTCTCTGTAAACCCTAGAGATGGTTGTGCGTGAAAATCCCAGTAGATCAGCAGTTTCTGAAATACTCAGACCAGCCCTTCTGGCACCAACAATCATGCCACGTTCAAAGGCACTCAAATCACCTTTCTTCCCCATACTGATGCTCGGTTTGAACTGCAGGAGATTGTCTTGACCATGTCTACATGCCTAAATGCACTGAGTTGCCGCCATGTGATTGGCAGATTAGAAATTAAGTCTTAACACACAGTTGGACAGGTGTACCTAATAAAGTGGCCAGTGAGTGTATATACTACATTCATACAACATACATACATACATACTACTGTGAGGTGCCAAGGGGAGAGGTACTAGAAAACAGGTATATTTCTCCCCGTTTCATTTCATATGTCTCCCTGTACTGATGATGAAGCCAGTTTATTTCACTGTAATCCAGTCCTGGTTTCCTTAGTGATCAGCATGGAAAGGACTGGTAGTTCCCCCTCCACTTATTCAATCCAGGTTTTGGTTTCCTTACTGGTCCAGCTGAAATAATCAGGAGGAGCTGGGATCTCTCAGTCTATCTCGTCTGCTGAGCTGGGAGCTGACACAGTAAGATTACATGGACTTCTTTGCTGTTATATAGGCTTATTTTGTAGTTAGCCTGCTATTGTTAGTTAGTGGCCAGACGGCCTTAGATGTTTTATTTCATGTTTGGCATGTGTAACATTGAATAACAAGTGTGCACAATAAATATGCCGTGTCCATATTCATGTGGAACTTGCTAGTCTGCTGAAGTGACTTCATAGCCACACGCTTGTGCCAAAGCAAAGATCCCAGCTGAGCTATCTATTCCCCACAAATGGTGTTTCGAATGCGGGCACTTGTGGCTGCTGGACTGTGACTGCAGAGAAAACGCTGTGTATGTCCTGGCTGAAAGCTTCTGCGCTTTTGAAGAGCCAAGAGTCCAGTAATATGGAGGAACTAGTGAAGCAGTTATTGCAAGCAAATGTGCAACAACAGCAGACTAATACTTGCTTCCAGAAGGCTCTGGAGCAGCAACACCAGATGCAGCAAGAGCAGTTGGAGGCCTTGGTTCGGCAACCCCAAGATAAGGGAGACCGTGCACAAAGCGCTGCTAGTGCGCAGAAAGCCGTACAGAAGACTTTGCTTAAAATGACCGCAGACGATGATGTGGAAGCATACCTCACTGTGTTTGAACGTATTGCAGAACGTGAGCACTTACCACTGGACAGATGGGCTGAGGTAGTTGCTCCATTTCTGAGCGGAGATCCACAAAAGGCCTATTACGATCTGAGTGGAGCGGATGCTATGGACTATATCAAACTCAAAGGTGAAATCCTGGCAAGGCTGGGAGTAATCACGTATGTACATGCACAGAGGGTGCATTTATGGAATTTTGTGGAGCATCAGCCAGCCCGCTCACAAATGCATGATCTCATCCATCTAGTAAAAAAATGGCTGCAAAAAGAGGCTTTGACGTCCGCACAGATGGTGGAGCGTGTTGTTCTAGACAAGTACCTGCGGTCCTTACCCGCTAAGATCCAGAGGTGGGTTGGACAGGGTGACCCAACTACCGCTGACCAGTTGGTGAATATGGTCGAATGCTGCAATGCTTCTGAAAGCCTACTCCAAGGGACGTTGGCACCCCACTAGCTCCCCAAGAAATCGCTGGAGAGTTCTGCGAAGCCTACTTCATCTTCAAAAGAAGAGAACATCATAATGAAGGGTAGCAGACCTACAAAGGACTATGGAGGTGGTACGGGCTCACATCAAGCCAGCAGACCTCGTCTGGGATCTCCATCGAGGAGACAAGGGCCTATACAATGTTGGCGATGTCGCGAGCTTGTCCATGTAGCAGCTAACTGCCCAATGACTACAGAGCCAATGGACTGTAACGCTATGAGGCATCTTTCATTATATGTGCAGTCAGTCTGTGTGGCGGAGACCCTCACGGGAAATGAACAACACGTGTGCCACGTCGAGGTCGACGGTTATAGTGTGAATGCAGTCTTGGATTCCGGCAGTCAAGTAACTTTGGTACATGCCAGTTTGGTGGACTCTAGCTCCCTAACGAACTTAACCGTGGGGATTAGTTGCATCCATGGGGATACTAAGAACTACCCCACTGCCTGGGTTACTCTTGCCACGCCAGTAGGGACCAAAAGACATCAGGCGGCAGTCATAAAGTCTATGGGACACAGTGTAATCCTGGGGAGAGACTTTCCCTTATTTTGGGACTTGTGGAACTTCAAAAGTGGCATGAACCCTCTAGTTGAAGACGGCACTCCGGAGCTAGCCCCTGAACCATTGCAGCAAGACGACGGAGAACCCATCTTAGAGGAAGTACTAGAATCTGCGGACTCTCCTCTGGCTGTGTATGCAGGCGAGGCAGACCAGCTAGAGGATGTTTTAGAAATGCCTGATCTTGAGGTGGCCCGTGGTAAGTTCGGGACCGCTCAGCACCAGGATCCTACTCTAGCAAGGGCGTGAGAAAACATAAAGGTCTCCGAGGGAAGACCATTGTACCCAGGGGCTCAAAACGAGTTCCCACACGTGGCGGTGCAGCAGGATATGTTGTATCACATAGACAAGGTGCGAGGGGTGGTGGTAGAACAACTAGTGGTACCTAAGTCCTTTCGCCAGGTAGTTTTGGAGTTGGCACATAAACATCCCTTGGGAGGACACCTGGCAGTAGAAAAGACAAAACACCGTATTCTGCAACGTTTCTTTTGGCCGGGTCTAGTGGGAGACGTGACCCAGTACTGTAGGTCATGTCCTACGTGTCAATTGACCGCACCTATGTCACATTTTAGAAGCTCCTTAGTGCCCTTACCAATAATAGAGGTGCCCTTCGAGAGGATAGCAATGGATATAGTCAGTCCATTAGTTAAATCTGCCAGGGGTCATCAGTACATTTTGGTAGTATTGGATTACGCCACGCGTTATCCCGAAGCAGTGCCCTTGCGGAATGCCAATGCGAAATCAATTTCAAAGGAGCTGGTTAATATGTTTTCCCGCACCGGCATTCCGAAAGAGATACTTACGGATCAAGGGACCGCCTTTATGTCTCGTATACTTAAGGAATTATGTAAACTACTAAAAATCTCCCATTTGCGTACCTCAGTATATCACCCTCAGACTGACGGTTTGGTGGAGCGCTTTAACAAAACCTTAAAGGGAATGTTGAAAAGGGTGGTGGATAAGGACGGGAGAGATTGGGATGCCCTACTACCATACCTCCTGTTCGCTATACGTGAGGTACCCCAATCCTCCACAGGCTTTTCACCTTTTGAGTTGGTTTATGGGCGGTGTCCTAGAGGCCTGTTAGATATTGCCAAGAAGACTTGGGAACAAGAGGTGACTCCTTATCGCAGTGTAATTGAACACATAACACTTATGCAGGACCGAATTGCAGCAGTTATGCCAATAGTTAAAGAGTGTTTAGAGCGCGCACAACATGCCCAAAGCACGGTATACAACCGAGCGGCTAAAACACGAGTCTTTCAACCCGGAGACAGGGTGTTGGTATTCGTGCCTACCGTAGAGAATAAATTTCTTGCGAAATGGCAGGGACCATACGAAGTGCTGGAACGAATAGGTGAAGTAAATTATAAGATACACCAACCAGACAAGAGAAAGCCCGAACAAATATACCACATAAACTTGCTTAAGGCCTAGCGGGACAGGGAGAGTCTGGTGGCAGGAGCTGCCCTTGAGAATGGGCCTCGAGGGGCACCACCTTCTAAGGTAAAGGACCCCCAGGTAGCTCCGCCAGAAGTGGGTATTGCAGACACGCTATCCGAAAGCCAAAAATGAGAGACCAGGGAGTTCATACAGAGGAACGCAGATATTTTCTCGGAACTTCCTGGCCGGACTCACCTAATTAAACATGACATTGTTACTGATCCACAGGCGCGGGTACGGCTAAAACCATATCGAATTCCAGAGGCTCGGAGACAAGCCATTTCCCAGGAAGTGAAGAAGATGTTAGAGCTCGGGGTCATTGAGGAGTCCCGGAGTGATTGGGCTAGCCCTATCGTACTGGTGCCCAAACCCGATGGGACTATCCGATTTTGTAACGATTTTCGGAAAGTAAATGAAGTATCGAAGTTCGATGCCTACCCGATGCCAAGAGTCGATGAACTGATAGAGAGACTGGGTTCAGCCAGGTACATATCCACTATTGACTTAACAAAAGGTTATTGGCAGATTCCCCTCACGGAATCAGCCAAAGAGAAAACTGCCTTTGTTACGCCCCAGGGATTATTCCAGTACCGAGATATGCCATTTGGGTTGCATGGTGCCGTAGCCACCTTCCAACGTCTAATGGATATTGTCCTAAAACCCCATGGCCAGTATGCATCCGCGTACTTGGACGACATCATTATCTTTAGCGATGACTGGGACACGCATTTGTCAAAAGTACAAGCCGTCTTAGACTCCCTAAAAACAGCTGGGTTGACTGCCAATCCCAAGAAATGTACGTTGGGATTGGAAGAGGCTCGCTATCTGGGATATAGCATAGGGAGAGGCGTCGTGAAGCCTCAAGCCAATAAAGTGGACGCTATTCAAAATTGGCCACGACCGGTAACCAAAAAACAGGTTGGAGCTTTTTTAGGGATCATTGGTTATTATAGGCGGTTCATCAAACATTTTGCGACCATCGCAGCTCCTCTCACAGATCTTACTAAGGGGTCGAAATCTGTCACAATAAAATGGAACCGCAGAAGCAGAGGAGGCCTATCAGCGATTGAAAACAGTCCTCTGTGACCAACCAGTGTTGGTTGCACCAGACTTTAAACGGGAGTTTATTGTCCAAACGGACACCTCTGGGGTGGGCCTCGGCGTGGTTTTGTCTCAAGAAGTAAATGGCGAGGAACACCCAGTGGCCTATCTAAGCAGAAAGCTTATGAGAGCAGAAAAGAACTACAGTGTAGTTGAGCGGGAAGCCCTGGCTGTGAAATAGGCCCTGTGCACCGTGCGCTATTATTTACTAGGTCGCCAGTTTAGACTAGTGACGGACCATTCGCCCCTAGCGTGGATGTCCCGGGCAAAAGAAGGCAATGTGCGGGTGACACGCTGGTTCTTAGCATTACAAGGGTTTAAATTTTCCGTTGAGCACAGGGCGGGCACAGCGCACAGAAATGCAGATGCGATGTCTAGAACGCACTGCTTGGTGACTCGTCGTGTCCGACCCAACGGGCTCGAACAGAGGAGGGGGGTGTGTGAGGTGCCAAGGGGAGAGGTACTAGAAAACAGGTATATTTCTCCCCGTTTCATTTCATATGTCTCCCTGTACTGATGATGAAGCCAGTTTATTTCACTGTAATCCAGTCCTGGTTTCCTTAGTGATCAGCATGGAAAGGACTGGTAGTTCACCCTCCACTTATTCAATCCAGGTTTTGGTTTCCTGACTGGTCCAGCTGATATAATCAGGAGGAGCTGGGATCTCTCAGTCTATCTCGTCTGCTGAGCTGGGAGCTGACACAGTAAGATTACATGGACTTCTTTGCTGTTATATAGGCTTATTTTGTAGTTAGCCTGCTATTGTTAGTTAGTGGCCAGACGGCCTTAGATGTTTTATTTCATGTTTGGCATGTGTAACATTGAATAACAAGTGTGCACAATAAATATGCCGTGTCCATATTCATGTGGAACTTGCTAGTCTGCTGAAGTGACTTCATAGCCACACGCTTGTGCCAAAGCAAAGATCCCAGCTGAGCTATCTATTCCCCACACTACATACATGCTACATATATACTACATTCATACAACATACATACATACTACATACATGCTACATATATACTACATTCATACAACATACATACTACATATATACTACATTCATACAACATACATACGTACTACATATATACTACATTCATACAACATACATACAACATACATACTACATAAATACTATATATATAATACATTCATACAACATACATACATACTACATACTACATGTATACTACATTCATACAACATACACACTACATACTACATACATACTACATGCTACAGACATACAACATACATACAATACATTCATACAATACATACATAGACATACAGTACATATAACATAGAGAACATGCTCACCATCACTTGTCACTTTTTTCCCCGAAGCCAGTGTCATTCTCACTGTAAAAAATATGAAAATAACAAACAACAATATACTCCCTGATCCATAGAAATCCACGCGTGTGTGTCCCACGCCGATCTCCCGTGGAGAACAGCAGCATCAGCTGATGCGACCACTCTCTACGGGGCTCCAGGAATCCAGTGACGGGAGGTAGGTATCCTTCCGCACTGTATTCCTCCGCCACTGTGAAAAATAGTCTCTAGTCTCACTTTTGGCATTGCTGTGTGAGAAAGTTCCCACGCAGCTTTTGCCATAAAGTGAGACCAGGGACTATTTTTTTTACAGTGGTGGAGGAATACAGTGCGGAAGGATACCTACCTCCCGTCACTGGATTTCTTGAGCCCTGTAGAGAGCGGTCGCATCAGCTGATGCTGCTGTTCTCCACGGGAGATCGGCGTGGGACACACGCGTGGATTTCTGCGGATCAGGGAGTATATTGTTTGTTTGTTATTTTCATATTTTTCCACAGAAGACACTGGCTTCGGGGATCAAAGTGACAAGTGATGGTGAGTATGTACTCTATGTTATATGTACTGTATGTCTATATGTATGTACTGTATGAATGTATGAATGTATTGTATGCAGTATGTATGTTGTATGTATGCTGTATGAATGTAGTATATATGAAGCATGTATGTAGTATGTATGTATGCTGTATGAATGTAGTATATATGTAGCATGTATGTAGTATGTATGTATGCTGTATGAATGTAGTATATATGTAGCATGTATGTAGTATGTATGTTGTATGAATGTAGTATATATGTAGCATGTATGTAGTATGTAGTATGTATGTATGTTGTATGAATGTAGTATATATGTAGCATGTATGTAGTATGTATGTATGTTGTATGAATGTAGTATATATGTAGCATGTATGTAGTATGTATGTTGTATGAATGTAGTATATATGTAGCATGTATGTAGTATGTAGTATATATGTATGTTGTATGAATGTAGTATATATGTAGCATGTATGTAGTATGTAAGTATGTTGTATGAATGTAGTATATATGAAGTATGTATGTAGTATGTATGTATGTTGTATGAATGTAGTATATATGTAGCATGTATGTAGTATGCAGTATGTATGTTGTATGAATGTAGTATGTAGTATGTATGTATGTATGTTGTATGAATGTAGTATATATGAAGTATGTAGTATGTAGTATATATATATATGTTGTAAGAATGTAGTATATATGTAGCATGTATGTAGTATGTATGTATGTTGTATGAATGTAGTATATATGAAGTATGTATGTAGTATGTCGTATGAATGTAGTATATATGTAGCATGTATGTAGTATGTATGTATGCTGTATGAATGTAGTATATATGTAGCATGTATATATGTAGCTAGTCTGATTGCCGTATGTGGAGTCGGGAAGGAATTTTTTTCCCCAATGTGAAGCTTACTGTTTGCCACATGGGTTTTTTTTGCCTTCCTCTGGATCAACATGTTAGGGCAAGTTAGGATAGGATATGGGTTGAACTAGATGGACTTAAAGTCTCCCTTCAACCTTAATTACTATGTTACTATGTTACTATGTATGTATGTTGTATGAATGTAGTATATATGTAGCATGTATGTAGTATGTAGTATGTATGTAATATGAATGTAGTATATATGTAGAATGTATGTAGTATGTAGTATGTACAGTGGGGCAAAAAAGTATTTAGTCAGTCAGCAATAGTGCAAGTTCCACCACTTAAAAAGATGAGAGGCGTCTGTAATTTACATCATAGGTAGACCTCAACTATGGGAGACAAACTGAGAAAAAAAAATCCAGAAAATCACATTGTCTGTTTTTTTTTCATTTTATTTGCATATTATGGTGGAAAATAAGTATTTGGTCAGAACCAAAATTTCATCTCAATACTTTGTGATATATCCTTTGTTGGCAATGACAGAGGTCAAACGTTTTCTGTAAGTCTTCACAAGGTTGCCACACACTGTTGTTGGTATGTTGGCCCATTCCTCCATGCAGATCTCCTCTAGAGCAGTGATGTTTTTGGCTTTTCGATTGGCAACACGGACTTTCAACTCCCTCCAAAGGTTTTCTATAGGGTTGAGATCTGGAGACTGGCTAGGCCACTCCAGGACCTTGAAATGCTTCTTACGAAGCCACTCCTTCGTTGCCCTGGCGGTGTGCTTTGGATCATTGTCATGTTGAAAGACCCAGCCACGTTTCATCTTCAATGCCCTTACTGATGGAAGGAGGTTTGCACTCAAAATCTCATGATACATGGCCCCATTCATTCTTTCATGTACCCGGATCAGTCGTCCTGGCCCCTTTGCAGAGAAACAGCCCCAAAGCATGATGTTTCCACCACCATGCTTTACAGTAGGTATGGTGTTTGATGGATGCAACTCAGTATTCTTTTTCCTCCAAACACGACAAGTTGTGTTTCTACCAAACAGTTCCAGTTTGGTTTCATCAGACCATAGGACATTCTCCCAAAACTCCTCTGGATCATCCAAATGCTCTCTAGCAAACTTCAGACGGGCCCGGACATGTACAGGCTTAAGCAGTGGGACACGTCTGGCACTGCAGGATCTGAGTCCATGGTGGCGTAGTGTGTTACTTATGGTAGGCCTTGTTACATTGGTCCCAGCTCTTTGCAGTTCATTCACTAGGTCCCCCCACGTGGTTCTGGGATTTTTGCTCACCGTTCTTGTGATCATTCTGACCCCACGGGGTGGGATTTTGCGTGGAGCACCAGATCGAGGGAGATTATCAGTGGTCTTGTATGTCTTCCATTTTCTAATTATTGCTCCCAAAGTTGATTTCTTCACTCCAAGCTGGTTGGCTATTGCAGATTCAGTCTTCCCAGCCTGGTGCAGGGCTACAATTTTGTTTCTGGTGTCCTTTGACAGCTCTTTGGTCTTCACCATAGTGGAGTTTGGAGTCAAACTGTTTGAGGGTGTGCACAGGTGTCTTTTTATACTGATAACAAGTTTAAACAGGTGCCATTACTACAGGTAATGAGTGGAGGAAAGAGGAGACTCTTAAATAAGAAGTTACAGGTCTGTGAGAGCCAGAAATCTTGATTGCTTGTTTCTGACCAAATACTTATTTTCCACCATAATATGCAAATAAAATGAAAAAAAACCAGACAATGTGATTTTCTGGATTTTTTTTTCTCAGTTTGTCTCCCATAGTTGAGGTCTACCTATGATGTAAATTACAGACACCTCTCATCTTTTTAAGTGGTGGAACTTGCACTATTGCTGACTGACTAAATACTTTTTTGCCCCACTGTATGTTGTATGAATGTAGTATATATGTACCATGTATGTAGTATGTATGTATGTTGTATGAATGTAGTATATATGTAGTATGGTTTTTTTTTTTTTTTTACATTCAACACATTAGCCGGATGATGGGACTACTACTGTCCCATCATTGGCTAATGTGTCAATCACTGTCATTGTAGCAGGCATCGCCCAATGGGACTTGTAGTCCCATCGGACGATGCCTGCACACACACACAAGACCCCTGGCAGGCCTGCACAGACCACCGGCAGCCGGCACAGGCCCCTGAGAGGCCCGTACAGACCACCGGCAGCCGGCACAGGCCCCCGGCAGCCGGCACAGACCACCGACACCCGACACAGGCCCCTGAGAGGCCCGTACAGACCACCGGCAGCCGGCACAGACCCCCGACAGTCGGCACAGACCCCAAAGAGGCCCATACAGACCACCGGCAGCCGGCACAGACCCCCAACAGTCGGCACAGACCCCCGAGAGGCCCGTACAGACCACCGGCAGCCAGCACAGGCCCCCAACAGGCCTGTACAGACCCCCAAGAGGCCCGCACAGGCCCCGGCCGCACACACAGACACACACAGTGTCTTCCCACGCACCGCCCACACTCTTCCCCCCTCCCGAACAGGATGTACAAGGAAAGAATGGGGTTTTTTTTAATTCCGATATTTCTGTCCCATTGACTTGAATGGGACTTCCGGGATCGGAATCGGCGATACCCGATATTTTTTTTGTATCGGGCCGATCCAATCCGATCCGATATTTCTGAATATCGGATGGTATCGCTCAACACTAGTTACTACGCAACCTATTTGATTAGCTGAACGCTACTTAGGGAGCACACATTCGCGGTGCGCGCCCTCGATGTGTGGATGTTTTTGTGTGACAGCCCGATTACAGGAAGTGCTGGGCGCACTTGCATAGTAGGATCGAATGAGAGGTATGTAGGAAGCACGCAACTGCTGTATACGTCCCCATAGAAGCTGAAAAACAGGAAGTGGTCACTGACAATTATCCGCCCACCTGCAGGAGGCAGGGATGTTCAAAGGAGTGCATGATATAAAAAGCAAACAAGTGAGCAGCCTCAGTGATGGCATTTTTTTGAATATGGAGGCATTGAGCCTTACCCAGAAACTCCACTGATGATCTGGAGAACAGTGAAATGCGTAGGTAGAAGGGAGCGTTATGTGCATGGAGGAACTCATCACTGAAATGGTTATGGGTGAGACATATCACATGGACATATCACATGGGTGAGATATGTGATATATATGCAAATTCTGAGACTATGAAAAAAGTGATGAAGTACATGCTATATGAGCAATGAATATGTTTACATAGAGTTAAGAATCTCAGATTGCACCTTATGCCACTTATACTTTACAGGTTGTCACTATTATAACTTGTCTATGATCATTGCGAGCAATAACGGTAGATGTGGATTTTCAATTACCATATTGATTTCTGGACACTAGTTTATACATGACTGGTCCACTGCTATACTTATACTTATATTTTGAGCTAGTTGATCACTCGCTGGAACCCAACACACACACATCTAGCCTTTTGAGTCTATACTAGCGCATGGCCGAGCGGCCAGGCGAACCTTTTATAGCAGCGTCCTTCCAGGACATTCCTGATGATCCAGTCCGAGCTGCTTGAGGACCTGAGCATGTGACCTCCAATGAGAGGTCGTCCCACGGGCATGCACAGTAGGCTGCAAAAATGACAGCCTCTGGAGCTGCTCGCTGCTGGCTAGTGCGGATTGCTAAAGCTGAACCAGAGGTGGCAGCAGCAACCAACCTGACAGCAGTAGCTTAATCAAGATGCCGGGAACCACGCCTTTGCTGAGCAGCCTCCTCTGTGGTCAGGACTGAATGGGAGACCACAGAAGGCAAGGCTGGGGATTCCTCTTGTGCAGAGGTCGGAACCTGTCACCCAACATTACCCCCCTCCTAGGGCTCCCTCCCTCCTGCGTCTTGCTACGCTCAAAGGCCGCAATGAACAGGGGAGCACGAATATTCTCCACAGACTCCCAGGTCTTGTCCAGTGGGTCATGATCCTTCCGGTCCACCAGGTAATACCTTTTTTCATGCACCACCTTACACCCCACGATGGCGTTCATCTCGTACTCGTAAGAGGACAAGCCTGATGTCCCGGTAGATGACTCAGAAAACTGGAACATGTGAACAGGCTTAAGGAGGGACACGTGGAAGGTGTCGATGACACCCAGGTGTGGAGGAAGGGCCAGATGGTAGACCACAGGGTTAACCTGCTCAAGGTCCTTGAAGGGACCAATGAAGCTAGGCACAAACTTTGTGGACTCAAGTCGTAGCCTGATGTTACAAGCAAAGAGCCACACCAAATTGCCAGGAGCAAAAGTGGGAGTGGGGCGCCAGTGTGTGTCAGCAGAGGACCTCATTCTCTCCTTGGAGGCCCAGATTGCACCCTGAGTGTGGTCCTAAATGTCATGTGCCTCCACCGTCCAGTCTGCTACCCTAGAGTCGGTGGACGACACGGGCATGGGCACAGGAACACGCAAATGCTGGCCGTAATTAAAGAGGAATGGGGTCTGACCGGTGGAGTCGGCCACAGCGTTGTTCAAAGCGAACTCCGCCCATGGCAGCAAGGATGCCCAGTCATCCTGCCTGCCCAAGACAAAATGTCGTAGATATGTTACCAGGGTCTGGTTGGCTCTCTATACCAACCCATTCGTCTCGGGATGATAGGCCGAGGAGAGATTTAGCTCAATGCTGAGCAGGCTACAGAGCTCTCTCCAGAACCGAGATGCCAACTGGGGACCCCAGTCACTGAAAATCTTGTCCGGCATGCCGTGCAGGTGGAAAACATGCTTAATGAACAACACTGCCAGGCCCCGTGCAGATGGTAACCGGGAGAGAGTACCAGGTGCACCATCTTGGAGAAATGGTCGATGACAACCCAAATGACCGTGCTGCCACTGGACTTGGGCAGTCCCACCACAAAGTCCATGCCGACCATCTCCCAGGGCCTGTCCGCTATTGGCAGGGGGTAAAGTAGCCCAGCGGGCTGCTGCCAAGGGGACCTATTCTGAGCACAAGAAACACACGCCCGAATATAATCCCTGACGTCACGGGTCATATGCAGCCACCAGTAAGTCCATGCCAGAAGCTCAGATGTCTGTTTTATCCTAAAATGTCCACCCACCCTGGACGAGTGAGCCCAAGAGAGGACCTCCGGCCGCAGGTGGGCAGGGACAAATGTCTTGCCCGGAGGTACTGACTCAAGGGCGACCAGAGTCAAGGTCCTCAGGCTCTCGGATGGGATAATCAGCCGAGGCTCCACGAAGTGGGAGAGGGCATCGGCCCAGACGTTCTTCTCTCTGGAGAGAAAATGGAGGGTGAAGTGGAACCGGGAGAAGATCAAGGGCCATCTGGCCTGGTGAGAATTTAGCATGGGTGCTTCCGACCTTGCATGTCCTTCTGGAACAGGACCGCTCCAGCTGATGGAAGAGGCATCCACCTCCAGAATGAAGGGTTTATCTACATTGGTGCGATGTAGAAAGGGAGCGTTAGCAAAATGGGACTTAATAGAGGAGAAGGCCTTGGAGACAGGTTCCAACCACAACTTGGGATTTGCACCCTTCTTAGTGAGGGCCACCAAGGGGGCTACCAAAGTTGAGAAGTGGGGGATGAATTGGCGATAGGAATTTACGAACCCCATAAAGTGCTGCACCGCTTTGAGAGAATGGGGCTCCTGCTAATCCATCACTGCCTGTAGCTTGGCAGGATCCATAGCCAATCCCTGGGCGGAGATGGTATAGCCCAGGAAAGGCAAGGACACCTGTTCAAACGCACACTTCTCCAACTTGGCATAGAGGGAGTTTGCCCGCAGGAGGTCAAAGACTTTGCAATCATCTCTCCAGTGGGAGTCGATATCTGGAGAGTAGATGAGAATATCATCCAGATAGACTACTACCGAGGTAGTAAGCATATCACGGAAGATATTGTTCACAAAATCTTGGAAGATGGCCAGGGCATTACAGAGCCCGAAGGCCATCACCAGGTATTCATAGTGTCCATCCCTGGTGTTAAATGCAGTCTTCCATTCGTCCCCCTCACGATTGTGAATCAGGTTGTAAGCCCCCCGCAGATCGAGTTTGGTAAGCACTCTCACTCCCTGTAGCCTATCAAACAGCTCCAATATCAGGGGCAGAGGGTACTTGTTCTTAACAGTGATAGTGTTAAGACCCCTGTAATCGATGCAGTGATGTAGTTCTCCATTCTTCTTCTGGATGAAGAAGAATCCCGCCCCTGCTGGTGACACCAACTTCCTAATGAATCCCCTTGCCAGATTCTCCCTGATATACTGAGACATAGCCTTTGTCTCCAGGAGATAAAGGGGATAGACTCAACCCCAAGGAGGCTCAGCACCATGCACGAGGTCAATAGGACAGTCATAGGGCGATAGGGCGGAAAACTCTCCGTCTCTTGGAGAACATGTCTGCATACTGTTGATAGTGTTTGGGGAGAGAGGAAAGATCTGTGGAGACTTTGGTGGAATCAACCTGAACGCACTCCCTCTGGCATCTACCCTCACAGGCTTTACCCCAACCGAGAATAATCCACGAGGACCACTCTATATGGGGAGAGTGGAACTGTATGTAGGGAACCCCTAAAAGGACATGATCAATACCCTCGGGCATGATGAGGAGGGATAACATCTCCTGATGAGATGGGGACACAGAGAGTATCAACGGGACAGTCTGGTGGGTAATTTGTGAGGGTATAGTTGCGGCATTCACCACTCTGAAGGTGACTGGCTTGGCCATCATAACCAGAGGTACTGCGTGCCGTTGAGCAAAGACAGAAGACATGAAATTGCCCTCCACTCCGGAGTCCACGCACAGCTCCACCGCCAGAGTGGATGAACCAACCTCATGCTTTCCCTTAAAGGTCAGCTTGGAGGAAAATGTCGCTGATTCTAGTGAGCCCTGTTGTGAATTCTGTTAATCTGACTTCTGAGTCGGGTCTCCCTCTGGTGGTTACTGTGGGTAGTGGAGCTGGCTGGGTTGACAGAAGTTTTCCACCTGACGACGATGATTGGAAATTAGGGTTTACTGACTGGGAGGATATAAGTGAGCAGGCTTCCCTCAGTTGCTGCTGGTGATTTGTTTCTTCCTGTGCATTTTGAGGTCTGCTGTCTCCTGCCTGATCCTGCATTTTTTCAGTTAAGTTGTTCATTTGCTAATCTTTGCAACTGATCTGGTTTTGCCTCTTTCTGCTTTGCTGTGAGGGTTCAGCGTGCTCCCAGCTGGGGCTGTGCTGGACCCCGCTCCATATGTTACAGCTTGTGTCAGTTTGTTTAGTACCCTGTTATATTAGTCTTTTTTTTTGCTGCCAGTTCACACCAGAATGCTGATATAGTGGGGGAGAGGTTGTGAGTAGTGTTGAGCGATACCATCCGATATCGTGAAATATCGGATCAGATTGGATCGGACCGATACCCAAAAAGTATCGGGTATCGCTGATTCCGATGCCGGAAACCAATGCAAGTCAATGGGACAGAAATATCGGAATTAAAAAAAACCCCTTTCTTTCCTTGTAGGTTAATTCTACATGAAGAAAAACAACTAATAATAATGTAGAATGTATTGGGGGAGGTGGAGGAGACATTAAAGGCATAGAGGTTTAGCCCAATCAAATGGAATAGCAGGAATATTTTTTTTTTTTAAAGACGTTAGGCATTACAAAGATATTGACTATGTAAACCTTTTTTTATATTTTGTCAGATATGCAGGTTTCACTACTTCCATGCTCTTCACCTTCTTTTTTACTTCTCCCACACTTTCTCCTTCATGATCCTCAGCAGCAGCAGCAGCAGCATCTTTTTCATCAACTTCTTCTTCACCTTGTTCATCTTCTTCTTCACCTTCTTTCTATTATTCTTTTTTTTACGTTCTTCATATTCTTCTTATTCAACTATTTTTCTTCTTCATATTCTACTTCTTCATCTTCTTCCTATTCTTCTTCTTCATCATATTCTTATTTGTGACAGTCATTCCTGTAGTTGTTATTTATAAAAGTTTGAAGATTACACCTTCCGTTCTGCCTGTCACAAAAGATTTACAACAGGATTTGTCCGCGTCAGTTTGGCCTGCAGCAGCAGGCATTTTCCAGGGGCACCACGAGGAGGAACGGACTCACCCCCATACACTGCTTAGTCTTCTTCTGCTTATAATTTAGATATCTTTTGCTCTGATTTTAAGTATTATGCTTAATGTTCTTCTGCTTTTAGTTCTGCAGCTTCTTGTTCTTCTGCTTCTTGGTCTTCTGTCTCTTGTTGTTCTGTATCTTGGTGGTTGTCTTCTTGTTCCTCTTGGTCATCTTCTTCAGGGTCATATTCTTGGTCTTCTTCGGGGTGGTCTTCAGGGTCGTCGCCTTTGGGGTCGTCGTCTTGTTCGGGGTGGTCTTCAGGGTTGTCGTCTTTAGGGTCGTCGTCAGGGAGATCCAGAGTGATCACCAAAAACCATTTAAAAAAGCTTGAACTTAGAAATGTAGCAGAAGGTACAAGAAGGCTGAGGAACTGAAGAGAACCAGCTAACGGTACTGGAACCCGGATGGGTAGCAGAAGGAACAAGAGCCAATGACACTACCGAGGACCAGCTGATGGTGCTGGAACCCGGTTACTAAGCAGGAGGTACCTGTGCTAGAAAGCACTACCAAGGACCAGCAGATGTTGTAGGGACTCGGATACCGAGAAGGAGGCACCTAAGCCAAAGGCACTGCCGAGAACCAGCTGACGGTGCTGGAACCCGGATGGGTAGCAGAAGCTGCAAGAGCCAATGGAACTAGCGAGGACCAGCTGACGGTACTGGAACCCGGATGGGAAGCAGAAGGTGCAAGAGCCAATGGCACTACGAGGACCAGCTAACGGTGCTGGAACCTGGTTACTAAGCAGGACGTACCTGTGCTAGAAAGCACTACCAAGGACCAGCAGATGTTGCTGGGACTCGGATACCGAGAAGGAGGCACCTAAGCCCAAGGCACTGCCAAGAACCAGCTGATGGTGCTGGAACCCGGTTGGGTAGCAGAAGCTGCAAGAGCCAATGGAACTAGCGAGGACCAGCTGATGGTACTGGAACCCGGATGAGTAGCAGAAGGAACAAGAGCCAATGGCACTACCGAGGACCAGCTGACGGTGCTGGAACCCGGAGGGGCAGCAGAAGGAACAAGAGCCAATGGCACTACCGAGGACCAGTTGACGGTGCTTGAACCTGGTTACTAAGCAGGAGGTACCTGTGCTAGAAAGCACTACCAAGGATGAGCAGACGTTGCTGGCACCTAAGCCAAAGGCACTGCCGAGAGCCAGCTGACGGTACTGGAACCCGGAGGGGTAGCAGAAAGTACCCCTGAAAATCAACGTTGCAAGGCCACGAGCCGGCCGCAGTTACCGAAACCCACAGTCCTACAGGGGGTGCTTGTCCTATTGGCACTACGGAACCAGCCTTTGTTGCCAGATCCTGCAGCCCACATAGGAAGCCCATAAACTGCAGGCACCATAGACTCGGCTAACCCGACCGCAACACGACAGGACAACGTATTGGTGGCAAAGTGACATTGGCACTATCTGGAAACAGCAGGTATGCTGGAACCAGGCTGGGCAGGAGGGAGTACCTGTGCCAAAGACAATGCCGGGAAACAGCTGGCGGTTTTGGAGGCCAGGGTAAATACTAGAGACAGAGTGGAGCCAGAGGCCTAATTGGAGGAAGTTTGAAATCTGTAGTAGTGTGAATGTGGAGGCAGCAGTAGACATTGTTGGACACACAGCAGGGGAGCAGCTGGCGTTACTGAACACCACTAACACTGGAGCATGTGTTTTTCTCTGTGCAGACGGCACTTCTGAGCAGCAACTGGCGATGTTCGAGCTCAGGGTCAATCAGGGTTTAGGCTGAGGCCTAATTGGAGCAAGTTTTATATCTGATGTAGTTTAAATGTGGAGGCAGCAGGAGACTTTGCCGGACACACAGCAGGGGAGCAGCTGGCGTACTGAACCCCACTAACACTGGAGCATGTGTTTTTCTCTGTGCAGACGGCACTTCTGAGCAGCAGCTGATGGTGTTGGAGCCCAGGGTCAATCATGGAGTAGGCGGAGGCCTACTTGGAGCAAGAGTAAAATCTGATGTAGTTTGAATGTGGAGGGAGCAGGAAATATTTCCGAACACACAGCAGGGGAGCAGCTACTGAACCCCACTAACACAGGAGCTAGTGTTTTTCTCTGTGCAGACGGCACTTCTGAGCAGCAACTGGCAGTGTTGGAGCCCAGGGTCAATCATGGAGTAGGAGGAGGCCTACTTGGAGCAAGAGTAAAATCTGATGTAGTTTGAATGTGGAGGGATCAGGAAATATTGCTGAACACACAGCAGGGGAGAAGCTGGCATTACTGAACCCCACTAACACAGGAGCTAGTGTTTTTCTGTGTGCAGACGGCACTTCTGAGCAACAACTGGCGGTGTTGGAGCCCAGGGATTACAGTTCAGGTGGTAGAAACATGAACACAACAGGAGACCTGGATACTGTTGCCAACCAATTATTTATTCTGGAAGAGGACTGGCAAATTCCGGTGAGATCCAGGCCTTGTTCATTTTCAGAAAAGTAAGCCGGTTAACGTTATCGGAGGATAGTCGCGTGCGACGGTCTGTTAGTACACCACCTGCGGCACTAAAGACGCGTTCCGATAATACACTAGCAGCAGGGCAAGCCAGCACCTCCAATGCATACTGGCTAAGCTCTTGCCATGTATCCAGCTTAGAGACCCAAAACTTGAAGGGGGAAGAGCCGTCTTGGAGTACACTGACAGGGCAAGACATGTAGTCTGTCACCATCTGACGGAAACGTTGCCTCCTGCTGACTGGAGCCGTCTGTGATGGTGTAGACATTTGTGGCGTGCACAGAAAACTTTGCCACATTTGGGCTATACTGGTCTTGCCTTGTGCTGAGGCGCTGCCTCTGCTCTCTCTTTGGGCTGAGCTTCCTCCACTGCCTCGACGCACAGAGCTGCTTTGTAAAGCACTAGCAGCACTGCTCTCGGGTGGTATGGACAACATGATGGAATGCACCAGTGTGTCTTGGTACTCCCGCATTTTACGCTCCCGGTTCAACGGTGTTATGAGGCTTTGTAAGTTGTCCCGGTAGCGAGGATCTAGGAGGGTGTACACCCAATAATCAGCCGTGTTGAGAATGTGGGCAAGGCGGCGGTCGTTTCTCAGGCACTGCAGCATGAAATCAACCATGTGCTGCAGACTCCCAACTGCCTAAGAAACGCTGTCCCCTGCTTGAGTCGTCACCTCTGCCTGCTCTGCATCACCCCACCCTCGCTGTACATACTGACTACTAGAGCATTGTGTACCTCCCTCCTCTGGAGAGATGTCTTCCTCCTCCATTGACTCATCCTCATCCTCCTCACAAAATGTCCCCTGCCTAGGCCTTTGTGAGGAACCACGTTGCGCAGACTGTCCAGAAGCAGATGGCATTTGTGACTCCTCATCCTCCACCTCCTCCAAAACCTCCTCCCTTAGTGCTTGCAGTGTTTGAAGCAGGCAGATAAGGGGGACAGTCATGCTGACTAGTGCATCATCTGCACTCGCCATCCGCATGGAATCATCGAAGGCACGCAAACCGTGGCAGATGTCCTTCGTAGAGGCCCACTCAGTGGTGCTGAAGTGTGACCGGCGCACAGTGCGACTTGTTTGCGCCTGATGCAGCTGGTACTCCATTACTGCTGCCTGCTGCTCACACAACTGCTCCAACATCAGTAACGTTGAATTCCACCTGGTGGGTAGGTCACATATGATGCGATGTTCCGGAAGGCGGAATCGGCACTGCAGAGCTGCAATGCGCGATCTTGCAATGCTGGAACGCCGCAAGTGAGCGCACTCTATGCGGACCTTGTGCAGCAGTGCATCAAGATCCGGATAGTCCCTCAGAAAGCTCTGCACGACCAAGTTGAGCACATGCGCCAGACATGGGATGTGAATGAGGTTGCCTAGGCCCAGAGCTGCCACCAGATTTCGGCCATTGTCACACACTACCAAGCCTGGCTGGAGATTCGCTGGCACAAACCACACGCCGCTCTCCTGCTTGATGGCATTCCAGAGCTCTTGCGCTGTGTGGCTTCGATTCCCCAAAGAAATTAATTTCAGTGCGGCCTGTTGTCGTTTGGCCATGGCTGTGCTCATATCGGTCGTAACAGGATCCTGCAGCGCTGATTCAGAGGAACTGGAGAATGAGGAGGAGTCAATGTGTACAGACAGGATTCCTGCAATTCTTGGAGTTGGCAGAACACGTACAGCGCCACTCTCAAGATCTGTACCCGGCTCCACAACATTGACCCAATGGGCAGTGAGGGAAAGGTATCGTCCCTGTCCATGGTTACTGGTCTACGCATCGGTGGTCAGGTGGACCTTGCTACTGACGGCGTTTAGTAGCGCATGTTTAATTTTTCCCTCCACATGCTTTTGCAGGGCAGGGACGGCTTGCCTGCTGAAACAAAAGCGGCTGGGAACGGTGTACTGTGGGACTGCCAATGCCATGAAGTTACGGAAGGTGTCAGTCTCCACCAGCCTGAATGAGAGCATTTCAAGGGCCAGTAGTTTGGCAATGCCAGGATTCAGAGTCTATGCTCGGGGATGGTTTGCCGAGTATGGCCGCCTTTTCTCCCATGCCTGTGCTACAGATGGCTGTAGAGTGGCCTGGGAGTGTGAGGATGACAGGGAACATGGTGCTGTGGGTGGAATGTCACTGGGTCTCTGGACAACAGTGCCAGAGGTTCTTCCATGGCGATCCTGTGAGGAAGCCAAACCAGCTGTGTGTGAGCTGGAGGAAGAGGCTACAACACGAACTGAAGAGGTGGTAGGTGGTGCTGTAGGTTGACCTACATCTTCAGTGTGTGTTTGTAACTCCACCATGTGCTTGGTCTGCACATGTTTCCACATATTTGTGGTATTGAGGTTGCTGAGACTTTTCCCTCTTTTGACTTTCTGATTACACAGCTTGCATTTGACAAAGCAAATGTCATCTGCAACTGTGTCAAAAAAGGACCACGCACTGCAAGTCCTGGGAGCGCCCGTTTTGGGTTTTGGAAGAGGAATGCCGAAGTGGAGGCTACAGGCAGCCAAGTCTGCCCCCTCCCTCTCCCTCCTGTTTTGGTCGTTCGGGGAATCTCTTCCTCAGAGCTCCTCCCACCACCTTCCTGTTCCTCACGCCAGGATGGGTCAAGGACCTCATCATCTACACTCCCCTCTTCAAACACCTGCTTCTCCTGAGTAGTCTCGCCAGCACAGTACGCACTAGAAAGTGGCATCTGAGTCTCGTCATCATCTGATGGGTACTGAGGTGTACTGACCATAGGCACTGGCCCACCCGCCTCTTCAGATCCAGAGGGACAAAGCAGTTGCGCATCACTGCATACTCCCTCTTCTTCACATTCTAGAATGCTGCTTGGCTGGCCCCCTGTTTCCAAGCCAAGAGATTCAGAGAACCGAAGTAGAGATGGCTCCTGTCCAGGGCTCTCTGATTGCCTGGGCAATTTGGCAGGTGGTGAAGAGACAGATGGTTGCTCTTCATTGCTCTGGCCCTGAGAGGATGTGGAAGTCATTGAAGTCATTAGCTGCCATCCATCCGACAACGACTTCAATTTGTTCGTCCCGCAGCAGTTGGGTACAGCGAGGTCCTACAAAGCTGCGCATAAAGGACTGTTGCTTGGTAAAACTGGGGGATGCTGAGTCACTGGTGCCCGCAGCAGGCACCGAATCCCCACGTCCTCTCCCTGCTGAAACTCCACGCCCACGACCACGTGCCTTACTCCCTGCCTTCTTCATCTTGGTAGACTGATAAAGATAGGCAGAAAAGTACAAAGGGGGGGCTTAGTGTGCTTATTCCTGAACAGCTGCTAACAGGTATAAGAAACACTAATTTTATAAAGTGTGTGGACTACACTTTAATATGAGCTAATGTAGCCTACACAACTGTCAAGTGAAGTGTTTGGTGAACTTTATTTACGTGTTTTTTTTTTCAAAAAAACAAAAAGGATGTGACCATAGATGTGAAAGCGATAGTATCACAAACTTTTTGGAGCTATTACAATGCAGGACGATAGCCTACAATGCAATAGATGAGGCTCCAAAAAATAGGCTAATACTAATCTTGCTGCGGCTGCAGGGCACAAGCCAGAAAAAAGGCTCCTCTATCTACTCCTATGTAGTGTTTGCAACCAACCAATGTAGATAGATAAGGATGGAAGCACACTAATAGGAGAAAAAAAAATCAGGAAAAATTAGCTGCAATAAAACAAAAAAAGGACTATGTATGAGGCAGTGACGCACGCTGAGCAGACTACAACCAGAGGTGGCTGCAGAACACACTACAATGTGAGCTGCACTCACACACAGACCTCACAGACAGCCGTGAATAGTGCAGAGAACTGGGCACTAGCACTGAAAGGCTGCAGAAAGGCTCCGCTGTCTACTCCTATAGTGTTTGCAACCAATGTATATGGATACGGATGGATGCACACTAATAGGAGAATATAATGAAAAATGAGCAGCAATAAAACAAAAATATGTATGAGGCAGTGACGCACGCTGAGCGGCCTACAACCAGATGTGGCTGCAGGACACACTACAGCATGAGCTGCACTCACACAGACCTTGCAGACAGCTGTGAACAGTGCTGCAAGGCAAAAGAAAGCTACAGTGATTGATAATGTAGCCTGGGTAAAGCACAATATTATTTAGCAAATCGCTATCTCTAACTGTCCCTCAGAGTCTTGAACAGCAGCCTGTCCCAAACTGAATTCACAGCAGAGTGAACCCTAAATGGCAGTGGCGGCAGCTTTTATAGTGCATCATGACATCATTTCAGCAGCCAATCACAGCCATGCCATTAGTTAACATGCCTACATGCCTAACAGGATGTGCCCACACTTCTGAGGATTCCTCATTGGCTGAATCAAATCAAACTGGCTCATACCATTATGGGAACTTCCGATTCCGGTATTCGATATGCTAAAAGTATCGGAACTCAGTATCGGAATTCTGATACCGCGAATATCGGCCGATACCCGATATTTGCGGTATCGGAATGCTCAACACTAGTTGTGAGACCTCAGTGTTTCTTGGACATCAGACATGTTGGATTTTTTAGGGATTTTGCATGATTGCAGACAGTGTCTTTCCTTTCCTATCCTATCTAGACAGTTTCAGCCCCATCATTTGCTCACTCTATTTTTCTGCCTGTGTTTGTCCCTCATCTCGTCTCTCCAACAATATATGTTTGGGGGCTATCTATTTCTTTGGGGTTCTACTCTGGGGCAGTTTAGATTCCACCTTTCTTGCTTTAAGCTTAGTTAGGTCTCCGGCTGTGCCGAGGTGTCTCGGGCATCATAAGTACGCCCCACGGCTACTGCTAGTTGTGTTGTTAGGATTAGGAGTCTGCAATCCACTAAGTTACCAACCTTTCTCGTTCCCTGGTCACCTAGCCTATTCCTGCCATCCTCCTCGGTGACCTATTCATAACAGAACCCCCTCCTATGACCACTAGACGTGAGCGTTTTCCCGACCGCTGTGGGCACCGGTTGGCAAGGTGACCAGACTGCCGGCAAACATGACATACCACAGGTGCTCGAGCAGATAGAGGCCTGGATCCTGCATGAAGAGCCCCCAAGGTCCCCTGCGGCTCAGATGCCCGATCAGTAGATTCCAGAGGTTTAGCAAAACTGGGTGCCAACCTAAACCTCTGCGTACACAGGGACCGCTCCAAACAGCGCTCGGAGAAGTGAAGGTCTATACTGGTGGAGATGGTGATAAGCTCCTCCAGTGTGGCAGGAACCTCCCTGGTGGCCAGGGCGTCCTTCGCATGGTCAGCCAAGCCTCTCCAGAAAGCCAGAATGAGGACCTTATCTGGCCACTCCAATTCAGAGGCCAGTGTCCAGAACTGGATGGCGAAATGGCTGACCATGGACGAGCCCTGTGACATAGCCAGCAGCTGGAGCGTGGTGTCATGGGTGACTTGCGGTACCAAGAAGACCTACTTCAGAGTGGCCAAGAAAAGAGAAGCACTCTTCACCACATGAACACCACGCTCCCACAGCGGTGTGGCCCACTCCAAAGCCCTGCCCGACAAGAGGGAGATGACAAATCCCACTTTATGCCGCTCGGAGGGGAATTGTTCAGCCAGCAGCTCTAGCTGTATAGCGCACTGACTCACAAAACCCCTACATGAGGCACTATCGCCTGAGATCTTCTCGGTCAGTGGGAGGTGGGACAAAGTCAGGGCAGGGATGGCAGTGGTGACACGGGAGACAGCCTCTGTGGCTGCCTAGAGCGCGACCGCGGTAACATCCACAGCTGAGGCTGAACGATCAAGAGCCGCCAACCTGCCCTCCAACTGCCAGATGTACGTCGCTGTTCGTCCACCATTAGAGCCAGACTCTGGCTCTAGTATAATGTTAGGGTTTGGGGATCGCACTAAATATAAATATAAGAAAGTGCAAATCGCAACCCAGAGTCCACCATGCAGAGATGGTAAACTGCTGCTCGATAATGGCGGACACTAAACACCGACGGGATAACCGCTGATCCGGTGTGTACGGAAGGAAGAGCACTCTGTAACTGCACAGAGCCGCTGAACCAATGCCGGAGCCAGTGAACTTCACAGTGTTCGGCAGGGTAAGCGCTAGTAGAGAAACACAGAACTCTGCCCTAAGGACACGGGAGGCGTCCCTCTAGTCTTACTAGAGGTCGACACCACTACTGCGATGCCAGGACTACGAGGCTATGAAAAACCGCTCACAGGCATGCAGTGCCACACTGGTGGATGCCACTAACCAGCCAAAGCTTAAGGCTGGAAAGCACACTAACTGCGCATGGCGCTGCACTGACTGGGGCTGCAGAACAAATGGTACAGTGGTGCCTTGTGCTGTGTGGGACACACTGGCACAAATAGGCATGCGGAGCTGGGAGCACTGTGGCGCTAGGCAGTGCCATTACTCGGTGCTGACTCAAAACCCTAACCCTATAAACAAACACAACCAAAGGGAAGGAGTCATAATGAGTCAGTCAGTGGTTCACAAGCATCCATCAACATACAACTAGCCATTTGAGTCTATACTAGCGCATGGCCAAGCGGCCATGCAAACCTTTTATAGCAGCATCCTTCCGGGACCTTCCTGATGGTCCAATCTGAGCTGCTTGAGGACCTGAGCATGTGACCTCTGACCTCCAATGAGAGGTCGTCCCATGGGCATGCTCAGTAGGCTGCAAAAAGGACTTAGCCTCTGGAGCTACTCGCTGCTGGCTAGTGCGGATTGCTAAAGCTGAACCAGAGGTGGCAGCAGCAACCAACCTGACAGCACTAGCTTGAGCAAGACACTGGGAATTACACCATTGCTGAGCAGCCTCCGCTGCGGTTGGAACTGAATGGGAGACCACAGAAGGCAAGGCTGGGGATTCCTCCTGCCCAGAGGTCGCAACCTGACGCCTAACAGTGTGCTGCAATAAAAACTTTATTTATGGTGATCCCAGTGTGCATAGCATGTTTTGTCTTGCTTCTCTGTATGTCATTCCTTAACATGCTGCAGGCTCTCAAATAGGAGAGGGGTCAATTTGTCCTCCGGCATTTGTATTATAATACCACATTTTACCTTCATTTTTAAGGCACCTCTTCAGAGACGTCTAGAGACATCCCTGCTACCCCTCACTCAAGATTCTGAGAGACGGCCTATCTCAACTAGAAAGATACTTTTTACAATTTAAGGAAGAGCTTCAAGGAAACCTTGATGAGGAAAATGCAAGTGACTAAATATTTAACAAGTTAAAGAAACTGAAATGGGAATATAATTGATCTCTTAAAACAAGGCAAGGCATGGCACACTACTGAAAATGCATCAAGAAAATGCCTGGATGAGAAAATATATGCCAAACCTAAAACACAAAGAACTGGACAGCTGAATAAGAAGCGGCCATTGAAACAAAGAGTGCAGAAAAGTGCTAAAATGACAACAAACCGGAACATGAATAAACCTGAAACTAATAAAAATGAACCAAAAACACAGTCACTCACTATAAAAACCTAAAGCATAGGCGACCATCAGCATCCAAGTTCAGAACAAGTGTCACTCAAGATAACAAACACTAGACAATTGTCCATGATGTAACAAACTCTAGCCAGCATCATGGCATTTCACAGGAAAAAGAGTTTTGCCAGGCATCCTTTATTTGTGCTAAACAACTTTCCACTCACAGGAAAGGATAGATGCACCTGGAATGGCATCAGTCAGAAAGCTTCAAACAAGCTGATACTGAAAAATAAGGCTGGCAGGAAACTATATTAGATTTGGTCAAAAATCTTTGATTTCATCAAGATTTTTATCCTCCTCTATGTATGACAGTGAAGTCTGGGGTTCTTAAACATATCCAGAAGTTAAAGTTCGATTCCAGCCCAACAGAGGTAATTTTGCAAGCACCTTCTCCAAATCCATTAGAGCACATTTAGTAGTGCATGTTGGCTGAGATGGGCAGAGCCTTTCCACAAATTGAAGTCTAGAAAAGTTCACTATCATTCCAGGCTCATCTACAAAGTGGTAGTCCGGGCTCCAATCACCACAAAGTTTTGTTGCATGCAGGGTGTCCAAGTGAACCAGGCCCCCCTGGAATAACTCACTTAAACCTATCATAACCAAATCATAACTTGTTTGCTGGTTTTGTTGTGGAAACCCCTTTCAAAAGAAAGATAATTTGGGGTGAGATACAAGGGATCGCCATATCTGCCTATGTCGGTCCAATTAATAGCTAATTATGGGAGACAGGAATACACACAGCCGATATCTGTCAGTTTACAAAACTTGCCTAGTCTCAGATGTCAAGTCATAATTTTTTATTACACCCACAGAAGAAAGAGGGATGGATTAGTAAATTACCTAAAAGATTTGTAAGTTTAGAAACAAATTCTCATAAATCATTGATTCCGATGAATTCCTTCAAACTAGTTCTATCCAGCTCTCAAGGTCTTCAGCAACAATTAAACAAAGACAACACCCTGTGTCTTTGCTTTTATGAATAATATTTATAAATCTGATATAAAAAAACAAATTTATTAAAGATTTATAAATTATATAAATTTAAATGATATTGAAATCAAAATATAAAGTATTAACCATAACAGCTTTACTTTGTGGAAAAAATTGTCACTAAAATGTTAAATTTTGGCAAATGTTTTAGGAATTTTGACCATGCTTTTTTGTAAAGATCACATCTATTTTCAGCAATTCCACACTCCTTGTTGGAGAAGCCACAGAAAGTTTCTAAAAAAGTTATAAATAAATAGTGAGGCAGTGAGGGGAATCATATATGATGGTTGTTATGTGTCTCCCAGGATGCGCATGGAAGCATACTTAACCTGCTGGAGTGCTTTGTATTGCAGCCAGAGCTGTGGTTATGATGCGCCCCAGAGGCCGTGGGATACTCGGTACTGGGCTGGTTGTCTTAAAGGGATGTGTCACAGTGGCAGTGACCCAGTCCGTGGCCCCAGGCGGTCATGTTAAATGGGTGTATTGATTAGGGATAAAGTTTATGTAGTAATTCGTGATGCCAGTTGGAGGGTTCAACTGTAGCATAGCCGGCACTGCAGATGATCCCTGGAGGAGTAGATGGTGATGGCAGTGCAGATGTTTAACCCTCTCCAACCAGGACTGACCCCCAGAGATTGTGATGGAAGTGGAAGGCACAGAGTAATTAGGCAGGAGACAAGAAAAGTCACCTTATCATTTACTGTAGTTCAGGTGCAGTTCAGAGGAGATATTACAACTCTCACCAGTTTACAGTCTGCTCTGCAGAATGGGAGTTATCCTTCACTCTGCTGGGACTCGGTGTAAGCTTCCTGCTATCCTAATCCCTTCTGGGACTGAGGTTTCCCAGAGTCTAGAACTTCCAGTATAGCCAGTACTCACTGTGTATTACTCCTCTGGCAACTTGCAGCTTGGATCCTGTGTGAAGCTCCAGTCCCTTCTTGCACAATTCTTCACTGATCCTAGTTTGCTGCAGTCTTCCCGGGGAAAACACTCTGCTGCTGGTTGTATAAACCCACACAGTCTCTTAGCTTACCACCCTGCTCTAGAAGCATGGATGACTTATGGGCTGACTCCCTGATGCTTCTTAGCTTTGCTCCTGGAGGGAGTGCATGTCATCGCTTCCTGGAGTGTTCTTCATCTTTCCTTCTTCTTCACCACTGAAACAACAGCTCTCCACTCCTCCCCCTCCCAGTTAGGGCATGTCTGCAAAGCTGTAAGCTTCAGACAAGTAAGGGAGTGAGGTAAATTGTGTGTGTGTGTTGTGGTCTCTAGCAGAGAAAGTATAGCGCCCATTGCTCACAAAACACATGCAAACAGTACATATTTAACCCTGTAGTGGTTGTAAAGACACAGGGCGCCACAGTTACAATGAAAAAAAAAGAGAGTGTGGACTTTGTCAACCTATTTGATCAAGTCATACTTAAGAAAATCTCACATGGGCTTTTATTTTTAGAGAGATTTGCAGGATGCTAAACGGGCAGATCTCTTTCTACACTCCAGGTCTGGAGAGTGTGCCATGTCCACAATTCCCATTTAAACTTTCAGTTGAAGTTTGGGTGTCAGTGTTTTGGTTTGCATGGATCAGAGCAGGAGGTTCAGTGTATGACTGGTCTGTGTGAAATGGAACAAAGGCCAGAGAATGAAAAGCCATTGATGCACCCACAAGTGATACGGCAGTGCAGTCGCCCACAGCCACAGATTTGATACAGACTGTTATGGATGATCTGTCTGCAAACCATAGGATAAAGTTTGAATTATTTTTGTAAGTTGCCAAAATAGAGATGTTTAAGTTGGACTAACCTGGGTTATTGCCTCTTTACCTCACTGTCGTGAAAGTCGCTGCATTATAGTACATAATAAATATAGTACAAGTTAGTGAAGACAATTATTTAGCATAAATTCAGAGTTAAGATTTAGTATAACAATTGTCTCATAGCCATAGGATGTCTTTCAAGCTAAATAAATTGAGCCATGGTTTCTGCACTTTTGTAAGATTGTAGAACTCTGGTAATGCTTAGATGGCCATGTGTAAATAAAGATAATTCTAAGTAGACTAGATTTATCCTGTTATTTTACTATAGCCATATATCAGATAAAATATGATTTGCTGTGTATAAAAATGGAACAATGGAATCTGCTTTGATATTGGAGTAGAATTTGATTTCATGTTTTCAAACATCGGGAGCACAAAACCTTTCATCCTTTTTCAAATGTGCATGAGCTTAATTATTTGCTTCAAGTTATTTAAATTATACTATATAAGTTAGATGTGTTTCCACAAGGTATCCACAAGTGTCAGAATTGTTTATTATGCACTTTGTAACATAGATGTTTCATAATTTGCACATCTAATTAGGTATACAGTCTTGCTCCTTCTGCCTTTATTGTATAGGAAAAACATTCTGTCCTAACTTGAAGAAAATAATAGAGCAAGCGAGCTCATTAGATATGGACGAAGGTTGCCATAGGGTTGCACAGCATTCTTTAGAGATTAAGGGTGTGTGCACATGGTGCAGATTTTGCTGTGGATCTGCAGCGGATTTGCCTCTGCGGATCCGCAAGCATAGCAGTACAATGTGTCATGATCTGAAGTGATCTGACAGTTTTAAAAGCACAGAGTGAACTTTTTTCCCTTTTGGCAAGTTGCCAAAGTGACTTGACTGTCCCCGGTGGTGGTTAGTGGTATCGCACTTTAGGTTTAATGCGCACATCATTATTAATCAGGTGTAGGGCTCTATAAATGAGTCTCAGGGTGTGTAATCATGGCTGGTGATATTCATCCATTCATTGATTCTGAGTTGGTGAGAGCCTGGTGGAAGGATGGAGCTGAGGAAGAGTCCTGTGCAGCTTAGCCAGGGGGGACGTGTGTCAGCTATGGTGTCTGGACGAAGGGCTGGCATGGCGTGGTGGGGTCGCAGTGATGGTGTCAGCAGGAAGTGTCTGCATCGACTGGTGGAGTGGCTACTATGGAGAGTGGCACTCACCATGTGGGACTTGGCTGCTGAGCTGGACTCAAGCATGCTTGACTTCGTGGCAGAAGCTGAACTCATCCTTGGGACTCTGTTACTAAGCAGCAGCAACTGGTGGTGGACTCTGCTCCAAGGCTGCACTATGCTGAAGGATCCTGTTATGGTGATGGATCCAGGTGGAGGAGAAGATGCACGCAGGTGGAGGGCTCTGTTGCAGGAGCATAAGCACAGAGCATAAAGCTAAGTGGTGTCCCCCTGTATTATCTCTTTCCTCATGTGTGTTGTTAGTGCAGTGGTGGGATTAGTTTCCGCACCGACCAATTCCCTAGTGAGGGTTTAGGGTCAGGGTGAGCAAGGGCTTTGAGGTACGCGTGCGGTGCCCGGTGCGGAACCGGCATAGGGATCGTTAAGAGTGCAGGGACACTGGCTCGGGGGAGCTCAGGAGGTCTCCACTTCCCTATTCCCTATCGCAGGGCCCACCATTGTTAATGTTTCCCGGGTCCCCCTTATTATTTAAATTCGCCGTACTGGAGGCGGGGTTTCCAGAATTTATATTAACGTGTAATACCTAAATTCGCCAGGTGGAGGCGGTGTATCCATCTGCACGTATTATTATTTAAATTCGCCCCACTGGAGGCGTTGTATCCAGGGTCACGTGTGTTATGGGTCCGCCTTGCGGTAACCGCTGTGTCCAGACACACGTGGCCGTGACACAATGCAAATCAATAGCTTTTAAAAACCGCTGTGCACATGCTGCGGAATTTTCCACACGGATTTGCTGCGGTTTTAAATCCGCAGCATGTCAATTCTTTCTGTGGATTTTGCTGCGGTTTGACATCTCTTCCATTGTACAGGTGTCAAAATGCAGGGGCAATCCGCAGGCAAATCCGCAGGTAAACCGCAGGTCATTTTACCTATGGATTTACCTGCAAATCTGTGCGGAAAAATCCGCAGCTGAATTCGCAGCGTGTGCACTCACCCTAACAGTGGATTGATATAACAAAATTTCTTCCTTTTTAACCCCTTCAGACAAAGCTATTTTCCTTTTTTTTCATTTTTTCCTCCTATTCTTCCAAGAGCCATAGCTTTTTTTAATTTTTCCATCTACACTGTGTGCAGAATTATTAGGCAAATTAGTATTTTGATCACATCATCCTTTTTATACATGTTGTCTTACTCCAAGCTGTATAGGCTTGAAAGTCAACTGCCAATTATGTAAATCAGGTGATTTGCATCTCTGTAATGAGGAGGGGTGTGGTCTAATGACATCAACACCCTATATAAGGTGTGCTTATTTATTAGGCAACTTCCTTTCCTTTGGCAAAATGGGTCCGAAGAAAGATTTGATGGACTCTGAAAAGTCAAAAATTGTGAGATGTCTTGCAGAGGGATGCGGCAGTCTTGAAATTGCCAAACTTTTGAAGCGTGATCACAGAACAATCAAGTGTTTCATGGCAAATATCCAACAGGGTCGCAAGAAGAGTCTTCTGATAAAAAAGGGCGCAAAATAACTGCCCATGAATTGAGGAAAATCAAGCGTCAAGCTGCCAAGATGCCATTTGCCACCAGTTTTGCCATATTTCAGAGCTGCAACGTTACTGGAGTATCAAAAAGCTCAAGGTGTGCCATACTCAGGGACATGGCCAAGGTAAGGAAGGCCGGAAAATGACCACCTTTCAACAAGAAACATAAGATAAAACGTCAAGACTGGGCCAAGAAATATCTTAAGACTGATTTTTCTAAGGTTTTATGGACTGATGAAATGAGAGAGACACTTGATTGGCC
The DNA here is from genome assembly GCF_039654945.1 of Dendrobates tinctorius. Taxonomy (NCBI): domain Eukaryota; kingdom Metazoa; phylum Chordata; class Amphibia; order Anura; family Dendrobatidae; genus Dendrobates; species Dendrobates tinctorius. The sequence goes on from NW_027361817.1 coordinate 6,317,930, forward strand.
AGATGGATGGGCCCGAGGCTGGACCAGTAAAAGGCAGAGAGCTCCACTCTGACTCAGACGCCGGCAAGGTGGAGGTGGGGTACTGGTATGGGCTGGTATCATCAAAGATGAACTTGTGGGACCTTTTCAGGTTGAGGATGGAGTGAAGCTCAACTCCCAGACCTACTGGCAGTTTCTTGAAGACACGTTCTTCAGGCAGTGGTACAGGAAGAAGTCGGTATCATTCAAGAAAAACATGATTTTCATGCAGGACAATGCTCCATCACATGCATCCAAATACTCCACAGCGAGGTTGGCCCGTAAAGGTCTAAAAGAAGAAAAAAAATGACATGGCCCCCTTGTTCACCTGATCTGAACCCCATAGAGAACCTGTGGTCCCTCATAAAATGTGAGATCTACAGGGAGTGAAAACATTACACCTCTCCGAACAGTGTCTGGGAGGCTGTGGTGGCTGTGGCACGCAATGTTGATCGTAAACAGATCAAGCAACTGACAGAATCTATGGATGGAAGGCTTTTGAGTGTCATCGTAAAGAAAGGTGGCTATATTGGTCACTGATATTTTTTTGTTTTGTTTTTGAATGTCAGAAATGTTTATTTCTAAATTTTATGTTGTTATATTGGTTTACCTGGTGAAAATAAGCAAGTGAGATTGGTATATATCTGGTTTTTATTAAGTTGCCTAATAATTCTGCACTGTAATAATTACCTGCACAAACAGATATCCTCCTAAGATAGCCAAATCTAAAAAAAAAAAACCCACTCCAACTTCCAAAAATATTAAGCTTTGATATCTATGAGTCTTTTAGGTTGATTGAGAACATAGTTGTTATTCAATAATAAAAAGAATCCTCTCAAATACAACTTGCGTAATAATTCTGCACATGTTGTACATAGCCAGATTAATGCTTGTTTTTGCGGAAAAAGTTGTATTTTTTAATGACCTTTCATTTCATCATGTGATGCACAGGAAATTTTTTGTGTGTTTATATTTACCATGTTCACTATACAAGTAAACTGATCTGGCAGTATGATTATGCAGATGTCAAACATGTATAGTTTTTTTTTAATTTAAGAGCTGAAAAAAAAATCTGAAATGTGTAAAAAAAAAAATGTTTTCAGTATTTTCCAAGCAATGTAATGTTTTCAATTGTGAAGGCTTATTTTTTACACACTCAGCTGACATTTTTAATGATACCATTTTGGTAGATACAATGTTTGATCGCCTCTTATTGCATTTTATTGCAATGTTGTGAGAGTCAAAGAATTGTAATTCGGGAATTTGTATTCTTTTGCTTGTTCCACCATTTACAGATCAGATTAATTTATCTAATATATAAAGCTCAAAGTGTGTATGTGTGTATGTGTGTGTGTGTGTGTATGTCCGGGATAGGCATCCGCACCGTCGCAGCTACAGCCACAAAATTTGGCACAGTCACACGTCTGGACCCCGAGAGTGTCCTAAGCTATGTTGTGAGGTGAAATTTTAAACCCACGCGTTCCAATTCACCAAACAATTTTGCCCCTATCTACATACTGGGGGGAAAAGTGTGTGTGCTCGTCAAGCCCCGCTCCTCATTATGATGTCATAATGCCCCTATTTGCATACTGGGGAAGCAGTGTGTGCATATCAAGCCCCGCCCCTCATTATGATGTCACAATGGTTGCCATGGCGACGCTGATGTCATCATAGGTTGCAAGCCCTGCCGCTGCTCATTATGATGTCATAATGGTTGACTATGGGATGGCGGATGTGTGATGGGTATATGGGCACTGGACTATGGGATGGAGGATATGTATGATGGGTATATGGGCACGGGCCTATAGGATGGAGGATGTGTGATGGGTATATGGGCAAGGGACTATGGGATGGAGGATATGTATGATGGGTATATGGGCACAGGACTATGTATTAGACTATTAGACTATATTAGATGGGTATATGGGCATGGGACTATGGGATGGAGGATATGTATGATGGGTTTATGGGCACGGGCCTATGGGATGGAGGATGTGTGATGGGTATATGGGCACGGGACTATGGGATGGAGGATATGTATGACGTGTATATGGGCATTGGACTATGTATTAGACTTTATGTATTAGACTATTAGACTATATTAGATGGGTATATGGGCATGGGACTATGGGATGGTGGATATGTATGATGGGTATATGGGCACGGGACTATGGGATGGAGGATATGTATGATGGGTATATGGGCACGGGACTATGGGATGGAGGATGTGTGATGGGTATATGGGCATGGGACTATGGGATGGAGGACGTGTGATGGGTATATGGGCACTCGACTACGGGATGGAGGATATGTATGATGGGTATATGGGCACGGGCCTATGGGATGGAGGATGTGTGATGGGTATATGGGCACGGGACTATGGGATGGAGGATATGTATGACGTGTATATGGGCATGGGACTATGTATTAGACTTTATGTATTAGACTATTAGACTATATTAGATGGGTATATGGGCATGGGACTATGGGATGGTGGATATGTATGATGGGTATATGGGCACAGGACTATGGGATGGAGGATATGTATGATGGGTATATGGGCACGGGACTATGGGATGGAGGATGTGTGATGGGTATATGGGCATGGGACTATGGGATGGAGGATGTGTGATGGGTATATGGGCACGGGACTATGGGATGGAGGATGTGTGATGGGTATATGGGCATGGGACTATGGGATGGAGGATGTGTGATGGGTATATGGGCACGGGACTTTGGGATGGAGGATATGTATGACGTGTATATGGGCATGGGACTATGTATTAGACTTTATGTATTAGACTATTAGACTATATTAGATGGGTATATGGGCATGGGACTATGGGATGGTGGATATGTATGATGGGTATATGGGCACGGGACTATGGGATGGAGGATATGTATGATGGGTATATGGGCACGGGACTATGGGATGGAGGATGTGTGATGGATATATGGGCATGGGACTATGGGATGGAGGATGTGTGATGGGTATATGGGCACTCGACTACAGGATGGAGGATATGTATGATGGGTATATGGGCACGGGCCTATGGGATGGAGGATGTGTGATGGGTATATGGGCACAGGACTATGGGATGGAGGATAATTATAATTTGTTATAACTAACCACAGTTAGTTACTATGCCCGGGCAGCGCCGGGCTCTTCAGCTAGTTTTATATAAATACCAAAATATGTGTATTTTTATTTTTTCTTAATTTCTTTCTTTTTAATGGGGCAAAAGAAGGGTGGTTTGAACTTTTGTTTGTTTTTATATTTTTAAGAACTTTTTTCACTTGTTACTGCATTTGTTAGTTTGAACTTTTGTTTGTTTTTATATTTTTAAGAACTTTTTTCACTTGTTACTGCATTTGTTAGTTCTTTTAGGGGACTTTAATCTTCGATTGTCCGATCACTTGTTTTATAAATAGCAGTACATCAGCACTGCTATGTATGGCGAAAATCACAGTAGCTTATGAATGGCAGCTAAATGCTGGCTTTCACAGGAGAATCGTAATGACAAGCATCAGTGTCTTCAAACTCCCGACTGTTATGGCTACCCAAAAGCACTACGCCCTTATGTCATGGGTCAGCTGATGATGATAACGCACTCCCCTGTTGGTGTATGTTAAATGTCGGTCAGTGATTGACAGCAGCATTTATCATGTTAATAGCCATGGGTGAAGCTTGGTTCCACCCTCAGGTGTTTTCTGGCAGATGATGGCTGCGACATTCACAAAAATAGTTCAAGACAGGAATAAAAACTAATTTTTTTTTAATTTTGTGCTAAAATCATGTACTGTAGGCACTAATTTGATTAATTTGTCCACAAAAATGGCAACTAATACCACATGACAAAAAAAGAAAATTGCTTAAATATAAAAAGCAAATGATGAATTCAGACTATATGTTTTATACTATTTGTTATTTTGAGAGTTGTCTTTCTTTTTAGAGGCAGTACTACTAGAATCAGAAAGAACCTTGTAAAGTGCAGAGCACTATTTTTCAAGAAAGTGTATTAGAGATGAGTGGATCAGACAAAATCCGAAATTGCCTGTGCACATGTGTTTTCCCAGGAAATTTGATTTGTGGAGAAGTTATTTTCCTCAAATGTAATTTCTCTCATTATGCTCAGTGGTTTCTCAAGACTTCAGAGCATAATAAAAGTAATATTTGACAAATAATAGAAATAATTTTTCTCACATCACCGCTTACCTTTTCAGCCCCTCTGTTCCTCACCTACATACATCTCATCCTCATTACATCTTCAAACCTGTATTGGCAGTGGTAAAATTCCTCTGCCTCGGTCGCTGGGCCCAAGAGGGTTCTAGGCATGTGTCCAGAAAGGTTGCAACAAAAGCAGTAATATCATACATTGCGATGTGGGCCACAACCTTTGCAGGAGCCTACACAGAACCCTCCTGGGTCAAGGGAATGTGGAAGCCTTGGTATAGCCACCAATATCTGAGGATTTCCTTGCTGCCGCTACAGCTTGAAGATGTGACAAGGAAGCTGGTGGTGTGGAGTGAAGGAGTGGGAGTGGTGAATATAATTTTTTTCTTTTTTAAACATTTTGATGGCCTGCTATGGTTCAAAAAAAGTCAACCAGTGGTCACCACTTGCTGAATCTGCATGTAAACGGATTACAAAATTCGGCATTTTGGTGAATGTGGAGTTTTGTAAAGTTTGAGTGAAATTAAAATCCATTTGAATTTATTTGCTCACCTTTAGTACCTTCCACACTAATATAATGAAATGAAGAACTGTTTTAATAGATTGGTAAGTGCTGTGGCTTTACTTACTATTTATTTTATTGCTGTACTTTTTTATCAATCATTTCTTCAGATGCCACTTTTTCGTACATTTGAATTATGACTGTCTCTGTCACAAGTGTCTTCCTAAATAAGAGGGTATAAGTGTGACTAGGTGCGTGACAGAGTAGGCAGGAACCACAGGCCTGTGAAAAATTAAAAAGACATTTATTGGGGCTGGGAGAATATAACACTAAACATAGATATGATTCCTTAAAGTCTACAAAATGGCCACAACAAAAGGTATAAAATCCAGGGGGTAATCCAAAGCCATGTAAAATGCAACAACAGTCCTTAGACTAGTTCCTCCCATTCAGCAGCATGGGCAAGACATCACAATTAGAGTTGAGCGAAACAGGTCGGCCAAATTCAGAATCCGCCGACTTTGGCTAAAGTCGGGTTTCACCGATCGAAATCCGACCATAGTGTGAGGTCGGCCATGAGGTCGCCGACTTGAGCGCCAAAGCCGCGTTACTCACAATGCTTCAGCGCCTTTTCTAATCCAATCATCAAGGACGCACACTGTGGGCAACGAGATTACTTAGGCAGCGGCCGCCATCATGTTAGAGAAGGGCATTGAAGTGATTGGCTGGCTTTGTGTGGTGTCACAGTGCCTATAAAAGCCGTGACCGCCGACCGTCATCTTACTTCTGCCGATCTTAGCATAGGGAGAAGTTGCTGCTGCTTGTTCTCAATAGGGAGAGTGTGTAGGCAGGCCAACAAAAAAAAATTGCTTCTGCTGATAGCGAATGTCACTGTACAACACAACAGTATAGTGTGCAGTGACAGGGGAGGATATATTTGTGTGCAGCAGCTCTGTTGGTGATTAGGCTGCCTTATAAGGCTACCTGACAGCTGCACTGCTGTTTGCACACTGCTGTGCAGACTGCTTTTGTAAAAGCAAAAATCCATTTATTCCTTTTTTTCTGCACAGCAGATACTGAGCGTAAATTTTTTCACACACCATATAGAGGTGTACGGTCCTCACACACTACTGTGTACATCCTGGTATCACAGACAAATACATGCAACATGTGTGTGACTCCGTAAAAAAATACACGGAGATTAACATTTTTCCATACATACGCCGTATAGAGGTGTCCGATCATCAAACAGTATTGGATATCTAGAGTTCTTATTAGTCACATCTACACAGAGACAGCGTGTGTGTGTGTGACACTCCATAAATACATATACGGACATTTCCATTTCTCCATACACCGTATTGAGCAGTCCGATTCTCAAACAGTTTCGGATATCTGGAGTTCTTATTACGGTCACATCTACACAAAGTCAGCATGTGTCTGAGACTCTGTAAATACATATACGGACATTTGCATTTCTCCATACACCGTATTGAGCTGTCCGATTATCAAACAGTATCAGATATCTGGTGTTCTTATTACGGTCACATCTACACAGAGTCATCGTGTGTGTGTGACACTCCATAAATACATATACGGACATTTCCATTTCTCCATACACCGTATTGAGCAGTCCGATTCTCAAACAGTATCGGATATCTGGTGTTCTTATTACAGTCACATCTACACAGAGTCAGCGTGTGTGTGTGACATTCCGTAAATACATATACGGAGATTGACAGTTTCACCAACAACGTATACAGCTGTACACCTCTGATACAGTATCGTATTTGTGCTTGTTGGATTACGGTGAAGTACATACTGGGTGAGCGTCTGTGACTCACAAAATACATACGGAGATTTCACTTCTTACATACACCTTACACAGCTGTACGCTACTCATACAGTACCATTTCTCTGCTGGTATTTTTGGTACATTTTCCCAAACATGAGGAAGTCTGGTGGAAGAGGCCACGGTACTGATGGTGGTTGTGGTGCATTGGCTGGTTCTGGCAAAAGCACAATAGCAGCTAAGGTAGGAGGTGTTGAGCCTGCGTCATCGTCTGGCACAAGAAGGCCTTTAAGGTTCCCTTTTCTGGGAGTAGGTAAACCGCTTTTAAAGCCAGAGCATCAGGAACAGGTTTTGGCTTACATTGCCGAAACAGCCTCCAGCTCTATTGCCTCCTTTTCTGAAGTGACAAAAACTGCAAGCACAGAGTCGTCAGTGCAGGCCTCGGGTCAGGAACAACACCTTTCCTTGTGCCCTTCGTCCACACCAAAAGTGAAGGATGCTGCAGCACACACTTCAGATTACTCCATGGAGCTCTTTTCTAGAGTTGAGCGACTTTTGCTTTTTTAGGGTCGCGTTTCGTTTCGTGAAACCCGACTTTTCCAAAAGTCGGGTCGAGCAAGATCGTCCGATTATAGGGAAAAGTCGGGGTCGTCCCGAAACACGAAACCCAATGTAAGTCAATGGGGAATAAAAGTCGGCAGTGAGAGGAGGACAGGAAACACACCTACAGTGCCCATTTGAATGCCAAAAGCATCAATTCTTCTTACTTAAGCTTGTCAACCTTAATTAACTTCATAATACAAGTTACGCACTGAAAAATGGGGGTTATTTGGCTAAATTTGTGGGGGGGAGGGCTGGCTGCAGGTTTTCATGTGCCCTGGGCGAAAGAGCGCCCCTTTAACACATACCACAACTCATCATGCTCCGATACGGCAGAGAAATAGCGGTATAGTACAATGAAAAATACCTCACTTTTTACATCTCATGACGAGGCCCATCTATTTCTCCATACAAAATCATTGGTCCCATATAATGTTTGAAACAGTATATGATGAGCTCCACATAATGCTACAGTATATGTTGGTCCCCATGGATGAAGCTCCACTGTCTTATGGGCCCAAATAATGCTCCAAACATAATGGGCCCCATTTCTAATGCTCTAGTGTATAATGGGCCCTGTAAATGCTGCTCCAGTGTCTGATGTCCACCTTTGGAATGTTCCAGTGTATGGTGGGCCCCATCTATCATTCTCCAGAGTATAGTGCTCCCCAAAAATTGCTGTCCCAACATAGAAAACAATCAAATAAGTCTCCTCGCTAGGGAATCCCTGTACTTGTCTGGACAGGTGCTGTAGCTTGCTTAACAGCTCGCCAGCCGTTCTCACGCCCAGTATGGATTGCACGTGATTGCACAAAGGTTAGAAAGGGTACCGTATCCCTGGATAACATGTATGGATAGCGTACACATTCAAAATATATGTCTATACAGTATGAGGCAGGCTCAGACGGTGTTAGGCCCAGTATGGATTGCACGTCATTGCACAAAGGTTAGAAGGGGTACCGTATCCCCGGATAACATGTATGGATAGCGTACACATTCAAAATATATGTCTATACAGCATGAGGCAGGCTCAGACGGTGTTAGGCCCAGTATGGATTGCACGTCATTGCACAAAGGTTAGAAAGGGTACCGTATCCCCGGATAACATGTATGGATAGCGTACACATTCAAAATATATGTCTATACAGCATGAGGCAGGCTCAGATGGTGTTAGGCCCAGTATGGATTGCACGTCATTGCACAAAGGTTAGAAAGGGTACCGTATCCCTGGATAACATGTATGGATAGTGTACACATTCAAAATATATGTCTATACAGCATGAGGCAGGCTCAGACGGTGTTAGGCCCAGTATGGATTGCACGTCATTGCACAAAGGTTAGAAGGGGTACCGTATCCCCGGATAACATGTATGGATAGCGTACACATTCAAAATATATGTCTATACAGCATGAGGCAGGCTCAGACGGTGTTAGGCCCAGTATGGATTGCACGTCATTGCACAAAGGTTAGAAGGGGTACCGTATCCCCGGATAACATGTATGGATAGTGTACACATTCAAAATATATGTCTATACAGCATGAGGCAGGCTCAGACGGTGTTAGGCCCAGTATGGATTGCACGTCATTGCACAAAGGTTAGAAAGGGTACCGTATCCCTGGATAACATGTATGGATAGCGTACACATTCAAAATATATGTCTATACAGCATGAGGCAGGCTCAGACGGTGTTAGGCCCAGTATGGATTGCACGTCATTGCACAAAGGTTAGAAAGGGTACCGTATCCCCGGATAACATGTATGGATAGCGTACACATTCAAAATATATGTCTATACAGCATGAGGCAGGCTCAGATGGTGTTAGGCCCAGTATGGATTGCACGTCATTGCACAAAGGTTAGAAGGGGTACCGTATCCCCGGATAACATGTATGGATAGCGTACACATTCAAAATATATGTCTATACAGCATGAGGCAGGCTCAGACGGTGTTAGGCCCAGTATGGATTGCACGTCATTGCACAAAGGTTAGAAAGGGTACCGTATCCCCGGATAACATGTATGGATAGCGTACACATTCAAAATATATGTCTATACAGCATGAGGCAGGCTCAGACGGTGTTAGGCCCAGTATGGATTGCACGACCTTGCACAAAGGTTAGAAAGGGTACCGTATCCCTGGATAACATGTATGGATGGCGTACACATTCAAAATATATGTCTATACAGCATGAGGCAGGCTCAGACGGTGTTAGGCCCAGTATGGATTGCACGTCATTGCACAAAGGTTAGAAAGGGTACCGTATCCCTGGATAACATGTATGGATAGCGTACACATTCAAAATATATGTCTATACAGCATGAGGCAGGCTCAGACGGTGTTAGGCCCAGTATGGATTGCACGTCATTGCACAAAGGTTAGAAGGTGTACCGTATCCCCGGATAACATGTATGGATAGTGTACACATTCAAAATATATGTCTATACAGCATGAGGCAGGCTCAGACGGTGTTAGGCCCAGTATGGATTGCACGTCATTGCACAAAGGTTAGAAAGGGTACCGTATCCCTGGATAACATGTATGGATAGCGTACACATTCAAAATATATGTCTATACAGCATGAGGCAGGCTCAGACGGTGTTAGGCCCAGTATGGATTGCACGTCATTGCACAAAGGTTAGAAAGGGTACCGTATCCCCGGATAACATGTATGGATAGCGTACACATTCAAAATATATGTCTATACAGCATGAGGCAGGCTCAGATGGTGTTAGGCCCAGTATGGATTGCACGTCATTGCACAAAGGTTAGAAGGGGTACCGTATCCCCGGATAACATGTATGGATAGCGTACACATTCAAAATATATGTCTATACAGCATGAGGCAGGCTCAGACGGTGTTAGGCCCAGTATGGATTGCACGTCATTGCACAAAGGTTAGAAAGGGTACCGTATCCACGGATAACATGTATGGATAGCGTACACATTCAAAATATATGTCTATACAGCATGAGGCAGGCTCAGACGGTGTTAGGCCCAGTATGGATTGCACGACATTGCACAAAGGTTAGAAAGGGTACCGTATCCCTGGATAACATGTATGGATGGCGTACACATTCAAAATATATGTCTATACAGCATGAGGCAGGCTCAGACGGTGTTAGGCCCAGTATGGATTGCACGTCATTGCACAAAGGTTAGAAAGGGTACCGTATCCCTGGATAACATGTATGGATAGCGTACACATTCAAAATATATGTCTATACAGCATGAGGCAGGCTCAGACGGTGTTAGGCCCAGTATGGATTGCACGTCATTGCACAAAGGTTAGAAAGGGTACCGTATCCCTGGATAACATGTATGGATAGCGTACACATTCAAAATATATGTCTATACAGCATGAGGCAGGCTCAGACGGTGTTAGGCCCAGTATGGATTGCACGTCATTGCACAAAGGTTTGAAGGGGTACCGTATCCCCGGATAACATGTATGGATAGCGTACACATTCAAAATATATGTCTATACAGCATGAGGCAGGCTCAGACGGTGTTAGGCCCAGTATGGATTGCACGTCATTGCACAAAGGTTAGAAAGGGTACCGTATCCCTGGATAACATGTATGGATAGCGTACACATTCAAAATATTTGTCTATACAGCATGAGGCAGGCTCAGATGGTGTTATGCCCAGTATGGATTGCACGTCATTGCACAAAGGTTAGAAGGGGTACCGTATCCCCGGATAACATGTATGGATAGCGTACACATTCAAAATATATGTCTATACATCAGGAGGCAGGCTCAGACGGTGTCAGGCACAGTATGGATTTGACGGCCCAGATTACACAGCGGAGGAGCAGGGAGAGGTAAAGATTGCAAATGCTGGGGCCCTGGCCAAGCAAGGGGGGGCACACTCGTGGGCGTCGGTACTGGCACTGGGCCCCTCATAGTACAGCGGTGTGTCTGACGGCGGGTGTGCACCACCACCGTCAGAGACACTTGATTGCACTATGAGGGACCCTGTGCCAGTGCCCGCGCCCAAGAGTCGGCCTACCCACCTGTCCAGGGCAACGGCACTCGCACGGTGTCGTGCGCTAGGTGGTGACCCCGGCCATGGGGGGGGAGGCAGCACAGTTAGGGAGTTTTAGAAAGTGGCATATGTTGATGTTGGACATTCAACTGATGCAAAAGGCGAAATAGGTGAAGTACCAGGAAGAGGTGGACCAAAGCAAGCCATTTTTCTGTCACCCTATGTGTCATCAGGGGAAGGTGGGACAAAATCCTTGGAAACCCATGCGTGGTTCATTTTAATGAAGGTTAGATCATCCACATTTTGGGTAGACAGACGGGTCCTTTTTTCTGTCAGGATTAGTGTTGAGCATTCCGATACCGCAAGTATCGGGTATCGGCCGATACTTGCTGTATCGGAATTCCTATACCGACTTCCGATATTTTTTCAATATCGGAATTCGGCATCGGAATCGGAAGTTCAGTTGATTGACAGCCTGACGTCATCATGATGCGCGGTGTGTGCGCATCATGATGCGCCGTCATTTCGGGCCTTCCGGGAGTCTCTGCCGGCCTGCCGGGGGGCTGTGCCGGCCTGCCGGGGGGCTGTGTGGACTGCCCGGGGTCTGTACCGGCCTGCCGGGGGGCTGTGCCGGCCTGCCGGTGGTCTGTGCACCCTGTGGGGGTCTGTACCGGCCTGCCGGGGGGCTGTGCCGGCCTGCCGGTGGTCTGTGCACCCTGTGGGGGTCTGTACCGGCCTGCCGGGGGGCTGTGCCGGCCTGCCGGGGGGCTGTGCTGATGTCCGGGGGTCTGTGCAAGCATCGTCCGATGGGACTACAAGTCCCATCTGGCGATGCCTGCTACCATGACAGTGATTGACACATTAGCCAATGATGGGACAGTAGTAGTCCCATCATCCGGCTAATGTGTTAAATGTTAAAAAAAAAAAAAAAATACTACATACATACTACATGCATGCTACATACATACTACATGCTACATACATACTACATATATACTACATACATGCTACATACATGCTGCATGCTACATACATACTACATGCATGCTACATGCATGCTACATGCATGCTACATACATACTACATGCATGCTACATACATACTACATGCTACATACATACCACATACATACTACATACATACTACATACTACATATATACTACATGCATGCTACATACATACTACATGCTACATACATACCACATACATACTACATACATGCTACATGCTACATACATACTACATATATACTACATACTACATACATACATGCATGCTACATACATACTACATACATACTGCATGCATGCTACATATATACTACATGCATGCTACATACATACTACATGCTACATACATACCACATACATACTACATACATACATACTACATGCTACATACATACTACATATATACTACATGCATGCTACATACATACTACATACATGCTACATACATACTACATATATACTACATGCATGCTACATACATACTACATATATACTACAAGCATGCTACATACATGTATGAATGTATGTAGCATGTAGTATGTATGTAGTATGTATGTGGTATGTATGTAGCATGTAGTATGTATGTGGTATGTATGTAGCATGCATGTAGTATGTATGTAGTATGTATGTAGTATATATGTAGTATGTATGTAGCATGTAGTATGTATGTAGCATGCATGTAGTATATATGTAGTATATATGTAGCATGTAGCATGTATGTAGTATGTAGTATGTATGTATGAATACTAGAGAAGAGAGAGAGAGGATTCAAAAAGATTTAAATAAACTGGAGAAGTGGGCAGTAACTAACAGAATGGTTTTTAACAGGGAGAAATGCAAAGTACTACATCTGGGCAATAAAAATGAAAAAAGCATATATAGAATGGGAGGAATAGGGCTAAGTGACAGCACATGTGAAAAAGACTTGGGTATACTAATAGATCACAGACTGAATATGAGTCAACAGTGTGATGCAGCAGCAAAAAAGGCAAATGCAGTTCTAGGATGTATTAACAGAAGCATACAGTCTAGATCACGTGAAGTCATTATTTCCCTCTACTCCTCTTTGGTCAGACCTCATCTGGAATATTGTGTCCAGTTTTGGGCACCACATTTTAAAAAAGACATCAACAAACTGGAGCAAGTTCAGAAAAGAGCGACCAGAATGGTGACCGGTCTGCAAACCCTGTCTTATGAGGAAAGGTTGCAGGATTTGGGAATGTTTAGTTTGCAAAAGAGAAGACTGAGAGGAGACTTAATTGCTGTCTACAAATATCTAAAGGGCTGTCACATTGTAGAAGGATCAACTTTATTCTCATTTGCACAAGGAAAGACTAGAAGCAATGGGATGAAACTGAATGGGAGGAGACACAGATTAGATATTAGAAAAAACTTTTTGACAGTTAGAGTGATCAATGAGTGGAACAGGCTGCCACGAGAAGTGGTGAGTTCTCCTTCAATGGAAGTCTTCAAACAGAGGCTGGACAGACATCTGACTGGGATGATTTAGCGAATCCTGCTTTGAGCAGGGGGTTGGACCAGATGGCCCAGGAGGTCCCTTCCAACTCTACGATTCTATGATTCTATGATTCTATGATTCTATGTATGTGGTATGTATGTAGCATGTAGTATGTATGTAGCATGCATGTAGTATATATGTAGTATGTATGTAGTATGTATGTAGCATGCATGTAGTATATATGTAGTATGTATGTAGTATGTATGTAGCATGCATGTAGTATATATGTAGTATGTATGTAGCATGTAGTATCTATGTAGCATGCATGTAGTATATATGTAGTATGTATGTAGCATGTAGTATGTATGTAGCATGCATGTAGTATATATGTAGTATGTAGCATGTAGTATGTATGTAGCATGCATGTAGTATATATGTAGTATGTATGTAGCATGTAGTATGTATGTAGCATGCATGTAGTATATATGTAGTATGTAGCATGTAGTATGTATGTAGCATGCATGTAGTATGTATGTGGTATGTATGTAGCATGTACTATGTATGTAGCATGCATGTGGTATGTATGTGGTATGTATGTAGCATGTACTATGTATGTAGCATGCATGTAGTATGTATGTGGTATGTATGTAGCATGTACTATGTATGTAGCATGCATGTAGTATATATGTGTTATGTATGTAGCATGTAGCATGCATGTAGTATGTATGTAGTATGTATGTAGTATATATGTGGTATGTATGTAGCATGTAGTATGTATGTAGCATGCAGTATGTATGTAGCATGCATGTAGTATATATGTAGTATGTATGTAGCATGCATGTAGTATGTATGTAGTATATATGTAGTATGTATGTTGCATGTAGTATTTATGTAGTATGAATGTAGCATGTATGTAGTATGTAGTATGAATGTAGCATGTATGTAGTATGTAGTATGAATGTAGCATGTATGTAGTATGCATGTTGTATGTATGTAGCATGTAATTTTTTTTTTTTTTTTTTACATTCAACACATTAGCCGGATGATGGGACTACTACTGTCCCATCATTGGCTAATGTGTCAATCACTGTCATGGTAGCAGGCATCGCCCGATGGGACTTGTAGTCCCATCGGACGATGCCTGCACAGACCCCCGAAGCCTGCACAGACCACCGGCAGGCCGGCACAGCCCCCCGGCAGGCCGGCACAGCCCCCCGGCAGGCCGGCACAGCCCCCCGGAGCCTGCACAGCCCCCCGGCAGGCCGGCACAGCCCCCCGGCAGGCCGGCACAGCCCCCCGGAGCCTGCACAGCCCCCCGGCAGGCCGGCACAGCCCCCCCGGCAGGCCGGCACAGACCACCGGAGCCTGCACAGACCCCCTGGCAGGCCGGCACAGCCCCCCGAAAGGCCCGTACAGACCCCAGAGAGGCTGTACAAGGGCAGGAAAGGGTTTTTCTTATTCCGATACCGGAAGTCCCATAGACTTGAATGGGACTTCCGGTATCGGAATCGGCGATACCGATACTTTTTTTAAAGATCGGCCGATACCATCCGATACGATACTTTGAAGTATCGGACGGTATCGCTCAACTCTAGTCAGGATTGATCCAGCTGCACTGAAGACTCTTTCCGATAGCACACTTGCAGCTGGGAAAGCGAGCTCCTGTAAGGCATATTGGGCCAATTCAGGCCAGGTGTCCAGTTTAGCGGCCCAATAGTCAAAGGGGAATGACCTGTGTGGGAGAACATCGATATGGGAGGAAAAGTAGTTTGTAACCATAGTTGACAACTGCTGTCTCCTGTCACTTTCCATCGATGCAGTATTACCAGTTGTGTGAGCGGTATTTGAAAAATCAGTCCACAACATTGTCATGAAACCCCTGTCTCCAACGCCACTTCTGCTGTGTGCACCACGAACACCTCTGCCAAGCTGCCCCCGGCCCGTACGGCTCGTGTGAGAACCATCACCGCTGCTGTGTGCTGGGAATGCCTCAAGCAACCGATTTACCAGAGTTGCTTGTTTATTAGCCAATATTAGGTCAAGGTTCTCCTGTGGCATGATGTTTTGTAATTTGCCTTTATAGCGTGGATCCAGGATGCTGGCCAACCAGTAGTCGTCATCGTTCATCATTTTGGCAATGCGGGGGTCCCTTTTTAGGATCCGCAAGGCATAATCTGACATGTGGGCCAATGTTCCCGGTGTCAATGATGCACTGCGAGTGCTGGGTGGAGGAGCACTTTCTGGCAAATCCACATCCCTCCAGTCACGCACAAACCCTGTAGCAGACCTTGCCACGCCAACATTTTCACTTGCCCCACGAGATGCATCCTCATCCCCTAAGTAATCATCCCCATCATCCTCCTCCTCCTCTTCTTCCTCCACCTCGTCCAGGAGAGGTCCCTGAGCAGACAATGGCTGAATGTCATCAAGGATTCCCTCCTCCTCTTCCTCCTCATCAACATTGGCTGCAGACGCCTGCTCCTTAAGGTGCGTCAAAGTTTGCATGAGCAGACGCATAAGTGGGATGCTCATGCTTAGGATGGCGTCGTCTGCGCTTACCAGCCGTGTGCATTCCTCAAAACACTGAAGGACTTTACAAAGGTCTTTCAGCTTCGACCACTGCACGCATGTCAACTCCATGTCTGCTCTCAAAGTGCCTGGCCGTGTATCCTCCCACAAATGCATTATGGCCTGCCTCTGCTCGCACAGCCGCTCCACCATGTGCAGGGTGGAGTTCCACCTTGTTGCAATGTCGATAATGAGGCAGTGGTTGGGAAGGTGGAGCAATCGCTGCAGCTTCTGCATACGAACGGAGTGTACAGGCGACCGGCGGATGTGCGCGCACAGTCTTCGCACCTTCTGGAGCAGGGCTGTTAACTCCGGATAATTTTTGAGGAAGCACTGCACCACCAGGTTCAAGGTGTGAGCCAAGCAAGGTATGTGGCTGAGTTTTGAAAGGGCTATGGCTGCCACAAAATTACGGCCGTTATCACTAACTACCTTGCCTGCCTCAAGATGTACACTGCCCAGCCATGACTCAGTTTGTCGCTTCAAGTACTCGGCCAGCACCTCGGCGGTGTGTCTCTCGCCCAAACACATCATCTGCAACACAGCCTGCTGACGCTTTCCACTAGCTGCTTGATAGGGGGACACATCGTGTGCAACAGTGGCAGCTGCAGATGGAGTGCTCGTACGACTGCGCTCTGTGGACGAGCTGTCGCTTCTGGAGGAGGAGGAGGAGGGTCGAACGCCTACAGCCAACTGTTTCCTAGACCGTGGGCTAGGCAGCACTGTCCCACCACCGCTGTCCCCTGTGGACCCTGCATCCATCACATTAACCCAGTGCGCAGTGATGGACACGTAACGGCCCTGGCCATGCCGACTGGACCATGCATCAGTTGTGAGGTGCACCTTTCCGCTCACTGACTGCTTGAGTGCATGGACAATGCGGTCTTTCACATGATGGTGGAGGGCTGGGATGGCTTTGCGAGAGAAGAAGTGGCGACTGGGTAGGTCATAGCGTGGTACTGCATAGGCCATGAGTTCGCGGAAAGCTGTGCTTTCCACCAACCGAAAGGGCATCATCTCAAACGAGATTAGTTTGGCAATGTGGGCATTCAAACCCAGTGTACGCGGATGAAAGACTGAGTACTTTCTTGACCTACTCATAGTGTCTGGGAGGGTGAGCTGGACTTGAGAGCTGCATATGGTGGAAGTAGCGGTGGACAGGGCGGACTGAGAGAGGGTTGATGATGGTGATGGAGTTGGTGTTCTTTCTGATGGCCTAGAATCAGTCTTTCATTGATATAACAGTGGGATTCCCTGACTGCTGTGGCCTTGCAACGACACCTCAACATTTGCTGCTGTGCTAACCGGTGTGCTTACAGTGGGGGAAACAATGTAGCGTTGCTGACTACCTTCGTTGTGATCAGTTGCACATGTGGCACTTGAGGTTTGGTGTTGTGTCCACGCTTGCAAGTGCATGCTGGTTAAATGTCTAAGCATGCAACTGGTATTCAAATTTTTCAGATTTTTCCCTCGGCTAAAGGTCTTTGCGCACTTCTTACAGATAACCTTGACCTGATCATGAGGATTTTGTTCAAAAAACTGCCACACTGCACTCTTCCTACTTTGGCAGACATTTTGCGGCCTAGCACGCTGTGATCTTTTGACCCTCTGGACAAGCTGTCCAGCAACTCTTTTGATGTTTGGAACCTGTCTTTGGAGTGCTCCGGGCCTGCCAGATAACAGCTGTTGCGATGTCGATGTCTGCTGTGGATGCTCCTCATCTGAGCTATTGGAAGCAGCACCCTCTTCCCCCAATGGATGCCAATCTGGGTCAACAACTGGGTCATCCATCACCTCCTCTTCTATGTCATGTGCACCTTTCTCTGTGTCACCGTGTATGGTGGTATAGTGTGCGGGAAGGGGCACCTGAGTCTCATCAGGGTCAAAATCTGGCTCTGTACACTGCGAGGACAATGTAGTGCTCTGAGTGAATGTACCAGCAGAATCATCCATCAGCGGCTGTGCATCAGTGCACTCCATGTCAGATTCATCTTGGCCTGGGTAATTCACCATTTGACTTGATAATCCAGGCATGGTATGTGAAAACAGCTCCATGGAGTAATCAGTAGTATGGCCTGCGTCATCCTTCAATCTTGGTTGGGGTGAAGGACACAAGGAAAGGTGTGGTTCATGAACATGAGCCTCCAATGACGACTCAGTGCTTTTACTTTTTACAACTGAAGAAGAGGAGGCGATAGAGCTGGAGGCTGAGTCAGCAATGTAAGACAAAACTTTTTCTTAAGCTCTGCCTTTAAAAGCGGTTTGCCAACTCCTAGAAAACTATGCGTTCGAGGCCTTATGTAGACAGACGATGACGCAGGGTCAGCACCTCCTGCATTTGGTCCTATTTTGCTCTTGCCACTACCATCAGATCCACCACCAACACCATCATTACCAGCTGCCAACCCCCGCCCAATTCCACGGCCTCTTCCACCAGCCTTCCTCATTTTTGGTAGAAATGTAGACAAAATCCAACAAACTATATAGTAATGTAAAACAAGGTACAAGGTGTCTATAGGACAGGGGAGTTTTAGAATTTCTGCATACACTTGTGGACAGTGGACACTTGTGGATTGTGTGCGGCCCACTGATATCTGAGCGCTATGTGACACGCTCGATGGCACAGCTGCCTGTGACCAAAGTGACGAGAGGATAATGGAGATTTTGAATCTCTGCGTACACTTGTGGACAGTGGACACTTGTGGATTGTGTGCGGCCCACTGATATCTGAGCGCTATGTGACACGCTCGATGGCACAGCTGCCTGTGACCAAAGTGACGAGAGGATAATGGAGATTTTGAATCTCTGCGTACACTTTTGGACACTGGACACTTGTGGATTGTGTGCGGCCCACTGATATCTGAGCGCTATGTGACACGCTCGATGGCACAGCTGCCTGTGACCAAAGTGACGAGAGGATAATGGAGATTTTGAATCTCTGCGTACACTTTTGGACACTGGACACTTGTGGATTGTGTGCGGCCCACTGATATCTGAGCGCTATGTGACACGCTCGATGGCACAGCTGCCTGTGACCAAAGTGACGAGAGGATAATGGAGATTTTGAATCTCTGCGTACACTTGTGGACAGTGGACACTTGTGGATTGTGTGCGGCCCACTGATATCTGAGCGCTATGTGACACGCTCGATGGCACAGCTGCCTGTGACCAAAGTGACGAGAGGATAATGGAGATTTTGAATCTCTGCGTACACTTGTGGACAGTGGACACTTGTGGATTGTGTGCGGCCCACTGATATCTGAGCGCTATGTGACACGCTCGATGGCACAGCTGCCTGTGACCAAAGTGACGAGAGGATAATGGAGATTTTGAATCTCTGCGTACACTTTTGGACACTGGACACTTGTGGATTGTGTGCGGCCCACTGATATCTGAGCGCTATGTGACACGCTCTATGGCACAGCTGCCTGTGACCAAAGTGATGAGAGGATAATGGAGATTTTGAATCTCTGCGTACACTTTTGGACACTGGACACTTGTGGATTGTGTGCGGCCCACTGATATCTGAGCGCTATGTGACACGCTCGATGGCACAGCTGCCTGTGACCAAAGTGACGAGAGGATAATGGAGATTTTGAATCTCTGCGTACACTTGTGGACACTGGACACTTGTGGATTGTGTGCGGCCCACTGATATCTGAGTGCTATGTGACACGCTCGATGGCACAGCTGCCTGTGACCAAAGTGACGAGAGGATAATGGAGATTTTGAATCTCTGCATACACTTGTGGACAGTGGACACTTGTGGATTGTGTGCGGCCCACTGATATCTGAGCGCTATGTGACACGCTCGATGGCACAGCTGCCTGTGACCAAAGTGACGAGAGGATAATGGAGATTTTGAATCTCTGCGTACACTTGTGGACAGTGGACACTTGTGGATTGTGTGCGGCCCACTGATATCTGAGCGCTATGTGACACGCTCGATGGCACAGCTGCCTGTGACCAAAGTGACGAGAGGATAATGGAGATTTTGAATCTCTGCGTACACTTGTGGACAGTGGACACTTGTGGATTGTGTGCGGCCCACTGATATCTGAGCGCTATGTGACACGCTCGATGGCACAGCTGCCTGTGACCAAAGTGACGAGAGGATAATGGAGATTTTGAATCTCTGCGTACACTTTTGGACACTGGATACTTGTGGATTGTGTGCGGCCCACTGATATCTGAGCGCTATGTGACACGCTCTATGGCACAGCTGCCTGTGACCAAAGTGACGAGAGGATAATGGAGATTTTGAATCTCTGCGTACACTTTTGGACACTGGACACTTGTGGATTGTGTGCGGCCCACTGATATCTGAGCGCTATGTGACACGCTCGATGGCACAGCTGCCTGTGACCAAAGTGACGAGAGGATAATGGAGATTTTGAATCTCTGCGTACACTTGTGGACAGTGGACACTTGTGGATTGTGTGCGGCCCACTGATATCTGAGCGCTATGTGACACGCTCGATGGCACAGCTGCCTGTGACCAAAGTGACGAGAGGATAATGGAGATTTTGAATCTCTGCGTACACTTGTGGACAGTGGACACTTGTGGATTGTGTGCGGCCCACTGATATCTGAGCGCTATGTGACACGCTCGATGGCACAGCTGCCTGTGACCAAAGTGACGAGAGGATAATGGAGATTTTTAATCTCTGCATACACTTTTGGACACTGGACACTTGTGGATTGTGTGCGGCCCACTGATATCTGAGCGCTATGTGACACGCTCGATGGCACAGCTGCCTGTGACCAAAGTGTCGAGAGGATAATGGAGATTTTGAATCTCTGCGTACACTTTTGGACACTGGACACTTGTGGATTGTGTGCGGCCCACTGATATCTGAGCGCTATGTGACACGCTCGATGGCACAGCTGCCTGTGACCAAAGTGACGAGAGGATAATGGAGATTTTGAATCTCTGCGTACACTTTTGGACACTGGACACTTGTGGATTGTGTGCGGCCCACTGATATCTGAGCGCTATGTGACACGCTCGATGGCACAGCTGCCTGTGACCAAAGTGACGAGAGGATAATGGAGATTTTGAATCTCTGCATACACTTTTGGACACTGGACACTTGTGGATTGTGTGCGGCCCACTGATATCTGAGCGCTATGTGACACGCTCGATGGCACAGCTGCCTGTGACCAAAGTGACGAGAGGATAATGGAGATTTTGAATCTCTGCGTACACTTTTGGACACTGGACACTTGTGGATTGTGTGCGGCCCACTGATATCTGAGCGCTATGTGACACGCTCGATGGCACAGCTGCCTGTGACCAAAGTGACGAGAGGATAATGGAGATTTTGAATCTCTGCGTACACTTGTGGACAGTGGACACTTGTGGATTGTGTGCGGCCCACTGATATCTGAGCGCTATGTGACACGCTCGATGGCACAGCTGCCTGTGACCAAAGTGACGAGAGGATAAAGGAGATTTTGAATCTCTGCGTACACTTGTGGACAGTGGACACTTGTGGATTGTGTGCGGCCCACTGATATCTGAGCGCTATGTGACACGCTCGATGGCACAGCTGCCTGTGACCAAAGTGACGAGAGGATAATGGAGATTTTTAATCTCTGCATACACTTTTGGACACTTGTGGATTGTGTGCGGCCCACTGATATCTGAGCGCTATGTGACACGCTCGATGGCACAGCTGCCTGTGACCAAAGTGACGAGAGGATAATGGAGATTTTGAATCTCTGCGTACACTTTTGGACACTGGACACTTGTGGATTGTGTGCGGCCCACTGATATCTGAGCGCTATGTGACACGCTCGATGGCACAGCTGCCTGTGACCAAAGTGACGAGAGGATAAAGGAGATTTTGAATCTCTGGGTACACTTGTGGACAGTGGACACTTGTGGATTGTGTGCGGCCCACTGATATCTGAGCGCTATGTGACACGCTCGATGGCACAGCTGCCTGTGACCAAAGTGACGAGAGGATAATGGAGATTTTGAATCTCTGCGTACACTTTTGGACACTGGACACTTGTGGATTGTGTGCGGCCCACTGATATCTGAGCGCTATGTGACACGCTCGATGGCACAGCTGCCTGTGACCAAAGTGACGAGAGGATAATGGAGATTTTGAATCTCTGCGTACACTTTTGGACACTGGACACTTGTGGATTGTGTGCGGCCCACTGATATCTGAGCGCTATGTGACACGCTCGATGGCACAGCTGCCTGTGACCAAAGTGACGAGAGGATAATGGAGATTTTGAATCTCTGCGTACACTTTTGGACACTGGACACTTGTGGATTGTGTGCGGCCCACTGATATCTGAGCGCTATGTGACACGCTCGATGGCACAGCTGCCTGTGACCAAAGTGACGAGAGGATAAGGGAGATTGGATTGCTTTTAAAAAAGAAGTTTGCGGAGCAGTGTGTAAACAGCAATGCCAGCGTGTCAGGAAGCCTTAGAAGGCAGCCCAACAACCAACACCACTGATACACCACAATATAGCCTCCCCTTGAACTGCACACACAGTGACTTGTGTGTTGTGCAGGCCAAATCGCTAGCAGCAGAAGCAGTTTTTTTGTCTTCTTCCCTGCCTAACGCTCTCCCTACAGAATTAGCAGCAACCTCTCCCTATACTAAGATCGGCAGAAGTAAGATGGCGGTCGGCGTGCACGCCCTTTTATACCCCCTGTGACGCCCACCAAAGCAAGCCAATCACTTGCATGCCCTTCTGAAAGATGGTGGTGACCCGTGCCTATGTCATCACGTTGCCCACAGTGTCCGTGGATCCTGATTGGCTGAAAAAGAGCGCAAAGCAAACTTTTGAAACGCGACTTTGGCGCGTAAGTCGCCGACCTCGTGGCCGTCCTCATCCTAGGGTCGGGTTTCGTTTCATGAAACCCGACTTTGCCAAAAGTCGGCGACTTTTGAATTTTTTCGACCCGTTTCGCTCAACTCTACTCTTTTCACATACCATTCCTGGGTTATCAAGTCAAATCCTGAATTCCCCAGTCCAAGATGAATCTGACATGGAGTGCACTGATGCACAGCCACTGCTAGATGAATCTGCTGGTACATTCACCCACAGCAGTACATTGCCCTCGCAGTCTACTGAGCCTGAATCAGACCCTGATGTAACTCAGGTGCCCCTTCCCGCATACTATACCACCTTACACGTTGACACAGAGGAAGGTACAGAGGAAGGTGCAGATGACATTGAAGACGAGGTCATGGATGACCCAATTGTTGACCCAGATTGGCATTCATTGGGGGAAGAGGGTGCTGGTGACAACAGGTCAGAACAGGAGAAGGATCCGCAGCCGGCATCGTCATCGCAGCAGCCGTTATCGGGCAGGCCCGTTTCCGTCAAAAAGCTTGGCAAGAATACTAGAAGAGTTGCAGGACAGCTTGGCCAGACGGTCAAATGAGCATAGGGTGCAAGCCCTGAAAATTTGTACCATAGTAGGAAGAGTGCAATGTGGCACTTTTTTTAACAAAATCCTACTGATGACGCAAAGGTTATCTGTAAGAAGTGCCGAAGGACCTTTAGCAGAGGGAAAAATCTAAGAAATTTGAATACCAGATGCATGCTTTAGACATTTAACCAACATGCACTTACAAGCGTGGATGGACTACAAAAGCTTATGTAGCACATGTGCACCTGCTCGGACTGAAATTAGCCGGCAACGCTCCATCGCTTCCCTCACTGTAAGGCCACCGCTAAGCACACCACCATCAAGAAATGTTGAGGCATCATCGCTAGGCCAAAGCAGTCAGGCAATCACAATATTTTCGCGAGGAAACACTGAATCTAGGCCATCAACACCATCACTAACCCCTTCTCAGTCCGTCATGTCCAATGCTAGTTCCCCCATATGCAGCTCTCAAGTCCAGCTCACCCTACCAGACACTCTGAGTAGGACAAGAAAGTACTCATCCTCTCATCCGCGTACACTGGCCTTAAACGCCTACATTGCCAAACTGATCTCATTAGAGATGATGCCCTTCCGTTTGGTAGAAAGCGAAGCTTTTCGCGAGCTCATGGCCTACGCTGCGCCACGCTATGACCTACCCAATCGGCACTTCTTTTCTCGAAAAGCCATCCCTGCCCTCCACCAGCATGTGAAAGACAGCATTGTCCATGCACTAAACAATCAGTGAGTGGAAAGGTGCACCTCACAACAGATGCATGGACCAGTAGGCATGGCCAGGGCCGTTACATGTCCATCACTGCACACTGTGGTAATGTGGTGGATGCAGGCTCCACAGGGGACAGCGGCGGTGGAACAGTGCTGCCTAGCCCATGATATAGAAAACGGTTGGCTGTAGGCGTTCGACCCTCCTCCTCCAGAAGCGAAAGCTCGTCGACAGAGCGCAGTCACACGAGCACTCCATCCACATGTGTCAGTGTTGCACACGAGGTGTCCCACTATCAAACAGCTAGTGGTAAGTGGCAGCAGGCTGTTTTAAAAATGATGTCTTTGGGCAACAGTAGACACACCGCAGAGGTACTGGCCGACCACTTGCATCAACAAACTGAGTCATGGCTGGGCAGTCTACATCTTGAGCCAGGCAAGGTAGTCAGTGATAATGGGAGGAATTTTGTGGCAGCCATAGTCCTTTCAAAACTCACTCACATACCTTGCCTGGCTCACACCTTGAATCTGGTGGTGCAGTGCTTCCTAAATAATTATCCGGAGTTAGCAGCCCTGCTCCATAAGACAGAAGACTGTGCTCGCACATCCGTCGCTCAAACGTCCACTCCAGTCGTGTGCAGAAGCTGCAGCGATCACTCAACCTCCCCAAGCACCGCCTAATCATAGACGTTGCTACAAGATGGAACTCCACCATGCACATGGTTGAGAGGCTGTGCGAACAGAGGCAGGCTGTAATGTATTTGTGGGAGGATACATGGGCAGGCAGTTTGAGGGCAGACATGGAATAGTCGGGTGTGCAGTGGTCAAAGCTGAAAGACCTCTGTAAAGTCCTTCAGTGTTTTGAGGAATTCACATGGCTGGTAAGCGCAGACAACGCCATCATAAGCATGAGCATACCACTTATGCGTCTGCTCATGCAAACTTTGACGCAAAGTTGGGATCAGGCGTCTGCAGCAGAGGAGGAGGAAGAGGAGGAGGGAAGCCTTGATGACAGTCAGCCATTGTCAGCGAGGGCAACTGAACTGGACCAGGTGGCGGAAGAATAGGAAGAGGAGGAGGAGGATGAGGGGGATGATTATTTTGGGGAGGAGGCTGCTTCTTAGGGGGCAAGAGAAAATGTCAGCGTGCCAAGGTCAGGTCCAGGGTTTGTGCGTGACTGGAGGGATGTGGATTTGCCAGAAAGTTCTCCTCCACCCACCACTGGCAGTGCAGCATTGACACCTGGAACATTGGCCCACATGTGTGACTATGCCTTGCGGATCCTAAAAAGGGACCCCCGCATTGCCAAAATGATGAGAGATGATGACAACTGGTTGACCAGCATCCTTGATCCACGCTATAAAGGCAAATTACACAACATCATGCCACAGGAGAACCTAGAGCTAATATTGGCTAACAAACAATCAACTCTGGTAAACAGGTTGTTTGAGGCATTCCCAGCACACAGCAGTGGAGCTGGTTCTCCCATGAGCTGTAGTGGGCAAAATGGAATAGGTGTTCGTGGTGCACACAGCCGAACTGGCATTGGAGACAAGGGTTTCCTGACCATGTTGTGGTCTGATTTCTCAAGTCCCACGCAGACGACAGCTAATACAGAACCGATTGCAAGTGACAGGAGACAGCAGTTGTCAACTATGGTTGCAAACTACTTCTCCTCCCATATCTAGGTTCTCCCTCACAGGTCATTCCCCTTTGATTATTGGGCCTCAAAACTGGACATGTGGCCTGAATTGGCACAATATTCCTTACAGGAGCTCACTTGCCCTGCTGGTAGTGTGCTATCTGAAAGAGTCTTCAGTGCTGCTGGATCAATCCTGACAGAAAAAAGGACCCGTCTGTCGACCAAAAATGTTGATGATCTAACCTTCATTAAAATGAACCATGCATTGGTTTCAAAAGATTTTGTCCCACCCTCCCCTGATAACACATAGGCTGCCAGAAAAAAGGCTCGATTTTGTCCTCCTCTTCCTCTGACTTCTCCAATTCCTCCATTTGCTGCAGCTGAAAGTCCAGCCTACACATCAACATATGCCATTTTTTAAACCACCCTAAATGGGCTGCCCCCCCACCCCAGTCCGGGGGTGAACACCTGCTGCACCCAGGCAAGTGCTGTTGCCCTGAACAGGTGTGTGGCCCCACCGTTGGGCGACGGCACTGGCACAGGGCCTCTCATAGTACAATAAATTGTCTCTGATGGTGGGGGGCCCACTCGCCGTCAGACACACTGGTGTACTATGAGGGGCCCTGTGCCAGTACCAGCGTCCATGAGTGGGTCCCACTGCTTGCTCAGGGACACAGCACTTGCAATACTTACCCCTCCCTGCTCCATCGCTGTGTTGTCTGGCCAGTTAAATCCATCACAGGGACTGCCACTACAAATTTGTTGTACTGATCGATGATGGTTAAGATGCAGCTATGTCCTGTCCTGCTGGCCTCTACCTTCAGATTACCAATGGCTACCATTTGTAATGGACGTCAACTCCCAATTGGATGCAGTGGTGCTTTATAATCACCTTTCACATTTTTCATAATCCCAGACGTGTGACATTCCTGCCACCATTTTTCAATGTCTCCTCTCATGGCAATCCAATAGAATCCCCTACGGCCTGTGGCTTGTGTGTTTTGCACTCCAAAGTGACCAGATAGATCATGATAGGCAGTGAGGACCATGTCTACGGCTCTCCCTGTGATCACAATTTGATGGAGACGAGTTACGGTGATGGGAACGACGCTACTGCGATACAGCAACCCTTTCTTCACTAATTTGCGTTTTAGCTGTATCCACAGTTAAAGTTATTGAGGGTCAGCATCGCCTCTGCGAATTCTCCTGGGAGGTTTTCCCATGATTACTAATTCCAAAACATCTAAAATCACTCGACTTTACGTCTGTACTTTTATCCATCTACTAGCAGAGAGTCTGGACTGGCAGACTGACACTGAAATATAAACGAAGATTTCTAAGTACAACACTGTATATTAGTGTACGTTTCAAATACATTTCCCTTTTTCTCATTTTTATATTTGGGTGTAATCCATACTGAGCCTGTGAGAGTTTGTGTCTTACTCTGGTAAAATATAAGGAGATTTAAAATGACACCAACACTGTATGCAGCTGAACGATTGGAAAACATTACCCTTTTTCAAGTTTTTATATTCTTGTGTAATCTGTACTGAGCCTGTGATTGTCTTTTTCTGAAGCCTGAAGTATAGATGGAGATTTACTATTACCCCTAGACTGGAAACACATGGGATCTGCTGCTACAGTATCTTTTTCTAACATTTTGTATTACGGTTAAATCCATACTGACTCATAGATCGACCAAGTAATAGAAGACAGAGATGCCCGTATGAAAGGTTCTGCAGCCCTGAGACCACCTTCCAAAGCCCGGCTGGACTCAAAGAAACCCGCTTCTTCCACATCAGGGGACAATTACCGAAAACGCTACCAC
The DNA here is from genome assembly GCF_039654945.1 of Dendrobates tinctorius. NCBI lineage: Eukaryota > Metazoa > Chordata > Amphibia > Anura > Dendrobatidae > Dendrobates > Dendrobates tinctorius. The sequence continues at coordinate 6,345,639 of NW_027361817.1, forward strand.
TGTGAACGAGATCAAGAATTAGCAACGGAATTCCTAATACCTGCCACCTGAGAAGCCGTCACATGAGCATTAAGCGTTAAACAAGTCAAAATTAAGTGCCGCAGGACTCGAATCACTGGAGGAGAGGACGCCGTCAAGCTCTTAACCACTTCACGACCTTTGACGCCACATAGGCATCATGAAAAGTCGTGCCAAAACGACCCATGACGCCTAAGTAGCGTCATTACTTTTAAGCCCCCCCTGCAGGTCGGGTGACCGGGGTCACTGAAAGCTCACCCGACCTGCAGATACAGGCGGCTTTGTCCTTCACTACAGGGGGTGTGGCTTCGCCCCCAAGTGGCTACGATCGCTCTGATTGGCTGTTAAAAGCGATAGTAGAAATTGATGAAATATTACAATCCAGCCATGGCCGATGCTGCAGTAGCATCGGACATGGCTGGAGACCGTGATCTGACCCCCCCACGACTTACGGGGCCGATCGGCCCCCGACACCGATTGATGGCGGCAATGTGCCGCCGTCATCATTTGCTCCCTTCCCCCTTCTCTAGGCTCCCCCCACCTTCCGATTCCACCCTCACCCCCTAGTACCTCCGATGTCCCTCTCCTGCTCCCGGTGTCCAGCGGACCTGCTCCATGGGCGCCGCCATCTTGGAAAATGGTGGGCGCATGCGCAGTGCGCCCGCCGGCTGCAGATTCATTCATTCTATTTTGATCACTGTGAGAGTTTATCACAAGTGATCAAAATAGAATGAAAAGTAAATAAACCCCCGTTTATCACCCACATAGGCAGGAACAACTAATAAAATAAAGAAATTATTTTTATTTTTATTTTTCCGTTAGGGTTAGGGTTGGAAAGAGGGTTAGGGTTGGAATTAGGGTTAGGGTTGGAATTAGGGTTAGGGTTAGAACTAGGTTTAGGTTGGAATTAGGGTTAGGGTTGGAATTAGGGTTAGGGTTGGAATAGGGTTAGGGGTGTGTTGGGGTTAGGGTTATGGTTAGGGTTGGGATTAGGGTTAGGGATGTGTTGGGGTTAGGGCTGTGGTTAGGTGTGTGTTGGGGTTAGGGTTGGAGTTAGAATTGAGGGGATTCCACTGTTTAGGCACATCAGGGTGTCTCCAAACGTGACATGGTGCAACCATTGATTCCAGCCAATTTTGTGTTCAAAAAGTCAATCGGTGCTCCCTTCCTTCCAAGCCCCGACGTGTGCCCAAACAGTTGTTTACCCCAACATATGGGGTATCAGCGTACTCAGGAAAAATTGCACAACAACTTTGGTGGTCTAATTTCTCCTGTTACCCTTGGGAAAATAAAAAATTGGGGGCTAAAATATTTTTTGGGAAAAAAAATGATTTTTTTATTTTCACATCTCTGCTTTATAAACTTCTGTGAAGCACTTGGGGGTTCAAAGTGCTCACCACACATCTAGATAAGTTCCTTGGGGGTCTAGTTTCCAAAATGGGGTCATTTGGGGGGGTTTCTACTGTTTAGGCACATCAGGGGCACTGCAAACATAACGACAACCGCAGACCTTTCCATCAAAGTCTGCATTTCAAAACATCACTACTTCCATTCTCAGCCCTTAAGGGCGCCCAAACAATGGTTCCCCCTACATATGGGGTATCAGCAAAATCAGGACTAACTGGACAACAACTTTTGCAGTCCATTTTCTCCTGTTATCCTTGTGAAAATAAAAATTTGCGAGCTAAAAAATCATTTTTTGAGGAAAAAAAAAAGATTTTTTATTTTCACAGCTTTGCGTTATAAACTTCTGTGAAGCACTTGGGGGTTCAAAGTGCGCACCACACATCTAGATAAGTTCCTTGGGGGGTCTAGTTTCCAAAATAGGGTCACTTGTGGGGGAGTTCCACAGTTTAGGTACATCAGGGGCTCTGCAAATGTAACATGACGCCCGCAGACCATTCCATCAAAGTCAGCATTTCATAATGTCACTACTTCCCTTCCGAGCCCCGTTGTGTGCCCAAACAGTGGTCCCCACCCACATATGGGGTACCGGCGTACTCAGGACAAACTGGACAACAACTTTTGGGGTCTAATTTATCCTGTTACCCTTGTGGAAAAAAAATTGCTGGCTAAAAATTATTTTTTTTGAGGAAAAAAAAATATGTTTTACTTTCACGGCACTGCGTTATAATCTTTTGTGAAGCACTTGGGGGTTCAAAGTGCTCATTTTGCATCTAGATAAGTTCCTTAGGGGGTCTAGTTTCCAAAATGGGGTCATTTGTGGGGGTGCTCCAATGTTTAGGCACACAGGGGCTCTCCAAACATGACATGGTGTCCGCTAATGATTAGAGGTAATTTTCAATTCAAAAAGTCAAATGGCGCTCCTTCCCTTCTGAGCCCTGCCGTGCGCCCAAACATTGGTTCCCCCCACATATAGGGTATCGGTGTACTCAGAACAAATTGCACAACAACTTTTGTGGTCCAATTTCTCCTGTTACCATTGTAAAAATAAAAAATAGCGTGCTAAAAATCATTTTTGAGGAAAAAAAATGATTTTTTATTTTCACTGCTCTACGTTATAAACTTCTGTGAAGCACATGGGGGTTCAAAGTGCTCACCACACATCTAGATAAGTTCCATAAGGGGTCTAGTTTACAAAATGGTGTTACTTGTGGGGGGATTTCACTGTTTAGGCACACAGGGGCTCTCCAAACGTGACATGGTGTCCAATAACGATTGGAGCTAGTTTTCCATTCAAAAAGTCAAATAGCGCTCCTTCCCTTCCGGACCCTGCCGTGTGCCCAAACAGTGGTTTATGACCACATATGAGGTATCGGTGTACTCAGAAGAAATTGCCCAACAAATTTTAGGATCCATTTTATCCTGTTGCCTATGTGAAAATGAAAAAACTGAGGCTAAAATAAAATTTTTGTGAAAAAAAAGTACTTTTTTTTTTACCGATCAATTTGTGAAGCACCTGGGGGGTTGAAAGTGATCATTATGCATGTAGATAAGTTCCTTGGGGGGTCTAGTTTCCAAAATGGGGTCACTTGTGGGGGAGCTCCAATGTTTAGGCAGACAGGGCCTCTCCATACGTGACATAGCAACCGCTAAATATTCCAGCATGGTTTTCATTCAAAAAGTCGAATGGCGCGCCTTCCCTTCTGAGCCCTGCCATGTACCCAAACAGTGGTTTTTCACCACATATGAGATATCGGTGTACTCAGGAGAAATTGCCCAACAAATTTTAGGATCCACATTATCCTGTTGCCCATGTGAAAATGAAAAAGTTGATGCTAAAAGAAAATTTTTGTTGTAAAAATTAAAATGTCCATTTTTTCTTTCCACGTTTCTTTAGTTCCTGTGAAACACCTGAAGGGTTAATAATCTTCTTGAATGTAGTTTTGAGCAGCTTGAGGGGTGCAGTTTTTAGAATGGTGTCACTTTGGGTATTTTCTGCCATATAGACCCCTCAAAGTGACTTCCAATGTGAGGTGGTCCCTAAAAAATGGTTGTGTAAATTTTGTTGTAAAAATGAGAAATCGCTGGTCAACTTTTAACCCTTATAACTTCCTAACAAAAAAAATTGTTTCCAAAATTGTGCTGATGTAAAGTAGACATGGGAAATGTTATTTAGTAACCACTTTGTGTCACATAACTCTCTGGTTTAACAGAATAAAAAATCAAAATTTGAAAATTGCAAAATTTTCTACATTTTTGCCAAATTTCTGATTTTTTCACAAATAAACGCAAAAATTATCGACCTAAATTTACCACTAACAAGAAGCCCAATATGTCACGAAAAAACATTCTCAGAATTGCTAGGATCCGTTGAAGCGCTCCTGAGTTATTACCTCATAAAGGGACACTGGTCAGAATTGCAAAAAATGGCCAGGTCATTAAGGTCAAAATAGGCTGGGTCATGAAGGGGTTAATGGAACACACAACTCCCATGTTGTCACAATTAAAACGGATCCTTCTGTCTCGAAACACCTCCTTCCATAGGTTCACAGCCACCAGTATAGTCAAAATAACCAACCAAGCAATATTCCTAACAAGGCCCAGCTGAAACCACTCCTCAGGCCACGCAGCCGCGCACCACAGGCCCCTAACATATGACCCAAAACACACTCCATCACACGCATCTGTGAACAACTCCAAATCATCGTTTACAACTGCCTCCTCCATGAGCCAAAAACGTCCATTGTATGGCTCCAAAAAATAGGCCCACAATTCCAAATCAGCCTTATGTTCACTGTAAAGCCGAACAAAATGATGCGGAGCCCACACTCCCGCCGTAGCTCTCACCAACCGCCGAGAAAAGGCCCGACCCTTTGTAATAATGCAACAACCAAAAGTCAAATTCACAAGTAGTGACTGCACCTATGTCAATGACAACTTATTCAACCGTCTTGCCCGAGACACCTCATTCCGCAATGCCTTTACCTTGCCTCCGTCAAAGAGAAATCACATTTTAACAAATCAATCACGATTCACAAAAAAGATAGGCACGTACAAGGCCCCTCTGTTTTCCCAGGAGCAAGTGGTACAACAAAACGCTCAGCCACCCATTCCGCCGCTCTAAGTAACCTCTCCAAAGAACCTGAATTATCACCACCGATACACAAACAATCATCCAGGTAATGAATCAAGGAATCAAAAGCCGATACTTCACGGACAACCCATTCGAGAAAAGAACTGAATGCCTCAAAAAAACGCACAAGACACCAATCAACCCATTGTCAAACACCTATCAACCCAAAAAACACCACCCCAGTAACACCAGCAACTTAACACTATCCAGATGAACAGGGATCAACATAAACGCCGACTCAATATCCGTTTTAGGCAAAAGTGCCCCCTTCCAACATTTCCGGACAAACTTTGCCACCACCTGAAATGACTTATAAAACAAAGAGCACAGCTCTGGGTCAATTCCATCAGTCACCGACCTACCACGAGGGAAAGACAGATGATGAATGAGCCTGAACTTATGCTGCTGTTTCTTAGGCACTACACCCAGGGGCGAGACTAACAAATCCGCAAACGGAGGATCCATAAACGGCACAGACATCCATCCCAACTTAACCTCCTTCCCCAACTGTTACGACACCACCTCAGCATATTGGTCAGCTGACCTCAGATTGTAAATCACCCATGGTATCTCAAAAGGAGGGGCTGGAATTTTAAAACCGTACTGAAAACGGACAACAACAGGAAAACAACTTACATAAGGTACCGTCGCTGCCAGGTTCAATGGCATCTACCCCTTTTGAATTTGCACTCTCACTCTGCTTCTCCTTTCTGCTTCCTAAAGCATTTGGAACCACCATGCGAGGTTCCTTTGCAATGGGATCAAAGGTGCTTGAATTTGCAGCAATGTAGCCCCAAATTTACACTGGCCATCATTCAATTGCCAGCAGACACCCTGCTTCTGGCTGACCGATTGCCCCGAGTGACCCCTTGCCCCTTGTCCACTGCTTTGTGCATTTCATGAATCGGCACCCCTAGGAAAGGAATGGCCAAACTTAGTTGGCGTCATAACCTTCAACCAAAGACGTATGTCTTTCTTTTCCCACCGAATTGCTGGACTAAACGCATTCCTATGCCTAAACTGTTTGTTGTAACGGAGCCAAGCCTGAACCCCCTACACCCTATAAGCCTCCCCAATCGAATACAAAAAAGAGGAGAACAATTCTCAGGCGCCTTCTCTCCAAACACGCTAGCCAAAATATTGAATGCCTATAGCCAATTAGATAATCGCCATCTCCGTTTTTCCTACTCCTCTTTTTGGCTATCATCCTTCTTCCCTTCGTCCAAGTTTAACTTTCACAAAGGAAGCAGTGACAAAATCACGACATATTCGTCCTTCTATACCTTTTCCCGCACCTCCATCTTACGATGAGCGCCCAGTGGGCCCTCAAAGCATACATATACCTCTCTATGCGCCCTGTCATCTACATTGATCCGACATTCCTTTTCCTTCTCAGTCTGAACTGAAACAGACACAGGGTCAGCTTGGCCAACTGACACCCTGGTAACCGCCCCCGACAAACTGGTCCCTTGCTCCTGCGACCCCACCCAAGCGACTAAATGCGCCGGGTGCACTCCAAATCCGTCCATCCGTGACAACAATCCCTCATGGAAGTCAACATCTCCCCCAGCCCCCCAATCCATGAAGGAACTTGGTCCACAACTCCCTGACCTAACGCTACCGGCCGGCCCCTCAACCCACTCCCAACCGCAGGGGACCTCACTAGAAATGAGGACAAACAAAACATGGAGCCATACTCACTGGGCTGCGATGACGCTGTGACTGCTCCAGCTGTCAATTCCGTATCCCACTGGCCATCGACTATGGAGCTTCCCCTCAGACCCTCTGTCCCCAGATGTCACCACCTTGTAAAACAGACTTTATCGACGCCGCCACCATCACGGGGAACTCCGTTCATGGCTGTTTGCTTTTCCAGCCCCCGCTGAGGCAAGCGGGCTGCACAGCCATGGGGGCTTCCGCCTGCGGACAACCACCCCCTGCAACCCCCACCGACTGTCTGACGCACCGTTCATGCTGATCCACCGCCGTCGTTCCGGTCAGGGTGCCCGAGGTACTGGGCATAGCTGATAGCCTTGGGCGACGGGGGGCTGCCCGACGACCCCCCCTCCGGGTAACTCCCACTGCCACCACAAGAAGAGGAGGAAGACCGCCTGGCTCCATGACGGCCTGCAGTGACGTCATTGTTCATCGCCGACCCAGCGAAGGCAGGCCCCGCATCCCGCTCTGCTCAGGGAAAAGGACTTGCAACCGCCACTGGACCCAGCCTGGCTCGTGGATTCCTCCCAGCCTGGGGCCTGCATGCACACTTACCAGCAGGAACCCGACCTGGAGGGTCCATGGAAGGGTCTCCGTCGCCAGTGCTGGGTCCTGGGATCTGCATCGGGGGATAAATGCTCCATGGCCCTTGACCGCAGCCTCGCACGGGAAGAGACACCAGTGGCCAACCTGCTGCTTACACTGATGATCCCCGTGACCTGCTCCATGATCCACTGCGGCAGGCTGCAACTATGCTGCAGAGCGCAGCCTATCCAATCCAGCTGATATGGACTCCATGCCGTCTGGCCATGGGACTGTCTCTGCAGCGGGAACTGAGGTAACCTCCCCATAAGCCGACTTCAAATCCCCCCCTTATTTCCATACTCCACCCCCCTGGGACTGTTAACCCCCTCCCTCCAACCCACTGTCATGTGGGCCTCCACTTATGCCTCTGGGGAGGGGTGGTGGTTTTGGCTCGCTCTGGCCCCTGTCTTGAGGGAGACACTTAGGCCTGTAAACAGAAGTTCTTATGTGGTTGTGCTGAACGCAATTGTTGGGTACAGTTAGGGTGCAGTCACAGGGGAGGATTTTCTTGTGTGCAGCAGCGCCGATTATTTGCCTGCCTTAAAGCAGTATTGCTGTGTGTACACTGCTGTGCAGACAGCTTTTTGCACAGCACTAATACTTTTATTCTTTTTTTCTGCACAGTGAACGAACGTTCATTATTTCCCACACCATATACAACTGTATACAACTGTATGCTCCTCACACAGTACCGTATCCTGGCTGGTATCATGGAGAAATACATGCTGACTATCTGTATGTGACTCGGGAAATATATAGGGGGATTTACATTTTCATTTATACTATATACACCAGGTATCTGATGTTCTAAATTTGTTAGTACGGTATAATCCATAGTGAGTGAGCATGTGTAGTTTAATCCTTCTATATATACATAGATAAAAAGTTTACCCTATACTATGTACACCTCCTATCTTGTAATACAGTACCTTTGATCGACATTTTGTATTACAGTCAAATCCATAGTGAGTGAGCGTCTGAGGGTGACGACGGAAATCGATCCCAAGATGTAAAATTTGCCCAACACTGTCAAAAGCTGTACACTAATGATACAGTACCCTTTTTTGCTATTTAGTTTCTGGTGTAATCCATACTGAGCCTGTGAACGTCTGTCTGTAACTCCGGAAATATATTTGTAGATTTAAGATTACCCCAACACTGTATACAGCTGTACGCTTGTGATACTTACCCATTTACTGCTTTTTATATAGTGGTCTAATCCATACTGAGCCAGTAAGAGTCTGTTTCTGACTCTGGAAATATCTACTGAGATTTACAATTACCCCAACACTGTATGCAGCTGTATGCTTCTGATCCATTACCCTTTTACTGCTTTTCATATTGTGTAATCCATACTGACCCTGAGAGCGTCTGTGTCTGCCTCCTGAAAAAAATAAGGAGATTTATAATGTTTAAACAATACTTTATGTACCTTGTATCTGGTGATACAGTACCCTTTTTATACTTTTTATATTCTTGACTACTGCATACTGGGACTGAGAGCATCTGTGTCTGCCTCATGAAATGTCTACGGAGATTTAGAATGTTTAAACTATACTATATATACCTTGCATTTGGTCAAACTATAACCTTTTTCAACTTGTTACATTATTGTCAAATCCATACTAAGCATGTGAGCATATGTGCCTCCTGAAATACATGCGGAGATTTTTTGTATTTTAAGTATACTATATATACCTTGTATCTGTTGATCCAGTACCCTTTGTGCCTGAAATTCATCCTCCACCCACCATTCAAAGTGCATCATTGACACCTGGAACATTGGCCCACATATGTGATTATTTCTTGCGGATCTTCTTTTTATATTATGGTGTGATCCATACTGAGCCTGTGAGAGGCTGTGTGTTACTCTTGAAATATATATGTAGATCGCCAAATGACCCCAACACTGTATACAGCGGTACGCTTGGGATCCATTTCCCTTTTACTGCTTTTTATATTGTTGTGTAAGCCATACTGGGCCTCAGAGTGTCTGTGTCTGCCTCCAGAAATAAATACAGAGATTTTGAATGTTGAAACTATACTATATATACCTTGGATCTGGTGATACTGTACCCTTGTTCTACTTTTTAGATTGTTGTCGAATCCATACTGGCCATGACAGCATCTGTGTCTGCCTCCTCAAATATATACGTAGATTTATAATGTTGAAACTATACAATATATCCCTGTTATCTGGTGTTAAAATGGAATGCCACGCAGGGCCGGGGGTTACTCAGTACCGGGCCTTTCAGGCTCTTTTAAGGGGGAAGTATGTCACGGTGGTGATTGGGACCCGGTCCGTGGCCCTGGGTGTCCAATAAAGAAGATGACAGTTCACATGAGGGGGAAGATGGTATGATAATTCATTTGGAAAAGAGGGATCGTGATGCCACCCGTGGTACTCGGCTAGGGTAGCTGATGCTGCAATGCAGATCCTCTGGGCCGGTGTTAGAGCAGCCAAGATGATGAAGCTCTCCATGGGCAAAGCTGCATCCCAGGGCAGTTGAGATGGTGTTTCTGAGCTGTTGACGGTGAGTGTAGCGTGTGTAGCAGGCGAGTTGTAAAAGCCACCAAGGACACAGTTGGGTGCAGTTTCTGAGTTTTTCCTCTAAAGTTTTGTGCACAAGATGACCCGATTGGTACTGTGTCATCTGAGGGAGGGGTCCGGCAAACTCTAAGGTAGATCAGGAACACCTGTTCAAGACTCCTCCTTGTGTATCCTTTCTAGGCCGTGTCTCTGCGCTGATCTCTCCCTTCCTTCCTGCTGTGGGCCTTCGCAAACAGTGTCCCATCCGGCAGCCACGGATCACACCGGGCGACGTGGGTCTGGCTCCGTGGTCCTTTATTCCAACTGCTGCCTTTTTGAGTATTGAATGCGGCTGCAACTGAGGCACTTAAAGTTACCTCAGCCTCCATCTTTCTAGCTGAGCCCTGTATTTCTCCACTACCTTCAAGAGCCACTTTCCCCAACGATGCCTGGTCCTTCCTTCTCCAGAAACGGGCTTCACAGGTGGCTTATTGCACTTCCCGTGCCCCAAGGACCCCTTCCTTCCAGTCTAGGAGCTTGGACAAGATTTTTCTCTCTTCTCTGACCCTCAGCCCTCTCACAGCAATCCTGCTTTTACTCTGTCCTGTCACTGACTGACAACTCTAGAAAGATACATTTACCTCAGACTAGCTCCACCCATCAACTGTCAGCTTGCTCTCTCTGATTGGATGCCCACAATCACTCCACTACCTAAGCTCCTCCCACTGTACCTACCTTCCACACTAACCCCCAACACCCTTTCCTAGTCAGTCTGGGATGAGGCCATCCTCCCGCCGGGTACACCAAGAAAGCACTCACTAACTAGTGTGTGTGTTGAGTGCAGGGTTAGGAGTCCTCAGTGGTGATCCCTCCTTACCTGAGGGTGGGATACCACACCTTTGGATGAGGTGCAGTACCTCTGTGGAAACCGTACCCTCAGGGGCGCCATAGTACCCTTTCTCAACTTTCTATATTGTTGTCGGATCCATACTGGGCCTGAGAGCGTCTATGTTTGCCTCCTGAAATGTATACGGAGATTCAGTATGTTTAAACCATACTATATATCTTGTATCTAGTGATACTGTACTCTTTTCAAATTTAAGCCTTTAAGGCTCCCTTTTTTGGGGGTAGGTAAACTGCTTTTAAAGCTGGAGCAACAGGAACTGGTTTTGCCTTACAGTGCCGAAAAATCCTCCAGCTATATCGCCTCCTCTTCTGAAGTTTAAAAAAATGCAAGCACTGAGTTGTCAGTGCAGGCATCTGATCAGGAACCACCCCTTTCCTTGTTTCCTTCACCCCGACTAAAAGTGAAGGATGCTGCAGCCCACACTTCAGATTACTCCATGGAGCTCTTTTCACATGCCATGCCTGTGTTATCAAGTGAAATTCTGAATTCCCCAGTCCAACATGAATCGGAGATGGAGTGCACTGATGCACAGCCACTGCTAGATGATTCTGCTGGTACATTAACCCACAGCAATACATTCCCCTCACAATTTACAGAGCCAGAATGTGACACTGATGAAACTCAGGTGCCCCTTTCCCATATACTATACCACCTTACACGGTGACACAGAGGATGGTGCAGATGAAAGTGCCGGTTCCCTGAGCAGGTGGGGGGGTCCTACTCGTGGGCGACGGCAGTGGCACAGGGCCCCTCATAGTACGCATAAGTGTCTCTGCCGGTGGGAGGGCCCACTCACCATCAGACATACCGTCGTACTATGAGGAGCCCTGTGCCAGTGCCGTCGCCCGCGAGTGGGCCCCCCATGCTTGCTCAGGGCCACAGCACTTGCAATACTTACCTCTCCCTGCTCCACCGCTATGAAGTCTTCCGCGTTTCCTGACAGTGACATTCAGGTCAGAGAGCGCGATGACATCACGTCTGTATGCCTTCTGCTTAAACAGTCCAAGTGCAGAGAGCTGGAAGATGGCAATGCTGAGGAGTCCAGAGGAGAGCTATTTAATTTTTTAAAAGGTTGGGAGCAATTTTTGGGGAGCACTATACACTGGAGAATGATACATGGTGCCCATCATACACTGGAGCATCATCCATGAGGCCCATCATACACTGGAGCATTCCAAATGGGGGACATCAGACACTGGAGCAGCATTTACAGGGCCCATTATACACTGGAGCATTAGAAATGGGGCCCATTATATATGGAGCATTATTTGGGCCCATAAGACACTGGAACATCATCCATGGGGACCATCATATACTGTAGCATTATGTGGAGCTCATCATATACTGTATGGAACATTATATGGGACCAATTATTCTGTATGGAGAAATATATGGGGCTCATTATTCTGTATGGCGCACTAGGTGGTGGCCATAATACTGTATGGAGTTATATACTGTCCGGTTTTTGAGCTATTGTAGAATTTAAAATAGATATCAGTCATGTCATGTAAGCAGAGAAGTATTTTTCATTGTACTATACCTATATTTCTGTGCCGTATCGGAGCATTATGAATTGTGGTATGTGTTAAAAGAGTCAACATTGACTTCTAGGATTGCTACTTCCAATAGGTGGCACTAGAGTTCTAGTCCTCTTCCTCTCTGAAGAGACAATTTGCATAATTAAAAGGGCACACTGACACTCTTTGGCCCGGGACACACGAAAACCTGGTGCCAGCCCTACCCCCCCACAACTTTAGCCAAATAACCCCCAGTTTTCAATGCGTAACTATTATTATAAAGTAAATTAATGTTGCCAAGCTTAAGTAATAAGAATTGATGTCGTTGGCATTGAAATGGGCACTGTAGGTGTGTTTACTGTCCTCCACTCCCTGCCAAGTTTGCTTCCCCATTGACTTGCATTGGGTTTCGTGTTTCAGTCGGACCCCGACTTTTCCGGCCGATTTCGTTCGACCCGACTTTTTAGAAAGTCGGGTTTCATGTAACCCGACTCAACCCGAAAAAAGGTAAAGTCACTCATCTCTATTCACAATTCCAAACGGCAACTGATCTCCAATCTCTAATAGTCCATACATGGGCACTAGGACCTGGCCACAGCAACAAACACTAGCCCTTCACAGGACAGCGCATCAAGTAGACAACCTAACCTGTTGGTTATTGTTCTACCCTTCCTGGGATCAGCTCCCTGTTTGGGCAAATGTACTCAAACCCACCCCCTTAAATATTTGCTACAGGTATCTCAAAGTATGAAAAAGTTCCAGAAGCCAATTCTCTGGGCAGTTTGCAGATTTGTGCATCATGAAAGCCCCCTGCAGAGAGGAACAAAAGCACACATGCCCCTCTAGATGCAGGACAGATAATGCTAATTACAGTATGGTCCATTAAAACAGGCTGGAAGTGACACTCTGTTACATTAAAGGCCCCATTACACGTATCAATGTCCCAGCGATCCCACCAAAGATCCAACGTGGATGGGATCGCTGGGACATAGTTAGCTGATCGCTGGTGAGCGGTCACATAGACAGACCCACCAGCGATCAGGACCAGTGAGCAAGCTGGTTTCCAAGGTAAACAGCGGGTATCGAAGAGCCGCCTGGCTAGGTGGTGACATCAGAGGAAGAGAATGGCCATGTGCTTCACCTCTCTGAAGAATGCATATCACTGCAGTGTGAGGGCAATAAAATGAGACAGAGGGGATATGTGTGTGGTATTTCTTAGCGGACTGGTAAGAGTTTAACCCTATGGTGGATGGATTGTATGGACTGTATGCATATAGGAGTAAAATAAGAAAGTAAGACAAATAATTAGATGATAAGAAAATAGGAAAATAAGAAAAAAAGAAAAAAGGAAAATACATCTGATAAGGATACATGAGATGGACATGAATCACAGATTGTAGTAGTGGGATTTCCCAGGAAGACACACAAGTAAAATGGGTGCAGTCCGAAAAGAGCCATAGGTGCGGATCATATCAATGTAAGTGACTCTAGGGAAAAAGAAACAATAATTAGTCATCATACATAAAAATTCAATCATCATCATTATCCTGTAAAAAAGGGGGCTGCAGACTTATTCTTATACAAATGATAAAAGGTCATAATCACGATTTAAACCTTTTGGTTCAAGTGTCTCCAGGGTGTGAATCCAAAACGCCTCACGGCGCTTGAGAATAGTGATTCTGTTACCACCTCATCTAGGTTACGGGACATGTTCGATGACCTGAAATTGTAACTGTGAAATATTATGGCCAAAGGTGATAAAATGAGCAGGGATAGGAAGCAAGAGATTTTTACACCGTATGGTGGATTTATGTTTGGATATCCTATCACGAATGGCCTGAGTACTCTCACCAACATATAGTCGTCCACATGGGCACTTAATGAGATATATGACAAATGAAGTGTCACAAGTGAAGAATCCACTTATTGGAAAGCTTTTGCCAGTGAGAGGGTGGTGAAATTTGTTGCCTTTTAGTACAGTACTACACTGCATACAGTGGAGACAGGGAAAAGTTCCATTCTTAGGTTTTTGTAGAAAGCGTTGGGGCTTGTAGAGGGTAGTACCTATATCTGCTTTGACTAGATTATCCCTAATATTTGGTGCTCTCCGAAAGCAGGGTAAAAATGGGTGCTGGAATTCAGGAATATCGGGATGGGCGGTGGAGAGAAGATGCCAATTTTTCCTGATTGATTTGTGGAGGATACAGGATAAAGGATGAAAAGAGTGAACAAACGGGATCCTGCTGATGGATCTATTCTGTGAAGATGTTCTTACAGACCTAGCTTCCTGAAGTATCGTGGGAGGGTAACCCCTTTCTACAAATTTTGTGGACATCTCATTGAGACGTTCAGTACGTATGATGTTGTCTGAAACAATTCTAGAAACCCTATGGAACTGCGACCTCGGAATGGCATTTTTTGTAGCGGGAGGGTGTAAACTCTGATAGTGTAACAAACAGTTGCGGTCAGTCGATTTGGTGTAAAGATCAGAAGACAATATAGCGTTAGAATCCTTAATAATCATGGTGTCCAAAAAGTTCAACTTATGTGGGTCATGAGATATGGTGAATGTAATACCCGGCCAAGAGGAGTTGAGTATATTGAAAAATGAATGAAGCGACTCCAACGTGCCCCCCAATATGCAAAAGACATCATCAATATAACGTCTCCACAGAAGGACATGAGAGATGAATAGGTCATTTTTATAGATGGTACTTTCCTCGAAGTCTGCCATATAGCAATTTGCATACGGGGGTGCTACGTTAGAGCCCATCGCGGTACCACGGATCTGTAGGTAAAAGGTGTCCTGAAATAAAAAGTGATTAGTGGTAAGGACAAGTGTTAGTAATTCAATACAAAGTAGTAGTTTGCTATAGTGGCTTGCAAAAATATTCACCCCCTTAGAATTTATCATGTTTCGCTACCTCACAATCTGGAATTTTACAGTTATTTGAGGAGTTGCATCAGTTCTTGTAAAGAACATGGCTATAACTGTGAGCATTTGGTTTCCCCCAAATTAAATAGTTTGTAAAGCCAACTTTTGAGGCAATTACAGCTGTAAGTCACTTTAGATAAGTCTCTATGAGGCTTCCACATTTTGCTATTGGGATTTTTGCCCATTGCTCAAGGCAAAACTGCTCCAGCTCCTTCAAGTTATTTGGTTCTTCTTCAGATCTGACCACATATTCTCAATTGGTTTAAGGTCTGGGCTTTTACTAGGCCACTCCAAAACATTTAAATGTTTCTGCTTAAACCACTCAAGTATTTCCTTAGCAGTATGCTTTGGGTCATTGTCTTGTAGGCAGGTAAACCACCATCTCAGTCTCAAATCACCAACAGACTGAAAAAAGTTTTGCTCAAGAAAATCCATGTATTTTGCACTTTCCATCTTCCCTTCCACTCAGATCATTTTCCTCCCCCTGCTGCTGAAAAACATCCTTGCAGCATTATGCTCTTGGAATAATGAGCTGGGTTTTTTATGCCAAACATAACGTTTACTTTGGTGGCCAAAAAATTCAATTTTGGTTTCATGTGACCAAAGCATCTTCCTCCATACATTTTAATTGTCTATCACAAGTTTTTGAGAAAGTCAAAATGAGCCTTACAATTTTTGTGTGTAAGTGAAGGCGTTTTTTCTGCACAGTATTCCATAAAGGCTACCTCTATGGGGTGTATGGCCTATTGTGTTCTTATGAACAGATGCTCCAATCTCTGCTTGGGAACTTTGCCTCTGCAGCTCCTCAAGCGTTACCTTTGGTCTCTGTGCTGACTCTCTGATTTAAGACCTCCTTGCCCGGGCTCAGAGTTTTGGTGGGTGGCACTCTCTTGGCAGGTTGGTACCATGTTCTTTCCATTGATCATAGAATCATAGAATCGTAGAGTTGGAAGGGACCTCCTGGGCCATCTGGTCCAACCCCCTCCTCAAAGCAGGATTCGCTAAATCATCCCAGACAGATGTATGTCCAGCCTCTGTTTGAAGACTTCTATTGAAGGAGAACTCACCACCTCTCGTGGCAGCCTGTTCCACTCATTAATCGCTCTAACTGTCAAAAAGTTTTTCTAATATCTAATCTGTGTCTCCTCCCATTCAGTTTCATCCCATTGCTTCTAGTCTTTCCTGGTGCAAATGAGAATAAAGATGATCCTTCTACAATGTGACAGCCCTTGAGATATTTGTAGACAGCTATTAAGTCTCCTCTCAGTCTTCTCTTCTGCAAGCTAAACATTCCCAAATCCTGCAACCTTTCCTCATAAGACAGGGTTTGCAGACCGGTCACCATTCTGGTTGCTCTTTTCTGAACTTGCTCCAGTTTGTTGATGTCTTTTTTAAAATGTGCACCCAAAACTGGGCACAGTATTCCAGATGAGGTCTGACCAAAGAGGAGTAGAGGGGGATAATGACTTCACGTGATCTAGACTGTATGCTTCTGTTAATACATCCTAGAATTGCATTTGCCTTTTTTGCTGCTGCATCACACTGTTGACTCATATTCAGTCTGTGATCTATTAGTATACCCAAGTCTTTTTCACATGTGCTGTTGCTTAGCCCTGTTCCTCCCATTCTGTATATGCTTTTTTCATTTTTATTGCCCAGATGTAGTACTTTGCATTTTTCCCTGTTAAAAACCATTCTGTTAGTTGCTGCCCACTGCTCCAGTTTATTTATATCTTTTTGAATCCACTCTCTCTCTTCTCTAGTATTAGCTATCCCTCCTAGCTTTGTGTCATCAGCAAATTTAATCAGTTTACCCTCAATTCCTTCAGCTAAATCGCTGATAAAGATGTTGAACAATACAGGGTCCAGGACAGAGCTCTGTGGTACCCCACTTGAGACATTCTTTCAATTGGATGTGCAGCCATTTACTACCACTCTTTGAGTCCGATCACTAAGCCAGTTATGAATCCACCTAACAGTTGTCGTGTCCATTCCATACTTAGCCATTTTTTCAATAAGGATTGTGTGAGATACTTTGTCAAATGCTTTGCTGAAGTCAAGATATACTATATCTACAGCATTTCCCTGATCCACCCAATCAGTGATTCCGTCATAGAAGGAAATTAAGTTAGTCTGACATGACTTAGTAGTTACAAACCCATCCTGACTCTGTTTAATCACTTCATTTTTATCCAGGTACTTACATACATGTTGTTTAATAATTTGTTCAAAGATCTTTCCTGGTATAGAAGTCAGACTAACTGGCCTATAGTTGCCTGGGTCCACCTTCTTTCTCTTTTTGAAGATAGGAACAACATTTGCTCTTCTCCAGTCTTCTGGGACTTCTCCTGTTCTCCAAGAATTTTCAAAGATTATGGAGAGGGGCTCAAAAATTTCTTCTGCTATCTCCTTCAGTACTCTGAGGTGTGATTCATCTGGACCTGGAGACTTGAATTAATTTAGGTTAGCTAAGTGTTTCCTCACTATCTTTCTGTTTATAGATATCCTGGATTCTTCTATTCCCTTAATAGGACAGTGAAGAACAGTTAATGTTACATTTCCTTTCTGAGAGAAAACAGATGCAAAATAGGAATTTAAAAGTTCGGCCTTCTCAACATTCTGTCTTAGCATTTCATCATTTTCATCCTGTAAAAATCCTATAGCATCTTTGACTTTTCTTTTACTTTTGACTTATCCCCAAAATCCTTTATTATTGCTTTTGAAGTCTCTTGCAAGCCTCAGTTCATTGTCAGCTTTAGATAATCTGATTTGTACCCTACAAGTTCTGCAGACAGCATTATATTCTTCTTTAGATATGCCTCCCTCTTTCCATTTTATAAACATTTCTTTCTTCCTTTTTAGCATGTGCTTAAGTTCTGTGTTCATCCATCCTGGTTTCCTTAAATGCTTTCTATTCTTCTCTCTTTTCAGAACTGTTAACAATTGTGCTTTGAGAATTTCATTTTTCAAGATTTCCCATCCTTCCTGGACATTTTTGTCCTTAAGGATATCCAGCCATTGGATCCCTCCAATTCTCTTTCTGAATCCCTTAAAATCTGCCTTTCTGAAATCTAACCTTGACGTCTGAGTCTGATGTTAAAGGATTTAATGGTGCCCAGGGAATCATCATAGATTAGGATATTTTTTTTATAAACCGACCTTGACTTGTACTTCTCAACAACTGTCCCAGACTTGTTTGGAGATCTCGTTGGTCTTCATGGTGTTGTGGCCTTTCAGAAAAGGTGTGTATTGTGGTATACCGACTCACTCAGATGAACACGGAGGTAGACACTGGAACACTATCTCTTTGAGATCTTCCCTGGTTTATTACATACAGGTACGTCTCACAAAATTAGAATATCAAAAGGTTAATTTATTTCAGTTCTTCAATACAAAACGTGAAACTCATATATTATATAGAGTCATTGCAAACCGAGCGATCTATTTCAAATGTTTGTTTCTGTTAATGTTGATGATTATGGCTTACAGCCAATGAACACCCAAAAAGTCATTATCTCTGTAAATTAGAATAATTTACAAATCCACCTGCAAAGGCTTCCTAAACATTTAAAAAGGTCCCTTAGTCTGTTCCAGTAGGCTCCACAATCCTGGGGAAGACTGCTGACTTGACAGATGTCCAGAAGACAGTTATTGACACACTCCACAAGGACAGTAAGCCACAAATGGTCATTGCTAGAGAAGCTGGCTGTTCACAGAGTGTTGTATCCAAGTATACTAATGGAAAGTTGAGTGGAAGGAAAAAGTTTGGTAGAAAACGATGCACAAGCATTTGGGATAACAGCAACCTTGAAAGGATTGCTAAGAAAGGGCCATTCAAAACTTTGGGGGAGATTCACAAGGAGTGACCTGCTGCTGGAGTCATTGTTTCAAAAGCCACCACACACAGACGTATCCAGGAAGTGGGCTATAAGTGTCACATTCCCTGTGTCAAGCCACTCATGGCCAATAGTCAAAGCCAGAAGGATCTTACCTGGGCCAAGGAGAAAAAGAACTGGACTATTGCTCAGTGCTAAAAGGTGTTGTCTTCAGATTAAAGTAAATTTTGAATTTCATTTGGAAATTAAGGTCCCAGAGACTGGAGGAAGAGTGGAGAGGCATGCAATCCAAGCTGCTTGAGGTCTAGTGTGAAGTTTCAACAATCAGTGTTGGTTTAGGGAGCCATGTCATCTGCTGGTGTAGTTCCAATGTGTTTTATGAAGACCAAAGTCAGCGCAGCCTTTGTTAGGGGCTGGTGGAATGCACCAAATAATAAAGATGGTATTTAGGTGCGTTTGCAGCTCGGGGTCCACCGTGCAGAGGTGTTAACTGCTGCTCGGTAACGGCGGATGTGATAAGGCGGTATAATAGAGGGACACACAGGGTTAACCTCACCCAGTGTGTACAGAGGCGGAGTCTATTACCTCACAGATATGCCAAATATAAATGCCGTAGCCTGTTTGTACTCACAGGGCTCGGCATTGTGAGTGCTAGCGTATAGTCACAAGACTCTGCCCCTGAGACACTGGGTTAGAGTCATTGCTCGGCACCGCAGCTGTGGTGCCAGGGGTAGACTCTTAAGGAATGCTGTGCCCTGATAACAGTCAAAGGGAGCAGCAGATGGTTGCTTATCTCACTGAATGAGAACAGCGCCGCACTGGCGGACGCCACTAGCCAGTCTAAGCTAAGAGCGGGAAAGCGCACTATCTGTGCATGGTGCCGCTCAGACGGATGCTGCGGTATATGCGGTACAATGGTGCTGTGAGCTGAATGGCGCCCTGAGGCGCTAATACATGAGAGGAGCTGGGAGCACTGCAGTGCTAGGCAGTGCCACTACTCCGCGCTGACTCTAACTCTATAAACCCTATCTCATACTCAACCAAAGAAGGGAGTCATAATGAGTCAGTCACCTGTACACATGTATCCATCATCACACACACAAATAGCAATATGAGTCTATATTACCACATGGCCGACAGGCCATGCGAACCTTTTATAGTAGCGTCTTTCCGGGACCTTCTGATGGACCAATCCGAGCTGCTTGAGGACCTGAGCATGTGACCTCCGGCCTCCAATGAGGGGTCGTCCCACAGGCATGCTCAGTAGTCTGCAAAAAGGACTTAGACTCTGGAGCTGCTTGCTTCTGGCTAGCACAGATTGCAAAAGCTGACCCAGAGGTGGCAGCAGAAACTAACCTGACAGCACTGGCTTGAGCAAGATGCCGGCATCGACACCTTTGCTGAGCAGCCTTCTCTGCAGCTGGATCAGAATGGAATACCGCAGAAGGCAAGGTTCAGGCTTCCTTCTGTGCAGAGGCAGGAACCCGCCATCTACCAGGAAATTTTAGAGAATTTCATTCTTCACTCTGCCGACAAGTTTTTTGGAAATAGAAATTTAATTCTCCAGCAGGACGTGGCACCTATTCACACTGCCAAAAGTACCAATACCTGGTGTAAAAACAGCAGTATCACTGTTCTTGATTGGCCAGCAAACTCACCTGACCTTAACCCCAGAAATAAACACTTGAAATAGATCTCTTTGTTTGTAATGACTCTATATAATATGTGTTTCACTTTTTGTACCGAAGAACTGAAATAAATTACCTTTTTGATGATATTTTTATTTTGTGAGAAGCACCTTTATTTAGTCTAGAAAAAAAGACGATTGAGGGGTGATCTAATAACCATGTATAAGTATATAAGGGGACAATACAAATATCTCTTCTAGGATCTGTTTATACCAAGGAAGGTGATGGTCAAAATGGGGCATTCTCTGTGTCTGGAGGAGAGAAGGTTTTTCCTCCAACATATAAGAGGATTCTTTACTGTTAGGGCAGTGAAAATCTGGTATCCTTTGCCTGAGGAGGTGGTGATGGTGATCTCAGTTGAGGGGTTCCAGAGAGGACTGGATGTCTTCCTGGAACGTAACAAAATTATATCTTAAAGTTATTAGGAAGGACGTAATTCTTGGGATTTATTCTGACAGAATATAGGCTGTCAGAAAAGTCTGTTTTTTGCAAGATTGGGGAGGTTTCCACCCCTCGATTATGGGCCATGCACACAAAAGCCATCTGCCATAGCGTGTCCACATTGGACATTACCTGCCTGAATCCTGCTCATACAGGTACTATACACATGATCAGGTTTTTAAATACATCAGTTAGGGACTGCTCTGAGATGGGTATACCTTTGCGTTTGGTAAATCGGCTAAGAATATATTTTTTGCAAAAAACATATCAACCAAATACCCTGTTTTGCTATCATCTTTTTACTAACACTTGCTGTTTACTGTTACTTTTTTACAACAGAGTATTTTTATACATTTGTTTTACTGTGTTTTTGTGTGTTTCAGTCTTTTGGTGGTGTGAACACTGTCATGCAGACTTGTTCGCTGTGTGCATGGCCTATGCGTTTGTGTCTAATTGGTTTCTTGTTTTTGCAAGATTAGGGAGGTTTCCACCCCCCCTTATGAGCCATGCACACAAAAGCCGTCTTACATAGCTTGTCCACATTGGACATTATTTGCCTAAATCCCACTCATGCAGGTACTATATACATGATCAGGTATATAAATACATTAGTTAGGGATTGCTCTGATATGGGTATACCTTGATCTTTTGTAGAGTGGCTTAGTATACATATTTTGCAAAAAACATATCAACCAAATACCTAGTTTTGTTATCATCTTTTTAACAATCAAATATATTTGCCCTAGGGCCCCGCTCTACCCGTGGGGAGCTGAACCATCTTTGCTGTGTCACCATAAGCCCCAGTGGATCAAAACTGCAGCGTCGGCCGCCCATTGCCAAACACCACGGGTGGCGTCATGATTAAACACCACATAACTTTCCTCTATTTCTTACTGGAAGCCCAGGGCCACGGACTGGGTCACTGCCACCGCGACATCCCCTTTAAAGAACCTGACCGTCGCGGTACCTAGTAACCTAAGGCCCTGTGGGGTGCTCCAAACTTGGCATCACGAACAGGATCATCGAGCCTAGAAAAGCTGGGTACTAGGAGCCCGGCAAAGCTGGGTACTGTGTGCCAGAGACTTTATTAAATTGTGTGCTAGAGACTTTAATGAGCTTTTAAATCACCGCCATAACTGCGTCACACAGTGCGTGTGAGCAGAGAGGGGCATGCCATTGTGGGCGGAGCCAGAAAGATAGCACAACGCGAAGCCCTGCATGCGCTCTGATGTCAGTGGGCAAAGTGAAGCTGGAGCTGCGCTCTATTGTGATCGAGTGAAAAGCAGGAAGATCCAATTTGGAGACCAGGAGGAGCTCAATCCAGCTCGTCAGAGCAGCTGTTGACAACGGTAAAGGTAAACGGAGCTTGGCTGTGGTTCACTGGGGAAGAAAATGCCCAACTCGGGTGGAGATTCAGCGGCGGTCGCAGCCACGGCCTCCATAATGCCGCTATCAATGCCATATATACCAGGAGCAGCCTGGTTACCACAGTACTCAGGGGAATCACACACCCTGAGCGATTTTAAGGAAAGACTATGCACGTAGTTAGTTCAAAGTGTACCCCCTGTCTGAGAGTCAAAAATTCAATATCCTCATTGGCCAGTTAACTGGTGCTGCCCAGAGGGAAGTAAAGTCCTGGCCGGACACTGATAAAGGAACTGTCAAACAAATCTTGGCCAGACTGAAGGACACTTTTGACACCCGCACTGCAGCAGAGATAAAAATGAGATTCTTTGGGTGCAAACAAAGGGTGCAGAACAGTATGCGATTATACAGTATACTAATAGGGAATTTAGATTGTGAGCCCGATCGGGGACAGCGATGAAGATGTGTGCAAACCGTAAAGCGCTGCGGAATATGTTAGCGCTATATAAAAATAAAGATTATTATTATTAACCTTCAGGAGGCGCTACGGGCCGTAAAGCAGGTTGACCCTGAGAGCGTGCAAAATGAAGATAGATTATTAACAGAGCAGTTTATAGAGGGACCCAAGTCTAACAATCAAAGGACACAGCTGCACATAATGGCCCTACAAAATCCTGAATTGGACTTTGCACACTTTAAGGATAGAGCCATCCAGGTGCTGCGTGAACCAAATCCTAGCAGCACAAAGTCCTCTAGGCATCCAGCAATTACATACCAGCAGGAGGCAGCATCCTTTCCCCAGACCCCTATTGAGACTGACACGTTGGCACAAGATGATGACTCTGCTGCAGACCAATGTCTCCAGGTCAAGGAACTAACCAAAAGTGTGGCTGCACTAACAAAAATGTGCAGTCCATACAAGGGGCTCCAAAGAAGAAGATCCAGCTGGCCTCCAGTTCAGATGGTGTCCCGTGGTGACAGCAGAGAAGAATCCCACCAACCACAGGGAGAGATGGCGATCGTTACGACGAGGACGGACAGCCCATCTGTCGCTGCTGCAGCAAGGCGGGGCACATCACAAGGTTCTGTTATTTAAACAAGCAACCCCTGGGGCAAAGGGCCAACCCTCAGGAGTAAGATGACCAGGGACACCAAGTTGGCGAGACAAGTACATAGGAGGACAGTCAGTCCTGCCCGTCGAGATTGCTGGCTTCCCGATGAACGCTTTACTGGACACCGGCTCCCAGGTGACAACGATGCCATATGTCCTCTTTAAGCAGTACTGGGCTGATTCAGACATTACTCACAGCCCAGATAAAGACCTTGCCATCCTTGCCAGCAATGGTCAGCCCTTGCCTCAGATGGGATATAAAGAGCATCAAGATTGGCCGAGTAGAATTGCAGTCACAAGGTTTGATAATTATAGTTGATATTGACAAATGAGAATGCCATCCTATGATCATTTTAGGCACTTATGTAATTGAAAATTGTCTTGGAGAAATTATTATTTTGTTACAATAGGTAGCCGAGACCGCCAGCTCTAGGCAGCAACGGGTCCTGCAAAAGGAGATCAGAGCCCTGATGCAGAGACAACAGATAAAGCTGTCTGGTGGACCAGTTGGCAGTGTCAGAGTAAGTGATCCTTTCCCCATTGCAGTACCTCCCAGAAGTGAAATGTTAATTTGGTGTCGGACAGCAATAGGCCTCAGGGGACAAGATTACCAAGCCCTGGTAGAACCCATGTACTCTGATAGTTGACCCACTATCCTGACAGCCAGAGGGGTAATTGATGTCCGCAAGGGGAAAGTACCAATACGCATCTTAAATTTTGGGGAGAGAGAGGTCCATTTACCCTGGTATGCCACCCTTGCTAAGCTGTTCACTGTTAGTAACAATGCAATAGAGGCCGTAGATCCCTTGCTTCCAGAATGACAAGGTGGAAGACAATGGCTCTGAAGGTCAGCAGGAAGATTGGTGTCAGCAGCTACATGTAGGCACTGACTCCACCCCTTCGCACTAAAAGCATGGGGCTTACCGGGTGGCTCAAGAATTGGAACGGGTCTTCAGCAAACATCCTCTAGACTTTGGGCAGGCAAAAGGGGTCCGACACCATATCCCCACCAGAGATCATCCATCCATTAAACAGAGGTACCGGCCTGTACCCCCAGCATACTATCAATGTGCCAAGGGTATGTTACGGGAGATGAAGGAGGCTGGGGTAATCAAAGATAGTTGTAGCCCTTGGGCAGCTCCAATAGTCCTAGTTAAAAAGAAAGATGCTACTATGAGAATGTGTGTAGACTACAGGTGGATTAGCAGCATTACACATAAGGACGCTTACCCATTACCTAGAATTGAGGAATCACTAGCTGCACTGAGAACCGCTAACTATTTCTCTACCTTAGCTCTCACAAGTGGGCATTGGCAGGTTCCAGTGGCAGAGGCAGACAAAGAGAAGACAGCGTTTACAACACCAATGGGTCTCTACGAGTTTAACTACATTCCGTTTTGGCTCAGCAAACGGGAGATGAGGTTCTTGCCTACCCTGACTATGACCAACCATTTGTGCTTTACACTGATGCCAGCAATGTGGGATTTTGTGCAGTGCTGTCACAAGTGCAGAAAGGCAGAGAAAGAGTGATTGCCTACGCCAGCAGAAAGCTTCATCCCACTGAAAGGAACCCTGACAACAACAGTTCCTTTAAGCTGGAGTTCCTCGCCGTAGTCTGGGCGGTAATGGAACTCTTCAAGCACTACTTGGCTTCAGGGAAGTTCACCATCTACACAGACAATTATCCGCTAACCCACCTTGAAACGGCAAAGCTAGAGGCACTTGAGCAGCGTTGGATGGCCCGGCTGTCCAACTTCTAGTTTACCATCAAGTACCGAGCGGGACATAGAAACGCCAATGCTGATGCGCTGTCCAGGATGCCCAATTCACCAGACTGGGAAGAAGATCCAGAAGAACTTGAAGAACTCGAGTTACCAGCCTTTCACCATCCAGTTGCAGCCCAGCTCTCCCAAGGGGTGAGGAATAAGCACTATATCGTACGAGAGGCAACGTTGAACCCATTACCCCATCATGTGTGGGCAGAGACGCAAGATAGTAACCCAGCTGTTCACCTAGTAAAGGAGTTTCTGGCACAAGCTGATTCACACCCTGGTCCAGATGACCCACAGGAAGCACAGCAGTTATGGAAGGAGAGAGGCAAGCTGTTCATCTACGAGGGTAAGCTGTGTTGGAGGAACATCAACTCGCGCACACATGAACTGGTCTGGCAGGTGGTAGTCCCGAAGCGGGATGGGCCCATGGTCTTGGAGGCATATCATGATGGAGCAGGACACTTCAGGTGGAAAAAGTTGGAGATTCTACTTTGTGAGAGATTCTACTTGGTTGGCATGAGGAGAGCCATTGAGAAGTGGTGCTGAGAATGTGGCCCATGCAACCTGCGCAGGAAAGACTGTAACAGCCAGCGAGCCCCATTACAGCCAATCACCATCGTTGACCATTATTGAAGGTTCCTGGTAGTCTTGCCAAACAAAGACCAAACAGCGAAGACAGCAGCCAAGGCATTCCAGCAACACTTTTGTCGACCGCACAGATACCCTGAACAAGTGCTCACCGACCAAGGTCCAGTCTTTGAGGCAAGAAGTGTTCCAGGAGTTCTGTAACATGTATGGATGCAGGAAAATCAGGACAGCGCATCCATACATGCATCCGGTGGATGCCGCATCCAGGTGTGATGTTCCCCAGCACATATATAAGCCGGTAAACTATCCTGAGCATCAGTTACATCAGTTTCATTCTACAGCATCATATTGCGCAACTGATGAAGGTCAAAGTGACTGAAACATTTTGATGTTTGTACTACAATCCTGGACTTCATTAAATTCACTTCTTTCATCTATAAATTGAGTGCTGGGTTTATATTATTCTGAACATGAACACGTAATTAACCACTTCAGCTATTTATTATTTGGATTACAACATTACTATACTTGGGTTAATATTCATATTCCTACTGGATTGCAAAAAGGTACAATTTCAAATTCCTCTGACTTACAAGCTAGATACAAACTGAATTACAATAAGTTATTTGCCTTGAATTACAATTTTGACCCTATCTCAATTACAAAGTTATTTAACACGTGGCTACTGACATTTAATGCGACTTTGGATTGCAAAGATTCACAAATGGGTCAGGATAATTCAACCTAAATACAACTTAATACAACTGATATCACTTTAGTCATTTAGCTAATTTAACCTTAAATTATAGGATATTCCAAGCTAATGTAAATTCCACTTTTGTCTACAATTCAATTTGAACCAAATTCCCCCCCGTGTCTCCGAGGTACACCTCGACCCTGACGTGTCAATAGTCAACAAGAAATTCTACTGTAAATCTACCAAGTTTGTGTTACTACTCTTGTCTATTTTATTGCACATAATAGTAACAATAAAGATTTATCTACTAATGTTTTATTGCGAATCATATTTAAATCCTAATAACTTTTGTGTGCACTTGTCTTTATTCCCCATCTCTATTGGGAGTATTTACCTTCCTTCTTTTTCATTTCTCTCCCCACTTTTCCCTGCCCAATAAAAATTTGTTGCTTCCATTCCCCCCTTCCAATTTCCTTCCCAGCTCTCTCTCCCTACAGAATTGTTTGTGTATGTTGCTTGTATAGTGTTTGTTTACCCTTAAAATTTTTCAAATCCCAGTAAATAATATTGAAATACAAATCAAATTTTTGAAAAAAAAAATGGCATTTGGAATTTTAAAAGATTGTCTTATCTCTAATATCCTACTAATTTTAAAAACATGTTTGAGTTGTCTTTTCAATTCAAAGGAAAGTTTGATGTAATATATTACCAACATAAATGTTTGCTGCTTGTAAGATTCAGCACAGCACAGGATGCTCAATGTCAAAACAAGGGTCCTCATGGAGTTTCTGAACTTTCCAAATAATAGCTTTATTTCAGAGAAGTG
The DNA here is from genome assembly GCF_039654945.1 of Dendrobates tinctorius. Taxonomy (NCBI): domain Eukaryota; kingdom Metazoa; phylum Chordata; class Amphibia; order Anura; family Dendrobatidae; genus Dendrobates; species Dendrobates tinctorius. The sequence continues at coordinate 6,372,708 of NW_027361817.1, forward strand.
TTATCTTCCAGCATAGTTACTACTTAACCCTCATCCAACTGGGAAAAGAAAGCTTTTTTATCTCATTACTAAGGCAGTTCAGGTATTAGCATTCATGCATTTGTAGAAGAAGAGATTCATTTCTTTCGTCATTGGGGTATTGTCTGTGATAACAGACAGGCTATTCTGGACTAACTGCTGGTTCACAGGAGAGTTACGCTTACGCTTCTAACATCTTTATTAAAATCCCTTAAAGAAATTGTCCAGCATTACCACTCCACTGAGGAATGCTGTGTGCTTCTGGCATTATCTGTTAATGCTCTAGAGTTGGGTTTTCTCTGAATGTACCTGAACTTTTCTTTCCGTTTTGAAATCTGTGCCAAATATTGCAAATGTATTTGACCGTGATTATTTTCAATTTACCATGGCTTAAATGTTTATTGAACACTTGATTTCAGAGCCTTCACCAATGTGCTACAATAAGTTTAAAACTTAATGGGAACCTGTCATGCTAATAGCCTGCAGGTTAACCCCATATCTGCAGGTTAATAGCCTTTTTTCATGTGACAGATTCCCCTTAAAGCTAGGACTGCATAGTGACATGTATCATGCCACAATTAACCGTACAGCGTGCTCACCTATTTAAGAGCTGTGATTTTGCTGTAAAAATGGTCAAATCTCAGAAAGGATGCACATGAGAAGTAGTCACATGTGACTTGCATTGAAGTCTGTGGTAAGTGAATCACATGTGACTTGTGACTTCAGACAGAAAATGTATCGTATTTGGAAACATATTCTCAGTGTTGTAGTCGCAGGAGGTTGCAGGTCACAATGGAATACCATAGGGAATGTTTAGATGTGATATACATGTCAGGGAGTTACCCTAGACTAAATCATAGTGCTTATGGTATAGAATTATTACCTGAGTACCATTCCACACTATTATATGTGCACAGTATGGCATTATAGTGCCGGACTTCTATAGAAAGATTATATGGAGCTATGGGTTATGGTGACACTTTAGGAAGCTGGTGGCACTGTTTTTTGGGGAAATATTATTCTTTGCTGTCATCCTTACACAAAAAAGAAAGGACATACCTATGTCATAATAATAATAATTTAATTTCTATAGCGCCAACATATTCCGCAGAACTTTACATTATAGAGGGGACTTCTATAGACAATTGATATTACAGTATAGCCTAGCAATAAACACATAGATCAAAACAGATACCAATAGGAATGAGGGCCCTGCTCGCAAGCTTACAATCTATACGGAAAAGGGGAGACACGAAAGGTGGATGGTAACAATTGCTTTTATTGTTTGGACCATCCCTAGTGTACGAATCGGGTGTTCCTGTTGCTGCATGAACCAGTTAACAGTCTAAATATGCAACAGTACAGACACAGAGGGCTATTAAATGCAAAAAGCATGTGAGAACATGATGCGAGGAACCTGGCTATGGTAAAAAATTTTGAAATGAGTCACACAGGAATATTTAGGTTAGTGAGTTGAGGCGATAGGCCAGTCTGAACAATTACGCTTTTAAGGCACGCTTAAAACTGTGGGGATTGGGGATTAATCGTATTAGCCTGGGTAGTGCATTCCAACGAATCGGCGCGGCACGTAAAAAGTCTTGGAGACGGGAGTGTCTCCCTTTCAGTTTCATTCCATTGCTTCTCATGTTTCCATGAGCAAATGAGAATAAGGATGATCCCTCTACACTGTGACATCCCTTCAGATATTTGTAGATAGTTATTAAGTCTCCACTTAGCCTTCTTTTCTGCAAGCTAGACTTTTCCAGATTCTTTAACCGTTCCTCGTAGGACATACTTTGCAGTTCACTCACCATCCTGGTAGCTCTTCTCTGAACTTGCTCCAGTTTTTCAATATCTATTGTAACATATGGTACCCAGAACTGGACACAGTATTCCAGATGAGGCCTGACCAAGGAGAAGTAGAGGGGGATAATTACTTCACGTGATCTAGACTCTATACTTCTCTTTATACATACTAGAGCTATGTTTGCCTTTTTTGCGGCTGCATCACACAGTTGACTCATGTGCAGTCTGTGATCTATTAGTATACCCAAGTCTTTTTCACAAGTGCTGTTGCTTAGTTCTATTTCTCCCATTCTATATAGGTAATCTTTGTTTTCTTGCCTAGATGTAGAATCTTGCATTTCTCCCTGTTAAGTACCATTCTATTAGTCGCTGCCCATTGTTCCAGCTGATGTAGATCATTCTGAATCCTTTCTCTGCCTTCTCTAATGTTAGCTATCCCTCCTAACTTTGCATCATCTGCAAATTTGATTAGTTTACCTTCTGTTCCCTTATCTAGATCAATTATGAAAATGTTGAACAACACTGGGGTCAGGACAGAGCCTTGTGGTACCCCATTTAAAAAACTTTTCTAATTGGATGTGCAACCATTTATTATCACTCTGTGAGTATGATCACTGAGCCAGTTATGAATTCACCTAACTGTAGCCTTGTCAATCCCAAACTTGGTCATTTTTTCAATAAGGATAGTGTAAGCTACTTTATCAAATGCTTTGCTGAAATCGAGATATACTATATCTACCGCATTTCCCTTATCCACCCAGTCAATGATTCCATCATAGAAGAAAATTAGATTAGTCTGGCATGACTTGTTTGCTACAAACCCATGCTGGCTCTGGGTGATTACTGTTTTCTTATCCAGGTAATTACATACATGCTGCTTCAAAATTGGTTAAAATATCTTTCCTGATATAGAAGTAAGGCTCACTGGCCTGTAATTTCCTGGCTCCTTCTTTCCTTTTTTGAAGATAGGGACAACATTTGCCCTTATCTAATCTTTTGGGACTTCTGATTTCCAGGATTTTTCATAGATTCTGGCTAGTAGTTCGGCAATTTCCTCTCCTAAAGGCCCCTTTACATTTAGCAATACACCAGCAATCCGACCAAGATACGACCCGATCAGGATCGCTAAATGGTCGCTAGTGAGCTGCCAAACAGGCAGATCTCACTAGCGATGTAGCGACGCAGCAGCGGTCGTTACTTACCTTTCACACCTGACGCCCTCCCGCCCGCGTCCACGCATTGTTCGTCAGCCCCAGCAGGAAGCGCCCGACGAGAAATGGACCCGGCCGATATGCCCGGGGGAGCCAGTCGGAGGTAAGTATCACACATAGCGATATCGCTAGCAATATCGCTGCTGCATCAGAAAATCGGTGACACTTTAGCGATATTGCTAGCGATATCGCTATGTGTAAAACCCCCTTAACTCTTTCAATAACCTAGGATGCAATTGATCTGGACAAGGAGATTTAAAATAATTTAAATTAGCAAAGTGTTCCCTCACCATCTCTATGTTTATGGATAGTGTGGATTCTTTCATTCCTTCTATGGCACTGTGAAGATTAGTTGATGCTGTATTTGCTTTCTTAGAGAAAACAGATGCAAAATAGGAATTTAAAAATTCGGCCTTCTCAACATCATTTTTGACCACTTCTCCTTTTTCATCCTGTAAAAATCCAATATCATCTTTGACTTTTCTTTTGCTTTTTACATACCCCCAAATCCTTTTTTGCTACTTTTAGTGTCCCTTGCAAGCTTCACTTCATTACTGGCTTAAGCATTCTAACTCTTGCCCTGCATTTCTTGCAAACAGTATCATATTTTTCTTTAGATATGCCTCCCTCTTTCCTTTTGATTTACATCTCTTTTTTCCTATTTAACAAGTGATTAAGTTCTGTGTTCATCTGTGCTGGTCTCTTTAGATGCTTTCAGTTCCTCCTTCCTTTCAGGATTGTTACATATTGTGCAGTGAGAATTTCATTTAGCAAAATCTCCCATCCTCCTTGGACATTTCTGTCCTTTAGAACATCCATCCATTGGACCTTTCCTATCCTCTTTCTGAGTTCATTAAAATCTGCCTTTCTGAAGTCCAACCTAAAACTCTGGGTCCTCGGTGGTCTTCCTCCTTTTATAATCCAAAATTCTAATTGTCTTCTAACTGTTTGACTACCTGATTTCTGTACTGTTCAATTTTGATTGAAACTCTTTGTTTCCACCCTTGTTTCCTTTAGTGCCATCAGCCTTCTTGGACACTTGTTTTACACGTTTAAAACATGTATTAAACTGCTTTTTTGACACTGCATCACTCTTCACCATATATTTTTTAACTAATTTTGTCATTTATTCTCTCAATAAAATGTATTGGTTTTTATTGTATGTGTTAGTTTGCGCTTTACTTCTGTTTCTTGTTGGGTTTAATATTTTTATTATTACTACACCTATTATTATTACTACACCTACTACATATTGGGATAGGATCTTGAAGATGAGAATACCCCTTTAAGCCTTAGTGCACACTATGCCTGTCCATTTTTAGAGGTAAGAAAACTAGGAGACAGAAGATCACAATAAGGTCTTATCTGATGATTACAGAGAACAAGAAAAGTGAATCAACTCACCTGGAAAAGTTGCAATATAGCAACATTTGGTAGGCACATATTGCAGTTGCTGCAGGATACCGGTCACAGATGGACCCAGAAAAAGTGGATATAAGGATGATGGTGTCATTCAGTGCGCTGCTGATAAAAGCTCGGTAACAGGATAAAATGGAGGGAATTTTATTGTACAGGTTTACAGGTCAATGTGTTTCAAGGTCGCACGCGACCTCTTCATCAGGACAAAAACCGCTGTCTATTGTTGGGCACATGAGTTATGCACTATATTGAGTGCAGAGTTAGTATGAATGCAGAGGCATCTGTGCACCATAGAAAACTATACTGCATATGTTTTTTTTTTTGCAGTAGCACTCTGTATATTAGCGCACAATCTGCTGTGCTGTCCTATGCAGCTAAACAAAAGGTATGGACACCAGGCAAATGGAGGATCTAAAGAACATATTTTTGACCTCTGTCTGGTGGATAGTTACCTTTGTATACGTTACAGTATACACTATGTCAGGAAATATTCCCGACGCATAGTGTAAGCTAGGTGCACAGATGCAGACTGTAGGCTAGGAGCTCTTAGCCTTAGCAGGGCAGACTTTGATATTTTCAAGCAGATCAAGCATTTGGGCCAATTTAATGTGAAACTTGAATCCTTCACCGCTACCAATATCTATGGGCACTAGCATTCCAATCTGCTTGAACTGAAGCAGGATTATTTTTCATACAATGCCAGGTAGAGAAATTCCCATATAGACAGATTTGTGTGGCCCTGTTTTCATATTTGCTTTTAATACCAGGTTCTCTTTGCTTTTTATTTGTAAAGTGAGACATATAATTGAATACATAATCTTTCAGCTGTTATGTTTTATTAGCACTTGTTCTGCATTTTAGGTTTCTGTCTCAAAATCTCCATTCAGCTCAATCTGGTAGGTTGTGTGAGGACAAGTTAAAGTGATTGTTACTGTAATGCATGTGAATAGCAGATACTTAAGATGTTTTAGGTACCTCTTTAAACTTTGAAGTAATTACTCTTTTATATATGCTAAAGTAAACAGTAATGAATTACCATAATGTGCTTGTCAAGTGCTAACAATAAATTAAGCACTCCAGTTTTTAAGGCTTATGCTGAAGGCTGCAAAAAAACTATGAAAGGAAAATTAACAGCTAAAATGAAAAGCATAATCTGGAATAAAAAAGAACTTTGACTATGGATGGTAACTATTATTTATTTGATAGACTTTATTTTATTACATATTAGAATTTTCTCCTGATTTCCAAGTGCCAAAGCAAATTCAAAAATGTTTTAAAAAAACCTCTGCAAGGTTCTGGGAGTCTTTTCTCACTGTAAAGCCACGTTCACACATTCAGTATTTGATCAGTATTTTACATCAGTACCTGTAAGCCAAAATCAGGAATGGAACAATCAGAGGAAAAATATAATAGAAACACATCACCAATTCTGTATTTATCACCCACTCCTAGTTTTGGCTTATACAGTTGTGGCCAAAAGTATTGACAGCCCTGCAATTCTGTCAGATAATACTCCGTTTCTTCCTGAAAATGATTGAAAACACAAATTCTTTGGTATTATTATCTTCATTTAATTTCTCTTAAATGAAAAAACACAAAAGAGAATGAAGCAAAAAGCTAAACATTGATCATTTCACACAAAACTCCAAAAATGGGCCAGACAAAAGTATTGGCACCCTCAGCCTAATACTTGGTTGCACAACCGTTAGCCAAAATAACTGCGACCAACCGCTTCCGGTAACCATCAATGAGTTTCTTACAATGCTCTGCTGGAATTTTAGACCATTCTTCTTTGGCAAACTGCTCCAGGTCCCTAATATTTGAAGGGCGCCTTCTCCAAACTGCCATTTTTAGATCTCTCCACAGGTGTTCTATGGGATTCAGGTCTGGACTCATAGCTGGCCACCTTAGAAGTCTCCAGTGCTTTCTCTCAAACCATTTTCTAGTGCTTTTTGAAGTGTGTTTTGGGTCATTGTCCTGCTGGAAGACCCATGACCTCTGAGGGAGACCAAGCTTTCTCACACTGGGCCCTACATTATGCTGCAAAATTTGTTGGTAGTCTTCTGACTTCATAATGCCATGCACATGGTCAAGCAGTCCAGTGCCAGAGGCAGCAAAGCAACCCCAAAACATCAGGGAACCTCGCCATTTTTGACTGTAGGGACCGTGTTTTTTTCTTTGAATGCCTCTTTTTTTCTCCTGTAAACTCTATGTTGATGCCTTTGCCCAAAAAGCTCTACTTTTGTCTCATCTGACCAGAGAACATTCTTCCAAAATGTTTTAGGCTTTTTCAGGTAAGTTTTGGCAAACTCCAGCCTGACTTTTTTATGTCTCAGGGTAAGAAGTGGGGGTCTTCCTGGGTCTCCTACCCTACAGTCCCTTTTCATTCAGACGCCGATGGATAGTAAGGGTTGACACTGTTGTACCCTCGGACTGCAGGGCAGCTTGAACTTGTTTGGATGTTAGTCGAGGTTCTTTATCCAACATCCGCACAATCTTGCCAATTTTTCTTTTCCGTCCACATCTAGGGAGGTTAGCCACAGTGCCATGGGCTTTAAACTTCTTGATGACATTGCGCATGGTAGACACAGGAACATTCAGGTCTTTGGAGATGGACTTGTAGCCTTGAGATTGCTCATGCTTCCTCACAATTTGGTTTCTCAAGTCCTCAGACAGTTCTTTGGTCTTCTTTCTTTTCTCCATGTTCAATGTGGTACACACAAGGACACATGACAGAGGTTGAGTCAACTTTAATCCATGTCAACTGGCTGCAAGTGTGATTTAGTTATTGCCAACACCTGATAGGTGCCACAGGTAAGTTACAGGTGCTGTTAATTACACAAATTAGAGAAGCATCACATGATTTTTTGAACAGTGCCAATACTTTTGTCCACCCTCTTTTTTATGTTTGGTGTGGAATTATATCCAATTTGGCTTTAGGACAATTATTTTTGTGTTTTTCCATTTAATACAAATTAAATGAAGATAATAATACCAAAGAATTTGTGTTTGCAATCATTTTCAGGAAGAAACTGAGTATTATCTGACATAATTGCAGGGGTGTCAATACTATTGGCCACAACTGTAGATACTGAGGTAAAAACATGGACAAACACTTGTGAATGCAGCTTTATAGTTTTGTTTTTATGATGGTCATATATTAATTACAATCACTGCAGAATGAATTAAAAGTGTTAGGGCTGGTGGAACGCACCAAATAATAAAATAATAGTATGGTGCATTCGCAGCCCGGGGTCCACCGTGCAGGGGTGGTAAACTGCTGCTTTGCAATGGCGGAAGTATAAAGCGGTATACAAAAGGTCACACGTGGGTTAACGTCACCCAGTGTGAACAGGGCGAACTCTGTCACCACACAGAGCCGCACTGCCGCATAACATAAATGCCGGAGCCTGTTTAACTCACAGAGCTCGGCAACGGAGTGCACAGAATGCGGTCACAGAACTCTGCCCCAAGGAATCAGGTTAAGAGTCCCTCTAGACCAGTGTTTCTCAACTCCAGTCCTCAAGACCCACCAACAGGTCAAGTTTTCAGGATTTCCTTAGTATTGCACAGGTAATAATGTCATCACCTGCTCAAGCATTAATAGCATCACCTGTGCAATACTAAGGAAATCCTGAAAACATGACATGTTCGTGGGTCTTGAGGACTGGAGTTGAGAAACACTGCTCTAGACCTTCTGAGCGCGTGGCGTTGCACCTGCGGATGCCACTATAGATGCTGACTATGATGGAGTGTTGAGCACGTGCACCGTGGCGTGCAGAGCCACCGGTGGACACAGATGCCAGTCTCAGACTCTGCCTCTACCTGTACCTAAGCCTGGGCGCTTAACAGGCTAGGCTGCACAACACATGCGTACCAAGGGTAGGGGTTTCTTAATGAGTCATTCACCAGAGACATTCATACATGCATACAACACTCACTCCTCATAGTCTGGTAATGCAGCCTATACTAGCGCATGGCTGAGCAGCCATGCAAACCTTTTATAACAACGCCCTTCCAGGACCTTCCTGACATTCCTGATGGTCCAATCTGAGCTGGAGAAGGACCTGAGCAGGTGACCTCCGATCTCCAATAAGAGATTGTCCCACGGGCATGCTCAGTGAACCGAAAGGAGGACTTAGTCCCTGGAGTAGCTCGCTGCTGACCAGCATGCGTTGCTATAGCTGGACCAGAGGTGGCAGCAGCAGCTGAACCCACAGAGCTGGTCTGAACAGAGTGCTGGGATCGACGAGTCTGCTGAGCAGCCTCCTCTGCGGCCGGAGAGTAATGGGAGACTGCTGAATGCAAGGCTCGGGATTACTGCTGTGCAGCAACAGGAACCCGAAGCCTAACAAAGAATATATTTAATAAAATAATTTATACGATATTGAGCTGAAGCTGCAGATATTACAGATGGTAATTTTTCTACAATTAAATGGAAAGCCCAATAGTTTATTCTTTACAAAAATATACCCATCAGTGTTGATAACAATGAAAGAGGTTTATCAGGCACTGACCTAAGTAGCTGAAGCTACCCGTATCTGAGAAACTGTTGGCACTTATTAGAGACGATTGAATCTTTTGAAACTTGAATTCATCACGTTCGGCAATTTTTTTTTCCAAAACCTGTACATTTTCTTTTACCATACATTTTGTACAATGCTATAATTACCTTTTGACAATCTTTTGAAATCTCATTTCAGCCCTTTGCAAAAAATGGTGTAATACAAGATGCTAGGTAGAAAGGTACACATAAGGAAGGCAATATGGGGTAGCAGGGTGTTGGGTATGGTTATCAAATTGGACAGCTAAAAAAAGGTGACATACACAATACAATAAATACAATAAAATACAATACAATAGACATTCACATTAAAATAAAACAATTTTACTTTTTTCTATTTAACAAAATTCAACCTCCTTCCCAAAGATGATGCAATATGAAATAATAAGCAGTTATATCACCAACAAGACAGCACCTGTCATAGGACACTTTATTTGTGTGAAGTATATGGAATCGAGGTAAGCGGGGGGCGTTTGAGGGTGACGTCACCAGCTCTCTAGGCAACGGGTGCACAGTAGGACCAAGAAACCGGCGTGTTTCGAAGGACTTAGTTCTTTTTCATCAGGGATACGGCCCCTTCACCTGACCCATTTATATATGCCCATGCATACCTCCTTTGCTGTGCCTCATTGGTTCACTGGTCCCATATGGACAAGGTTGATTGCATGTGTTCCCTCAGTCTATTGGGTAAGGGACATTATAGTGGCTAACTGTATAGGGAAGAGTAGAAGTTGAGACCATGTTGAACATAATTACGCCAGGTGTTACATGCATAAGTAACTGGTTCAAAGTGGTTTTAGATGAGTCTAGGAGGAGCAGACATACACCTTAGAGGCTCTGCAATCTTTGATATTTATAATATTGAAGCAATAATAATTGGAGACAGCCACTGAATCCTCAACTCTATGCCCTACTGATGTATTTACAGCATACAGGGTGGGCCATTTGTATGGATGCACCTAAATAAAATGGGAATGGTTGGTGATATCAACTTCCTGTTTGTGGCACATTAGTATATGGGAGGGGGGAAACTTTTCAAGATGGGTGGCGACCATGGTGGCCATTTTGAAGTCGGCCATTTTTGATTCAACTTTATTTTTTTCAATGGGAAGAAGATCATGTGACACATCCAACTTATTGAGAATTTCACAAGAAAGGCCATATTATTTTAGTTTGGCCCATATTATTTTGTCACAAGGGCACCCTATCATATAAATGACCCCTGTAGAATAGCATGAGATGGTACTTTTAATGGTGAACTCCTTTGTCTTATCAGAATTGGTAAAGGTTGTTCAGAGTATTTCAGAGGTCATTTATATGATAGGGTGCCCTTCTGACAAAATATATATAGGCCGAACTAAAAGACAGCTAATGGATAGAGTTAAGAAACATTTGGACAACATTAAAAAAGGTTTCAACCTGGGTTTCAGAAATTAATCAATAGTTCAGTGATGGTCCATGGAGCAGATCTGTTTTCTTCCAACTGGGTCCGAGGTCCCCTAAGTTGGCATCTTGTAGAATAATAAATCTGTGATCTTTGTGATGGAGCCATGATGTATTGGCTGCTGGCTGTCTCTAGTCCTTTGGATGCTTTTATGTCTTGGCTGAATCTCTGTCTGTCTCACTCTCAGGGAGACATATAACCTATTTTTATGTTTAACAAGTGTCTTTCAATTCAGCATTACAAATAAGAGGAAGTATGATGACAACCAAGTCGCATTGTATGATTACATAATCTATTTGCAGAGATTTTCCTTCCCTGTTTGAAATGCCAACAAACTATCTGGCCTAGATAATGCATAACTAGCATATCAATAAACATCACCAGTTATCCAGGATAACAGCACAGTGTGTTACGTCAAATATCAGCTTACAAGTCAATATTTCAGGCTTACACAAGCAAAAGTCTGTTTTCTTGACCAAGCAGAAATAAGCACATACATTAAAAAGTCAACATATAGATAACAGTCTATTCTTTATGGATTGCTAAAAATAGTCATCTGGTTAATTTACCCCTTTCTGACATCTGACGTACTGTACCGTCCATGTGATCTGGCACAATTTGACTCTGGATGGTATAGTACGTAATAGAAATTGGCAGCGCACATGGATGCTGTGCGGCCAATCGCGACTGTGTCAGCTGATTCTCACAACTGACAACCGGCACTAAGTGCCAGGAGTGATTACAGGCCACTCCTGGCACTTTAACCCCTGAAATGCTACGATCGCAGCATTCCGGAAGCAGGCAGAGGGCTGACAGCCACTCTGCCTTTCGATCGAAGACACCGCAGTGTGACGCGGGGTCCCGATCACTGCCATGGTAACCCTATGTCGTCATGATGCGCAGTGCATGTCAGGAAGTCTCTCAGGTCAGTGTGCACTGAGTGCAGCACTGACAGCTTCTATAGCAGAGGTCTCAAACTGCATTCCTCAAGGGCTGCAAACAGGTCATGTTTTCAGGATTTCCTAGCAATGCACAAGGTGCTGGAATCATTATCTGTGCAGGTGATTAAATTATCACCTGTGCAATGCAAGGAAATCCTGAAAACATGACCTGTTTGCGGCCCTTGAGGAATGCAGTTTGAGACCTCTGTTCTATAGCATGCAGATGCTGCTTCATCTGCATGCTATAGAAGCGATCAGCCTGCAAAACATGATTGTCCCATAGTGGGACAAAGTGTAAAAGTTAGAATAAATTTAAAAAAAAAATTAAATAATTGAAAAAATATTTAAAAAAATAAAAATAATAATAAAAAAATCTATATTTATTCTATCACTAAATAAATATTTGAATGAAAAAATATCTAATCAATAAAAGTACATATACTTGGTATCGCTGCATCTGTAATGACCCAACCTATAAAACTGTCCTACTAGCTAACTCCTTTAGTAAACACCATAAAAAAGTAAAAAAACAATGCTTTATCATCATACCATTGAACAAAAAGTGGAATAACACGCGATACAAAAGACAAATATAAATAAACATGGTACCACTGAAAACGTTATCTTGTCCTGCAAAAAACAAGTCCTCATACAGCTCCATCACCGGAAAAATGAAAAAGTTATAGCTCTCAGAATAAAGTGATGCAAAAATAATTATTTTGTATATAAAATAGTTTTTTGTATAAAAGTGCAAAAACATAAATAAATTATGTAAATGAGGTATTGCTATAATCGTACTAACCCAAAGAATAAAACTGCTTTATCAATTTTCCCACATGCGGAACGGTATAAGCGCCCCTCCCAAAAGAAATTAAGAAATTCACGAATTGCTGGTTTTGGTTCATTCTGCCTCCCAAAAAATCGGAATAAAAAGCAATCAAAAAATGTCATGTGCCCAAAAATGGTACTAATAAAAACGTCAACTCGGCTCGCAAAAAAAAAGCTCACATGACTCTGGGACAGAATATGAAAAAATTATATATCTCAAAATATGGTGATGCAAGAACTATTTTTAAAATAAAAAGTGGCTTTTAGTCTTTGACAGCAAACAGAAAAACCTGGTATAACGCCTCTTTCACACATTCTGATATTTCCTTTACCGGAGATGTCAGTGTCCATGAGTGTAATACTTGTGGCACACGTGTGGCATGTGTGTGCCGCATCAGTACCGCAAGGACAGGCGCCAGGGAAGAAGCGCTACAGTAAGTGCTGTTCCCCCAGTGCTGGGTGCTGAACATGGCTCTCATCATTCTCCCGTGCCCTGCCAGTGATTGGCACAAGCAGGGGAGAATGATGAGAGCCTTGTTCAGCACCTGGCATCGGGGAACAGCGCTTACTCTATCACTTCTTCCTTGGCGCCGATGCCTGTCACATGGATGACATCCATGTGTGCTATGCGTTTGCACATGTGCTGAATGTTTTGTGGCCAGTGCTGACATTAAAAAAAGGACATGTCAGCGTGTTTTGCCCATGGACACATAGTCCGTGTAAACACACTAACATGTGCACAGACCCATTCACTTGAATAGGCAAATTGCGCTTCATTCCTAATGAGTCCCTCCGCATGGCTGCCCAATGGTACAAAATTCTGTGACGCACCCATGGTGTCAATATGATCACTGCACCCCTAGATGAATTCATTGAGAGGTGCAGTTTGTAAAATGGGGTCACTTATGGGGGGTTCTGCTGTATTGGTACTTCATGGGCTCTCACAGTGGGTCACGGCACCTGCAAACCATAACAGTAAAATCTGGCGCTCATTCCTTTCTGAGCTCTGCAGTGTGTCCAAACAGTGGTTTACCCCCACAAATGGGGTATCAGCATACTCAGGACAAATTGCACAATAACTCTTAGGGTCCAATTTTTTCTGTTACACTTGGGAAAATAAAAAATTGGGGGTGAAAAGATCATTTTTTGTGGAAAAAATATGATTTTTTTATTTTTATAGCTCTACGTTATAAACGTCTGTGAAGCACCTGTGGGTTCAAAGTGCTCACTATACATCTAGATAAGTTCCTTAGGGGGTCTAGTTTCCAAAATGGTGTCACTTGTGGGGGGTTTACACTGTTTAAGCACATCAGGGGCTTTCCAAATGCAACATGGCGTCCAATCTTAATTCCAGCCAATTTTGCGTTGGAAAAGTAAAACAGCGCTCCTTCCCTTTCGAGCTCTGCAATGCGCCTAAGCAGTGGTTTACCCCCACATATGGAGTATCAGCATACTCAGGACAAATTGCACAACAACTTTTGGGGTCCACTTTCTCCTGTTACCCTTGGGAAAATAAAAAATTGGGGGAGAAACGATCATTTTTGTGGAGAAAATATGATTTTTTTATTTTTAAGGCTCTACGTTATAAACTTCTGTGAAGCACTTGGGAGCTCACCACACATCTAGATAAGTTATTTAGGGGGTCTACTTTCCAAAATGGTGTCACTTGTGGGGGTTTCCACTGTTTAGGCACATCAGGGGCTCTCCAAAGGTGACATGGTATCCGATCTCAATTTAAGGCCAATTTTGCATTTAAAAGTCAAACGGCACACCTTCCTTTCTGAGCTCTGCCATGTGCCCAAACAGTGGTTTAGCTGCATATGTGGGGTATCAGCGTACTCAGGAAAAATTGCACAACAACTTTTGGGGTCCAATTTCTCCTATTACTCTTGGTAAAATAAAAAAAATGGATCTCAAGTACATTTTTTGTGAAAAAAAGTTAAATGTTCATTTTTATAAACATTCCAAAAATAAACTTCTTTAATTTGATTTTGAGCACCTTCAGGGGTGCAGTTTTTAGACTGGTGTCACTTTTGAGTGTTTTCTGTCATATAGACCTCTCAAAGTGACTTCAAATGTAACGTGGTCTATAAAAAATGGTACACATCCTTCAAAACCCATGGAGATATGATCCAAAGTATATATATATAAATATATTTTATTGATATAATATAAATTAAGTCACATATAGTACAGACAAAAGACAAAGCATTCTACAAAGCTCATATATGGTGGACACAGCAACACAATATATATAGCAGAATGGAGATAGACAGCAATACTCTAAATAAAGTAATCCATAACAATCTGTCACAAAAATTCTAAAAAGTGCATAGTGCATAATAAATGTCCATAGCAGGCGAACCAAGCTAAATCACTCAGGGGACCACAGTGACATAAAAGATGTGTCATAAACCTATCATAGGTAGAGTCACTATAGCAGGAATGCATGTCTTACCCATAAGTATCTGTGTGTGTGCGTGTCCAGAATGTTTAGAATTGTGTCACTTTTGGGTTTTTTCTATCATATAGACCCCTCAAAGTAACTTCAAATGTGATTTGGTCCCTAAAAAAATGGTGTTGTAAAAATGAGAAATCACTATTTAACTTTTAACCAAAATAACTTCTTAACAAACAAAAAAATTTTGGTTCCAAAATTGTGCTGATGTAAAGTAAACATGTGGGAAATGTTACTTATTTATTTTATGTGACAAATCTCTGTGTCTTAAGGGCATGAAAATTCAAAGTTGGAAAATTATGAAATTTTCACCAAATTTATGTTTTTTTCACAAATAAATGCAAGTCATATCAAAGAAATTTTACCACTATCATGAAATATAATATGTTACGAGAAAACAATGTCAGAATCACCGGGATCCATCCTGTGTAAGGTGTATGAAAAAAATTAAATCTACGTATATATTTTGTTAGTCACAGACGCTTTCACAGTATGGATTGGACCGTTATCCAACAAGCAGATATACGGAACTGTATCAGAAGTGTACAGCTGTATACGTTTTTTGTGTAACTAACAATCTCCATATATGTATTTACGGACTGTCACACACACGCTGACTCTGTATAGATGTGACTGTAATGCGAACGGCAGATATACAAAACTGTTTGAGAATCAGACAGCTCTATACGGTGTCTGTATGGAAAATTGTCAATCTCTGTCTATTTCTATAGGGACTGACACACGCTGTCTCTGTCTAGTTTTGACCATGATCAAACAGCAGATATTCGAAATTGTTTGAAAAGTGGACAGCACTCTAAGGTGTAGGTCTGGAAAAACAGAAAAACTCCTCGCCTTTTTTTTCCAGAGTCACACACAGAAAGCTTCTATTTGTCCGTGATACCAGCCAGTACACGGTAGTGTGTGAAGATCGTACACCGCTATACGGTGTCTGTATGGAAAATTGTCAATCGCCATCTATTTCTATAGGGACTGACACACGCTGTCTCTGTCTAGTTTTGACCGTGATCAAACAGCAGATATACGAAACTGTTTGAAAAGCGGACAGCACTCTAAGATGTAGGTCTGGAAAAATGGGAAAAACTCCTCGGCTTTTTTTTCCAGAGTAACACAAAAATGGTTTCTATTTGTCCATGATACCAGCCGGTTAACGGTAGTGTGTGAGGATCGTACACCGCTATACGGTGTCTGTATGGAAAATTGTCAATCTCCGTCTATTTGTATAGGGACTGACACATGCTGTCTCTGTCTAGTTTTGACCATAATTAAACAGCAGATATACAAAACTGTTTGAAAAGCGGCAGCACTCTAAGGTATAGGTCTGGAAAAACGGACAAACTCCTCGGCTTTTTCTTCCAGAGTCACACCCAGATAGCTTGTATTTGTCCGTGATACCAGCCGGTACACGGTAGTGTGTGAGAAGCGTACATCGCTATACGGTCTGTGAAAAAATGAATGCTCAGTAACTCACCAGGACAAAATAATAAAAGTTGGGAGTGCTTTGAAAAAAGCAGTTTGAACAGCAGTGTGCACACAGCAATGCAGCTAGCAGGTAGCCTTAAAATTCAGCCTAATCACCACCAGCGCTGCTGCACAAAAGCAAAAATCCTCCCCTTTCACTGCACACTAACTGTACAGTGAAAAGCGCTATCAGCAGAAGCAGTTTTTTTTTCTTCTTCCCTGCCTAACGCTCTCCCTTATCCAGAATCAGCAGCAGCACCTCTCCCTATTCTAAGATCGGCAGAAGTAAGATGGCGGTTGGTGGTCACAGCCTTTTATAGCCACTGTGACGCCACACAAAGCCAGCCAATCACTTCAGTGCCCTTCTCTAAGATGGTGGTGGCCACTGCCCATGTCATCGTGTTTCCCACAGTGTGTGTCCTCCATCATTGGCTGAAAAAAGGTGCTGGAAGCATTATTTGAAACGCGACTTTGGCGCTCGGGTCGCCGACCTCATGGCCGTTTCATGAAACCCGACTTTGGCGAAAGTCGGCGATTTTTGAATTTGACCGACCCGTTTCGCTCAACTCTAGTCTTAATCTCTGATTGTTCTTAATTTTATCTCTGGGTTTTGATGTATTGCAAAGTTAATTCTATTTGAAGTATTTTATAGTGTAGTAGAGTATATTATATTTGCTATAGTCAATTCATTCTATTTTATGTGGTATACATCTGGTTCTACTCCAGATTGACAAGATTTTGTGCTATCCTTTAAGGAAATCTGACAGCAGATTTTTGCTGTTTAAATTGAGAGCAACATAATATAAATCAAGAGAGCCTGATTCTAGGGATGTGTCACTTATTGGGACATGTGTTCTTGTTTCAATACAATCAGTATTTTTTTCAGCAGGAGATTATAACTGCAGGAGTACATCTCACGTGCACACCAGTCAGGCTAAACCCACCTGATCACTGATTAGCAGCTTGTCAATAGTGTACACAGGATACTGGTAGTCAGGGGTGTGGTTGTGATTATATACATCCCAGAAGGCTTAGCTCTGCTACATCTACACCAGACAAAAACAGGTATTATTTGAAAACTATACCAAGCTTTTCAGTAAGTAATGCATCACTGAAATCAAGCTTTTTTGCCTTATATTATGCTGCTCTTAGATTATATAGCAAAAACCTGCTGACAGATTCCCTTTACATCTTTTACCTGCTATTATTACACTAAAAGGACATACCTTAATAAACCATCAGCTGGTTATAGGGTTATTTCAGCTGCACTCACTTTGTGAGATGCATGTGATATGATGTCTACTAAATCCTATTAAACACATACCTTAAGTGCTTAGCAAGTATCATGCAAATTGCAGGTGATTCTGTGCAATATATATCGTGCATCATACATAATATGTAGTAAGTGAAGGGGGAAAGTTATTATGAGAGGACTTTACCTTGTCAGCTTTCCTTGTAGCTGCATTGGCATGAATTTGCACCCAAATCATCATAATGTCACAAGATGTTTGATAACTTTGGAGCATATTTAAACACCCACACCCTACTGGAATAGACTTGCTACCTTTTTTTAAACCTTTTAAAAATTCACAATTCAAAAATCCGGTTTGCAGTCCATCTAAAATAGCTAACCACACACACTTTTACTCCATCTTTTTAAAGGTGCCAAGAGTGGCACAAAATAGCAAAAATTAGTACATTTTTGTGCAAAAACAGTATGCGTCGAAATTTGAGATTTTTTGATGACAAGAAACTATCCCAAAAAGCATAATATATTTAGATCGGAAAAACCTATAGTAGGTGGGCTACAATTACACAGGTGAATTATCATCATCCATTATTTTATAATGATAAATCTTCTAAACAATGTATATACAGTTGTGGCCAAAAGTATTGACACCCCTGCAATTCTGTCAGATAATACTCAGTTTCTTCCTGAAAATGATTGCAAACACAAATTCTTTGGTATTATTATCTTCATTTAATTTGTCTTAAATGAAAAAACACAAAAGAGAATGAAGCAAAAAGCAAAACATTGATCATTTCACACAAAACTCCAAAAATGGGCCAGACAAAAGTATTGGCACCCTCAGCCTAATACTTGGTTGCACAACCTTTAGCCAAAATAACTGCAACCAACTGCTTCCGGTAACCATCAATGAGTTTCTTACAATGCTCTGCTGGAATTTTAGACCATTCTTCTTTGGCAAACTGATCCAGGTCCCTGATATTTGAAGGGCGCCTTCTCCAAACTGCCATTTTTAGATCTCTCCACAGGTGTTCTATGGGATTCAGGTCTGAACTCATTGCTGGCCACCTTAGAAATCTCCAGTGCTTTCTCTCAAACCATTTTCTAGTGCTTTTTGGAGTGTGTTTTGGGTCATTGTCCTGCTGGAAGACCCATGACCTCTGAGGGAGACCCAGCTTTCTCACACTGGGCCCTACATTATGCTGCAAATTATGTTGGTAGTCTTCAGACTTCATAATGCCATGCACACGGTCAAGCAGTCCAGTGCCAGAAGCAGCAAAGCAACCCCAAGACATCAGGGAACCTCCGCCATGTTTGACTGTAGGGACCATGTTCTTTTCTTTGAATGCCTCTTTTTTTCTCCTGTAAACTCTATGTTGATGCCTTTGCCCAAAAGCTCTACTTTTGTCTCATCTGACCAGAGAACTTTCTTCCAAAACGTTTTAGGCTTTTTCAGGTAAGTTTTGGCAAACTCCAGCCTGGCTTTTTTATGTCTCGGGGTAAGAAGTGGGGTCTTCCTGGGTCTCCTACCATACAGTCCCTTTTCATTCATACGCTGACGGATAGTACAGGTTGGCACTGTTGTACCCTCGGACTGCAGGGCAGCTTGAACTTGTTTGGATGTTAGTCAAGGTTCTTTATCCAACATCCGCACAATCTTGCGTTGAAATCTCTTGTCAATTTTTATTTTCCGTCCACATCTAGGGAGGTTAGCCACAGTGCCATGGGCTTTAAACTTCTTGATGACACTGTGCACAGTAGACACAGGAACATTCTGGTCTTTGGAGATGGACTTGTAGCCTTGAGATTGCTCATGCTTCCTCACAATTTGCTTTCTCAAGTCCTTTTCTTTTCTCCATGCTCAATGTGGTACACACAAGGACACAAGACAGAGGTTGAGTCAACTTTAATCCATGTCAACTGGCTGCAAGTGTGATTTAGTTATTGCCAACACCTGTTAGGTGCCACAGGTAAGTTACAGGTGCTGTTAATTACACAAATTAGAGAAGCATCACATGATTTTTCGAACAGTGCCAATACTTTTGTTCACCCTCTTTTTTATGTTTGGTGTGGAATTATATCCAATTTGGCTTTAGGACAATTCTTTTTGTGTTTTTTCATTTAAGACAAATTAAATGAAGATAATAATACCAAAGAATTTGTGTTTGCAATCATTTTCAGGAAGAAACTGAATATTATCTGACAGAATTGCAGGGGTGTCAATACTTTTGGCCACAACTGTATGTAAAAAAGCTTAAAAATAAGAAAAAAGTAAGTAAGTAAGCAAACAAGTCAAATGAGACCGCAAATACAAAAGGGGATTGATAGAATGCATCAGTGGTAAAAGGGCTATTAAACATTTGTAAACAATTCAATTTCAAATATAGATGACTTTTAATTAAAGGACACATATAGCTATTAGGTGGTCTTTCTGCCCATAACAATTCTGATTCTGACTTAACATAATGTATATAATATGTGATGCTTTTACCTTGCTGCTTGACTGACTGATTCATTTGTTTTTGTTTGATTTTCTTTCTTTTTTTTAAACAGAACAGTCAGGTAAAGTAAGATAACACATACTGTGTTCAAGTGAAAATTACTTTGCCTTTTTTCAAACTCCCACAGGCAACTGAATCAATATATTTATTGCACCTTTTGCTGTACGTCTGAGCTGTTTGCCTATATTAACTAATTTCAAAGCTTTGGCCTGGAGGATGTTTCTAGTTCTCATGGCAGCTTCCAAATGCCACAGCTTTCTGCACATTTAACCACAAGCTTATTGCATTAATATCTCTATACACATATTTTATTTATTTTGATAGAAACCAATGAATGTACACAGGAAATCAAGATTTAATGACATCATGAAAGTTAGTTTTCCCACAGGTACAGCGTTTTACTTATTTGTCAAATTTCTTATCAAAGTTACAGTCCATAACCTTCTCATAAGTTTTGCAGAATGACAAAGTTTATGCTTACAAATATCTCTTTTTGATCTTGTTTTGAACTTTACTAACAGATATTATTGGGGATGATTTACTAATGCTGTCTATGTTTTAATAAGTATATATTGAGGCTACACAGTTGTAAAAGTATTCAAATTTATCACAGTAGCTTGTGTTGCATTATACAGTTTGGCATCGTTAGGCAACTTTTACTAATTTATAATATTTTAAGATTGGGCTAAAATTTTGCCACACTTTTTAAGCACAATGTCACATTTTGAGCCATCTCTCATTTTAATTTAGTCGCATATCTTTCCTTTAAAACCACGCCACAGTATTGATTTTTAAAACTATTTAAAACGCACCTAATGTAGGTGGTGGAAGCCAAGTAGTCAAGTATTTTGGCATAAGGTGTGTCTAATACAGTTGTCAATAGCATCTATTGTAACTCTGCTGTTGGTGCTCATGCATGGTTTCCCCTCCATGCAGGAATGTTGGCTTACTCACCGCACCAGCCACACGGCATGGTCCCCGGTGTTCTCCTGCTTCCCTTTTCCCTTCTGGCCTGTGTCTGCATGTCGCAGTCAGGCAGTTCACTTAGAAAGAGCATGCCAAGCTTCCCCATTCTTAAAGAGGCAGCACACGCATTATGCAAAATGCTGTAAGCTTTTAGCTGAGAGGCATTTAGCATAAGTAGCTGGGAGGCATCTTATATAAAATTCTCCCTCTCTACTTTGGAGTTGCCAAGCCACATATTGAATAATTGGTTAGTAGGGTGTACTGCTAGTGATTTGTGAGATCCCCTCATCCCTATGTGGCCAGAGCCTGAACATTTTCCTCAGGTCCTGGTGTGGCCAGTCCTGTGTCCACTAGTCCTAGTGTGGCCAGTCCTGTATCCACAGTTCCCTGGTCCCGGTGTGGCCAGTCCTTTAACCTCATCCCCTGGTCTCCGAGCGGACAGTGCCTCAACCTTGTCCACTGGTCCTGGAGCAGCCAGTGCCTGAACTCTGTACCCTGTTCCTGGAGCGGTCAATACCTGAAAATTGTCCCCTGGACCCAAAGCAGCCAGTCCTGTTCCCGAAGTCCCACTGTCAAAGTGCAGCCAGTGCATGAACATTATCCTCTTGTCCATTTACATGTTCCAGTATCCTAGACTGACATGTCTGAACTAAGCCATAAATAAGTGTCAGCGTACCTGACTCCTGGGGTGTGCAGCTGCAGTACCAGGTTCTGCTCAAGAGTGGTACCTGGCGGCTAACTGCAAACAAGCCTGAACTCATCACTAGAGACTCCAGTGAACACCAAGGTAGCCACTTAGTTAAACCCCTTCCTTGGTAGGCCTGGCCCTGTGGCACAATGGGTAACAATCTGCTCAGCCTTGCCATGGTTGCAAACACCTATCTACTGACTTGAATCTTACAGAAAGAGAAAAACGATTGACAAAATAGTTACATTAGTAAAGTGAATGTTAAATAACATAGGGGACATCCTCGACAAGCACCATATGAAATAGAAATTGAAGTGGAAATTATGCCTAATGAGTAAACTTAGGTAGAAAAGATACAGAGGTCAACAACTCTGTTAAAGTACTTCTTTAACGGAGCCCCTGTTGATACAGTCATTTGCCTTGTTTGCATCTAGAGT
This sequence comes from Dendrobates tinctorius, assembly GCF_039654945.1. Classification (NCBI taxonomy): domain Eukaryota; kingdom Metazoa; phylum Chordata; class Amphibia; order Anura; family Dendrobatidae; genus Dendrobates; species Dendrobates tinctorius. Next base: position 6,394,717 of record NW_027361817.1, read on the forward strand.
AAGAAGCATAGAAGATATTCTCTTGGGTTTCACTTCTGATATAAATAAAACAAACAATGGCATATATTTTTTAACAGCATTTACTTAGACTCGCTCTACAAGTAAATGCAAAATGCCTAGAAATCTAAGGGAGATCACTTTAGAGTAAAGTTTTAAATTAGAATTGAGAAGTGATATTGATCTGAAATTTTATGGAGTATCCATTGATTTACCAGGTGTGGGTAGAGCAATGGTCAAGGCCTTAAGGATTTCTTTAGGGAAAGATTCTGTCTCAGAAGCTTCATTAAATAATCTTGTTAAGCATGAAGCATGTAGTCATTTATATTTTTATAATTTTCATTTGTAAGGTAATATGGGCCTGGGCCTTTGTTCAGTTGCAATAAATTTTTTGCTTTGATCATTTTGGGTAAAATCAATGGTTGGGAAGCAATATTCAATTGTTCTGGATTGAGTTTGGATAGTTGTACATTATCTAAAAATGAGAGCATTTTAGTACAGTCTGTTTGAAGGATATGTTTATCTAATTTCAAATTATATAGTTTATGTTACCAACCAGCAATCTACTTAGCTACAAAAAAATTGTCTATTCTCATGTATATCTTAATTCAATGAGAGAAAAAAGTAAAGTCTCTGTCAGTTGGGTTATATAATCTCAATGCATCATTCAACTTGTATGCACCAGTGGGGTAGGGTTTGAAATGTTAGATATAGACATTGAGTCCTTAGATGGCCATAACGATAGGTTGAAATTTTCTACCATGGTGAGGGAGTCTACTTAAATTGGTTAACTAGTGAAATTAAATTCTAAGAAAATCGGGTTGGAAGAGGACGAAAACGCCAGAAATGCGTCAATTGTTTTAATCTCCCTGTCCGTAATTTTTATGGATTGAAGAATAAAGATTTTTTTATTTTACTCACCGATTGGAACTGCTGCTCTCTTCGTTATCTTCCTACCTATTGCTGCTGTGCAGCACCCGCCAGAGACATGACACCCATCGGTTGCTCCTCCCATGGATTCATGTGCAGCAGGCATGGTAAGCTCCTTTGCCCTTCTTAAAGTTGTGGTGTTTTGTACTGCAACCACAAAGAGAGACCAAGGTATATGAAATACTGTAATATTGATTAAGCAGTACAGAATTACAAATCTACTGTTATAGTCATATTTTGAATATTTTATAACAAATGAAACATAATATTTCTTAGAAGACAGGTCAGAGATTGCATTAGAATATCTTTTGTTTTTAAGCCTAAAAAATCCATTTCCTTGAGATGCATTTCATAAATGCAGACAATTTCCACATTGATATGATTAGCTTCTATCCATAAACAGGAGCCTTTTTGAAGGGTGAATTCAGGTCCTTATCATTAACAGTTATTAATTAGCTTTACTATTAGTCAAAATGCTTTAATTTTCCTCACATTAGAGGAACCACCATGAGTTTATGACACAATAAAGGTGAAGTTTTATGTACAATAGTGTGCCACTGGAGGATTTTTTTCCTTGATGATTTTTGCGCCTAAACCCGGATGGCTCCAGTGCGAGAGCTTCAACTGTGAATCCTGCTGCAACGTTACTGGTGAGCTGCTTGTCCTCTCCCCCCTTCCTTTTGGTTCTTAAACTTAAGTCAAAATATAGATAAAAAAATGAGAGAGTGAAGTTTAATGTAATTCTGACAGCTGTAAAAATATGTAGAAATTTTCAAGTGTTGCTAATTCTACTGCTAGAGTACTATTTTTGATATCCTTAGCTGAAATACAGTTTCTGCAGAATTGATATTGGGGAGTTGATCAAAAATTGATGTATAACACAAACATATCTGGTATTATTACAAATGTCACACAACTGAAAGTGATTTCACCCAACTTACACCTTCTCAAATTCATATAGCTTTTCTTTTATTCACTAGACAAGATCACTTCCAAAGTCATCAAACCAAACAGGTCTACATCATGAGATAGGAAGGAGTGAAGGGAGAACCACTATCCATCAACTATTGACTATATGCAATACTAGGTGCTCCCATATGGGGCACCCCTGCAGGTCCAGTTGCCACAGAGGTACTGCATCTCATCCAGAGGTGTGGTATCTCATGACCAGGTAAGATGGGGGCACCTCACCACACTCTTATCACTGCATTCAACACACACACTAGTTAGACAGGGCACATGGGCGTACCCTACGGGAGGAGGGCCTCATCCCAGACTTGCTAGGAAAGGGTGTTGGGAGCTAGTGGGGAAGGTAGGTAAAGGGGAGGAGCTTAGAAAGTGGAGTGATGTAGAGCAGCCAATGGGAACATCAAGTGGGTGGAACTTAGAGAACAAGTGGAAGATTTGAAGACAGTTGAGAGAGTCCCCTCAGGGGAAGAGCAGGAGGAAGGATGCGCTTGGAACAGCTCCTGTCAGGAGGAGCTGCCGGATAGATTGGCTGGGAGGAGAAGCTACCGGGAGGAAAGAAGGGAATTTCTAGAGTCCCACACTGATTGCTATCAGGTGGGAGAAGAAAATAGGTCGCAGAAGGGTCTCAGCCCCTAGCCTAGCGAAGTAAACAATGAACTTAACTAGCAAGCTGACAGCTGTGGTTGCTGTATGAGCCACAGCTAATCCCACAGTTATCTTCCCAGAAAGGCAGCCATATAGGATCAAGGAACCGCCTGAGTCATGAATTCTGACAGGATCCGCGGCAGCTAGCCTGGGACACTGACTGTGAAGATGCTGGAAAGGGAGAAAGGAGAGGAAAACAGCACAGTGAGACGGCCTAGAAAGGAACATACTGAAAGGGAGTGTTGGAGGGGTGTACTCATCTACCTGGAAGTTTACTGGACCCCTGACCTGGAGGACTCAGTACCGAAGCGGGCGTCTGTGTGCACCAGACAGTGAGTAAAGCCCATTGAACTACATGCGACTGTGTCCTTCATTTTACTCCTGCACCACTGCTTCACTCCACATCTAACAACAACTACATCTATTCTGCCCTGGAACTACAGCCCTACCTGTGGAGGGCTACAACATCACAGCTGCGCCCAACATCCATCCCAGAGAAGCAACACTGCAGCGCTGGTCATCTCTGACTAGATTGCCACAGGTGGCATCACGTATTCAACTATAAACTTTATTCTCATCTCCTTAATTACCCCCACCACAAACTATAGCCATTGACCGCCTGGGGCCACAGACCGGGTCCCAGCCGCCGTGACACCATATCCCATTGAAGCCGACGGGCCCGGCTCCGAGTACTCCGCGGTCCCCGGGGCGCGTCACATACACTGTTGACTCACATCACAGATTGATGGTATGTTTTCAGAGGAGCATACACAACAATTGTAATGGTGGTGGCTGCCCGAAGCAGCATCACACAGCAGATGTTCACATGCTTCTGCATCATCAAAAGTATAAACATTATAACTGTAAATGCAGGGATGAATTTCTAGGAGCTGAAGCATTGATAAAGCTTAATTTCTATTGATCTATATAAATCATGTATATTTTTTAATACATGCAGGTGTATATTTACCCAACGAAAGTCATGGCTTATTAAATCAGTATTTAATTCAATCAAAAGTTACGTACTTTGCCCTAACAGATTTGAAAGGGAACAATAGAGTCAGAGACACTTTTTTTGCACTTTCCATATGAGCATTGTTTCATTCTGTACACTCTTTATATTTGGCATTTCCAAAGTTGATAACAACTGACACCTCACCAATTGGATAGGTACTACATAAAAAAGCACTGGAAAAAAACTTAATTGTATAAAGTTGCTTCCAGGCACCTCTGACAAAAGTTTAATTTACATATGTGCAAAATAGGAAACCTGTTAAAATGCAACATATCTAATCTAATATATAAAAATCAAGTGTGTGTATGTATGCATGTATGTGTGTATGTCCGGGAATGGCATCCGCACCATCGCAGCTACAGCCACAAAATTTGGCACAGTCACACGTCTGGACCCCAAGAGTGTCCTAGGCTATGTTGTGAGGTGAAATTTTAACCCTGTGCATTCCAATTCACCAAACAATTTTGCCTCTATCTACATAATGGGCACGGGACTATGGGATGGAGGATGTGTGATGGTTATATGGGCACTGGACTATGGGATGGAGGATATGTATGACGGGTATATGGGCACGGGACTATGGGATGGCAGATATGTATGATGGGTATATGGGCACGGGACTATGGGATGGAGGATATGTGTGATGGGTATATGGGCATGGGACTATGAGATGAAGGATGTGTGATGGGTGTATGGGCACTTGACTATGGGATGGCGAATATGTATGATGGGTATATGGGCATGGGACTATGAGATGAAGGATGTGTGATGGGTATATGGGCACTTGACTATGGGATGGAGAATATGTATGATGGGTATATGGGCATGGGACTATGGGATGGAGGATGTGTGATGGGTATATGGGTACTCGACTATGGGATGGAGGATATGTATGATGGGTATATGGGCACGGGCCTATGGGATCGTGGATGTGTATGATGGGTATATGGGCACGGGACTATGGGATGGAGGATAATTATAATTTGCTATAACTAACCACAGTTAGTAACTATGCCTGGGCAGCGCCGGGCTCTTCAGCTAGTCTAATATAAGTCAGGAGGCCCTCTAAAAAATTGAGTCAATGAACGATTTTACCAGTTTTGGTTGGTTCAGCTGGCTTTTATCTCATAAATATTTACAGCTTAAGCATAATCAGTTTTATCTAAGTTTTATATAATTGAAAGCATGTGATGAAAAATAGAAACACTGTTTAACTAATAGAAAACAAATTAAAGTATATCAAAATATCAAAAAAAATCACACAACAAATGCATTTATTTCTTATTAAAGTAATTAAAAAAAGGTAAAACAGATAAACTCTCCTTTGTATAAGACTTTTTTCCATAGTTTCATACTCTAGAAAGAAAACTGTTGATCAAAGATAGAGAATATAGGTCATGCACATTGTATTACATTTAATGAATCTACTGTTATTTTTTACATTCATATCGGGAGAAATATATCCCTTTCTTGTTTTTTTTTGTAAAGTTGTTATGCAAATTAGTGTTACTATTTCCTTATGCTTTAGTTTTTATAACATTGGAGAAAAATATCAGAAAATGAAAATCTCCAAATAAAGAGATCATATATCACCTTATTAAAAACTTAATATAATTAGAATTTTAAATTTTGTTTTTGCTGCACTCTTATTTTTACTTCCCTCAATATTTTTTTTCCTTAAAAGTAGGTTAATATTGCAAAATCTAGGATACAATTTATTTTAAAAAGTTTTAACACATGTAGAAGCTACTTGTATAATAAGGAGACCTTAATTTAAATGTAAAGCTTAATTAATTAATATTAAGTAGTGTTGAGCATTCCGATACCGCAAGTATCGGGTATCGGCCGATACTTGCTGTATCGGAATTCCGATACCGACTTCCGATATTTTTTCAATATCGGAATTCGGCATCGGAATCGGAAGTTCAGTTGATTGACGGCCTGACGTCATCATGATGCGCGGTGTGTGCGCATCATGATGCGCCGTCATTTCGGGCCTTCCGGGGGTCTCTGCCGGCCTGCCGGGGGGCTGTGTGGACTGCCCGGGGTATGTACCGGCCTGCCGGGGGGCTGTGCCGGCCTGCCGGTGGTCTGTGCACCCTGTGGGGGTCTGTACCGGCCTGCCGGGGGGCTGTGCCGGCCTGCCGGTGGTCTGTGCACCCTGTGGGGGTCTGTACCGGCCTGCCGGGGGGCTGTGCCGGCCTGCCGGGGGGCTGTGCTGATGTCCGGGGGTCTGTGCAAGCATCGTCCGATGGGACTACAAGTCCCATCTGGCGATGCCTGCTACCATGACAGTGATTGACACATTAGCCAATGATGGGACAGTAGTAGTCCCATCATCCGGCTAATGTGTTAAATGTTAAAAAAAAAAAAAAAAAAAAAATACTACATACATACTACATGCATGCTACATACATACTACATGCATGCTACATACATGCTACATACATACTGCATGCTACATACATACTACATACATACTACATGCATGCTACATACATACTACATATATACTACATACATACTACATACATACTGCATGCTACATACATACTACATGCATGCTACATACATACTACATATATACTACATACATGCTACATACATACTGCATGCTACATACATACTACATACATACTACATGCATGCTACATACATACTACATATATACTACATACATGCTACATACATACTGCATGCTACATACATACTACATACATACTACATGCATGCTACATACATACTACATATATACTACATACATACTACATACATGCTACATGCTACATACATACTACATATATACTACATACATACTACATACATGCTACATACATACTGCATGCTACATACATACTACATACATACTACATGCATGCTACATACATACTACATATATACTACATACATACTACATACATGCTACATACATACTGCATGCTACATACATACTACATACATACTACATGCATGCTACATACATACTACATATATACTACATACATACTACATACATACTGCATGCTACATACATACTACATGCATGCTACATACATACTACATGCATGCTACATACATACTACATGTATGCTACATACATACCACATGCTACATACATACCACATATATACTACATACATACAATACATTCATACAATACATACATAGACATACAGTACATATAACATAGAGTAACATACTTACCAATACTTGTCACATTGTTCCCCGAAGCCATTGTCTATTCCGGGATAAATATTAACATAACAAACCACAAAAATACTCACCCACGATCCGAAGCAGTCCACGAGTGTGTCCCACGACGATCTTGGGTAGAGAACTGCAGCATCAGATGATGCTGCCGTTCTCTACGGGCTGCAGGAATGCAATGACGGAAGGTAGGTATCCTTCCGCACTGTATTCCTCCGCCACTTAAAAAAAAAAAAGTCCCTAGTCTCACTTTATGCCATTGCTGTGTGGGAAATTCCCACACAGCAATGGCATAAAGTGAGACTAGGGACTTTTTTTTTTTTAAGTGGCGGAGGAATACAGTGCGGAAGGATACCTACCTTCCGTCATTGGATTCCTGCAGCCCGTAGAGAACGGCAGCATCATCTGATGCTGCAGTTCTCTACCCAAGATCGTCGTGGGACACACTCGTGGACTGCTTCGGATCGTGGGTGAGTATTTTTGTGGTTTGTTATGTTAATATTTATCCCGGAATAGACAATGGCTTCGGGGAACAATGTGACAAGTATTGGTAAGTATGTTACTCTATGTTATATGTACTGTATGTCTATGTATGTATTGTATGAATGTATTGTATGTATGTAGTATATATGTGGTATGCATGTAGTATGTATGTAGTATGTATGTAGCATGCATGTAGTATGTATGTAGCATGCATGTAGCATGCATGTAGTATGTATGTAGTATGTATGTAGTATGTATGTAGTATATATGTAGTATGTAGTATGAATGTAGTATATATGTAGTATGTATGTAGCATGTAGTATGTAGCATGCATGTAGTATATATGTAGTATGTATGTAGCATGTAGTATGTATGTAGCATGCATGTAGTATATATGTAGTATGTATGTAGCATGTAGTATGTATGTAGCATGCATGTAGTATATATGTAGTATGTAGCATGTAGTATGTATGTAGCATGCATGTAGTATGTAGCATGTAGCATGCATGTAGTATATATGTAGTATGTATGTAGTATGTATGTAGCATGCATGTAGTATATATGTAGTATGTAGCATGTAGTATGTATGTAGCATGCATGTAGTATGTAGCATGTAGTATGTATGTAGCATGCATGTAGTATATATGTGTTATGTATGTAGCATGTAGCATGCATGTAGCATGCATGTAGTATGTATGTAGTATATATGTGGTATGTATGTAGCATGCAGTATGTATGTAGCATGCATGTAGTATATATGTAGTATGTATGTTGCATGTAGTATTTATGTAGTATGAATGTAGCATGTATGTAGTATGTAGTATGAATGTAGCATGTATGTAGTATGCATGTTGTATGTATGTAGCATGTAATTTTTTTTTTTTTTTTTTTTACATTTAACACATTAGCCGGATGATGGGACTACTACTGTCCCATCATTGGCTAATGTGTCAATCACTGTCATGGTAGCAGGCATCGCCCGATGGGACTTGTAGTCCCATCGGACGATGCCTGCACAGACCTCCGGAGCCTGCACAGACCACCGGCAGGCCGGCACAGCCCCCCGGCAGGCCGGCACAGCCCCCCGGCAGGCCGGCACAGCCCCCCGGAGCCTGCACAGCCCCCCGGCAGGCCGGCACAGCCCCCCGGCAGGCCGGCACAGCCCCCCGGAGCCTGCACAGACCACCGGCAGGCCGGCACAGACCACCGGAGCCTGCACAGACCCCCTGGCAGGCCGGCACAGCCCCCCGAAAGGCCCGTACAGACCCCAGAGAGGCTGTACAAGGGCAGGAAAGGGTTTTTCTTATTCCGATACCGGAAGTCCCATAGACTTGAATGGGACTTCCGGTATCGGAATCGGCGATACCGATACTTTTTTTAAAGATCGGCCGATACCATCCGATACGATACTTTGAAGTATCGGACGGTATCGCTCAACTCTAATATTAAGTAATCTATCAAAATTGTATCAAACTTCACAATATTAGTCAAGAACCTCATTTCAGGACACAAAAATGTATTTTCCAAGGTGCCTTTCAATTCTACAAAAGGAAAAATGTTCCTTAAGCATGCCAAATAAAATGCAGTAAAAAGATCTGTAGAGAAAGCATTGCTTCCAATTATGTAAGGACAAGGAGGTCACACTTAAATGATTTAAGATTATAATTTAATCCATACCTTCTTATATGAATGAAGAGTTTTGTAGCCATGACCCAAGCTTTTTTTCAAGCTCGGACAGTATTTTTAAGCATGGAAGATAGTCACCTCATATTTAGATACTACGGCTAAGAAAACTAGTCACCCCACCCCCTTTGGCTTTTTACCTATTTTGTTACATCACAACCTGTGCTTTAATTTTTTTTAATCTGATTTGAGTGTGATGCATCAGCACTAAATATTCTAAGTTGGTAAATTGAAATGAGAAAAATATGGGCATAAATTAAATTTATAGCACCAAAGAACTTAAAATTGGCATGTGCACATGAATTCACCCCTTCTGCTATGAACCCCCCTTCTGGTGCATTTACCTTCATAACTAACATGCTTAGGGAAAGGAGGTCTACATATGTGCCATCTACAGGTGTTTCTCACAAAATTAGATTATCATCAAAAAGTTAATTTATTTCAGTTTATATTAGATAGTCATTACAGAGTGATCTATTTATAGTGTGTATTTCTGCTAGTGTTGATGATTATGGCTTACAGCCAATGAAAACCCAAAAGTGATTATATGAGTAAATTAGAATACTTTATAACACCAGCTTGAAAAAAATGTTTTTAAAATTTGAAATGTTGGCCTACTGAAATGTATGTTCAGTCAATGCACTCAATACTTGGTCGGGGCTCCTTTAGCATCAATTACTGCATCAATGCGACATGCCATGGTTGATACTTTTTTTGCAAAAAATGTATACTAAGCCGCTCTACCAAATGTCAAGGTATGATAATTATAGAACAAAGAGAAGCGGGAGGCACCGCTGTTACCGTGCTAGGATCCGTGACTTGCAGCCAACGGTGAGCTCACATCCAGGATCCCGGGTGCTTGACCTCGTAGCAAACAACTAGGACAATCCAGAAGAAAAGGGTCTCACTCAACGGGATTAATGTGAATATTTAATGACACATAATTACATGTCACGTCGGGGATGTGATAGCATGAGTGTCAAAGGGCTGACAACGGCCGTTTCGCGCTACTTGAGCGCTTCCACGGGTCAAAGTGCAGGGGGAAATGACGGATTCTTATGCTGACCATGTCATCCAGTCACACCTCCAACACCTGCCGCTGTTAAGTAACAATGAAATAATAAACTACACAAGTGCTCAGTGCAAACATATAAAATGAACATACAAATCACCGCTGCAGCGGGAAAAAAAATAGTACATAGAAAGATAAATATCACAATGACTGCTTAATCATATAAATCGTACAAAAATATCCCTATTATTAAGTTAACCCTTCAGGGTGATTAAATCTGAGAAATCTACTATTGACCTGTAGATCTAGGGACTACCCAGCTCTGGATCTATAACAAATGTATGCCTCCAAGAATTGTGATCTATTCAATATATATACTGTATATCTTTTTAATAGTATCTTGGCCCCAACATTAGGAATTAATTATCACTACCATCTGTGTTTTTTAACCCATTAAGCCATGCTGATGATCATAATAAATGATCGTTTTCTCGCTTATACCGGTATTTAACCAAAATATAAATCGTAGGTCAAAAATAACCAATTGAAAACCGTATCCAAATATGTACGTTTCAAACACTATATATTGTTTATTGCCAAAAAGACACAATGTCATCTAGACATGATCCTAGAACTTCTAATATAATTAATTCCATATCATATTTAAACCAGTTATCATAAAAAAATGGCCATATCTACTTTATCATTAAAACCTACAGGACCAGTAGCTCGTGTATCCATAATCCATTTGGATTCTCGCTTCAACAGTAATTTATGCAAATTCCCCCCTTGTGGGGGTAACGTCACTTTTTCAATACCCGCAAAGGAGAGGACACCTGGATCCATCCCATGTACACTCCTAACGTGATTAATAAGACGTAGTACTCCTTTACCTGTTTTTATCGACTTGAAGTGCTCTCGAAATCGTACATAAAGCGGGCGTATTGTCTTTTCTATGTAAAAAAAATCGTCATGTTCAGAAGATGACATAGACCACATAATCAGTCTTACAAGTGATTAGACTGGACACTGTGTGTCTAACTGGACCTATCTGTAGTGTGCGGTCCGTACAGTGATACCTACAATAGGAACATTGTCCGCATTTATAATTTCCTTTAGGGATTCCTGAATTCAACCATGTGTCGCGTTGAATTGTTAATCGGTTTTGAACTAAAACATCCCTAATCCTTGTGCTTCGTTTGTTAGAAATAAGTGGTCCTCTTGACACTATATCAATCAGTTCCCTATCTTGTTACAGAATGTGCCAATGTTTCCTGATAACTGATCTAATCTGTCTATCCATCGGTCCATAGCGGAAACAAAAAGTAATTCTCTTTTCCTTCTTTTTAAATTTGTTCTGTTGATACACCATACATCTCCTATTGTCATCCCATTGTGATTTCACTTTTTGAACTGTGATATCCAATAATTTATCTGAATATCCTCGTTGTCTCAATCTATCATATAATTCTCTGACTTGTCGTTCCCGACCCTCTACTGTGTTGTTCAACCGGAATATTCTTAAAAATTGGCTGTATGGTACTGAATTAACGGTATGTTCTGGATGATAACTATCAAACCGCAATATGGAATTGGTTGCTATTGGTTTCCTAAAAACTGATGTACAAATAATGTCATCTTTGATTTCCAAAAGAACATCGAGAAACTCCAATTTCTCACCTCCAAAATTATGTGTGAATACCATATTCATTTGATTTACCTCATTCAAGTAGTTAACAAACTCCACAAATGTTTCTTTTGTACCCTCCCAAATTATGAACATATCGTCCACATATCTGAGGTATAATCTGATATGTCTGAAATATTTCTGCGTGTTATAAATGTATTTCTCCTCAAAAGCCCCCAAGAACAAATTCACGAACGCACAGGATACTGGAGTACCCATCGCGGTTCCCACATTCTGACAATACCACTTTGATTCAAATGTAAAGGCATTATGTGTTAAGATGAAACTCAATGCGTCACAAACGAAATCAACAAAACCTTGTTCTTTTCCTACGGTACCTAATATCTCCCTAATAGTATCAACACCCAATTGTTGGGGAATTCTTGTATAAAGACTTTCTACATCTATTGATGCTAAGAAAAAACCAGGTTGCCACACAAACTCATGTATTACTTTTAAAAAGGCTTTCGTGTCTCTTATATACGACGGAATCTGGATTAACAGCGGTCGTAATAGCCAATCTATATATTGTGACAACGCCTCCGTAACTGAGCCTATCCCAGACATGATGGGGCGACCTGGAGGACAAGATAGGGATTTATGTATTTTTGGTACGTGATACCAATGAGGGCGCATTGGAAATTCAGGTAATAATTTTTCTGCATTAAGCATGGCTTAATGGGTTAAAAAACACAGATGGTAGTGATAATTAATTCCTAATGTTGGGGCCAAGATACTATTAAAAAGATATATATATATATTGAATAGATCACGATTCTTGGAGGCATACATTTGTTATAGATCCAGAGCTGGGTAGTCCCTAGATCTACAGTTCAATAGTAGATTTCTCATATTTAATCACCCTGAAGGGTTAACTTAATAATAGGGATATTTTTGTACGATTTATATGATTAAGCAGTCATTGTGATATTTATCTTTCTATGTACTAATTTTTTTCCCGCTGCAGCGGTGATTTGTATGTTCATTTTATATGTTTGCACTGAGCACTTGAGTAGTTTATTATTTCATTGTTACTTAACAGCGGCAGGTGTTGGAGGTGTGACTGGATGACATGGTCAGCATAAGAATCCGTCATTTCCCCCTGCACTTTGACCCGTGGAAGCGCTCGAGTAGCGCAAAATGGCCGTTGTCAGCCCTTTGACACTCATGCTATCACATCCCCGACGTGACATGTAATTATGTGTCATTAAATATTCACATTAATCCCGTTGAGTGCGACCCTTTTCTTCTGGATTGTCCAAATGTCAAGGTATACCCATCTCAGAGCAATCCCCAACTGATGTATTTTAAAACCTGATCATGTGTATAGTACCTGTATGAGCAGGATTCAGGCAGGTAATGTCCGATGAGGACACGTTATGGAAGACGGCTTTTATGTGCATGGCCCATCAGAGAGGTGTGGAAACCTCCCCAATCTAGCAAAAACAAGAAACCAATTAGACACAAACACATGGGCCATGCATACAGCGAACATGGCTGTATGACAGTGTTCACACCACCAAAAGACTGAAACACAGAAAAACCACAGTAAAACAAATTTATAAAAATACTCTGTTGTAATAAAGTAACAGTAAACAGCAAGTGCTAGTAAAAAGATGATAACAAAGCAGGGTATTTGGTTGATACGTTTTTTGCAGAAAATGTATACTAAGCCGCTCTACCAAACATGAGGCAGGTAATGTCCAACGTGGGCATGCTATGGAAGACGGCTTTTGTGTGCATGGCCCATAAGGGAGGGGTGGAAACCTCCCCAATCTTGCAAAAACAAGAAACCAATTAGACACAAACACATGGGCCATGCACACAGTGAACAATTCTGTATGACAGTATTCACACCACCAAAAGACTGAAACACAAAAAAACACAGTAAAACAAATGTATAAAAATACTCTGTTGTAAAAAAGTAACAGTAAACAGCAAGTGCTATTAAGATGGTGGTGAACGTTGGAGTGCAGAAGAAAAGTGAAGGGCACAGAGAGGTGCAGTTTTCTTTACCTTTTACTTGAACGTAAATGCAATCTGGGGTACCACATACAGATGATGGATTGAGTCCGGCTCACCTAGAGGCATTCAGGGGATCCACCCTTCCAGGTGTGGTTGGGGACCTTCCTTCTGCGCTCTCTTTTTGGGTCCCTGCTGCTTGTAGCTAAGCTGCGGCCCTCTCCTGCATGATGATTGCTAACCTGTATAGCAGACAGCATGAGCTTATATCACAAGCACGGTCCTTATCACTGTCAGCCCCGGGCTCCTGGTCTGCTGCCGTGCCTTCAGGTGATCAGTGTAGCCAAGAAACTTGCAGTCCCCCGCCCTCCAGATTCGGCTGTCAGGGCATACAGCTCCTGCCCAGCCAAGGACTCTGACGTCCCTTTTTATCAGCGCTTTGCTCTTGAGTCAGCTATACGCAATTTTAGTTCCCAAGAGCCCCTTGTCTCTGCTCCTGTCCCATCCCTCTCCACAGACCATCTCCTACTGTCTCTAACTGTCTTGTCATGAGCTCCAACTGCTCCCATTTCCATGACAACCCCCTTGTTAACTCTCTCAGCTGACTTCTTACTGACTTACTAACCCCACCTGCTGGCCATAATTTCTAAGGAAGCTCCCCTTTTTGGCCTTCAGCAGGAATTGACATGTACTCTGTGTTACTTAACATGGGGACCCCCCCTGCCTCCAGGCATGACGTCAACCCTCAGAGAAAGGAAACCTGACTCTGGGTTGCCACAGTTGTATTGACATCTTTTTGACATATTTTATTCAGTTGGAAAAGTTGAATTGATTCAGGAATTTCTCTTATTTTCAGATTGTTTCTTCTGTTGTTATCTTCAAAATAGTCCAGTTAAAATTTTAATGCCAAGATTTTCCTTTTGTATCAAATTAAGGGAATTAGTAATATCTGCTTGTTCTTGATATGCACTGGTTAATAGGTTTTTTTTATTTTTTGAGTTTTTTCCTTTGTTTTAGGTCCTTTTTAGAATATGTCGGGAGCACTAGGAGTTTGAAATCTGATACATTCATAAAGAAGTATTTCCATATCTTTAAGTAGATTTTCTTAAATAGATTTCTTATGCTTCACCCATTCAGTAAAGTTCCCCTAATTTGAATGATGTCACATCAGCCTGTTTGTACCCTTTGTCACCTGACCAACTTGTCAGTTGTATGTTTTGGGCTTTTATATTATAAAAGTCAAATGACATTAAGAAACCATTACAAAGATTATTCATAAATTCTTCAGAGGGTGAGTCATCTCTGGCATGGACATTATCTGTTGAGATATTGCTTCTCCTGTCTGTTTTAAATGGAAAAGTTTCACCAAATTCCCACATTGAGGAAGTTCTCGAGCAGCACATCTACATTGTTGTTCCTCCTGCTATATTTCTCTTAAGCCATCAAAACGAGAATCTGTCATTTAACCAAAGCAGTTATTCAGCATCTATTCCAGCTGTTGAGAACTGAGATATTCTGAATGAGTCTTTAGAGAGATCTACATGTGTTTCTACATTAAAGGATCTGATGATATGCTGTTCTATGTACAGTAACTGCTAGGAAGTTCAGAATCTGAATCTCCGGATTGTATGTTTTCAAACTTGCTATTCCCTTCATATAGAAGTGTCTTTTCAATATCTGAGAATTCATATCCTTCATATCGCTTATTATTATATTGAGCAAGTCTGATTCAGAATTAGGGTCAGATTATGTGTCAGAACAGTCAGCACATTTAATATTGTCATTACCATTGGCTAGGTTATTATATAGTAACTAGATGGTGGCCCGATTCTAACGCACCAGGTATTCTAGAATATGGCCAATTTGCATGAATATTAGAGATGAGCAACTTTGCCTTTTTAGGGTCGAGTCGGGTTTCATGAAACCCGACTTTCTCAAAAGTCGATTCGAATGAAAACGGCCGACTATAGGGAAAAGTCGGAGGCCGACTGAAACACGAAACCCAATGCAAGTTAATGGGGAAGCAAAGTTGACAGGGAGTGGAGGACAGTAAACACACCTACAGTGCCCATTTCAATGCCAACAACATCAATTCTTATTACTTAAGCTTGTCAACCTTAATTTACTTTATAATAATAGTTACGCTTTGAAAACTGGGGGTTATTTGGCTAAAGTTGTGGGGGGGTAGGGCTGGCTCCAGGTTTTTGTGTGTCCCGGGCCAAAGAGTGTCAGTGCGCCCCTTTAACACATACCACAACTCATGAGGCTCTGATACGGCACAGAAATATAAGTATAGTACAATGAAAAATACTTCACTTCTTACATGACATGACTGATATCTATTTTAAATTCTACAATAGCTCAAAAACCGACAGTATATTACTCCATACAGTATTATGGCCATTACATAGTGCACCATACAGAATAATGAGCCCCATATATTTCTCCATACAGAATAATTGGTCACATATAATGTTCCATACAGTATATGATGAGCTCCACATAATGCTACAGTATATGATGGTCCCCATGGATGATGCTCCAGTGTCTTATGGGGCCAAATAATGCTCCATACATAATGGGCCCCAGTTATAATGCTTCAGTGTATAATGGGCCCCATAGATGCTGCTCCAGTGTCTGATCAGCCCCATTTAGAATGCTCCAGTATATGATGGGCCCCATGGATGATGCTCCAGTGTCTTATGGGCCCAAATAATGCTCCATACATAATGGGCCCCATTTTTAATGCTCCAGTGTATAACGGGCCCCATAGATGCTGCTCCAGTGTCTGATCTGCCCCATTTAGAATGCTCCAGTATATGATGGGCCCCATGGATGATGCTCCAGTGTCTTATGGGCCCAAATAATGCTCCATATATAATGGGCCCCATTTTTAATGCTCCAGTGTATAATTTGCCCCATAGATGCTGCTCCAGTGTCTGATCTGCCCCTTTTAGAATGCTCCAGTATATGATGTCCCCCATTTCTAATGCTCCAGTGCATAATGGGCCCTGTAAATGCTGCTCCAGTGTCTGATGTCCCCCATTTGGAATGCTCCAGTGTATGATGGGCCTCATGGATGATGCTCCAGTGTATGATGGGCACCATGTATCATTCTCCAGTGTATAGCGCTCCCCAAAAATTGCTCCCAACCTTTAAAAAAATTAATTATCTCTCCTTGCTGGGCACTGCTCTCCTCTGGACTCCTCACCGTAGCCATCTTCCAGCTCTCTGCACTTGGACTGTTTAAGCAGAGGGCATACAGACGTGATGTCATCATGCTCTCTGACCTGAATATCACTGTCAGGAAATGCAGAAGACTTCATAGCGGTGGAGCAGGGAGAGATAAGTATTGCAAGTGCTGTGGCCCTGAGCAAGCAGGGGGGGCCCACTCGTGGGTGACGGCTCTGGCACAGGGCCCCTCATAATATGGTGGTGTGTCTGACGGCGAGTGGGCCCTCCCACTGGCAGAGACACTTTTGCGCACTATGAGGGGCCCTGTGCCAGTGCCGTCGCCCACGATTATGCCCCCCACCTGCTCAGGGAGCTGGCACTTTCATCTGCGCCTTCCTCTGTGTCAACGTGTACGGTGGTATAGCATGCGGGAAGGGGCACCTAAGTTTTATCAGGGTCACATTTCTGGCTCTGTAGAGTGCGAGAGGAATGTAGTGCTGTGGGTGAATGTACCAGCAGAATTATCTAGCAGTGGCTGTGCATCAGTGCACTCCATCTCTGATTCATGTTGGACTGGGGAATTCAGGATTTGACGTGATAACCCAGGCATGGTATGTGAAAAGAGCTCCATGGAGTAATCTGAAGTGTGGGCTGCCGCATCCTTCACTTTTGGTGGGGGTGAAGGACACAAGGAAAGGGGTTGTTTCTGACCAAAAGCCTGCACTGATAACTCAGTGCTTGCATTTTTTGAAACTTCAGAAGAGGAGGCGATAGAGCTGGAGGCTGTTTTGGCAGAGTAAGCCAAAATCAGCTCCTGATGCTCCGGTGTTATGAATGGGTCACAGAGGAGAAAAAAAATAAAACAAGCTAAGCCACAGAAAACCAGAGTGGTTGGTAACTACGCAGACTGCAGACCCCTGATCTTACCACACAACTAGCAGTAGCTGTGGAGCGTGCCTACGATGAACCTAGACGCCTCGTCACAGCCGGAGGACTACATAAGCCTAAAGCAAGAAAAGGGAAAACCAACTGCCCCAGAGCAGACCCCAAAGGAAGAGATAGCCCTCACACATGTATTGACGGTGAAACAAGATGAAGGCACAAACACAGGCAGAAAAATAGGCTGAGCAAATGATGGGGCCCAAACTAACTAGACAGGAAAGGAAAGGGAAGGCACTGTCTGCAACCCGCAAAAAACCCTGCAAAAATAATGTCCAACGCTTCTGATAGCAAAATTAACCCTGAAGTCACAAGACTTCTCCCACTATATCAGCACTCTGGAATATTCTGAGACAGAGCAAAAAGAGACCGAACTAGTAAGGGACAAAAAGCCAATTGGCAAAATACTGATAAATAAGAGTGGAAATTCAGCTCAGCTCCCAGCCGAGGCTGGCAGACCACACAAAAATCTGAATAGACCAACAAAATCAAGTGAGAACATTAGCAGAAAAACTTAGCTTTAGATGACTGGAACAGAGCTGAAAACCAAGAGCTGACAAGCCAGAAGG
Source organism: Dendrobates tinctorius (assembly GCF_039654945.1). Lineage (NCBI taxonomy): Eukaryota > Metazoa > Chordata > Amphibia > Anura > Dendrobatidae > Dendrobates > Dendrobates tinctorius. Next base: position 6,412,989 of record NW_027361817.1, read on the forward strand.
AATCACCAGCAACTGAATAGGGCGTCGGCTGTCTTAAATCCAATCTGAGAATCCTGAGATCCAATCGTCATCCTCATTCTCAGGTGGCAGATCTCCACCGATCAAATCAGCCGCACCACCTCCCGACACCACCAGAGGGAGTCCAGAAGGGGAACCAGAGAATGAACTCACAACAGACCCAGGTACTACGTTCACCAGACATCAGCACAATTTCTATCCGCTCCTCACGTGTTAACCTCTGCGACATGTCAATGGCTGTTTGTAAACAAAGAGAAACTTGTAAATAACTCATGAAATAATAAAGTTACGTTAAAACCAAGCACATCATTGTTTTTGTTGTGAAATTCTCAATAAGTTTGATGTGTCACATGACCCTCTTTCCATTGAAAAAAATAAAGTTGGATCCAAAATGGCCAACTTCCAAATGGCCGCCATGGTTACCACTAGAGTTGAGCGACTTTTGGTTTTTTAGGGTCGCGTTTCGTTTCGTGAAACCCGACTTTTCCAAAAGTCGGGTCGAGCAAGATCGTCCGATTATAGGGAAAAGTCGGGGTCGTCCCAAAACACGAAACCCAATGTAAGTCAATGGGGAATAAAAGTCGGCAGTGGGAGGAGGACAGGAAACACACCTACAGTGCCCATTTGAATGCCAAAAGCATCAATTCTTCTTACTTAAGCTTGTCAACCTTAATTAACTTCATAATACAAGTTACGCACTGAAAAATGGGGGTTATTTGGCAAAAGTTGTGGGGGAGGGCTGGCCGCAGGTTTTCATGTGCCCTGGGCGAAAGAGCGCCCCTTTAACACATACCACAACTCATCATGCTCCGATACGGCAGAGAAATAGCGGTATAGTACAATGAAAAATACCTCACTTTTTACATCTCATGACGAGGCCCATCTATTTCTCCATACAGAATCATTGGTCCCATATAATGTTTGAAACAGTATATGATGAGCTCCACATAATGCTACAGTATATGTTGGTCCCCATGGATGAAGCTCCACTGTCTTATGGGCCCAAATAATGCTCCAAACATAATGGGCCCCATTTCTAATGCTCTAGTGTATAATGGGCCCTGTAAATGCTGCTCCAGTGTCTGATGTCCACCTTTGGAATGTTCCAGTGTATGGTGGGCCCCCATCTATCATTCTCCAGAGTATAGTGCTCCCCAAAAATTGCTGTCCCAACATTGAAAACAATCAAATAAGTCTCCTCGCTAGGGAATCCCTGTACTTGTCTGGACTCCTCGTCGTCCCCATCTTCCATCTCACTGCACAGTATTTCAACTTTGCAAGTGCTGTGATCCTGGGCAAGCAGGGGGGGCCCACTCGTTGGCGACGGCACTGGCACAGGGCCCCTGATAGTACGGTGGTGTGTCTGATGGCGGGTGGGCCAAACCTGCACTTTCATCTGCAGCTTCCTCTTTGTCACCGTGTAAGATGGAACTGTATATGGGAAGGGTAACCTGAGTTTCATCAGGGTCAGATTCAGGTCGTGTAGCGTGCGAGGGGAATGTAGTGGTCTGGGTCAATGTACCAGCAGATTCATCGAGCAGTGGCTGGGCATCAGTGCACTTGTGTCGCTCCCAGGAGTACGGTCGCCACAGTGGCATTACCTTCTTCCTAGGGAGTGTGATGTCATGCTTGGGAGCAACGAACGATCTCTCTAGCAGGTTAACTGATTGAGCGGCGTTATTCCCACGAGTCATGACCCTCCAAACAGCGTTCATGAAGGCAAAGTGTTTATTTTACGTGGGCAGTATGGTTGCAAAGCTGAACCTTAAAGGAATGTCCAGAAGGGCACCACCAGGAGTGGAGCCTACGGTTAAATTCGACTCCACCTGGGAAACCTCAACCATGCCAGCTACAGAACAGATGCACACATTGCAAGCTTAATTCTGTTAACAAACGAGACTCCGAAATGCCCCGCGGTCCGAGTCCAGCTTACTAGAGGGACACGTGAGGCTCTGGCACATGAGATTGGCCAATAACTGGTGTGTCATGCCCTTACATGTCCGTGGCTGCATGTGCGCTACACTGAAAAGGCCAGCGTTTGTCGCTTACAGGTGCAGATAACCCGCTGAACAACGTTAGTGATGGGGATCACTGATTACAATTATTACCCGTGAACAATGATTTCCCAGTAAGTGCAGGTCAACCGCAGTTCCGGAATTAGGCCTAACCGTCATTCCTGAAAAAATGAAAAACTTACGTGTGCAAACCACAGGTGCTGCAGCTTTGCTTAACAGCTCGCCAGCCGTTCTCACGCCCAGTATGGATTACACGTGATTGCACAAAGGTGAGAAAGGGTACCGTATCCCCAGATAACATGTATGGATAGCGTACACATTCAAAATATATGTCTCAGGAGGCAGGCTCAGACGGTGTTAGGCCCAGTATGGATTGCACGTGATTGCACAAAGGTTAGAAAGGGTACCGTTTCCCCGGATAACATGTATGGATAGCGTACACATTCAAAATATATGTCTCAGGAGGCAGGCTCAGACGGTGTTAGGCCCAGTATGGATTGCACGTGATTGCACAAAGGTTAGAAAGGGTACCGTTTCCCCAGATAACATGTATGGATAGCGTACACATTCAAAATATATGTCTCAGGAGGCAGGCTCAGACAGTGTTAGGCCCAGTATGGATTGCACGTGATTGCACAAAGGTTAGAAAGGGTACCGTTTCCCCGGATAACATGTATGGATAGCGTACACATTCAAAATATATGTCTATACATCAGGAGGCAGGCTCAGACGGTGTTGGGCCCAGTATGGATTGCACGTGATTGCACAAAGGTTAGAAAGGGTACCGTATCCCCAGATAACATGTATGGATAGCGTACACATTCAAAATATATGTCTCAGGAGGCAGGCTCAGACGGTGTTAGGCCCAGTATGGATTGCACGTGATTGCACAAAGGTTAGAAAGGGTACCGTATCCCCGGATAACATGTATGGATAGCGTACACATTCAAAATATATGTCTATACATCAGGCGGAAGGCTCAGACGGTGTTAGGCCCAGTATGGATTGCACGTGATTGCACAAAGGTTAGAAAGGGTACCGTATCCCCAGATAACATGTATGGATAGCGTACACATTCAAAATATATGTCTCAGGAGGCAGGCTCAGACGGTGTTAGGCCCAGTACGGATTGAACGTGATTGCACAAAGGTTAGAAAGGGTACCGTTTCCCCGGATAACATGTATGGATAGCGTACACATTCAAAATATATGTCTATACATCAGGAGGCAGGCTCAGACGGTGTCAGGCACAGTATGGATTTGACGGCCCAGATTACACAGCGGAGGAGCAGGGAGAGGTAAAGATTGCAAATGCTGGGGCCCTGGCCAAGCAAGGGGGGCCCACTCGTGGGCGTCGGTACTGGCACTGGGCCCCTCATAGTACAGCGGTGTGTCTGACGGCGGGTGTGCACCACCACCGTCAGAGACACTTCATTGCACTATGAGGGACCCTGTGCCAGTGCCCGCGCCCAAGAGTCGGCCTACCCACCTGTCCAGGGCAACGGCACTCGCACGGTGTCGTGCGCTAGGTGGTGACCCCGGCCATGGGGGGGGAGGCAGCACAGTTAGGGAGTTTTAGAAAGTGGCATATGTTGATGATGGACATTCAGCTGATGCAAAAGGCGAAATAGGTGAAGTCCCAGGAAGAGGTGGACCAAAGCAAGCCATTTTTCTGTCACCCTATGTGTCATCAGTAGAGTTGAGCGATACCGTCCGATACTTCAAAGTATCGTATCGGATGGTATCGGCCGATCTTTAAAAAAAGTATCGGTATCGCCGATTCCGATACCGGAAGTCCCATTCAAGTCTATGGGACTTCCGGTATCGGAATAAGAAAAACCCTTTCCTGCCCTTGTACAGCCTCTCTGGGGTCTGTACGGGCCTTTCGGGGGGCTGTGCCGGCCTGCCAGGGGGTCTGTGCAGGCTCCGGTGGTCTGTGCCGGCCTGCCGGTGGTCTGTGCAGGCTCCGGGGGGCTGTGCCGGCCTGCCAGGGGGCTGTGCCGGCCTGCCGGGGGGCTGTGCAGGCTCCGGGGGGCTGTGCCGGCCTGCCGGGGGGCTGTGCCGGCCTGCCGGTGGTCTGTGCAGGCTCCGGGGGTCTGTGCAGGCATCGTCCGATGGGACTACAAGTCCCATCGGGCGATGCCTGCTACCATGACAGTGATTGACACATTAGCCAATGATGGGACAGTAGTAGTCCCATCATCCGGCTAATGTGTTAAATGTAAAAAAAAAAAAAAAATTACATGCTACATACATACAACATGCATACTACATACATGCTACATTCATACTACATACTACATACATGCTACATTCATACTACATAAATACTACATGCAACATACATACTACATATATACTACATGCATGCTACATACATACTGCATGCTACATACATACCACATATATACTACATACATACTACATGCATGCTACATGCATGCTACATGCTACATACATAACACATATATACTACATGCATGCTACATGCAAGCTACATGCTACATACATAACACATATATACTACATGCATGCTACATACATACTACATGCTACATACTACATATATACTACATGCATGCTACATACTACATGCTACATACATACTACATACATACTGCATGCTACATGCATGCTACATACATACCACATATATACTACATGCATGCTACATACATACTACATGCATGCTACATACATACTACATGCTACATACATACTACATATATACTACATGCATGCTACATACATACTACATGCTACATACATACTACATATATACTACATGCATGCTACATACATACTACATGCTACATACATACTACATATATACTACATGCATGCTACATACATACTACATGCATGCTACATACATACTACATGCTACATACATACCACATATATACTACATACATACAATACATTCATACAATACATACATAGACATACAGTACATATAACATAGAGTAACATACTTACCAATACTTGTCACATTGTTCCCCGAAGCCATTGTCTTTTCCGGGATAAATATTAACATAACAAACCACAAAAATACTCACCCACGATCCGAAGCAGTCCACGAGTGTGTCCCACGACGATCTTGGGTAGAGAACTGCAGCATCAGATGATGCTGCCGTTCTCTACGGGCTGCAGGAATCCAATGACGGAAGGTAGGTATCCTTCCGCACTGTATTCCTCCGCCACTTAAAAAAAAAAAAAGTCCCTAGTCTCACTTTATGCCATTGCTGTGTGGGAAATTCCCACACAGCAATGGCATAAAGTGAGACTAGGGACTTTTTTTTTTTAAGTGGCGGAGGAATACAGTGCGGAAGGATACCTACCTTCCGTCATTGGATTCCTGCAGCCCGTAGAGAACGGCAGCATCATCTGATGCTGCAGTTCTCTACCCAAGATCGTCGTGGGACACACTCGTGGACTGCTTCGGATCGTGGGTGAGTATTTTTGTGGTTTGTTATGTTAATATTTATCCCGGAAAAGACAATGGCTTCGGGGAACAATGTGACAAGTATTGGTAAGTATGTTACTCTATGTTATATGTACTGTATGTCTATGTATGTATTGTATGTATGTAGTATATATGTGGTATGTAGCATGCATGTAGCATGCATGTAGCATGCATGTAGTATGTATGTAGCATGCATGTAGTATGTATGTAGTATGTATGTAGCATGCAGTATGTATGTAGCATGTATGTAGCATGTATGTAGCATGTATGTAGTATGTATGTAGCATGCCTGTAGTATGTATGTAGCATGCATGTAGTATGTATGTAGCATGCATGTAGTATGTATGTAGTATGTATGTAGTATGTATGTAGCATGCAGTATGTATGTAGTATGTATGTAGTATGTATGTAGCATGCATGTAGTATGTATGTAGCATGCATGTAGTATGTATGTAGTATGTATGTAGTATGTATGTAGTATATATGTAGTATGTATGTAGCATGCATGTAGTATGCATGTATGTAGCATGTATGTAGTATATATGTAGTATGTATGTAGCATGCATGTAGCATGTATGTAGCATGCATGTAGTATGTATGTAGTATTTTTTTTTTTTTAACATTTAACACATTAGCCGGATGATGGGACTACTACTGTCCCATCATTGGCTAATGTGTCAATCACTGTCATGGTAGCAGGCATCGCCCGATGGGACTTGTAGTCCCATCGGACGATGCTTGCACAGACCCCCGGACATCAGCACAGCCCCCCGGCAGGCCGGCACAGCCCCCCGGCAGGCCGGTACAGACCCCCACAGGGTGCACCGACAACCGGCAGGCCGGCACAGCCCCCCGGCAGACCGGTACAGACCCCGGGCAGTCCACACAGCCCCCCGGCAGGCCGGCACAGCCCCCCGGCAGGCCGGCAGAGACCCCCGGAAGGCCCGAAATGACGGCGCATCATGATGCGCACACACCGCGCATCATGATGACGTCAGGCCGTCAATCAACTGAACTTCCGATTCCGATGCCGAATTCCGATATTGAAAAAATATCAGAAGTCGGTATCGGAATTCCGATACAGCAAGTATCGGCCGATACCCGATACTTGCGGTATCGGAATGCTCAACACTAGTCATCAGGGGAAGGTGGGACAAAATCCTTGGAAACCCATGCATGGTTCATTTTAATGAAGGTTAGATCATCCACATTTTGGGTTGACAGACGGGTCCTTTTTTCTGTCAGGATTGATCCAGCTGCACTGAAGACTCTTTCCGATAGCACACTTGCAGCTGGGCAAGCGAGCTCCTGTAAGGCATATTGGGCCAATTCAGGCCAGGTGTCCAGTTTAGTGGCCCAATAGTCAAAGGGGAATGACCTGTGTGGGAGAACATCGATATGGGAGGAAAAGTAGTTTGTAACCATAGTTGACAACTGCTGTCTCCTGTCACTTTCCATCGATGCAGTATTACCAGTTGTGTGAGCGGTATTTGAAAATCAGTCCACAACATTGTCATGAAACCCCTGTCTCCAACGCCACTTCTGCTGTGTGCACCACGAACACCTCTGCCAAGCTGCCCCCGGCCCGTACGGCTCGTGTGAGAACCATCACCGCTGCTGTGTGCTGGGAATGCCTCAAGCAACCGATTTACCAGAGTTGCTTGTTTATTAGCCAATATTAGGTCAAGGTTCTCCTGTGGCATGATGTTTTGTAATTTGCCTTTATAGCGTGGATCCAGGATGCTGGCCAACCAGTAGTCGTCATCGTTCATCATTTTGGCAATGCGGGGGTCCCTTTTTAGGATCTGCAAGGCATAATCTGACATGTGGGCCAATGTTCCAGGTGTCAATGATGCACTGTGAGTGCTGGGTGGAGGAGCACTTTCTGGCAAATCCACATCCCTCCAGTCACGCACAAACCCTGTACCAGACCTTGCCACGCCAACATTTTCACTTGCCCCATGAGATGCATCCTCCTCCCCTAAGTAATCATCCCCATCATCATCCTCCTCCTCCTCTTCTTCCTCCACCTCGTCCAGGAGAGGTCCCTGAGCAGACAAAGGCTGAATGTCATCAAGGATTCCCTCCTCCTCTTCCTCCTCATCAACATTGGCTGCAGACGCCTGCTCCTTAAGGTGCGTCAAAGTTTGCATGAGCAGACGCATAAGTGGGATGCTCATGCTTAGGATGGCGTCGTCTGCGCTTACCAGCCGTGTGCATTCCTCAAAACACTGAAGGACTTTACAGAGGTCTTTCAGCTTCGACCACTGCACACCTGTCAACTCCATGTCTGCTCTCAAAGTGCCTGGCCGTGTATCCTCCCACAAATGCATTATGGCCTGCCTCTGCTCGCACAGCCGCTCCACCATGTGCAGGGTGGAGTTCCACCTTGTTGCAATGTCGATAATGAGGCGGTGGTTGGGAAGGTGGAGCAATCGCTGCAGCTTCTGCATACGAACGGAGTGTACAGGCGACCGGCGGATGTGCGCGCACAGTCTTCGCACCTTCTGGAGCAGGGCTGTTATCTCCGGATAATTTTTGAGGAAGCACTGCACCACCAGGTTCAAGGTGTGAGCCAAGCAAGGTATGTGGCTGAGTTTTGAAAGGGCTATGGCTGCCACAAAATTACGGCCGTTATCACTAACTACCTTGCCTGCCTCAAGATGTACACTGCCCAGCCATGACTCAGTTTGTCACTTCAAGTACTCGGCCAGCACCTCGGCGGTGTGTCTGTTGCCCAAACACATCATCTGCAACACAGCCTGCTGACGCTTTCCACTAGCTGCTCGATAAGGGGACACATCGTGTGCAACAGTGGCAGCTGCAGATGGAGTGCTCGTACGACTGCGCTCTGTGGACAAGCTTTCGCTTCTGGAGGAGGAGGAGGAGGAGGAGGGTCGAACGCCTACAGCCAACTGTTTCCTATACCGTGGGCTAGGCAGCACTGTCCCACCACCGCTGACCCCTGTGGACCCTGCATCCACCACATTAACCCAGTGCGCAGTGATGGACACGTAACGGCCCTGGCCATGCCGACTGGACCATGCATCAGTTGTGAGGTGCACATTTCGGCTCACTGACTGCTTGAGTGCATGGACAATGCGGTCTTTCACATGATGGTGGAGGGCTGGGATGGCTTTGCGAGAGAAGAAGTGGCGACTGGGTAGGTCATAGCGTGATACTGCATAGGCCATGAGTTCGCGGAAAGCTGTGCTTTCCACCAACCGAAAGGGCATCATCTCAAACGAGATTAGTTTGGCAATGTGGGCGTTCAAACCCAGTGTACGCGGATGAGAGACTGAGTACTTTCTTGACCTACTCATAGTGTCTGGGAGGGTGAGCTGGACTTGAGAGCTGCATATGGTGGAAGTAGCGGTGGACAGGGCGGACTGAGAGAGGGTTGATGATGGTGATGGAGTTGGTGTTCTTTCTGATGGCCTGGAATCAGTCTTTCGTTGATATAACAGTGGGATTCCCTGACTGCTGTGGCCTTGCAACGACACCTCAACATTTGCTGCTGTGCTAACCGGTGGGCTTACAGTGGGGGAAACAATGTAGCGTTGCTGACTACCTTCGTTGTGATCAGTTGCACATGTGGCACTTGAGGTTTGGTGTTGTGTCCACGCTTGCAAGTGCATGCTGGTTAAATGCAAAGCATGCAACTGGTATTCAAATTTTTCAGATTTTTTCCTCGGCTAAAGGTCTTTGCGCACTTCTTACAGATAACCTTGGCCTGATCATGAGGATTTTGTTCAAAAAAGTGCCACACTACACTCTTCCTACTTTGGCAGACATTTTGCGGCCTAGCACGCTGTGATCTTTTGACCCTCTGGACAAGCTGTCCAGCAACTCTTTTGATGTTTGGAACCTGTCTTTGGAGTGCTCCGGGCCTGCCAGATAACAGCTGTTGCGATGTCGATGTCTGCTGTGGATGCTCCTCATCTGAGCTATTGGAAGCAGCACCCTCTTCCCCCAATGGATGCCAATCTGGGTCAACAACTGGGTCATCCATCACCTCCTCTTCTATGTCATGTGCACCTTCCTCTGTGTCACCGTGTAAGGTGGTGTAGTGTGCGGGAAGGGGCACCTGAGTCTCATCAGGGTCAGAATCTGGCTCTGTACACTGCGAGGACAATGTAGTGCTCTGAGTGAATGTACCAGCAGAATCATCCATCAGCGGCTGTGCATCAGTGCACTCCATGTCAGATTCATCTTGGCCTGGGTAATTCACCGTTTCACTTGATAATCCAGGCATGGTATGTGAAAACAGCTCCATGGAGTAATCAGTAGTATGGCCTGCGTCATCCTTCAATCTTGGTTGGGGTGAAGGACACAAGGAAAGGTGTGGTTCATGAACATGAGCCTCCAATGACGACTCAGTGCTTTTACTTTTTACAACTCAAGAAGAGGAGGCGATAGAGCTGGAGGCTGAGTCAGCAATGTAAGACAAAACTTTTTCCTGATGCTCTGGCGTTAAAAGCGGTTTGCCAACTCCTAGAAAACTAAGCGTTCGAGGCCTTATGTAGCCAGACGATGACGCAGGCTCAACACCTCCTGCATTCGGTCCTATTTTGCTCTTGCCACTACCATCAGATCCACCACCAACACCATCATTACCAGCTGCCAACCCCCGCCCAATTCCACGGCCTCTTCCACCAGCCTTCCTCATTTTTGGTAGAAATGTAGACAAAATCCAACAAACTATATAGTAATGTAAAACAAGGTACAAGGAGTCTATAGGACAGGGGAGATTTAGAATTTCTGCAGACACTTGTGGACACTGGACACTTTTGGATTGTGTGAGGCCCACTGATATCTGAGCGCTATGTCACAGGCTCGATGGCACAGCTGTGACCAAAGTGACTAGAGGATAAGGGAGATTTTGAATCTCTGCACACACTTTTGGACACTGGACACTTTTGGATTGTGTGAGGCCCACTGATATCTGAGCGCTATGTCACAGGCTCGATGGCACAGCTGTGACCAAAGTGACTAGAGGATAAGGGAGATTTTGAATCTCTGCACACACTTTTAGACACTGGACACTTTTGGATTGTGTGAGGCCCAATGAATATCTGAGCACTATGTGACAGGCTCGATGGCACAGCTGTGACCAAAGTGACTAGAGGATAAGGGAGATTTTGAATCTCTGCACACACTTTTGGACACTGGACACTTTTGGATTGTGTGAGGCCCACTGATATCTGAGCGCTATGTGACAGGCTCGATGGCACAGCTGTGACCAAAGTGACTAGAGGATAAGGGAGATTTTGAATCTCTGCACACACTTTTGCACACTGGACACTTTTGGATTGTGTGAGGCCCACTGATATCTGAGCGCTATGTCACAGGCTCGATGGCACAGCTGTGACCAAAGTGACTAGAGGATAAGGGAGATTTTGATTCTCTGCACACACTTTTGGACACTGGACACTTTTGGATTGTGTGAGGCCCACTGATATCTGAGCGCTATGTGACAGGCTCGATGGCACAGCTGTGACCAAAGTGACTAGAGGATAAGGGAGATTTTGAATCTCTGCACACACTTTTGGACACTGGACACTTTTGGATTGTGTGAGGTCCACTGATATCTGAGCGCTATGTCACAGGCTCGATGGCACAGCTGTGACCAAAGTGACTAGAGGATAAGGGAGATTTTGAATCTCTGCACACACTTTTAGACACTGGACACTTTTGGATTGTGTGAGGCCCAATGAATATCTGAGCGCTATGTGACAGGCTCGATATCACAGCTGTGACCAAAGTGACTAGAGGATAAGGGAGATTTTGAATCTCTGCACACACTTTTGGACACTGGACACTTTTGGATTGTGTGAGGCCCAATGTATATCTGAGCGCTATGTGACAGGCTCGATGGCACAGCTGCTGTGACCAAAGTGATTAGAGGATAAGGGAGATTTTGAATCTCTGCACACACTTTTGGACACTGGACACTTTTGGATTGTGTGAGGCCCACTGATATCTGAGCGCTATGTCACAGGCTCGATGGCACAGCTGTGACCAAAGTGACTAGAGGATAAGGGAGATTTTGAATCTCTGCACACACTTTTGGACACTGGACACTTTTGGATTGTGTGAGGCCCAATGAATATCTGAGCGCTATGTGACAGGCTCGATGGCACAGCTGTGACCAAAGTGACTAGAGGATAAGGGAGATTTTGAATCTCTGCACACACTTTTGGACACTGGACACTTTTGGATTGTGTGAGGCCCAATGAATATCTGAGCGCTATGTGACAGGCTCGATGGCACAGCTGTGACCAAAGTGACTAGAGGATAAGGGAGATTGGATTGCTTTTAAAAAAGCAGTTTGCGGAGCAGTGGGTAAACAGCAATGCCAGCCTGTCAGGAAGCCTTAAAAGGCAGCCCAACAACCAACACCACTGATACACCACAATATAGCCTCCCCTTGCACTGCACACACAGTGACTGGTGTGTTGTGCAGGCCAAATTGCTAGCAGCAGAAGCAGTTTTTTTTTCTTCTCAGCAGGACAAAAAAAAAAAAATTGGGATTGCTTTTAAAAAAGCAGTTTGCGGAGCAGTGGGTAAACAGCAATGCTGGAATGTCAGGAAGGCTTAGAAGGCAGCCCAACAACCAACACCACTGATACACCACTATATAGCCTCCCCTTGCACTGCACACACAGTGACTGGTGTGTTGTGCAGGCCAAATTGCTAGCAGCAGAAGCAGTTTTTTTGTCTTCTTCCCTGCCTAACGCTCTCCCTACAGAATCAGCAGCAACCTCTCCCTATACTGAGATCGGCAGAAGTAAGATGGCGGTCGGCGTGCACGCCCTTTTATACCCCCTGTGACGCCCACCAAAGCAAGCCAATCACTTGCATGCCCTTCTGAAAGATGGTGGTGACCCCTGCCTATGTCATCACGTTGCCCACAGTGTCCGTGGATCCTGATTGGCTGAAAAAGAGCGCAAAACAAACTTTTGAAACGCGACTTTGGCGCGTAAGTCGCCGACCTCGTGGCCGACCTCATCCTAGGGTCGGGTTTCGTTTCATGAAGCCCGACTTTGACAAAAGTCGGCGACTTTTGAAATTTTTCGACCCGTTTCGCTCAACTCTAGTCACCACCCATCTTCAAAAGTTCCCCCCCCATATAGTAATGTGCCACAAACAGGAAGTTGATATAAAAATGGCCCACCCTGAAAATTCTGTAACTAAAGCAGTGCAATAAGACGACATTTGGAATATTTTTAAAGGGTTTCTAAAGCCACTCCAGAAGTGAAAAAGTGCCTAGAAAATAATATCTTGATCAAAATGTGAAAAACTACATCTAAACTTAAAACCTCCTAACTGCCTAAAAACTAAAAGAGGTTTTTCCAAAATAATGTAAGCATAGACTAGACACTTTGTAAATGTTACTAATTTTTATTTGTTACTATTTGTGTGGTATTTTACTTTTGACATTGAAAAGTTATTCCCACATGAATATAACATGTCAGACTGAAAATATTAAGCTACATATTTTAGATCAAAACTTTATGCGGAGCTGAGGGGGCCAGAAGCTGGCTGTCAGATCCAGCTATACTCCCTGCAGAGAAGGTCGACATGATTTATTATTATGTCTAAATTCTTGATTGCTGTATACAAAGCACTGAACATGTAATGTATAGATTACAAAACACTTACCGTGTTCTTCATATGATCCCAGAGATCATGTGAGCTCTTGGCGCAGGGAGAGAAAAGGTTTTATATACTCAGACATTTCTGCTGTGCAATGAATAAACTGATTTTCTCTTGTAACTATGGCTAATAAACCAGCCATAGTTAAAGGGGAAATAAGCAGTAAAAAAAGTATTAATGTGTGAACTTATGAGACCTGATGTGGGGGCACAGTGTGTAAAATAATTGAAAAAAAATAAAGCATGCTAAAAAAGCATAAATAAATATAACAAAAATAAAACACACAAACAAAAGACACTGGTTTGAACTACTCTCATTTTTTGTTTTTCATAACTTTTAGAAACAGAAATGTACACACTCTGCATTCAGTATATGGAAAATAAATGAAAAACATGAAGTACTTGATAAAAAAAAAGAGTAATAGCCTTACCTTAAAAATCGCATTTCAACACATAAACGTAATGCATTTTAGATTTGAATTGATTTAATATAATCTTAGAAATTGCTCTCTAAAGTAGGTTCAAGTTAAATATACCCTGGGAAAGTACTAAGTTATAAAGGCAAAATGCCTAAAAGTGAAAACAAGCTATAATTACACAAAGTGGAATACTTTGTGATAATGGTTTGTAGCATCTCGAGAAATGTTCAGTAAGGCAAATTTGTAAAGCATTTCAGAATAGCAATATAAAATGTAACCTCTTTATTAGTCTATCTGGTTGGTTCCACACATAGCATTTTGAAGTGTTTTTGAGGCTTTTTTGATATATGTTAGGCTAAAGTCTATAATAAAACATGAAAACACATACAAGAGTAAAAGGATATTTACAAAGAAAAAATGCACACAAAAAGTTTACATAAATGTCATGCAGCAGATTTGTGTTCAAGATTTTTTGTGACTCAATAGACAGTATTGAAAGTGTCTAAAAACACAGATATGGTTAGGAAGAGTCCAAAAACACTTCAGATTTTTTTTAGTGCACATGTCATGATCCAAGGTGGCTCTGACAAGTAAATGGACAAAGTGAACTTTTTTCCTTTGGCTTGCTGCCAAAGTGTGTTGATTGCCCTCAGTGGCAATTAGAATTGTTACACATGGTGTCGTTTGTTCTTAGTTGCCCTGGTGGTGGTGAGCGGTAGTGCACTTTAGTTTCTTTGGTTTAATGTGCACGTAATTATAAAACAGGTGTGATCCTCTATAAAAGAGTGTCAGGTGTGTTTGATCACTGTTGGTGATAGTTAGTCATTTACAAGGAAGCCTGGGTGAAAGATGGAGCTGAGCAAGAGTCCTGGGCAGCCCAGCCAGAGGGGAAGAGTGGCAGCTTTGGAGTCTGCAAGGAGTGCTGGCATGGATTGGTGGAGTTCAACGATGGGGTCTGCAGGAAGGGCTGGCATGGTGTGGTGGAGTCGCAGTTTATGGTGTCAGCAGGAAGTGCTTGCATGGTGTGGTGGAGTGGCGACTATGGTGAGAGTTGCACTCAGCATGCTGGACTTGGTTGCTGAAAGCTGGACTCAAGCATGCTTGACTTCTTGGCAGAAAAGTTGGACTCGAACAAGCTGGACTTTTTGGCAGAAGCTGGACTCATCTTTGGAACTCTGTTTACTGGGCAGCTGCAACTGGTGGACTCTGCTCCAAGGCTGCACTAGGGTGATGGATCCGGTTATGTTGATGGATCCGGTTGGAGGAGAAGATGCACGCAGGTGGTGGGCTCTGTTGCTAGGAGCGTACGCAACAGAGCAAAACTAAGTGGTGTCCCCCTGTTTTGTCATTTTCCCTTATTTGTGTTTAGTGCAGTGGTGGGATTAGTTTCCGCACTGACTAATTCCCTAGTGAGGGTTTAGGTGCAGGGCGAGTCAGAGTTTTAAGGTACGCGTGCGTCACCCGGTGCGGAACCGGCATAGGGAACGTTAGGAGTGCAGGGACACTGGCTCAGGGGAGTACAGGAGGTCTCCACGTCCCTATTCCCTATCGCAGGGCCCACCTTTGTTATTGTTACCCAGGTTTCCCCTTTATTATTTAAATTTGCCTTACTGGAGGCGGGGTTTCCTGACTACTGTATATATAACGTGTATTACCTAAATTCGCCAGTTGGAGGCGGTGTATCCAGCTTCACGTTTTATTATTAAATTCGCCCTACTGGAGGCGATGTATCCAGGGTCACGCGTGTCATGGGTTCGCCTTGCGGTACTCGCTGCGTCCAGACACACGTGACCGTGACAGCATAATATTCTTATTGTGTGACATATTAGTGTAAAATAAATTAACAAAGAGCTGGCATAAGAAAAGGAAAGTGTCTAACTTGTGAAGCAATACCCAACAAATTTATCGCAGAATGTGCATCACTGTGATTGCTATGCTCATCATCTTCTTCGGGTTATGCCTGCCTTCTCTGGTTTAAAGTTGTAATAATAAATTTCCCCTATAATGTTTTCTTTCTTTTTGTTAATTTTTTATAGCACAGTTTTGAGATCTTTGAAGTTTTTATTCAACATGCTTTGGATATATATTTTTCTAGTGTTTTCTCCATACCCGTTTCCTTCAAAAATACTTTAAAAAACACATGTTCAATTATAAAACATTTCCAAGAACATACATGAAATGCCATAAACCTTTTACTTATGACAACTAAAGCATAAAAATCTGTGGTGCTTATTTATCAATACTGTATAATTGTTAGATATTGCAAACTTAGACTAGTCTTAAAATGCTCGACATTTAACTAAGTGGTTCATTCTGTATGTTGTTTTGATTTTGTTTACTAATCTTGGCTTAT
Source organism: Dendrobates tinctorius (assembly GCF_039654945.1). NCBI lineage: Eukaryota > Metazoa > Chordata > Amphibia > Anura > Dendrobatidae > Dendrobates > Dendrobates tinctorius. Next base: position 6,428,918 of record NW_027361817.1, read on the forward strand.
TATATACTAGAAATTTACACTACAAATTTGGAGCAATTTTTGGTATAAGATATCAGACTTTAAGCAATAAGCAACTGGATCTCTGAATCACTTAGTTCATCAGTCACTTCAGTATCTGGTACACTGGAAGGGATACGGTCCTGAAGAGAGGATGTTGGTAACAGTATCTGATGTCCATGCAGCCAGGTTGATCCAGACTTTTCACGTGTCTCACCCTGATAAACCCGGTTCTGAGGTTGCAGAGGTCCCTCGTAGAAGGGGGGTACTGTCACGGGTTTACCACTACAGAGAGGAGTCAGAAGACCGCAGTGTCTAAGTTTTCCTGAACTGATTAGAAGCACTTCACCTTCATATTAAATAGTGCAGGTATCTTTGGGCAATGCAGGCGTTAGTCTGCTCAATTGGGAGCTCCTGGAAGCCTTCCTGCATTAAGGCTCTCAGCTGTTCACTGTTAGCCACTCCCATCTCCTATATAATCTGGGCCATGGCTAGCACTCATTGTCAGAGCAGCTTATACTGCATGGTTGGAGGTTGTTGGTTAGTGGTTGTTGTTTGAGAAGACATTTGTGGGATTTATCTGTGAGCGTTGCTAGGTTTTGGGTGTGTGCTAATTTCCCTCCTTCTCCTATTTTAATTTTACCCGATTCTCCTTTCTCTGGTGTATACCTCTATTGTTTGTGTGAGTATATTTGTATGATTGATATTTTCCTTTATCCCTGTTTATATTACCTTGTTATTCTGGTTAGAGTATTACAGTACACTACTACTCCCCTCTTCTCTGGGCGGGGAAAGGTACAGAATGAAGGTGGATTCAGGAGCTAAGGCAAGGTAGGTGGCCCCGGCATCTTCACCATCAGAAGTATTCTGGGGAACAGGGCGAGCTAGGGTGCCCCTAGCATTAGGAACAGGGAAGGAGCCCCTTGTCCTGGGACACCTTACAACAGAGACCTGACACTTTTTTGGCTTTTATTCTAGTTGTATTGCAAGGTTTGTTAAAGGGTTGTGTAACGCCTCCGTGAGGCGAGCTACAAGATTGGACCCTCTGGGCTGTGGAACAGATTGCCCAGGGTGAGCCGACCTAGTGAAGACTGACCCCTATACAGGGATCTTCAGGGACAGGCCTAGGTATCTCTAATACCATGGTAGCCGGTACCAAGAGGGACGGCTCAGATAGCGGGAGAGACATGGAATAGAAGGGTAACGGAGGAGACTGACAAACACCGGGGCACTAGGAACGGACATACGAAACAGAGCACAGGAGTATAGCAGAGCATGTGCCAGGAGGCACAACAGAGCACCAGGCAGAGTACAGGGACAAAGCTTGTGCCTGGAGGGACAACAGAGTACAAGGCAAAGGACAAGGACTGAGCTAATGCCAGGAGGCACAACAGAGTACAAGATAGAGTACAGGGACTGAGCTTGTGCCAGGAGGCATGACAGAGTACAGACATGGGCCACGGTCACAGAAGCAGGAGCTTAAACAATAACCAGGCACCACAGGAAAGAGGAAGCTGGTTCAAATAACCCCCACCTTACCCGGATTGGCTGCTGGGATTTCAGGGTCAGGATATCCAAGTGTATAAAGGACCTGGGAGAGGGTGTGGCCACCCGGGTCAGTGCATCAGAGAAGCTACAGGACCTTGGAGGAGGCGTGACCGCCCTCCAAGAGTGCCAGAGCGCATGTGCCAAGTCCTGGAGCCTCCAGCAGTGCGGGGACTGGAGCACGGCAGGACCGAAGGACAGGAACGGAGGAGCGGGCAGCAGCCGGAAGGGAGGTAACAGTGGCGCGACCAGGCGCAGGGGGAGAGTGGCCAGTGGTGGTAACAGGTTGATAGTGACTTATAGGATCACTGCTTTCAACAGATGGCACTATAGAGTTCTAGTCCTCTTCCTCCTTGAAGAGATAATTTGCTTATTTAATTTCCCCTAGGAGCATTGCATGACAATTAAGCGTCCTTACACTGGCATGACAGGGCCGGTATGTCACTTTCCACAGGGAGAAATGTTACCCATTAGACCTGCATTGTCCCTGTAATTACACTTCCCCAGGGAAAACACTTGTCAGTTGTAAGGCATGCCTTAAGAAAAGCCATATAGAAGTTGATTTTCAGATTTAGAATAAATATGGTAACTAGTAAAAGAGTGTTATAAACATTGATCAAAATGGGATTTGTTAGTTTTGCAATTATACAGATTTAACCTGGGATGACTGAAGATACACTCATATGCAATAAAGAACATTTCATATTTCTAAAGTGATTTTTTGGCAAGTAATAAGCAGTTGGAAATCTCTGTAGGAAATGTCCTGTATGAAGAGAAAAAGGCATTTAATAATGTGGTGGAAAGAGGCCAATTTTTTCTTCTATGCAAATCATGCATCAGTGAAATAAAATGAGTGCAGATGCTAAAATGAAATACATTCTGGCTAAAATAGAATGGTACTAAAGAAGGAGGTTTGCTGCCAATGTTCTAAATTTAAAATAATAGTCTTGAAGATGCATGTGCAGAGCTGCATTTGTAAATGATTTAAAAGCTTTTTACATACTACAAGAGATAAAAAGGAGACACAATGCTTCCTATCACTGTACAATTAAAACAAGGTAGAGTCAGGGGCAGACATACGACTCCACTGGTGCAGTTGAAGCAGCTGCACTGCAGGGGGGGCCCTTGCCAGGAGGCTAATTATGAGGGCAATTTCTCATGTTTCTCAGAATTTGAGGCTACGGGGGCAGGGAGCGATCACTGCAGCTCTGCTATCTACATGTCCCGGTGACGCGACCCGTAGGCCGGTAACTGAAACTACAAGACGCGTCACGTGATACTGTCCTGTGTGACCCGGCCCGCAGGCCGGTAACTAAAACAACGAGACATGGGGAAAGGGGAAACAGTTACAATGGTGGGCCCTGCGATAGGGAAAGGGGACGTGGAGACCTTCTGCACTCCCCTGAGTCAGTGTCCCTAACGCTCCTAACGTTCCCTATGCCGGTTCCGCACCAGGCACCGATCGGGAACCTATCGCCCTAGCACACCCTACACCTATTCCTTGCTAGGGAGTTGGGTGGCGCAGGCACTGGCCCCACCACTGTACTAATACACACTAAGGAAAAACACAAACAGGGAAACACCACGTAGCTTTACTCTGTTGCACTTGCTCCTGGCAACAGAGTCCACCACCAGAATGCAGCTTTCCTCCTGAATAGCTGCCAACAAGCTCTGTCAGAGCTACAAGGAAATCCCCTCTGACCCCTTCCACCCAGGGCTAAGACAGTGCTGCAAGGAACGCTCTCCAGCTCCTTCCTCCACCAAGGATGGTTGAAATGAACACTATCACCAACACTGATTGCAACACGTGTGACTCTTTTATAGCAGGGCCAGAGCAATCACACCTGCATTATAATCATGTGCACTAACTAAAGAAACCAGAGTACAATGGCGCTCACCACCACCGTAGGCAAACTTAGAACAAAAGACACCACAGTGCAATAATCCTAATGGCCAGCGGGGGCAAAAACCAAACTTAAGCACAGCTTAAGAAAAAAAAAAAGGTTACCTGTGCTTTTTATCAGTCCTGATCCAGCATGGATCAGGACACTACAGGGGAAAATGGCAGTAGAGCTGTAGGAATCCATCCTCTGCTTCCTGCATGGCAGAGAAAGTTGATGGCAACAATGATGCTGCGAGGGAATGAATGGAGAGGGGAGTAGTGATTTTTTTTTTTACCACTACATGGGGGAGAACAATGATATTGGGTGGTGGAAAACAATGATGGGGTGGGGGAGAACAATAATGGAAGTGGGGGAGAACAAAACATTGATGGAGATGGGGGAGAACAATAATGGAGGTGGGGAGAACAATTATAGGGGTGAAGGAGAACAATGATAGAGGTGAGGTGAGGGAGAACAATGATGGAGGGATGTAGGTGAGGAAGAACAATGATCGAGGTGAGGGAGAACAATGATGGAGGTGAGGGAGAACAATGAGGGAGATGGGGAGAACAGACAGTGATGGAAGTGGGGGAGAACAATGATGGAAGTGGGGGAGAACAATAACGGAGGTGGGAAAAACAATGATGTGGGGAGAACAATAACGGAGGTGGGAAAAACAATGATGTAGGTGGGGGAGAACCATGAGGAAGATGGGGAGAACAATGAGGGAGGTGGGGAGAACAATGATGAGATGTGGGAGAGAGGACAATGATTGATATGGGGGAGAACAATGATGGATGTGAGGTGAGGACAACACAGACTCTCCATGCATGTGTTGTGATGTGACACATCCATAACACATGCAGTTGCAGCACCGAAGAACCAATCAGCTGGCACACTCCATGTATCTGGGTTCCCTCTGCTGTTTATTCGGTAAGCGCTATAGCTTGCCGAATAAGCAGGGACCCGATCAAATTCGCTCATCTCTAGTCTCCAACTTCCAAAAAGGAGATGATATGGAACAGGAAAAAGAGATAACTGAGGATATCTCCAACAACAGATAAGACAACTAAAATTATAGCTCTTATATCATCAGTAGTGTTGAGCATTCCGATACCGCAAGTATCGGGTATCGGCCGATACTTGCTGTATCGGAATTCCGATACCGACTTCCGATATTTTTTCAATATCGGAATTCGGCATCGGAATCGGAAGTTCAGTTGATTGACGGCCTGACGTCATCATGATGCGCGGTGTGTGCGCATCATGATGCGCCGTCATTTCGGGCCTTCCGGGGGTCTCTGCCGGCCTGCCGGGGGGCTGTGCCGGCCTGCCGGGGGGCTGTGCCGGCCTGCCGGGGGGCTGTGTGGACTGCCCGGGGTCTGTACCGGCCTGCCGGGGGGCTGTGCCGGCCTGCCGGTGGTCTGTGCACCCTGTGGGGGTCTGTACCGGCCTGCCGGGGGGCTGTGCCGGCCTGCCGGGGGGCTGTGCTGATGTCCGGGGGTCTGTGCAAGCATCGTCCGATGGGACTACAAGTCCCATCGGGCGATGCCTGCTACCATGACAGTGATTGACACATTAGCCAATGATGGGACAGTAGTAGTCCCATCATCCGGCTAATGTGTTAAATGTTAAAAAAAAAAAAAAATACTACATGCATGCTACATACATACTACATGCATGCTACATATATACTACATACATACTACATACATGCTACATACATACTGCATGCTACATACATACATACTACATACATACTACATACATACTACATATATACTACATACATACTACATACATGCTACATACATACTGCATGCTACATACATACTACATACATACATACATACATACTACATACATACTACATATATACTACATACATACTACATACATGCTACATACATACTGCATGCTACATACATACTACATACATACTACATGCATGCTACATACATACTACATATATACTACATACATACTACATACATGCTACATACATACTGCATGCTACATACATACTACATACATACTACATGCATGCTACATACATACTACATATATACTACATACATACTACATACATGCTGCATGCTACATACATACTACATACATACTACATACATGCTACATGCATGCTACATACATACTACATATATACTACATGCATGCTACATACATACTACATACTACATATATACTACATACATACTACATACATGCTACATACATACTGCATGCTACATACATGCTACATACATACTACATACATACTACATGCATGCTACATGCATGCTACATGCATGCTACATACATACTACATGCATGCTACATACATACCACATACATACTACATGCTACATACATACCACATATATACTACATACATACAATACATTCATACAATACATACATAGACATACAGTACATATAACATAGAGTAACATACTTACCAATACTTGTCACATTGTTCCCCGAAGCCATTGTCTATTCCGGGATAAATATTAACATAACAAACCACAAAAATACTCACCCACGATCCGAAGCAGTCCACGAGTGTGTCCCACGACGATCTTGGGTAGAGAACTGCAGCATCAGATGATGCTGCCGTTCTCTACGGGCTGCAGGAATCCAATGACGGAAGGTAGGTATCCTTCCGCACTGTATTCCTCCGCCACTTAAAAAAAAAAAGTCCCTAGTCTCACTTTATGCCATTGCTGTGTGGGAATTTCCCACACAGCAATGGCATAAAGTGAGACTAGGGACTTTTTTTTTTTTAAGTGGCGGAGGAATACTGTGCGGAAGGATACCTACCTTCCGTCATTGGATTCCTGCAGCCCGTAGAGAACGGCAGCATCATCTGATGCTGCCGTTCTCTACCCAAGATCGTCGTGGGACACACTCGTGGACTGCTTCGGATCGTGGGTGAGTATTTTTGTGGTTTGTTATGTTAATATTTATCCCGGAATAGACAATGGCTTCGGGGAACAATGTGACAAGTATTGGTAAGTATGTTACTCTATGTTATATGTACTGTATGTCTATGTATGTATTGTATGAATGTATTGTATGTATGTAGTATATATGTGGTATGTATGTAGCATGTAGTATGTATGTGGTATGTATGTAGCATGCATGTAGTATGTATGTAGCATGCATGTAGTATGTATGTAGTATGTATGTAGTATGTATGTAGTATGTATGTAGTATATATGTAGTATGTAGTATGAATGTAGTATATATGTAGTATGTATGTAGCATGTAGTATGTAGCATGCATGTAGTATATATGTAGTATGTATGTAGTATGTATGTAGCATGCATGTAGTATATATGTAGTATGTAGCATGTAGTATGTATGTAGCATGCATGTAGTATGTAGCATGTAGTATGTATGTAGCATGCATGTAGTATATATGTAGTATGTATGTAGTATGTATGTAGCATGCATGTAGTATATATGTAGTATGTAGCATGTAGTATGTATGTAGCATGCATGTAGTATGTAGCATGTAGTATGTATGTAGCATGCATGTAGTATATATGTGTTATGTATGTAGCATGTAGCATGCATGTAGCATGCATGTAGTATGTATGTAGTATATATGTGGTATGTATGTAGCATGCAGTATGTATGTAGCATGCATGTAGTATATATGTAGTATGTATGTTGCATGTAGTATTTATGTAGTATGAATGTAGCATGTATGTAGTATGTAGTATGAATGTAGCATGTATGTAGTATGCATGTTGTATGTATGTAGCATGTAATTTTTTTTTTTTTTTTTTTTTACATTTAACACATTAGCCGGATGATGGGACTACTACTGTCCCATCATTGGCTAATGTGTCAATCACTGTCATGGTAGCAGGCATCGCCCGATGGGACTTGTAGTCCCATCGGACGATGCCTGCACAGACCCCCGGAGCCTGCACAGACCACCGGCAGGCCGGCACAGCCCCCCGGCAGGCCGGCACAGCCCCCCGGCAGGCCGGCACAGCCCCCCGGAGCCTGCACAGACCCCCGGCAGGCCGGCACAGCCCCCCGGCAGGCCGGCACAGCCCCCCGGAGCCTGCACAGACCACCGGCAGGCCGGCACAGACCACCGGAGCCTGCACAGACCCCCTGGCAGGCCGGCACAGCCCCCCGAAAGGCCCGTACAGACCCCAGAGAGGCTGTACAAGGGCAGGAAAGGGTTTTTCTTATTCCGATACCGGAAGTCCCATAGAGTTGAATGGGACTTCCGGTATCGGAATCGACGATACCGATACTTTTTTTAAAGATCGGCCGATACCATCCGATACGATACTTTGAAGTATCGGACGGTATCGCTCAACTCTAATCATCAGCCCTCGATCATTGATACACTGCCAGCTGAAAAGAGACAGGCATTTCGTGATCTTCTCAACTGATTGGAGGAAAACGTAAAAAGGCCAGGTCCTCCTCTCAAATCCAACAGTCGTTTTTAAGAAGAAATTGGATATGATGCTTGCATCCGTTATGAACTACCATATATTGACGAAAAAGCAATTGAACTTTCCCACCACCCAGTATCTGGTTTTTCCTACTCTGTATCTTCTCTTGAAGGTGCACAAGTCTCTGCAATAATCACCAGACTCTTATAATAAGGACTCATCCCATCTTATACAGCAGTTGATTGAATTGGAGGTCCCACCCAATACCATTCTTGTAACAGTGGATGTCAAATCCCTGTATACCTGTATCAACCATAATCTTGGAATTGGAGAAGTGCAGTATTTCTTCGATCTTCAAACCTCTGTTGATTTCCTGGATCTGAGAGTCATCAAGGACAATAAACATATCAGGACTGATTTGTATTTTAAGGCCACTGCCACTAATAGTATTTTGCACTACTCCAGTTTCCACCCACCTCACCTGTGTAACAGCATTCTAAAGGGACAATTTTTAAGAATCAGACGGAACTGCAACTCCACAGGTGTCTTTCGGATGCAATCTCGTGACCTTACCAAAAGATTTTTGGCTAGAGGTTATCCTCTTAAAACTGGCTCACAGGCTTTCCAGCATGCCAGGGGAAAAGACAGAAAATAAGTTCTACAGCCACGGAATAGACCAACTACACAAACAAATAATTTAACAGCTCCCTATAACACTCAATGGCAGGATATTTATCAGATTCTGCATAAAAATTGGGTGAACCTAAACTGGGGCCATCAATTTCCCCCATACCCAAAGTTGTGGCCAGAAGAGCTAAAAACTTGAAGGATCATCTTTAGTGATAAGCGAGCGTGCTCGTCACTATTCGTAACTCGCACTAGCTTCAGTGTGCTCAGGATGCTCATTACTTGAGTATTTTTAAATTTTCAAGCAAAACCTCGAGTCCCCACCCCACGTGTTTGGTGCCTTTTAAACAGCAAATGAATATGTTGGGATTACCTGCCATTCACTGTAATGCCATAGCCATCTTGGTTGTGGCATTGCTGTGATTGCCTGGCCATATAGCTTTATCGGGCCTGTATAAGATCAGTGACATTATGCTTGTGACATGCAGAGTAAGAGGAGGTTATGGTGAGAGAGGGACTTAATCATAGCTGGGTATTAGCCAGGGATTGAACCACATTTATATTTCTCTTAAGTACAACAGCCTTTCTTAGGGCTAATAATAATCAATAGTAAAAATGCTGTTAGCAGCACTTAGAGAGATATTGTACTGAAGGGAACATGTAGGACAGGATAGGATGAACTGCAAGTTCTTTATGCTGCAGCCTGCAACTCTTACCAAAACCCTTTCTCAGGGCTAATAATATTCTTTTTGTGCTTAATTATGAAAATTGTTCTGAGCAGGTAAATATTATACACCATTTTTACTGTGACAGGTGTGCATCAAAAGCATATAGGTAGATAGGCAGACTTAGTTGGATCTCAATAGCATTGCTATATTGATACTGTAGTCTGATACGTCCATGTGCAAATTTGCCTGACATTGTAATGCTACAATTTTTTTCAGCAGTAACATTTTACATGGCATTTATGATGCTACAGTTGGGCCTCAAAATCCCTCTCAAAAATACCATTTGTTACAGAAATTGCATTGCTTTGTAATACTGCAATTTTTTCTGCAGTGAAATTTTGTATGGCATTTATCGTGCTATAGTTGGGTCTCAAAACTATAAAAATTGTTTGTTAAAAAAATCGCATTGTTATTTTGATCTGCAGTATTATACGCCCATCTGAAGTGGGCATATTTTGCTGGCATTGTCATACTGCAATTTTATTGAGCAGTGAAATGTATACGCCATTTATAGTGCTACAGTTGGTTCTAAAAATGCAAAAAAAGTTTGTTAAACAAATCGCATCACTATATTGATACTGCAGCTTTATACCTCCATCTGAAGTGGGCACATTTTGCTGGCATTGTAATACTGACTTTTTTCTGCAGTTACATCTTTTACCACATTTATCATGCTAGAGTTGGGCCTCAAACTCCCACCCCAAAAAAGTTTCTTAAAAAATTGCATTGGTATATTGATGCTGCAGTCTCATATGTCCTATTGAAGTGGGCAAATTTTACTGGCATTGTAAAACTGCAATTTTTTTCAGCAGTGACAGTATAGTTGAGCCTAAAGCACACACAAAAAAACATTGGTTACAAATAGCATTGCTATATTGATGCTACATATATATTATATGTAATTTAAAATGGACAAAACACGTTGTAAGGCCCGGGAATCTGGACATGATGCTAAAGGTGAGTGCAGAGGCCAAGGACATAAGCAAGGTGAAATTGTGCCTGCTGTGGGAGCACAAATAAATACAAACATCATGTCAGTCTAGCTTCCTGTAACACTTTGTAGGGGGGCGCAGAACACCACTCTTGAAGCTAGACCAGTGAGAAAAGTTTGTTTCATGGATTGTAGATAATGCTTCCAATCACTTTGCCAGCAGAACCTTGTCTACCACACAGTCCAAACTCAGTAATCATAATCCTCACCCTGATCCTTCATCCTCCCACCATGCAGAGTGCCCGGAGACATGTGATCCCACACTTGGACTCACTGAAGAACTGTTCACACTTCCATTTATAGATTCTGACCTCTCGCCCTGCCTGTTTCAAGAGGGACATGAGAAGATTGCAAGTTGTTATGCCCAAATAGTTGAACAGCCACACTTACAAAAAGGTGACGACGAGAAAATGAAGTTACTGTTGCAAGAGCTGGATGATGATGAGACAATTGCCAACAAGTGGTGCTGTTACATCAGAAAATCAGAAAGAGGATCAGAGTGCAGAAGTGAAAGACGAGGTGAACACTCAGTGAACATTGTAGAAACCGGGACTCAGTCAGATCCTGTGATGGAACACATGTTACCGACACTGAGGATTTTGGGCCCTGGTTCATTCAGGGTTGCCGCCACCTTCTACAGCAGTTCCTGCACCGCGTCCTCCTCACCTTCCATCTCACAAATGTCAACATCAGTCGTAAGCTGGAAGCACTGCAGCACTGCCTCAGCCAAGTGGCAACAAGCTCTGCTGAAGCTAATCTGCTTAGGTGGCAAACCACACACTGCCTCAGAGTTGTTGAAAGGTCTGTTAGACCAGGGTGATGTGTGGCTCTGTCCCCTGAACCTACAACCAGGCATGGTTGTGTTTGACAATGGCCTTAACCTGAGTGCAGCTCTGAAGTTTGGCTACCTCACACAAATGTCATGCCTGGCCCACGTGCTCATCTTAGTGGTTTAGTGTTTTTTCAAAACCAACCCAGATCTGCCTGAGCTACTTGTGAAAGTGTACCATCTGTTTACCCCACCCTGGCAGAGATGCAGCAGCATTTGCAACTTCCAGCTCATAGACTGGTGTGCGATGTCATCACACATTGAAACTCAATGTTACATATGTTGGCAAGGCTTTGTGAGCAGCAGAGAGTAATAGTTGAATACCAGTTACACCATTCACGTTGGTATTCCAGTCATCCTCTGCACATAAGACCTGATGAGTGAGTATTGATTTATGACATCTGTGTGGTTCTTTGAGACCTTAACCAAGATGGTGAGAGGTGATGATGTCATAATCAGCATCACCATTCCGCTTCTCTGTCTACTGAAATGCTCGCTTCTCACAATTAAAGAAGAGGCTTTGAAGGCGGAGCAAGTTGAGATGGAGCAAGAAATTATACTGTGTGATGCTATACAGCCCAACTTCATTTCACCTTCTCAACATGGATTGGGTGATAATGAGGAGGAACAGAAGCTATTTGCCTGTGCTACATATGGTATTACCCACACAACCTTCATCCCTTCTGTTCAGTGTGGCTGGACTGATGACGAGGGCTAGGAGGACAACTTGCACAATTGTGCTCTTGGTGGGGACAGGATAGACTTAGCTGATGGCAATCTGGCACACATGGTTGAGTTTATGTTCAACTGCCTTTCCTGGGACTGTCATATTGTAGGCATTTTGGCAAACACTTATTAGTTTTTGGTTACCCTTTTAGACCCACGCTACAAGAAAAACTTTACAACTCTCCTTCCCGTGATGGGGAGGTCTAATAGAATGTTGCAGTACCAGAAGGTCCTAGTTGAACAATTATAAAAATAATTCCCAGTTGACAATGCTGGTAGCAGAGGTTACCGTTTCTTGAACAAACAAGTAGTGGAGACTAGGGAGACACATACCAGATGCGGCAGATGCAGGGGAGTACTTTCAAAGGTCTCGGACAGTTTTCTTGGAACCTCCCATCATCCAAGTCCTGATACATGGGGTACTCTGACAAGGAGGGAAACGTTTTGGAAGATGCTGAAAGAGTATCCTGCTGACCGTACCAGTATCCTCTGTGACACATCTATCTACCAGCTTACATCCAAGAGAACAGCAACCAACAGTTTGCTGCACTATTCAAGTGTTCATCCTATGCACCTATGAAACGGCATTCCTAAAGGACAATATTTATGATTAAGGAGGAACTGTAGTTCCATCAACGATTTCTGTATTGCATCAAGGAACCTCTGAAAAAGGTTTCAAGCAAGAGGATTTCTACAAAAGATCATTTCACAGGCTTTTGAACTCTCTCATCGGATTGATAGGGAGGGGGCACTGAGACGGGTTATCAGAAATCCTCCAAGGACAGTCTCGTGACCACTTGCAACAATCAATGGGATGATGTTTACCGCATTATTGAGAATTATGGCATCTTGTTACCATATTTTTCGGACTGTGAGACGCACCCCAAATTTTCAGAAGGAAAATGGGGAAAAAAAATTATTGCGGCAAATTGGGGTCTGCCTTACAGTTCTGAATTCATCTTACCCGGGGGGAGATCGGCAGCACTGGTGGCAGCAGGAGTCAGGCGATTCTTCTGTGGTCTGACTCTGCAGGGCGATGATCTCACTCCCATCCCAGCCTGGTGCAGCAGGTTCGTTGGTGCTCAGTGGTGCGAGGGGTTCCGACGACATTTTGTGAAAGCCCAGAGCCCATGCACTTCGATTGCCTTGATGCTGTGGCCACCGGGAAAATGGCTGCCTGGAAACAGCGTATGTGCAGATTGAGATCTCAGCAAGGAGATCTTGTCCCGAGATCTCAGGAGACGAGATTTCAGAGCCAAGATCTCAATCTGCGTATGCGACGCCTCCGGTGGCCATTTTCCTGGAGGCCAGATTGATTCCCCAGGTGCAGGTTGAGATCTTGGCAACGAGATTTCGTCCTGAGATCTTGGGAGATGAGATCTTGGAGCCAATATCTCAATCTAAAGATGCGCCGCCTCCGGCGGCCATTTTCGGAAGCCATAGCATCAAGGCAATAGAACTGCGGGGGCTTCGGGCTTTCACATAATGTCGCCGGAGCCCCTGCAACACTGAGCACTGCTGCACCAGGCTGGAATAGGAGTGAGATCATCACCCTGCAGTGTCGGCCCACCGGAAGAATCGACCGACTCCTGCTGCCACCACGCTAACTGTAAGTACATTCTGACTATAAGATAAATCCCCATTTTCCCCCAAATTTGGGGGAAAAAATTGCTCCTTATAGACCGAAAAATAAGGTTAGTGCGTCTAAATTGCAACCCTTTATCTCTTCAACTCCTAAAATGGTTGTTAAGATATCCCGCAATCTCAAAGATCACTTCACTGTCAGCCACTCCAGACAAGCTACTACAAAGCTGAAATCGGGTCACAGGATTCTTGGCTCCTATCACTGTGGTGGTTGCACGGTTTGTGCCTACACGATCGCAGATGAATGCATTTCTGTTGTGACTTCATTTTCCCCTTCACTACTGAGGCCCGAGGAACTCCCTCTTCTGGTAAAGAAAGGTAGTGAGCCTGATTATCAAACACCTGAGGCTGATGATGATGACTGGCTGAGTGGAGTTACTGACTGGATATAAGGCTGCCGACGCCCTTCTGCCCTGCGGGTGATTTCTCTGTGGGATCCTTGGAGACCAGTCTGAATTCCTGCTCCTTTAAAGCTAAGTTTGCTGCTCGGCTTTTTGCATTTGTGCTTTGACTTTGTTTTGCTTTGTTTTTCTGGATTTCTGCCATTCCCTGCTGGGATGTGCTGAATTCCTTTAGCTCTGTCTTCTGAAAATACCTGAGTGCTGATTTAGTTTTTGAAGCCTAGCTGCTTCAGGGTCTTTTTCATATCAGCTTGTTGGCTTATGTCTTTGATAGGGTTTTGGCAGATTGCAGACAGCAGCCTTCCTGTCCTTTCCTATCTAGGTAGTTTTAGGCCCCGGCTTTGCTCAGTCTATCTTTCTGTCTGTGTTAGTGTTTTCATCTTGCTTCACCGTCATTATATGCTGGGGGCTGCCTATTGCTTTGGGGTCTGCTCTGGGGCAGTTTAGATTTCCCCTTTCTTTCTTTAGGCCTATTTAATTCTCCGGCTGTGATTGAGGGGTCTAGGGCATCGTAGGAACCCCCACGGCTACTGCTAGTTGTGTTGATAGGTTCAGGGGTCTGCAGTCTGATAGTTGCCAACTTCTCTGGTTTTCTGGACTTAGCTTGTATTTCTGTTTTTGCCTCCTACGGTGACTCATTCATAACAAATCACCCGCCATACTGCAGATCCTAGGGTACTCAATAGCAGGAAAGAATTGTAAAAAAAAAAAAAAAAAGTGTGTATATTTTTTCCTCTATATCTCTGAGGCCGTAGGGGGAATTTTTTTTTCTCTCAATGGAGATAAAGCAATTGTCTGATCGTGTGGAGCAGCTCGCTGCGGAAGTGCGGGGAATTTCCACCTACCTTGCTCATTCACATGCTGCTGAACCAAAGATTCCTACACCTGATGTATTTTTTGGGGATCGGTCTAAATTTTTGAATTTGAAAAATAATTGTAAATTATTTTTTGCCTTGAAGCCTAACTCGTCAGGGAGCTCCGCGCAGCAGGTTAAAATTGTCATCTCTTTGCTGCGTGGCGATCCCCAGGATTGGGCATTTTCTTTGAAACCAGATGATCCTATTCTGACTAATGTGAACGCATTTTTTCAGGCCTTGGGGTTGTTGTATGACGAACCTAATGCCATTGATCAGGCTGAAAAGACCCTGCTGGCATTGAACCAGGGTCGTAATTCTGCAGAATTGTACTGTCAAAAATTCCGAAAGTGGGCAGTACTTACTACCTGGAATGATAATGCCTTGGCTGCTCTCTTTCGGAAGGGGTTGTCAGAAGCTGTAAAAGATACTATGGTGGGATTTCCTGTTCCCTCTGGTCTTGACGATTCTATGTCATTAGCCATTCAGGTTGATCGGCGTTTGCGCGAACGCAAAGCTGCACGAGAGGTGTTGCCACCTGTTGAACAAATGTCTGAACCTATGCAATGTGATAGAGTTTTTTCCAGAGAGCAGCGTCAGGAGTTCAGAAGGCGTAATAAGTTGTGTTTTTTCTGTGGAGATGCCTCGCATATTATTTCTGTCTGTCCTAAACGAGAGAAACGCTTTGCACACACGTTTTCTGTTGGGGGTGTTCAACCTAAGTTTCTTCTGGCTATTACTCTGATCTGCTCCCTGTCCACATTTTCCGCCAAGGCTTTTGTGGATTCGGGAGCAGCCCTAAACCTAATGGACTTGGATTTTGATAAACGTTGTGGATTTCCGATGACACCTCTGCAGACACCTATCCCTTTGAGGGGGATTAATGCTACTCCTTTGGCTAAAAATAAACCTCAGTTTTGGACCCAGGTGGTAATGCGGGTCGCCCCAGACCATCAAGAAAATTGCAGATTTTTGGTTTTGCATAATCTGCATGATGCTATTGTTCTGGGGTTTCCCTGGTTACAAATTCATAATCCAGTTTTGGATTGGAAATCTGTGTCTGTGGTGAGTTGGGGTTGTCGGTGTGCCTTTAGTGAGGCTCCGGTGTTTTCCACCTCTCCTCAGTTGCATGATGTTCCTGATTATTTGGCGCACTTTTATGATGTATTTAGTGAGAATGAGTCTGCGTCTCTGCCTCCTCATAGGAGTTATGACTGTGCAATTGAACTGAGCCCGGGGTGTAAATTTCCCAAGGGTCGGCTCTTCAATTTATCTGTACCCGAGCACGAGGCTATGCGATCCTATATTAAGGAGGCGTTGGAGAAGAGTCATATTAGACCATCCTCGTCACCCTTAGGTGCCGGATTTTTTTTTGTAGCCAAAAAGGATGGATCATTAAGACCTTGTATTGATTATCGTGCCATCAACAAAATTACTGTTAAATATCAGTATCCGTTACCCCTGATTTCTGATCTATTCTCCAGAGTTAAAGGTGCTTGCTGGTTTACCAAGCTTGACCTCAGGGGGGCGTATAATCTTATTCGCATTAAGCATGGGGATGAATGGAAGACGGCGTTTAATACTCCGGAGGGACATTTTGAGTACCTGGTGATGCCTTTTGGGCTCAAGAATGCCCCTTCTGTCTTCCAGTGCTTCATGAACGATATTTTCTGAGATTTTGTCGATAAATTTTTGATTATC
Source organism: Dendrobates tinctorius (assembly GCF_039654945.1). NCBI lineage: Eukaryota > Metazoa > Chordata > Amphibia > Anura > Dendrobatidae > Dendrobates > Dendrobates tinctorius. Next base: position 6,445,262 of record NW_027361817.1, read on the forward strand.
TATCTGGATGATATTTTGATCTTCTCCAAGGATTGGGATTCTCATGTGGAACATATTCGGACTGTGTTCCGGATCTTGAGGGAGAATTCCCTGTATGTCAAAGGATCTAAATGCCTTTTTGGAGTACAGAGGATTTCTTTTTTGGGATTTATTTTGTCCCCGTCAACTATTGAAATGAACCCGGCCAAGGTACAGGCCATTTATGATTGGGTTCAGCCCACTTCTTTGAAGGCCCTCCAGAAGTTTTTGCTAATTTTTATCGGAAATTTATAGCAAAATTTTCTAGTATTGCCAAGCCATTGACTGATTTGACTAAGAAGGGTGCTGATTTGTTAAATTGGTGTCCGGAGGCTGTTTCTTCCTTTCAGGAGCTGAAGCGAAGAATCACCTCCGCCCCGGTTTTGCGGCAACCTGATGTCTCACTTCCATTCCAGGTAGAGGTGGATGCTTCTGAGATTGGTGCAGGAGCTGTTTTGTCCCAAAAGGATCCTGTAACATCTAAAATGAATCCCTGTGCTTTCTTTTCCCAAAAGTTCTCTCCATCTGAACGTAACTATGATGTGGGGAATAGGGAACTGTTGGCCATGAAATGGGCATTTGAGGAGTGGAGACATTGGTTGGAGGGAGCTAAGCATCAAGTCGTGGTCCTCACTGACCACAAGAATTTGATTTACCTAGAGTCGGCTAAGCGCTTGAACCCTAGACAGGCTAGGTGGGCCTTGTTTTTTACACGTTTTGATTTTGTGGTTTCTTTTCTTCCTGGAACGAAGAATGTCAAGGCAGACGCCCTCTCTAGGAGCTTCTTTGCTGATCCTCCTGTGGTGACCAAGCCTGCTACCATCTTAGGCGAAGGGGTAGTTCTTTTGGCTCTTCCTGTCACTTTTAAAATCCATAATGTGTTCCATAAATCTTTGTTGAAGAGATTTGTTGAACCTGTTGTTCCGGGGGTGGCACCTCCAGACCCTGTATTGGTTGAAGGTAACATGGAATATGAGGTAGAGAAAGTACTGGATTCCCGTCTGGCTAGACGGAGACTCCAGTATTTGGTTAAGTGGAAGGGTTATGGTCAGGAGGATAATTCCTGGGTCTCTGCCTCTGATATTCATGCCAAAAGATTGGTGCGTGCCTTTCATTGGGCTCACCCTGATCGCCCTGGTGGCGTGGTTGAGGGTTCGATGACCCCTCCTCAAGGGGGAGGTACTGTTGTGAGTTCATTTTCCCCTTCACTACTGAGGCCCGAGGAACTCCCTCTTCTGGTAAAGAAAGGTAGTGAGCCTGATTATCAAACACCTGAGGCTGATGATGATGACTGGCTGAGTGGAGTTACTGACTGGATATAAGGCTGCCGACGCCCTTCTGCCCTGCGGGTGATTTCTCTGTGGGATCCTTGGAGACCAGTCTGAATTCCTGCTCCTCTAAAGTTAAGTTTGCTGCTCGGCTTTTTGCATTTGTGCTTTGACTTTGTTTTGCTTTGTTTTTCTGGATTTCTGCCATTCCCTGCTGGGGTGTGCTGAATTCCTTTAGCTCTGTCTTCTGAAAATACCTGAGTGCTGATTTAGTTTTTGAAGCCTAGCTGCTTCAGGGTCTTTTTCATATCAGCTTGTTGGCTTATGTCTTTGATAGGGTTTTGGCAGATTGCAGACAGCAGCCTTCCTGTCCTTTCCTATCCAGGTAGTTTTGGGCCCCGGCCTTGCTCAGTCTATCTTTCTGTCTGTGTTAGTGTTTTCATCTTGCTTCACCGTCATTATATGTTGGGGGCTGCCTATTGCTTTGGGGTCTGCTCTGGGGCAGTTAAGATTTCCCCTTTCTTTCTTTAGGCCTATTTAATTCTCCGGCTGTGATCGAGGGGTCTAGGGCATTGTAGGAACCCCCACGGCTACTGCTAGTTGTGTTGATAGGTTCAAGGGTCTGCAATCTGATAGTTGCCAACTTCTCTGGTTTTCTGGACTTAGCTTGTATTTCTGTTTTTGCCTCCTACGGTGACTCATTCATAACACATTTCTCTATTTAATCTCTCCATACTGGTTTTGACATATGCATATTTAAATTGTCTATCATGAATCCTTGTCTATGCTCTGGTATGTGGATGCCAAGATTTATGTGGGCCAGAGTACCCAAGAGTTGAGGCGCAGAGTGCAGCAGCACCTTTCAAATATCACATCAGCCAAAAAAGACAAAGACAAAGGTAAGCAAGTTTCTGCAGTGGCATCGCATTTTCTTATGCATCATGGTAGCTCAAGCAGGGGACTCAAATTTCTTGGCATCGAGGTAGTAAAAACCACCATCAGGGGAGGTGGCACACGCTTGGAACTTTTAAGATGAGAATCCAAATGGATTTACAATTTGAAAAGCTTAGCATCTGCAGTTCTTGCTTGGATACATTGGCTTTTATAAGCAGACCTAAGTTTAACTCTCCACATGGATAAAGGGAGAAGTCTTAGACTTAATTCTTAATTCAAACTTTACCTCAAAAGTGATAAAGTGGTACAGAATGATGCTTACACAGCTCCCATGTCTACTCAGCATGAGACTTCTCCACGTTTATTGCACACAAAGGCTCTAACCAATGTGTCACGGACACTTGTCACAAAGGAGGACAGTTCTCCAGTAGGGCCGACTCCAAATGAATCTGTCTTTAGCCCTTTAGAAGGCACAAAAATGACCATTAATAATTTGCATCCAAGAGTCACAGAGGAAGATATCATGTAGCTTTTCTGTGTATGCTTGTTGAGTTCCGAAGTTTTAGAGTTTGCGTTTGTAAGAAAGGAAGATGCAGTTGGTGCCTACAAAAAATACAACAACAGATACCTAGATTGACGATGAAATGCAATCTTCATTTGAATGGTAGTGTGATAACATCAGAACAGTCCATCCTTCTAAGATTAAATGACACCCCATCAAAGAAGGAAGGTGAATCTAGAAGAAACACAGTCTCCTCCTCCTCCAGTGTTGCTTCAATTCCTCCAACTGAAGTTGATCCTGATATTTTCTTAAAAACACTCTTTAAATCCACATGGTTATCAGCAGTCATCCAATCAACTGCATTTAAGATTAAGCGCTGATGAAATCAACACAAATTGGAGACTGTAATAACAGAGATTCCCAATTCACATATGGGCCCAGAGACTTCTAAAAAAACAAACCCCTTAATTTTGCTACTTGGGTTTTGTTTAGCACTGTTCACCAGCAGGTAGTTGATGTTTGAAAGAGTCTGGCATGAGACATTGGACAATCAATCCTGTTCCTAGCATTGTAGTACAGTTCACCTTTGTTGTGGAACAGTTGCATTATTGCATCAAGATTTTCCATTTTCCCCTTGCTCTAGTATTCTGATACAGCACGATTATGGTTCTACTGTTATGTAAAGGGATGCTAAATGTTGAACAACTTGTTTAAATTTCTTCAATAATCTTTTTCTACATAAAAGATTATCTTTGCTGTTTTGTAGTTTAAATATCTGGATTCCTACAAATGGATATGAAGACTTGCATATTTCAGTAAATAGAGGGGGAATTACTAAGTGTCAAATGACTGTGTTCTAGACAAATAAAGTTTTTATCAATCCTTCCATCATGGTGGCACAATACCATTCCTTAATCTCCCAGGAGGCTGAAGAGGAGCAGTGTGTAGCTGTGAGGAGTCAGGGGCCCGTGTACTGAGGGCCCCGAGGTTGGGGGTGGTGGCAGCGGCGGAGACACAGGAGGATGCTCTGAGGAGAGGCAGGAGAATCACCCCATTGCCTGGAGCTGGACAATCCCTGCCCTCCAGAGCCCTTCATTTTGCAAGGCTCTGGCACTGCTCCTCCTGTACCTCCTTGTACAAAGGCTGAGGTATAGGTCCTGCTGCTGGGTTGTTGCCCTCCTACAGCCCCCTCCACATCTCCTGGTGCACTGGCCTGTCTCCTGGTAACACCTCCAGCCTCTGGACACTACGCTGACAGACACAGCAAACCTTCCTGTCACAGCTCGCATTGATGTGTCATCCTGGATGAGCTGCACTACCTGAGCCACTTGTGTGGGTTGAAGAGTCCGTCTCATGCTACCATGAGAGTGAATGCAAAACCAACATTCGAAAGTGACCAAAACATCAGCCAGAAAGCATTGGTAATGAGAAGTGGTCTGTGGTCCCCACCTATTGAGGGTGTTTTGATAATTGCCAATAATTTCCGTCTGTTGTCTATTCCATTTGCACAACAGCATGTGAAATTTTTTGTCAATCAGTGTTGCTTCCTAAGTGGACAGTTTGATTTCACAGAAGTTTGATTTACTTGGAGTTATATTCTGTTGTTTAAATGTTCCCTTTATTTTTTTGAAGAGTGTATATGTGTGTGTGTTTTGAAGAATACTTTGTTTTAAAACGATGCGTAAAGGACAGAGAACTGCTGTATGTAAAAGCTCATGTTAAAATCGTATTGCAATCAGATAGTAATCACACTGCATTCTGATGTAAATCGGATGCTAGGTGTGAAAAATCGGATTGTACTAGCAGAAAAAAACGCATGACACTTGCATGACACTTGCATTACAATTGTCCGACTCTCCTGCATCAAAATCTGATCGATTTTAAAATCACTAGTGTGTCTCCAGCCTAACAGTGATCTAATTACTGAAATGTGTACAGAGGAATACTGGGAGGACACAGATTGTGGTTTTCTATCAACTTCGACATAAACACTCTTGAAAACAATAACGTGACTGTTGCATCACAGAACACGTTCACCCTTGTGATCTAGTGGTGGTATCTGAAGAGACGTGTAAGATAACCTCCTAAATTTTTTTTTCCAATTTAAAGGAGAAGGTTTCCTATACTTTTAATGCCCATACACTAAGTGTATGAGTTGACAAACATTTCTCCCCTGGGGGGGTACACATAATAATAATAATAATCATTATTTAATAGCGCCAACATATTCCGCAGCGATTTACAATTTAACAGTTTCAAATACAATACAATAATTAAAGCAAAATAAAATGACCCTGCTTGTGAAAGCTCACAATCTACAATGAGGTGGGGGAGATACAAAGTATAGGTGTGTATTTACAATGATCGTCCAGCCATCTTGAGGTAGTGGGGGATAGAGAGAGTGAATGGGCTACACACACTTAAACATAAAATGGCATTGATTAGGAAGCATGATAGGCTGCTCTGAAAAAATGTGTTTTGAGGAAGCACCTAAAACTGGGCAACTTGTGGCTGGTCCTAATTTCTTGGGGTAGAGCTTTCCAGAAGATTGGCACAACGCGGGAGAAGTCTTGGAGTCGAGAGTGGGAGGTATGGATTAGTGCAGAGGTTAGTCGAAAGTCGTTTGCAGAGCACAGTGATCGGTTAGGCCGATAGACAGAAATGAGGGAGGAAATATAAGGGGGTGCCGCACTGTGAAGAGCTTTGTGGTTGAGAACAAGTACTTTAAATTGGATCATATAATGAATGGGCAGCCAGTGCAATGACTGGCTAAGAGCGGACGCGTCCGAGTACCGTTTAGCCAGATGGATGACCCTGGCTGCTGCACTAAGGAAGGACTGGAGAGGGGAAAATCGAGTGAGGAGGAGGCCAATTAATAGTGTTACAGTAGCCCAGGTGGGAGTAGATCAGAGTGACAGTGAGGGTTTTAGTTGTCTCCATGGTGAGAAAAGGGCGGATTCTAGAGATGTTCTTTAGGTGTAAGCAGCAAGAGCGGGCAAGAGATTGTATGTGGGAGGTGAAGGAGAGATTGGTGTCAAACAACACCCAGGCAGCGTGCCAGCTACCGGTGTGTAATTATGGTGCCATTCACGGAGAGGGAGATTAATAGACAGCGGGAGCAGAAGGATTTCCGTTTTGGAAAGGTTGAGTTTCAGATAGAGAGCAGACATGATGTTGGAGACTGTGGAAAGACAGTCATTGGAGTTCTGTAGTACAGTGGGGGTAAGTGTGGCACCCAAGGAGTCCGGTTACCACAGTCGCATTGCCTCCCTCACAGGGGGAGATGACATGCCTGGAAGTAAGGAGGGGTTCCCTGACCAGATAACACTTACATCCAACACTTTTCCTGACTCCAGACTAGAAGTGGGAGCTCTAAACCTGGTTTCAGGGGAGCTTCTCTATTAGTTCTGGCCTGGAGGTGGGGTCAGTCAGTCAGTGTCTTGAACTGAGAGAGACAGAGTTTGAGTGAAGAGAGGAGAAGTGAAAGAGAATCTGGGGAGTGGAGCTGTGACCAAGCTCACGACCAGAGTACTGCGCTGGAAGCTGGACACCGGAGTCCATGGCTGACAGGTACAACAGTCCCAGGAGCTAAATCTGGAGGGCAGGGGATTGCAGGTCTCATGGCCCAGCAAACACCCAAAGGCACAGCAGCAGACCAGAGCCCTGAGCTGCCATAAAGGAGCGACACCTGCAATAGGCTCAAGCTGCCTGCCATGCGGGCAAGTACTTCAGAACAGTAAGGAACAGAGGACTGAGCATAGCTTTAGGCATCAAGGACCTCAGATCACAGCGCAGTAAGGAGGCCTTAAAACCCATCTGGCTTAGGGGATCCTAAATTGCTTCCAGGCCCTCCCGGTCCTCCATTGTCATCTGTAACTAGTGCCCCAGCCTGCACTTCAAACCATGAGTAAAAGTTTGGAAAATGCACCCTGCTGTGTACTTGGAGTTACCGTATTTTTCGGACTATAAGGCGCACCGGACCATAAGACGCACCCCAAATTTTCAGAAGAAAAATAGGGAAAAAAATTAATGCGTCAAATGAGGGTCTGTCTTACAGTCCGAATTATTCAGCTTACCTGGGGGGTAGGGTGTGATATGGAGTGCTGGTGGAGTGGGGTCACAGGAGGTGGTCTGGCTCATCCCTGGCTGGTGCAGCAGGTTCGGTGGTGTGGGGGCTCTGCCATTTTGTAAAAGCCCCCACACATCCATCCTAGGCTGATGGGGGGTGATTTGGCAGATGATCGGTGGTGCGGGAGCTCCGCCGGCATTGGTGGAAATCCTGGAGCCCCCGCATATCCATCCTGGGCTGGTGCAGCACTTTTGCATGAGATTGGCGGTGCGGGGACTCCGCCGGCCTTTTGTGAAAGGCCGTAGCCCCCCGCACTTCAATTGTTGTAATGCTGAATTGAGCTTCATGAAAATGGCCGTGCATAGTGAGATCTCGGGAGACGAGATCTCGTCCCAGGAGACGAGATCTCGTCTCCTGAGATCTCACCCTGCGCATGCGCTGCCTTTGGCGGCCACTTTCCTGAAGCTCAATTCAGCATTACAACATTGGAAGTGCGGGGGGCTCCGGCCTTTCACAAAAGGCCGGTGGAGCCCCCGCACCGCCGATCACCTGCAAAAGTGCCGCACCAGCCCGGGATGGATGTGCGGAGGCTCCAGGATTTCCACCAATGCCGGCGGAGCCCCCGCAGCACCGATCATCTGCCAAATCACTGCCCATCAGCCTTGCATGTGTCTCCTGGTAAGTGCATCCGGACCATAAGACACACCCCCATTTTTCTCCAAAATTTTTTGGGAAAAAAGTGCGTCTTATGGTCCGAAAAATACGGTATTTACTGCAGAAGAAAAAAATATATTGCATTTCATGATGTCATGATTATGGGAGCTTAGTCTCCAGAAACGCGTCAAGATTCATACCCATTTGGTAATGTGATGAAGATTTTGTTCTCTATGTTGCAAGTTTTGTGAATAAATACATTTGTATCTTCACGAAATCAGTTGAGCTGGACACTTTTCTTCTTTTGAGTTATTTACTGTGCCATCCACCCTGCACTACATCTATCATTACCATCTTAAACAATATAATTGCCCTGGGACTAAGCTTTACCTGTGGAGAGCTGTATCAACCCTGCTGCATCACCATCAGCCCCAGCGGTCTCCTTAAGCAGCGTCGGCCATTCTTGGCTAAGTGCCACAGATGGTGTCACGAACCATCTCTTATAAACTTTATTTCCCCTTTAATCATCATTTTTCATTGGACGCCCAGCGCCACGGACCGGGTCACTGCTGCCGTGACACATTCCCTTAAGAACTGTCCCGGTACTTAGTATCCCCACCGCCCTGGCGGATGCTCCATTTTTGGCATCATTAACAGGATTTTGGAGCCTGTTATTGCCTAATACTGTGCCTCAGAGATTTTGTTGAATTGTGAAATCGCCGCCGTTGCTTTGTCGCACGGCGTACAGGAAGAGAGGGGCATGTTGTCGTGGGCAAATTCTGGAAGATGGGCGTGAAGTAAAGCACGGACTGTGCTCTGTGGTGGTGAGCTGAAGCAGGTGGCCCCGATGGGAAAAATCTGGAGGAGCTCCATTGATCCTCTCTGTGGAGCAGCCGCTTGCAACGTTAACACTACGCAGGACCTGGCTGAGGTTCACTGGGGGAGAGAAAATGTCCAATCCAGGTGGAGAGCCAGTGGCAGTCACAGCCGCAGCCCCCGTGATGTAGCCAGAGCCAGCGGCGGCTGCAGCCCCCATGATACGACCAGAATTAGCGGCAGGCATAGCCCCCATAATCTGGTAGGATCCAGCGGCAGCCGCAGCTACAGCCGCCATAATGCCGCTATCGATGCCATACATACCAGGAGTGGCCTGGTTACCGCAGTACTCAGGGGAGTCACACACCCTGAGTGATTTCAAGGAAAGACTATGTAGTTTGTATAATGTGTACCCCCTGTCTGAGAGTCAAAAACTCAGCATCCTCACTGGCCAGATAACTGGTGCGGCCCAGAGGGAAGTAAAGTCCTGGCTGGACACTGATAAAAGAATTGTCAAACAATTCTTGGCCAGGCTGAAGGACACCTTTGACACCGGCACTGCAGCAGAGATAAGAATGAGATTCTTTGGGTGCAAACAAAGGGTACAGGACTAGAGTTGAGCGAAACGGGTCGAAAAAATTCAAAAGTCGCCGACTTTCGCCAAAGTCGGGTTTCACGAAGCGAAACCCGACCTTAGCGTGAGGTCGTCCACGAGGTCGGCGACTATCATGCCAAAGTCGCATTTTAAAAGATGCTTTTGCGCCCTTTTTCAGGAAGAATGGACACTGTGGGCAACGTGATGACATAGGCAGCCGTTACCACCATGTTTGTGAAGGGCATTCAAGTGATTGGCTTGCTTTGTGTGGCATCACAGGGGGTATAAAAGGGCGTGCACGCCGACCGCCATGTTACTTATGCTGATCTCAGAATAGGGAGAGCTGCTGCTGGTGCTGATTCTGTAGGGAGAGCGTTAGGCAGGGAAGAAGATACCAAAAACTACTTCTGCTGCTAGCGATTTTGCCTGTACAACACACCAGTTACTGTGCAGTGCAAGAGGAGGCTATATTTCGGTGCATCAGCTCTGTTGGTTATTAGGATGCCTTTTAAGGCTCCCTGATAGCTGCATTGCAGTTTTCACACTGCTGAGCAAACTGCTTTTTTCAAAGCAATCCAAATTTTATTGTTTTGTCCTGGTGAGTTACTGAGCCTTCATTTTTTCACACACCGTACAGTGATGTACGCTCCTCACACAGTAAGGTGTACCGGCTGTTATCACGGCCAAATTGAAGCTATCTGTGTGTGACTGTAAGAAAAAGCCGAGGAGTTTGTCCATTCTTACAGACCTACACTCTAGGGAGATTCCAATCCTGCCTAATTCTATATACACCTTGTAGTTAGTCATACACTAGGCAATTTCTGCCTGTCACATTGCTATGTAATCTGTCCTGGGCCAGAGACAATAGTTCAGCTGCCAAATTGAAGCTATCTGTGTGTGACTCTGTAAGAAAAAGCCGAGGAGTTTGTCCGTTCTTACAGACCTACACTCTAGGGAGATTCCAATTCTGCCCAATTCTATATACACCTTGTAGTTAGTCATACACTAGGCAATTTCTGCCTGTCACATTGCGGTGTAATTTGTCCTGGGCCAGAGACAATAGTTCAGCATCCTCCAAGCTACATTGAGATTCAAATTCTCACCAACACTCTATACAGCTTTTGCATTTTCATACACCAGCCAATTTCTGCCTGTCACATTGCGGTGTAATCTATACTGGACCTCAGACAATAGTTCAGTGTCCTCCAATCTACATTGAGATTCAAATTCTCACCAATACTACAGTATATACAGCTTTTGCCTTCTCATACACCAGCCAATTTCTGCCTGTCACAATGCGGTGTAATCTATACTGGGCCTGAGACAATAGTTCAGCATCCTCCAATCTACATTGAGATTCAAATTCTCACCAATACTCTATATACAGCTTTTGCCTTCTCATACACCAGCCAATTTCTGCCTGTCATATTGCGGTGTAATCTATACTGGGCCTGAGACAATAGTTCAGCGTCCTCCAATCTACCTTGAGATTCAAATTCTCACCAATACTCTATAGACCCTTTACCTTGTTTTACAGTACCATATAGCTGTTGTTATTTTGGGTACCTTTCTCAAAAAAATGAAGAAGCATGGTGGAAGAGGCCGTGGAAGTGGGCGGGGGTTGCCAGCTGGTCCTGATGGTGGTGTTGGTGGTGGTGCTTCTGCTGGTTGTGGCAAAAGCACAATAGCACCTAAGGCAGGAGGTGGTGAGTCGGCATCATTGTCTGGCTCCACAAGGCCTCGTAGGCTCCCTTTTCTGGGAGTAGGTAAACCGCTTTTAAAGCCGGAGCTTCAGGTACAAGTTTTGGCTTACATTGCTGACACAGCCTCCAACTCTATCGCCTCCTCTTCTGAAGTTTCAAAAAATAAAAGCACTGCGTCGTCAGTGGAGGCTCCTGGTCAGGAACAACACCTTTCCTTGTGTCCTTCACCCCTACCAAAAGTGAAGGATGCGGCAGGCCACACTACAGATTACTCCATGGAGCTCTTTTCTCATACCATGCCTGGGTTATCAAGTCAAATCGTGAATTCCCCAGTCCAAGATGAATCTGACATGGAGTGCATTGATGCATAGCCACTGCTAGATTTATCTGCTGGTACATTCACTCACAGCACTACATTGTTCTCGCAGTGTACTGAGCCAGAATCTGACCCTGATGAAACTCAGGTGCCCCTTCCCGCATACTATACCACCATACATGGTGACACAGAGGAAGGTGCACATGACATTGAAGAGGAGGTGATGGATGACCCAGTTGTTGACCCAGATTGGCATCCATTGGGGGAAGAGGCTGCCGCTGCCAATAGCTCAGAAGAGGAGGAGGAGCATCCGCAGCAGGCATCGACATCGCAACAGCTGTTATCTGGCAGGCCCGGAGCAGTCCAAAAATGGGTTACAAAAAGCAAAAGAGTTGCAGGACAGCTTGGCCAGACGGTCAAAATAGCACAGCGTGCAAGGCCTCAAAATGTCTTCCATAGTAGGAAGAGTGCAGTGTGGCACTTTTTTGAACAAAATCCTAATGATCAGGCAAAGGTTATCTGTAAGAAGTGCGCAAAGACCTTTAGCCGAGGGAAAAATCTGAGAAATTTGAATACCAGTTGCATGCTTAGACATTTAACCACCATACTCTTGCAAGCGTTGACGGACTACCAAACCTCACGTACCACATGTGCAACTGCTCGAAAAGAAGGTAGTCAGCAATGCTACATTGTTTCCCCCACTGTAAGCCCACCGGTTAGCACACCACCAGCAGGAAATGTTGAGGTGTCTTCACAAGGCAAAAGCAGTTAGGGAATCACAATGTTATATCAATGAAAAACTGCATCTAGGCCATCAGGAAGAACACCAACTCCATCACCATCATCAACCCTCTCTCAGTCCGCCATGTCCACCGCTAGTTCCACCATATGCAGCTCTCAAGTCCAGCTCACCTTACCAGAGACTATGAGTAGGACAAGAAAGTACTCATCCTCTCATCCGCGTACACTGGGTTTGAGCACCCACATTGCCAAACTAATCTCGTTAGAGATGATGCCCTATCGGTTGGTTGAAAGCGCAGCTTTCCGCGAACTCATGGCCTACGCAGTACCATGCTATGACCTACTCAGTCACCACTTCTTTTCTCGCAAAGCCATCCCAGCCCTCCACCTTCATGTGAAAGACCGCATTGTCTATGCACTCAAACAATCAGTGAGTGGAAAGGTGCACCTCACAACTGATGCATGGCCCAGTAGGCATGGCCAGGGCCATTACGTGTCCATCACTGCGCACTGGGTTAATGTGGTGGATGCAGGGTCCACAGGGGACAGCGGTGGTGGGACAGTGCTGCCTAGCCCACGGTATAGGAAACAGTTGGCTGTAAGCGTTCGACCCTCCTCCTCGAGAAGCAAAAGCTCATCCACAGAGCGCAGTCGCACGAGCACTACATCCGCAGCTGCCAGTGTTGCACACGAGGTGTCCTCCTATCAATCAGCTAGTGGAAAGCGTCAGCAGACTGTGTTGCAGATGATGTGTTTGGGCGACAGACACACCGCGGAGGTACTGGCCGAGTACTTTCAGCGACAAACTGAGTCATGGCTGGGCAGTCTACATCTTGAGGCAGGCAAGGTAGTTAGTGGTAATGGCCGGAATTTTGTGGCAGCCATAGCCCTTTCAAAACTCAAACACATACCTTGCTTGGCTCACACCTTGAACCTGGTGGTGCAGTGCTTCCTCAATAATTATCCGGAGTTTACAGGCCTGCTCCATAAGTTTCGAAGACTGTGCTCGCACATCCGCTGGTCACCGGTATACTACAGTGGTATGCAGAAGCTGCAGCGATTGCTCCACCTTCTCAAGCACCGCCTAATTATCGACGTTGCAACAAGGTGGAACTCCACCCTGCACATGGTTGAGCGGCTGTGCGAACAGAGGCAGGCCGTAATGCATTTGTGGGAGGATACACGGGCAGGCACTTTGAGGGCAGACATGGAGTTGTAAGGTGTGCAGTGGTTGAAGCTGAAAGACCTCTGTAAAGTCCTTCAGTGTTTTGAGGAATGCACACGGCTGGTAAGCACAGACGATGCCATCATAAGCATGAGCATCCCACTTATGCGTCTGCTCATGCAAACTTTGACGCACATTAAGGAGCAGGCGTCTGCAGCCGAGGTAGATGAGGAGGAAGAGGAGGAGGGGAGCCTTGATGACAGTCAGCCATTGTCTGCTTCGGGACCTCTCCTGGATGAGGTGGAGGAAGAAGAGGAAGAGGAGGAGGAGGATGATGATGGGGATGATTATTAACGGGAGGAGGATGCTTCTCGTGGGGCAAGAGAAAATGTTGGCATGGCAAGGTCTGGTACAGGGTTTGTGCGTGACTGGAGGGATGTGGATTTGCCAGAAAGTGCTCCTCCACCGAGCACTCGCAGTGCATCATTGACACAGGGAACATTGGCCCACATGTCAGATTATGCCTTGAAGATCCTAAAAAGGGACCCCCGCATTGCCAAAATGATGAACGATGACAACTACTGGTTGGCCAGCATCCTGGATCCACGCTATAAAGGCAAATTCCAAAACATAATGCCACAGGAGAACCTTGACCTAATATTGGCTAATAGAGTTGAGCGACTTTTGTTTTTTTAGGGTCGCGTTTCATTTCGTGAAACCCGACTTTTCCAAAAGTCGGGTCGAGCAAGATCGTCCGATTATAGGGAAAAGTCGGGGTCGTCCCGAAACACGAAACCCAATGTAAGTCAATGGGGAATAAAAGTCGGCAGTGAGAGGAGGACAGGAAACACACCTACAGTGCCCATTTGAATGCCAAAAGAATCAATTCTTCTTACTTAAGCTTGTCAACCTTAATTAACTTCATAATACAAGTTACGCACTGAAAAATGGGGGTTATTTGGCTAAAGTTGTGGGGGGGAGGGCTGGCTGCAGGTTTTCATGTGCCCTGGGCGAAAGAGCGCCCCTTTAACACATACCACAACTCATCATGCTCTGATACGGCAGAGAAATAGCGGTATAGTGCAATGAAAAATACCTCACTTTTTACATCTCATGACGAGGCCCATCTATTTCTCCATACAAAATCATTGGTCCCATATAATGTTTGAAACAGTATATGATGAGCTCCACATAATGCTACAGTATATGTTGGTCCCCATGGATGAAGCTCCACTGTCTTATGGGCCCAAATAATGCTCCAAACATAATGGGCCCCATTTCTAATGCTCTAGTGTATAATGGGCCCTGTAAATGCTGCTCCAGTGTCTGATGTCCACCTTTGGAATGTTCCAGTGTATGGTGGGCCCCATCTATCATTCTCCAGAGTATAGTGCTCCCCAAAAATTGCTGTCCCAACATTGAAAACAATGAAATAAGTCTCCTCGCTAGGGAATCCCTGTACTTGTCTGGACTCCTCGTCGTCCCCATCTTCCATCTCACTGCACAGTATGTCAACTTTGCGAGTGCTGTGATCCTGAGCAAGCAGGGGGGGCCCACTCGTTGGCGACGGCACTGGCACAGGGCCCCTGATAGTACGGTGGTGTGTCTGATGGCGGGTGGGCCGAACCTGCACTTTCATCTGCAGCTTCCTCTTTGTCACCGTGTAAGATGGAACTGTATATGGGAAGGGTAACCTGAGTTTCATCAGGGTCAGATTCAGGCTGTGTAGCGTGCGAGGGGAATGTAGTGGTCTGGGTCAATGTACCAGCAGATTCATTGAGCAGTGGCTGGGCATCAGTGCACTTGTGTTGCCCCCAGGAGTACGGTCGCCACATTGGCATTACCTTCTTCCTAGGGAGTGTGATGTCATGCTTGGGAGCAACAAAGGATCTCTCTAGCAGGTTAACTGATTGGGCGGCGTTATTCCCACGAGTCATGACCCTCCAAACAGCGTTCATGAAGGCAAAGTGTTTGTTTTACATGGGCAGTATGGTTGCAAAGCTGAACCTTAAAGGAATGTCCAGAAGGGCACCACCAGGAGTGGAGCCTACGGTTAAATTCGACTCCACCTGGGAAACCTCAACCATGCCAGCTACAGAACAGATGCACACATTGCAAGCTTAATTCCGTTAACGAACGAGACTCCGTCATGCCCCGCGGTCCGAGTCCGGCTTACTAGAGGGACACGTGAGGCTCTGGCACATGAGATTGGCCAATAACTGGTGTGTCATGCCCTTACATGTCCGTGGCTGCATGTGCGCTACACTGAAAAGGCCAGCGTTTGTCGCTTACAGGTGCAGATAACCCGCTGAACAACGTTAGTGATGGGGATCACTGATTACAATTATTACCCGCGAACAATGATTTCCCAGCAAGTGCAGGTCAACCGCAGTTCCGGAATTAGGCCTAACCGTCATTCCTGAAAAAATGAAAAACTTACGTGTGCAAACCACAGGTGCTGTAGCTTGCTTAACAGCTCGCCAGCCGTTCTCACGCCCAGTATGGATTACACGTGATTGCACAAAGGTGAGAAAGGGTACCGTATCCCCAGATAACATGTATGGATAGCGTACACATTCAAAATATATGTCTATACATCAGGAGGCAGGCTCAGACGGTGTTAGGCCCAGTATGGATTGCACGTGATTGCACAAAGGTTAGAAAGGGTACCGTATCCCCGGATAACATGTATGGATAGCGTACACATTCAAAATATATGTCTATACATCAGGAGGCAGGCTCAGACGGTGTAAGGCCCAGTATGGCTTGCAAGTGATTGCACAAAGGTGAGAAAGGGTACTGTATCCCCAGATAACATGTATGGATAGCGTACACATTCAAAATATATGTCTATACATCAGGAGGCAGGCTCAGACGGTGTTAGGCCCAGTATTGATTGCACGTGATTGCACAAAGGTTAGAAAGGGTACCGTTTCCCCGGATAACATGTATGGATAGCGTACACATTCAAAATATATGTCTATACATCAGGAGGCAGGCTCAGATGGTGTTAGGCCCAGTATGGATTGCACGTGATTGCACAAAGGTTAGAAAGGGTACCGTATCCCCAGATAACATGTATGGATAGCGTACACATTCAAAATATATGTCTATACATCAGGAGGCAGGAAGACGGTGTTAGGCCCAGTATGGATTGCACGTGATTGCACAAAGGTTAGAAAGGGTACCGTTTCCCCGGATAACATGTATGGATAGCGTACACATTCAAAATATATGTCTATACATCAGGAGGCAGGCTCAGACGGTGTTAGGCCCAGTATGGATTGCACGTGATTGCACAAAGGTTAGAAAGGGTACCGTATCCCCAGATAACATGTATGGATAGCGTACACATTCAAAATATATGTCTATACATCAGGAGGCAGGCTCAGACGGTGTCAGGCACAGTATGGATTTGACGGCCCAGAGTACACAGCGGAGGAGCAGGGAGAGGTAAAGATTGCAAATGCTGGGGCCCTGCCCAAGCAAGGGGGGCCCACTCGTGGGCGTCGGTACTGGCACTGGGCCCCTCATAGTACGGCGGTGTGTCTGACGGCGGGTGTGCACCACCACCGTCAGAGACACTTGATTGCACTATGAAGGACCCTGTGACAGTGCCAGCGCCCAAGAGTCGGCCTACCCACCTGTCCAGGGCAACGGCACTCACACGGTGTCGTGCGCTAGGTGGTGACCCCGGCCATGGGGGGGGGAGGCAGCACAGTTAGGGAGTTTTAGAAAGTGGCATATGTTGATGTTGGACATTCAGCTGATGCAAAAGGTGAAATAGGTCAAGTCCCAGGAAGAGGTGGACCAAAGCAAGCCACTTTTCTGTCACCCTATGTGTCATCAGGGGAAGGTGGGACAAAATCCTTGGAAACCCATGCGTGGTTCATTTTAATGAAGGTTAGATCATCCACATTTTGGGTTGACAGACGGGTCCTTTTTTCTGTCAGGATTGATCCAGCTGCACTGAAGACTCTTTCCGATAGCACACTTGCAGCTGGGCAAGCGAGCTCCTGTAAGGCATATTGTGCCAATTCAGGCCAGGTGTCCAGTTTAGCGGCCCAATAGTCAAAGGGGAATGACCTGTGTGGGAGAACATCGATATGGGAGGAAAAGTAGTTTGTAACCATAGTTGACAACTGCTGTCTCCTGTCACTTTCCATCGATGCAGTATTACCAGTTGTGTGAGCGGTACTTGAAAAATCAGTCCACATCATTGTCATGAAACCCCTGTCTCCAACGCCACTTCTGCTGTGTGCACCACGAACACCTCTGCCAAGCTGCCCCCGGCCCGTACGGCTCGTGTGAGAACCATCACCGCTGCTGTGTGCTGGGAATGCCTCAAGCAACCGATTTACCAGAGTTGCTTGTTTATTAGCCAATATTAGGTCAAGGTACTCCTGTGGCATGATGTTTTGTAATTTGCCTTTATAGCGTGGATCCAGGATGCTGGCCAACCAGTAGTCGTCATCGTTCATCATTTTGGCAATGCGTGGGTCCCTTTTTAGGATCTGCAAGGCATAATCTGACATGTGGGCCAATGTTCCCGGTGTCAATGATGCACTGCGAGTGCTGGTTGGAAGAGCACTTTCTGGCAAATCCACATCCCTCCAGTCACGCACAAACCCTGTACCAGACCTTGCCACGCCAACATTTTCACTTGCCCCACGAGACGCATCCTACTCCCCTAAGTAATCATCCCCATCATCCTCCTCCTCCTCCTCTTCTTCCTCCACCTCGTCCAGGAGAGGTCCCTGAGCAGACAATGGCTGAATGTCATCAAGGATTCCCTCCTCCTCTTCCTCCTCATCAACATTGGCTGCAGACACCTGCTCCTTAAGGTGCGTCAAAGTTTGCATGAGCAGACGCATAAGTGGGATGCTCATGCTTAGGATGGCGTCGTCTGCGCTTACCAGCCGTGTGCATTCCTCAAAACACTGAAGGACTTTACAGAGGTCTTTCAGCTTCGACCACTGCACACCTGTCAACTCCATGTCTGCTCTCAAAGTGCCTGGCCGTGTATCCTCCCACAAATGCATTATGGCCTGCCTCTGCTCGCACAGCTGCTCCACCATGTGCAGGGTGGAGTTCCACCTTGTTGCAATGTCGATAATGAGGCAGTGGCTGGGAAGTTGGAGCAATCGCTGCAGCTTCTGCATACGAACGGAGTGTACAGGCGACCGGCGGATGTGCGCGCACAGTCTTCGCACCTTCTGGAGCAGGGCTGTTATCTCCGGATAATTTTTGAGGAAGCACTGCACCACCAGGTTCAAGGTGTGAGCCAAGCAAGGTATATGGCTGAGTTTTGAAAGGGCTATGGCTGCCACAAAATTACGGCCGTTATCACTAAGTACCTTGCCTGCCTCAAGATGTACGCTGCCCAGCCATGACTCAGTTTGTCGCTTCAAGTACTCGGCCAGCACCTCGGCGGTGTGTCTGTCGCCCAAACACATCATCTGCAACACAGCCTGCTGACGCTTTCCACTAGCTGCTCGATAGGGGGACACCGTGTGCAACAGTGGCAGCTGCAGATGGAGTGCTCGTACGACTGCGCTCTGTGGACGAGCTTTCGCTTCTGGAGGAGAAGGAGGAGGAGGGTCGAACGCCTACAGCCAACTGTTTCCTATACCGTGGGCTAGGCAGCACTGTCCCACCACCGCTGTCCCCTGTGGACCCTGCATCCACCACATTAACCCAGTGCGCAGTGATGGACATGTAACGGCCCTGGCCATGCCGACTGGACCATGCATCAGTTGTGAGGTGCACCTTTCCGCTCACTGACTGCTTGAGTGCATGGACAATGCGGTCTTTCACATGATGGTGGAGGGCTGGGATGGCTTTGCGAGAGAAGATGTGGTGACTGGGTAGGTCATAGCGTGGTACTGCATAGGCCATGAGTTCGCGGAAAGCTGTGCTTTCCACCAACCGAAAGGGCATCATCTCAAACGAGATTAGTTTGGCAATGTGGGCGTTCAAACCCAGTGTACGCGGATGAGAGACTGAGTACTTTCTTGACCTACTCATAGTGTCTGGGAGGGTGAGCTGGACTTGAGAGCTGCATATGGTGGAAGTAGCGGTGGACAGGGCGGACTGAGAGAGGGTTGATGATGGTGATGGAGTTGGTGTTCTTTCTGATGGCCTAGAATCAGTCTTTTGTTGATATAACAGTGGGATTCCCTGACTGCTGTGGCCTTGCAACGACACCTCAACATTTGCTGCTGTGCTAACCGGTGGGCTTACAGTGGGGGAAACAATGTAGCGTTGCTGACTACCTTCGTTGTGATCAGTTGCACATGTGGCACTTGAGGTTTGGTGTTGTGTCCACGCTTGCAAGTGCATGCTGGTTAAATGTCTAAGCATGCAACTGGTATTCAAATTTTTCAGATTTTTCCCTCGGCTAAAGGTCTTTGCGCACTTCTTACAGATAACCTTGGCCTGATCATGAGGATTTTGGTCAAAAAAGTGCCACACTGCCCTCTTCCTACTTTGGCAGACATTTTGTGGCCTAGCACGCTGTGATCTTTTGACCCTCTGGACAAGCTTTCCAGCAACTCTTTTGATGTTTGGAACCTGTCTTTGGAGTGCTCCGGGCCTGCCAGATAACAGCTGTTGCGATGTCAATGTCTGCTGTGGATGCTCCTCATCTGAGCTATTGGAAGCAGCACCCTCTTCCCCCAATGGATGCCAATCTGGGTCAACAATTGGGTCATTCATCACCTCCTCTTCTATGTCATGTGCACCTTCCTCTGTGTCACCGTGTATGGTGGTATAGTGTGTGGGAAGGGGCACCTGAGTCTCATCAGGGTCAGAATCTGGCTCTGTACACTGCGAGGACAATGTAGTGCTCTGAGTGAATGTACCAGCAGAATCATCCATCAGCGGCTGTGCATCAGTGCACTCCATGTCAGATTCATCTTGGCCTGGGTAATTCACCATTTCACTTGATAATCCAAGCATGGTATGTGAAAACAGCTCCATGGAGTAATCAGTAGTATGGCCTGCGTCATCCTTCAATCTTGGTTGGGGTGAAGGACACAAGGAAAGGTGTGGTTCATGAACATGAGCCTCCAATGACGACTCAGTGCTTTTACTTTTTACAACTGAAAAAGAGGAGGCGATAGAGCTGGAGGCTGAGTCAGCAATGTAAGTCAAAACTTTTTCCTGATGCTCTGGCTTTAAAAGCGGTTTGCCAACTCCTAGAAAACTAAGCGTTCGAGGCCTTATGTAGCCAGACGATGACGCAGGCTCAACACCTCCTGCATTCGGTCCTATTTTGCTCTTGCCACTACCATCAGATCCACCACCAACACCATCATTACCAGCTGCCAACCCCCGCCCAATTCCACGGCATCTTCCACCAGCCTTCCTCATTTTTGGTAGAAATGTAGACAAAATCCAACAAACTATATAGTAATGTAAAACAAGGTACAAGGTGTCTATAGGACAGGGGAGATTTTGAATTTCTGCAGACACTTGTGGACACTGGACACTTTTGGATTGTGTGAGGCCCACTGATATATGAGCGCTATGTCACAGGCTCAATGGCACAGCTGTGACAAAAGTGACGAGAGGATAAGGGAGATTTTGAATTTCTGCAGACACTTGTGGACACTGGACACTTTTGGATTGTGTGAGGGCCACTGATATCTGAGCGCTATGTCACAGGCTCGATGGCACAGCTGTGACAAAAGTGACGAGAGGATAAGGGAGATTTTGAATTTCTGCAGACACTTGTGTACACTGGACACTTTTGGATTGTGTGAGGCCCACTGATATCTGAGCGCTATGTCACAGGCTCGATGGCACAGCTGTGACAAAAGTGACGAGAGGATAAGGGAGATTTTGAATTTCTGCACACACTTGTGGACACTGGACACTTTTGGATTGTGTGAGGCCCAATGAATATCTGAGCGCTATGTGACAGGCTCGATGGCACAGCTGTGACCAAAGTGACTAGAGGATAAGGGAGATTTTGAATTTCTGCAGACACTTGTGGACAACTGGACACTTTTGGATTGTGTGAGGCCCAATGAATATCTGAGCGCTATGTGACAGGCTCGATGGCACAGCTGTGACCAAAGTGACTAGAGGATACGGGAGATTTTGAATTTCTGCAGACACTTGTGGACACTGGACACTTTTGGATTGTGTGAGGGCCACTGATATCTGAGCGCTATGTCACAGGCTCGATGGCACAGCTGTGACAAAAGTGATGAGAGGATAAGGGAGATTTTGAATTTCTGCAGACACTTGTGGACACTGGACACTTTTGGATTGTGTGAGGCCCACTGATATCTGAGCGCTATGTCACAGGCTCGATGGCACAGCTGTGACAAAAGTGACTAGAGGATAAGGGAGATTGGATTGCTTTTAAAGAAGCAGTTTGCAGAGCAGTGGGTAAACAGCAATGACAGCCTGTCAGGAAGCCTTAAAAGGCAGCCCAACAACCAACACCACTGATACACCACAATATAGCCTCCCCTTGCACTGCACACACAGTGACTGGTGTGTTGTGCAGGCCAAATCGCTAGCAGCAGAAGCAGTTTTTTTTTCTTCTCAGCAGAATAAAAAAAAAAAATTGGGATTGATTTTAAAAAAGCAGTTTGCGGAGCAGTGGGTAAACAGCAATGCAGGAATGTCAGGAAGCCTTAGAAGGCAGCCCAACAACCAACACCACTGATACACCACTATATAGCCTCCCCTTGCACTGCACACACAGTGACTGGTGTGTTGTACAGGCCAAATCGCTAGCAGCAGAAGCAGTTTTTTTTCTTCTCAGCAGGACAAAAAAAAAATTGGGATTGCTTTTAAAAAAGCAGTTTGCGGAGCAGTGGGTAAACAGCAATGCAGGAATGTCAGGAAGCCTTAGAAGGCAGCCCAACAACCAACACCACTGATACACCACTATATAGCCTCCCCTTGCACTGCACACACAGTGACTGGTGTGTTGTGCAGGCCAAATCGCTAGCAGCAGAAGCAGTTTTTTTGTCTTCTTCCCTGCCTAACGCTCTCCCTACAGAATCAGCAGCAACCTCTCCCTATACTGAGATCGGCAGAAGTAAGATGGCGGTCGGCGTGCACGCCCTTTTATACCCCCTGTGACGCCCACCAAAGCAAGCCAATCACTTGCATGCCCTTCTGAAAGATGGTGGTGACCCCTGCCTATGTCATCACGTTGCCCACAGTGTCCGTGGATCCTGATTGGCTGAAAAAGAGCGCAAAACAAACTTTTGAAACGCGACTTTGGCGCGTAAGTCGCCGACCTCGTGGCCGACCTCATCCTAGGGTCGGGTTTCGTTTCATGAAACCCGACTTTGCCAAAAGTCGGCGACTTTTGAAATTTTTCGACCCGTTTCGCTCAACTCTATTGGCTAACAAACCAGCAACTCTGGTAAACCGGTTGGTTGAGGCATTCCCAGCACACAGCAGCGGTGATGGTTCTCACATGAGCCATAGGGGCTGGGGACATCTTGGAAGAGGTGTTCGTGGTGCACACATCAGAAGTGGCGTTGGAGACTGGGGTTTCATGACCATGTTGTGGACTGATTTTTCAAGTCCTGCTCACACGACTGGTAATACTGCATCGATTGAAAGTGACAGGAGACAGCAGTTGTCAACTATGGTTACAAACTACTTCTCGTCCCATATCGATGTTCTCCCGCACAGGTCATTCCCATTTGACTATTGGGCCGCTAAACTGGACACCTGGCCTGAATTGGCACAATATGCCTTGCAGGAGCTCGCTTGCCCAGCTGCAAGTGTGCTATCAGAAAGAGTCTTCAGTGCAGCTGGATCAATCCTGACAGAAAAAAGGACCCGTCTGTCAACCCAAAATGTGGATGATCTAACCTTCATTAAAATGAACCATGCATGGGTTTCCAAGGATTTTGTCCCACTTTCCCCTGATGACACCTAGGTTGCCAGAAAAATGACTGGCTTTGGTCCTCCTCTTCCTCGCACTTGCCCAATTTCGCCTTTTGCATCAGCTGAATGTCCAACATCAACATATGCCATTTTGTAAACCTCCCTAACTGGGCTGCCCCCCCCATGGCCGGGGTCACCACTTAGCGCACCCAACCGTGCGAGTGCCGTTGCCCTGGACAGGTGGGTGGGCCGACTCTTGGGTGTGGGCAATGGCACAGGGTCCCTCATAGTGCAATCAAGTGTCTCTGACGGTGGGGGTGCACACCCGCCGTCAGACACACCGCCGTACTATGAGGAGCCCAGTGCCAGTGCTGTCGCCAATGAGTGGGCCCCCCTGCTTGCTCCGGATCACAGCACTTGCAAAGTTGAAATGCTTACCTCTCCCTGCTCCACCACCATGACGTCTTCCGCGTGTCCTGACAGTGATATTCTGATCAGAGAGCGCAATGACATCACGTCTGTATGCCTAAACAGCCAAGTGCAATGAGATGGAAGATGGGGACCACGATGAGTCCAGACTAGTACAGGGATTCCCTAGCGAGGAGACTTGTTTAATTGTTTTCAATGTTGGGACAGCAATTTTTGGGGAGCACTATACTCTGGAGAATGATACATGGGGCCCACCATACACTGGAGCATTCCAAAGGTGGACATCAGACACTGGAGCAGCATTTACAGGGCCCATTATACACTGGAGCATTAGAAATGGGACCCATTATATATGGAGCATTATTTGGGCCCATAAGACAGTGGAGCTTCATCCATGGGGACCAACATATACTGTAGCATTATGTGGAGCTCATCATATACTGTTTCAAACATTATATGGGACCAATGATTCTGTATGGAGAAATATATGGGCCTCATTACTCTGTATAGCGCACTATGCGGTGCCCATAATACTGTATGGAGTAATATACTGTCCGTTTTTGGAGCTATTGGAGAATTTAAAATCGATATCAGTCATGAGATGTAAAAAAGTGAAGTATTTTTCATTGTACTATACCGCTATTTCTCTACCGTATCGGAGCATCATGAGTTGTGGTATGTGTTAAAGGGGCATTCTTTGGCCCAGGGCACATGAAAACCTGAAGCCAGCCCTACCCCTCCACAACTTTAGCCAAATAACCCCCATTTTTCAGTGCGTAACTATTATCATGAAGTAAATTAAGGTTGACAAGCTTCAGTAATAAAAAATGATGTTTTTGCCATTCAAATGGGCACTGTGGGTGTGTTTAATGTCCTCCACTCCCTGCCGACTTTGCTTCCCGATTGACTTGCATTGGGTTTCGTGTTTCAGTCGGTCTACGACTTTTCACGATAATCGGCCGATTTCGTTTGACCCGACTTTTGAGAAAGTCGGGTTTCATGAAACCCGACTCGACCCGAAAAAAGGCAAAGTCGCTGATCTCTATACAGGACAGTATATGGGACTATGCTCTTAAACTTCAGGAGGCGCTGTGGGCTGTAAAGCAGGTTGACCCTGACAGCATGCAAGATGAAGAAAGATTGCTAACTAACTAATAGGTTGAAAATGGATCAGTTTAGAGAATGGCTCCTGTCTATCAATCAAAGCACACAGCTGCACATAATGGCCCTACAAAATCCTTAACTGGACTTGCACACTTTAAGGATAGGACCATCTGGGTGCTGCGTGAACTGAATCTTAGCGGCACAGTGCCCGCTAGGCTCGCAGCCATTACATACCAACAGGGGACAGCATCCTTTCCCCGGATTCCCATTGAGGCCGACACGCCAACCCAAGATAATAACTCTTCTGGAGACCTATGTTTCCAGGTCCAGGAGATGACCAAAAGTGTGGCTGCACTAACTAAAACTGTGCAGTCCATGCAAGAGGCCCCAACGAAGAAGATTCAGCTGGCCTCCAGTCCAGATGACATCGCGTGGTGACAGCAAAGGAGAATCCCATCGACCAGAGGGAGAGACAGTGATCATTACGATGAGGACGGACAGCCTATCTGTCACCGCTGCAAAAAGGCACTGCACATCTCAAGATTCTGTAATTTAAACAAGCAACCCCTGGCGCAAAGGTCATACCCCAGGAATAAGATGTCCAGGCCCACAAAACTGATGAGACAAGTATGTGCGAGGATGGCCTGTCCTGCCCATTGTGATTGATGGCTTCCCGATGAACGTCTTACTGGACACTTGTTCCCATGTGACAATGATGCCATATGTCCTCTTTAATCGGAACTGGGCTGATTCAGACATTACTGGCCGAGTAGAATTGCAGTTGCAAGGTTTGAATATAGTTGATATTGACAAACGAGAATGCCATCCTATGATTACTTTAGGCACCAATGTAATAGAAAATTGTCTTGGAGAAATTATTGTTTTGTTGCAACAGGTAGCCGAGACCGCCAGTTCCAGTCAGCAGCGAGTCCTACAAAAGGAGATCAGAGCACTGATGCAGAGACAACAGGTAGAGCTGTCTGGTGGAGAATTTGGCAGTGTCAGAGTGAGTGATCCATTCCCCATTGCAGTACCCCCAAGGAGTGAAATGTTAATGTAGTGTCAGGCAGCAATAGCCCTTAGGGGTCAAGATTACCAGGCCCTGGTAGAAGTAGTGTACTCTGATAGTAGGCCCAATGTCCTGACAGCCAGGGGATAGTCGATGTCTGCAAGGGGAGGGTACCAATATGCATCTTGAATTGTGGGGAGAGAGAGCTCCAATTACCCCGGTATGCCACCCTTGCTAAGCTGTTCACTGTGAGTAACAATGCAATAGAGGCAGGAGCCCTTGCTTCCATCCAACCAGGTTGAGGACAATGGCTCTGAGGGGCAGCTGGAGGATTGGTGTCGGCAGCTACATGTAGGCACTGACTCCACTCCTTCACACCAAAAGCATGGGGCTTACCGGGTGGCTCAAGATCAGATCTTCAGCAAACATCCTCTAGACTTTGGGCAGGCAAAAGGTGTCCAACACCATATCACCACTGGAGATCATCCGCCCATTAAAGAGAGGTACCGGCCTGTACCCCCAGCACACTATCAACATGCCAAGGATATGTTATGGAAGATGAAGGAGGCTGGGGTAATCAGAGATAGTTCTAGCCCCTGGGCAGCTCCATTAGTCCTCGTTAAAAAGAAAGATGGTACCATGAGAATGTGTGTTGACTCTAGGCGGATTAACAAGATTACACATAAAGACGCCTTCCCACTACTTAGAATTGAGGAATCATTGGCTGCATTGAGAACTGCTAACTATTTCTCGACTTTAGATCTCACCAGTGGGTATTGGCAGGTTCCCATGGCAGAAGCAGACAGAGAGAAGACAGTGTTTACAACACCAATGGGCCTCTGCGAGTTTAACTATATGCCATTCAGGCTCAGCAGTGTACTGGTGACATTTCAATGGTTGATGGAATGCTGCCTAGGATGTAAAAATTTTGAAATCGTTCTGCTGTGCCTGGATGATATCATCGTCTTTCCCAAAACCTATGAAGACCACATGAAGCACCTGTCCGAGGTGTTCAAATCCCTGTCCAACTTTGGCTTGAAAGTAAAGCCGTCCAAATGCCACCTTTTGAAACCCAAGGTGCAGTACCTAGGCAATATTGTAAGTGCGGAAGGTGTGGCACCAGACCCTGACAAAGTCACTTTTATCTGGGACTGGCAAAGACCCAGCAGCATTCATGAAGTATGGCAGCTTCTTGGGTTGGTGGGCTACTACCGGAGATTCATCAAGGGCATCACCAAGATAGCCGCACCTCTGCAAAACCTGCTAGTGGGCCAATCCAAGAAGGCCAAGAACAATAGTCCACCATTTGAGTGGAACCATAGGATAGAAGAATCCTTCACTCAGTTGAAATTGGCTCTCTCGGGAGATGAAGTCCTGGCCTATCCTGACTATAACCAACCATTTGTACTTAACACGGATGCCAGCAATGTGGGACTAGGAGCCGTGCTGTCACAAATGCAGAAATGCAGAGAAATAGTGATTGCCTACATCAGCAGGAAGCTTCGTCCCACTGAAAGGAACCTTGACAGCTACAGTTCCTTTAAGCTGGAGTTCTTCGCCATAGTCTGGGTGGTAACGGAATGCTTCAAGCACTACCTGGCTTCAGCGAAGTTTACCATCTACACGGACAATAATCCGCTAACCGACCTTGAAACGTCTAAGCTGGGTGCGCTGGAGCAGCGATAGATGGCCCGGCTGTCCAATTACGAGTTTACCATCAAGTACCGAGTGGGGCATAGGAATGCTAATGCTGATGCGCTGTCCAGGATGCCCAATTCACCAGTTGGGGGAATAGATCTAGAAGTACTTGAAGAAATCGAGTTAACAGCCTTCCAATGTCCAGTTGTGGCCCAGCGCTCCCAAGGGGTGAGGAACAAGTGCTACATCATGCAAGAGGCCACGTTTAACCCATTGCCCCACCATGAGTGGGCAGAGATGCAGGATGGCGTCCTAGCAGTCCGCCTAGTAAAGGAGTTGCTGACACAAGCTGACTCACACCCTGGTCCAGATGCTCCACAGGAAGCAAAACAGTTGTGGAAGGAAAAGGGCAAGCTGTTCATCTATGAGGGTAAGCTGTGTCGGAGGAACATCAACTCGGGCACACACAAACTGGTCTGATAGGTGGTAGCCCTGAAACGGGATGTGTCTATGGTCTTGGAAGCATACCACGAAGGAGCAGGATATTTTGGGTGGAAGAAGCTGGAGGTCCTACTTCATGAAAGATTCTACAGGGTTGGCATGAGGAGACCCATTGAGAAGTGGTACCGAGAATGTGGCCCATGCAACCTGCATAGGAGAGACTGCAACAGCCAAAGAGCCCCATTACAGCCCATAGTCACCAAACAGCCGCTTGAACTGGTAGATTTGGATCATGTGAAGTTGACTTCGAGTAGAACTGGCTACACCTACGCTCTGTCCATCGCCGACCATTACTAAAGGTTCTTGGTAGTCGTACCTATCAAAGACCAAACAGCAAAGAAGGCAGCCAAAGCCTTTCAAGAATACTTTTGTCAACTGCATGGTTACCCTGAACAATGCCATACCATCCGCAGACAAATGGCATGTGCGAGAAGATGAATCAGGTGGTAATTGACCTCTTGAAGTCCTTGCCCCTGGAAGAGGGAAACCTATGGCCAGAGAAGTTGCTGGATCTGGTAGATCTATACAACCATATCCCAGTAAACTCCACCAACTGCACCCCAGCCTACCTGATGAGGGAAAGACCTGGCAAGTTAACCATTGACTTGGACATGGGAGTTTTACCACCTGAGACAACATCACCAGATGCAGACTGGGATACAGAGCGGCAGCAACAATCCCGCAAAGTGCAAGAATGTGTAGAGAAAAGTTTGTCCCAGGCAAGACAGAAGCAGGAAAGAAACTACAGTCAGCATGCCCCTGCAGTTCTCTTGTCACCTGGAGAACAGGTACTCAAAAGGAAGAGATGAGTGCACAAACTAGATGACCATTGGGAGGCTGAGCCATACACCGTTTTACCTTCAGACTTTGATAACACCAAGGTGTGCCTCATCAGTAAGGATGGAGGAGAAACCTCCGTGGCAGTGTCAAGAGGTCATCTAAAACTGTGCCCTGACCAACTAAAGGAAGGAATTGAAGACCCAGAAATTCCTTAGCCCATGGAAGAGGTGCAGAAAAAGATCAGCACAGTACTCGGTGAGTTCCTTCCAGATTGGACAAGAGTGAACCAGGCCACAGTTGTGCCCGTCTTGATCTTTCCCCAGCCAGAAGTGCCAGAAGAAGATACCACTCAAGACCAGCCTGAAAATGCTCCT
Organism: Dendrobates tinctorius; assembly: GCF_039654945.1. Lineage (NCBI taxonomy): Eukaryota > Metazoa > Chordata > Amphibia > Anura > Dendrobatidae > Dendrobates > Dendrobates tinctorius. The sequence continues at coordinate 6,473,705 of NW_027361817.1, forward strand.
ATAATTCCACCAGCGGCACTAAAAACAAGCTCTGACAAAACGCTAGCGGCACAGCAGGCCAGGACCTACAAGGCGTAGAGAGCCAGTTCATGCCACGTGTCCAGCTTGGATACCCAGTAATTATAAAGCACAGAGAAATCATGGAGGACGTTGGTACGGTCAGCAAGGTACACCCTCAGCATCTTCCAAAACTTTGCACTCCTTGTGACAGCACCCCACGCCTCAGGGCCTCTGTGATGGGAGGGTCTTAGAAAACTCTCCCAGAACTTTGCCAGTGTTCCCCTGCATCTGCTGGATTGGAGTTGTGTCTCTCTTGCCTGTACTCCTTGGTTGTCCAATGAACTGTGACCTCTACCGCCAGCATTTTAATATGGGAAATTTTTTAATTATTCCTCAACAAGGGCCTTCTGGTACTGCAGCATTTTAGTATACCTGTCTGCCTCTGGAAGAAGAGATTGAAAGTTCTACTTGTAGCATGGGTCTAGAAATTTCACCAACCAGTAATAACTGTCACCCCAAAATTTTGAGAATACGAGGGTCACGGGAAAGGCAGCGCAACATAAAGTCAGCCATGCATGCCAGACTGCTAACAGGCAAGACTACCATGGCCTCACCAAGAGGACAACTGACCATGCTCTCCTCCTCTTTCCTGTCCTCAGGCCATCCATGCTGAACAGACGGTATGACAGTTGTGCATGTAATACCATCTATAGCGCATGAAAGTAGCTCCTGTTCTTTCTCCTCTTCCTCCTCTTCCTCATTGTCCTAACCAAGCCAGGTTGGGATGACATGAGACTGGGCTGTGTGTAATTACCCTGTATGGTTCCTTGTACCATCTCATTATGCTCCGCCTGCAATGCATCCTCTTTGATTGTGAGCAGAGAGTTTCGGAACAGAGAAGTGGGATGGTGATGCTAATTATGGCGACATCGCCCTTCACCATCTTGGTGGACTCCTCAAAGTTTTGTAGGATGGTACATATATCTGACATCCATGTCCACTCATGAGGTATTATTTGTGGAGTCTGACCTGAATACCGACGGCCTTGTTGATGCTGGTAGTCAACAACTGCCTTCTTCTGCTCACAAATCCTTTCCAGCATCTCCAGTGTAGAGTTCCAATGCATGGGGACATAACACAACAGTCAGTGAGCCGAATCTGAAAATGCTGCTTAAGCCCGGCAAAGGCGGCAGAAGCTGTAGCTGACTTTCTAAAATAGGCACACAGGTGGCGTACTTTCACAAGTAGATCTGGCAGCTCCAGGTAGCTTTTTAGAAACTGTTGAACGAGGTTAAGCACATGGGCCAGGAATGGTATGTGTGTGAGCTCACCTCGCCTTAGAGCCGTCACCAGGTTCCAGCCATTGTCACACATGACCATGCCTGGCTGTAGGTTCAGCGAGGTCAGACACAGATCTTCCTGCTCTTTCAAAGCTGTCCACAACTCTTCAGCATTGTGCGGTTTGTCACCTAAGCATATTAGCTTTAGCACAGCCTGTTGCCGCTTGGCTGAGGCAGTGCTGCATTGCTTCTAGCTTGTGACTGATGTGGTCATTTCGGAGATGGAGGCTGAAGAGGAGGAGGAGGTGCAGGAGCTGTAGACTGTGGGAGCAACCCTGATTGACATAGGGCCTGCAAACCTTGGTGTCGGGAGGAAATGTTCTATCCCAAGGTCCAACTGGGTCCTGGCTTCTACTATGTTAACCCAGTGTGCCATCAGCGAGATGTACTGTCCTTGCCCAGAAGAAGCACTTGTCCACATGTCCATGGTTAGGTGAACTTTCCCAGATACAGCATTGTTGAGGGCACAACGGCTAATGTTGTTGTACACATGCTTGTGTAATGTGGGGACAGCACACTGGGAAAAATAGTGGCGGCCGGGGACCTAGTACCTTGGGACGGCCAATGCCATCAGTTTGCAGAAAGCTTCCATCTCCACAAGGCTAAAAGGCAAAATTTTGAGCACAAGCAGATGAGAAATTAGTGAATTTAGTATTGTGGCCAGTGTATTTCCCCTTGAGTTCCAAGGACTGAGGTATGGACAACTGAACGTGGACATGCTTGATGATGATGCTAGTTGAGTGTGTGCAGTGACAGGTGCAAGGCAGGAGGCATCTTCACAGGCACCATGGACAGGGGATTGGCTTGCACACACAACAGCAGAAGAAGCAGTGGTATCACCTCCAGACACTGTTCCTGGACCCTAGGGTTTGGCCCACAAAGTCAGGTGCTTTGCTGCCATTTGTCTGATCATGCTGGTGGTGGTCAGGCTGGCAGTTTTGCTACCCCTGCTGATGCAGGCAAGGCAGGTGGTGCAAATGGCCTGTTTGTGGTTATCTGCAGAGTCTTTAAAAAACAACCAGATTCAGGAAGACCTAACACTTGTACTGGCAACTTCCGTCGTGTTGGTGTTACTTGGAACAGTTGCCCATCTTCTATCTGCAGCCAACACAATGCTTCTTCCTGCCTGTTGGGGTGCTACGCCTCCCTCCCCCTGTGTGATGCTGTCCATGCTGTGCATGTCCTCCTGCTAGGTTGGGTAAGTTACTATTTCATCCACCACCTCCTCTTCCACTTCTGCACCCTGGTCCTCCTCCTGACTTTTGGGCAATTGTGTTTCATCATTGTCCACATCTTGTGACACATTCCCACCGTCACCTTCTTGTGAACATGGCTGCTCAAATATTTGGGCATTGCTACATGCGACCTCCTCTTGCCCCTCTTCAAGTGCACCGGAAGAGAGTGTGGGATCAGTTGTCTGAGGGCACTCAGCATTGTGGGAGGAAGGAGGATCAGGGTGAGGAATATGCGGTCCACACTCACGGCTACTCAGACTTGACCATGTGGAAGACAAGATGGTGGTGGTGGTGGTGGTGGCAAAGTGACTGGAAGCATTATCTGCTATCCAACAAACAACCTTTTGACACTGCTCTGGGTTCAATAGTAGTGTGCTGCTGTGGTCCACTAGTAATTGTGACAAGAAGGTCGAGTGAGAAGATGTGGGAGTTCGTTGTGGCCCAATTTCAGCTTGTCCACATCCTCGGCCTCGCCCTTTACATGCACCATCACCATCACGTCCACTTCCCTGTCCCTTGGCACATGCCTTGCTCATTTTAAATAGACTGCAATATTTTACACGTTCACTACAAATGCCTGACTTTGGAGTGAACTTATATGTGAACCGTGTGTGGGAAAACCACAGTTTAAAAGGAATCTGTCACCTCATTTTTGCCCTATGAGATGTGGCCACCACCATCAGGGGCATATCTACAGCATTCTGTAATGCTGTAGATAAGTCCCCGATGTAACCTGAAAAATAAGAAATACTAAGATTATACTCACCCGGGGGTCCGGTGCGATGGGTGTCGCGGTCCGGTTTGGTGCCTCCCATCTTTTAGCGATGAAGTGCTCCTCAATACTTCTACCGTGGCTCCTGCACAGGCGTATTTTATCTGCCCTGTTGAGGGCAGAGTAAAGTACTGCAGTGCGCAGGCACTGGACCTTTCCCAGCGCCTGAGCACTGCAGTACTCTGCTCTGCCCTCAACAGGGCAGATATAGTACGACTGCACAGGAGCCGCGGCAGAAGTAAGGAGGAGGACGTCATCGCTAGAAGATGGGAGGCGCCGGACTGGATCACGACACCCATTGGACCAGACCGGACCCCCGGGTGAGTATAATTTAACTCGTTTTTCTTATCTTTCAGGTTACATCGGGGGTTTATCTACACCATTACAGAATTGTAAAAATGAGGTGACAGATTCCCTTTAAAATATCTGGCCTGTAGGTAGCACCTTTTTTTAAGCAAACTGGTGTCAATAACTAGACTAAAACACAGCAAAAATAGTTAAGTGGAGCACAAAAAATGCCCCAATTTTTTGCTTACAGTTAGGTGAGGCGTGTGATGGAGATACCAGACTTTAAATTATCTGTCCTGTATTTTTTTAAAAAACAGCAAAAGAGTGTAAATAACTAGGCTTAGACACAGCAATAATAGAAAAACCTGTAGCACAGATTGGGATTGATTTGCAAAGTGAACAAACTTTATTGAATGTATAACAGAATCCAGCGTTTTGGCCTAATTACAACCTTTTTCCAAGCTGAACAAAAATTCAAGATAATAAGCATCAGAGGACATGAAAAAACAGAAAAAGATATCCAAAAAACAAAATACAGAAAAGGGAAATTAAGTCAAATGATATGTTACAGAGGGGATCAATTATCATCGAGAGAATCCCAGGACTCAAATTGAACAGAAATATATTATCAACACAAAATTCAGATACAATGAAAAGGTACTATATTGAAGCCCCAAATAATGAAATGGTTTGTTACAGTCAGGTATCATGTGAATTAAGTGGAGGAGGAACACAAAATAGGCAAAGAAAATGAAAAGGAAAAATAGAGGGGAGCAAAAACCGAACAAAAAAACATACCTGTATAGTGGAAATCAGGGAAAAGTGTGATCTAGGTGAAAAGAATAAAGTGCAATAAATAAACAGAAAAAGGTCAGTAAATCCATAGGAGAAGAAAGAGGAGATACAGAATAAATACCCTATATATCACGAGAATGGGAACCACAGAACAACCTCTGTGAAGGAGATCAGGGCATCTGGTGTGTGGTGAACCAGGAGCCAGGGTTTAAATAGAAAGCAATCAAGAGAAATAGCTGTCAGCTGAGAGTGGAGAAGCATTCACAAGGGGTATAGAGACAAGACCCAGTGAGAGGAGACATACTGTGTGTGTGTCAGAAAGGTGAGATGGGTGCCACCTGGTGACAGGAAGATAAAAGAGCATGGGGAAAATAACAAAAGCACACAGTAGGAAAAAGAAAAAAGAAGGGGAGATGACACAGGAACATAAAAAAGTAAATAGAAAAAAAGGAGAAAAGAAGGAAAAAAGGGGGAAGGACATAAAAAAAAAGATGAAAAAGGACAGGAAAAATTGGGAGAAAAAAAGGAAAAAAGCACACCAGGGGAGAAAGCAAACTTAGAAACAGTACGTGACAGAGGGATACCTGATAAGTTGTAATCAGACCTAAAAGGAAAAAAAATTAAATTAATACATAGATATAAGACAGTATACAAATGTACATATACATATATGAAAATCAGAAGGTGGATCATCACCTAAAGACCAGGGAAAATCCAATACTAAGGAACGGATTATTAGAGTACCTCATATACTCTAATCAACCTGTGGCGCCCTGTGTCTTTACCACCACAAAAGAGTTAAATATGTACTGTTTTGTATGTGTTATGTAAGCAACGGGAGTTATGCTTTCTCTGCTAGAGGCCACAGCACCCACACACAATTTACCTCACTCCCTTACTTGTCTGAAGCTTAGAGCTTTGGAGACATACCCTAACTGGGAGGGGGAGGAGTCGAGAGTTGTTTCAATGAATAAGAAGGTGAAGGAGAAGATGGAGAATGCTCCTGGAAGCCATGACATGCGCTTGCTCCAGGAGCAAAGCTAAGAAGAATCAGGGAGTCAGCCCCTAGGCCATCCATGCTTTCAGACCAGGGTGGTAAGCTGAGAGACTGTGTGAGATTATACAACCAACAGTAGAGTGTTTTTCCCCTGGAAGACTGCAGCAAACTAGGATCAGTGAAGGATTGTGCAAGAAGAAACTTGAGCTTCACATAGGATCCAAGCTGCAAGTTGCCAGAGGAGAAATACACAGTGAGTAGTGGCTATACTGGAAGTTCTAGACTCCGGGAAGCCTTGGTCCCAGAAGGGATTAGAATAGCAGGAAGCTTACACTGAGTCACAGCAGAGAGACGGATAACTCCCCCTCTGCAGAGCAGACTGTAACCTGGTGAGAGTTGTAATATCGCCTCTGAACTGCATCTGAACTACTGTAAGTGATAAAGTGACTTTCCTTTTTCTCCTGCCTTATTACTCCATGCCTTCTACTTCCATCACAATCTCTGGGGATCAGCCCTGGTTGGAGAGGGTTAAACATCTGCACTGCCATCACCATCTACTCCTTCAAAGATCATCTGCAGTGCCGGCTATACTACAGTCGAACACTCCAACTGGCATCACAAATCACTATATAAACTTTATCCCTAATCAATACTCTCCTTTTACATGACCTGGGGCCACGGACCGGGTCACTGCCACTGTGACAGATCTCTTTAAGATGACTGGCCCGGTACTGAGTATCCCACGGCCTCTGGGGCGCATCATTTTGGCATCACGAACAGGATTCCGTGTGTGCCTAAAGTCCTACAGGAGCAACGACCTGCAGCAACTGAAGCCGTGAGTCGCACCCCTGCAAGGGTTAACTAGGGGGGAAGATGTCTAATCCCGACGACGCTCAGGGTGCAGCAGCTGCAGCTCCCATATTGCCGCTCACATGCCTTATTTACCGGGTGTGGCATGGCTACCACAGTACACAGGTGAATCGCACACCTTAATTGACTTCAAAGAGAAGCTGCGCAGCATGTTTGAAATTTACCCTATGTCAGAGGAGCAGAAAGTCAGTATACTTACAAGTCAGCTCAGTGGCGCTGCTCAGAGAGAAGTTAAATCTTGGTCAGTGACTGATAAAAAGACAGGAAATGACATTTTTGCTAAACTAAGGGATACTTTTGACACCCGTACTGCTTCAGAAATAAAGATGCGATTTTTCAGCTGCAGACAGAAATCACAGGACACTATTAGAGACTATGCTCTTAACCTGCAGGAGGCGCTGCAGGCCATTAAACAAATTGATCCAGAGAGTGTAAGAGATGAGAACAAAATGCTGAAAGAACAGTTCATTGAAGGTCTTTTGTCTGATTCCAGTAAGGCACAATTGCGCATGATGTCATTGCAGAACCCTGACATGGACTTTGTTCAGTTTAAGGACAGATCCATGTGTATCTTAATAGAATCTAACTACAGTTGTGGCCAAAAGTATTGACATCCCTGCAATTCTGTCAGATAATACTCAGTTTCTTCCTGAAAATGATTGCAAACACAAATTCTTTGATATTATTATCTTCATTTAATTTGTCTTAAATGAAAAAACACAAAAGAGAATGAAGCAAAAAGCAAAACATTGATCATTTCACACAAAAATCCAAAAATGGGCCAGACAAAAGTATTGGCACCCTCAGCCTAATACTTGGTTGCACAACCTTTAGCCAAAATAACTGCGACCAACCGCTTCCGGTAACCATCAATGAGTTTCTTACAATGCTCTGCTGGAATTTTAGACCATTCTTCTTTGGCAAACTGCTCCAGGTCCCTGATATTTGAAGGGTGCCTTTTCCAAACTGCCATTTTTAGATCTCTCCACAGGTGTTCTATGGGATTCAGGTCTGGACTCATTGCTGGCCACCTTAGAAGTCTCCAGTGCTTTCTCTCAAACCATTTTCTAGTGCTTTTTGAAGTGTGTTTTGGGTCATTGTCCTGCTGGAAGACCCATGACCTCTGAGGGAGACCCAGCTTTCTCACACTGGGCCCTACATTATGCTGCAAAATTTGTTGGTAGTCCTCAGACTTCATAATGCCATGCACACGGTCAAGCAGGTCAGTGCCAGAGGCAGCAAAGCAACTCCAAAACATCAGGGAACCTCCACCATGTTTGACTGTAGGGACCGTGTTCTTTTCTTTGAATGCCTCTTTTTTTCTCCTGTAAACTCTATGTTGATGCCTTTGCCCAAAAAGCTCTACTTTTGTCTCATCTGACCAGAGAACTTTCTTCCAAAACGTTTTAGGCTTTTTCAGGTAAGTTTTGGCAAACTCCAGCCTGGCTTTTTTATGTCTCGGGGTAAGAAGTGGGGTCTTCCTGGGTCTCCTACCATACTGTCCCTTTTCATTCAGACGCCAACGAATAGTACGGCTTGACACTGTTGTACCCTCGGACTGCAGGGCAGCTTGAACTTGTTTGGATGTTAGTTGAGGTTCTTTATCCCACATCCACATAATCTTGCATTGAAATCTCTTGTCAATTTTTCTTTTCCGTCCACATCTAGGGAGGTTAGCCACAGTGCCATGGGCTTTAAACTTCTTGATGACACTGCACACGGTAGACACAGGAACATTCAGGTCTTTGGAGATGGACTTGTAGCCTTGAGATTGCTCATGCTTCCTCACAATTTGGTTTCTCAAGTCCTCAGACAGTTCTTTGGTCTTCTTTCATTTCTCCATGCTCAATGTGGTACACAAAAGGACACAGGACAGAGGTTGAGTCAAATTTAATCCATGTCAACTGGCTGCAAGTGTGATTTAGTTATTGCCAACACCTGTTAGGTGCCACAGGTAAGTTACATGTGCTGTTAATTACACAAATTGGAGAAGCATCACATGATTTTTTGAACAGTGCCAATACTTTTGTCCACCCTCTTTTTTATGTTTGGTGTGGAATTATATCCAATTTGGCTTTAGGACAATTCTTTTTGTGTTTTTTCATTTAAGACAAATTAAATGAAGATAATAATACCAAAGAATTTGTGATGCAAACATTTTCAGGAAGAAACTGAGTATTATCTGACAGAATTGCAGGGGTGTCAATACTTTTGGCCACAACTGTATGTCTGCACTGAGCCAGTTAAACATCCAGCAGTTGCATACCACCAGGGAGCAGTATCTTCACCCCAAGTGCCTGCAGTACATCATGTGCAGGTTCCAGTTGATGATTCTACTGCAGATTTACGGCTGCAAGTACAGGAACTGACTAAAAATATGGCTGCTCTATGTAAAACTGTTCAGACTCTCCAGACTTGTTCCTCCACAGAGAGGATCCAGCTAGCATGAAGCCTGGATGATTTCCCATGGCGACAGCCAAAAAGGATGCCACAACATCATAGACGACTGACTCGCACTGGCAGGAGAACAACGGACCGATTTGACTCTTCTGTGGGACCCATCTGCAGAAGGTGCCATAAAGTTGATCATATTGAAAGAGAATGTTCTTTAAATGGGCAACCCCTGGGGCGGAGGACCAACCCCCAGGAGTAAGACAATCTGGTCCAACTAACTGGGGAAACAGGTATGCTGGAGGACGTCCACTTATACCCGTAGTAGTGGATGGTATCCCCTTCACCGCCCTCATGGACACTGGATCACAGGTAACCACAATGCCTCACACACTGTACCAGAGATATTGGACTGATGCTGATTTCACCCAACTTCCTGATGGTGACTTGTCATTAATAGCAAGTAATGGTCAACCTCTGACACAGGTGGGGTACAAAGAGGTTGTCATTAAAGTGGGAAAAGTGGAGCACAAAGCTCAAGGTCTTGTGGTGGTAGAGGTGGAGAGAGCAGAGTGTCAACCTATCATAACATTGGGCAGAAATGTGATTGAAAATTGTTTAAATGAGGTCCTCATCATTTTGAAAGACATAGACGAGTTGGCCCTGTACAAGGAACAGCATGCCCTCAATAGAGAAATCAAAGCCCTGGTGCAGCAACAGCAGGTGGTGGTAACTGGTGGAGAGATAGGTAGCGTAAGGGTGAGTGATCCCCACTCCATTATGCTTCCCCCTAGGAGTGAGACCCTCATCTGGTACAGAGCAGCCATAGGCATCAGATGACAGGACTACCAAGCTCTCCTTGAACCAGTCTATTCAGAAATCAGACCTACTGTGCTCACAGCCAGCGGAATTGTTGATGTTAAAAGGGAGGGGCAGGATTCTGGTACATGTTCTGATCTGTGGAGAGGAGGAGGCTTGCTTGCCCCGTTATGCAACTATAGCCAAACTATTCACAGTCAGCAATAATGATATTCAGGCTGTAGGATCCTTGGATCCTACTTTCAGAACCAGTCCAAATCAATAAACTTAGATGGAGACCCGCAGTCTATGTAAGTTAATTTTGGTACTACCTAATTCTTGAAGGACAAAACTACAATAAGCAGTACTTTATCAGAGAAATACAAAAGGTAACTGTAAGCCTGGTTGACCCCCATCAACAATCACCAAGACTTAGATGTTTTCCAGTTGGCTTGTTCAGGTGAGCGGGCGAGTCAAACAGACCTTCAAAAAATGTCCTGTTAGACCATAATATAGACAGAGTCCAAGACCTTGTCAACGTCTTTTCTCCACAGCTCGAATCTGGTCACTCCTACCCTCAATGGCTCCAAGTGTACCTGCTCTAGAGTAGTATAATGGGCACCCTGCTGCTCACCACATCTTTCAACATCTTTCAAAGATTCTGCAGTCCATGCATATGGCCAGTGTCATGGCCTTCACCAGAGAACAAGGGGAATCATGAAAACCAGAGCATTCTTAAGAGTTCCAGAATGCCCTTTGCAGAACTGTCACCTGAGAACTGCATCATTCAATAGAACGTCATTTGACCATTGCCAGAACTTGGTTCAGTAGTCCTCAGCAGTTCGGACTCCTGTGTAGGGTTCTCTGTGCCTTAGTGTCCTGGATCCTGTCAGGTTCATCACAGATCAAACCTAATGCATCAAAAAAAGCATCAACAGATGACCATATTAGGGTTTGTGAGTACAAAGAAAATACCCAGGTCTGAGGGTCCTCTTGCAGTAGGGCCATGATTTTCTCCACCCGTTCATCCCCTGAAGACTGCATTGTAAAAAAATAGCCTACAGCTCTCTCTGAATAGACTAAACTGTTTTTCCTTTCCTGAAAATTTCTCAGGGATGGCCAATGCTGGTTCAGGAGAGACCAACTGTATTTGAAAAACTATTCAAACCCCATGAACGTTTTCACACTTTTTCACTTTACAGCAACAAACTTAATTGTATTTTATTGTGATTTTATGTGATATACTCTTTTGAGGTCTGTCTTTACAAGCTTTGCACATCTAAAGGTTGACAGTTATGCCATACTCCTTTCATTTTTGGATGATGGATTGATCAGTGCTGCATGAGATATTCAGAGACTGGGCAATGTTTTTTATGACCTAGTCCTGCTTTACTCTTTTCCTGATATTACCTTTACAGACAATTGGTCAGTCAGGTTTTTTTTAGGGGGATCAGACTAAAGATGATGGATACAAATACACGTCACAATTTTTAGATTTATATTTTTAAAATTATTAGAAATCCGTGTATCATTTCCTTTACACTTCACAAATACTTGCTACATTGTATAGGTATATAACAGTGATGGAGAACCTTTTAGAGATGAGTCCCCAAACTGCAGTCCAAAACCCACTTATTTTTCGCAAAGTGCCCTGAATACTGAGGATTTAGATTAGAAAGCCAACTCATACATTAGAGTGCTATAGAATCAATATCAAAGAGCTTGTAATCGCTGCACTCCAAGCCTAAGATACTAGCCACCAATTATAGTGAAGGTCTGTTCTTGAGAATGGACAGGATTTTTAATCAAAAGTAAAATTGCAAAGTTGTTTGTTTTTATAACCTCTTTGCATTTGTAACCCTTTATCATGATGAGAACAAACCCTTTAAGACAGTGATATCAAACTGAAATACACAGAGCGACAAAGTTAAAAGCTTGCAGAAAGTTGCAGGCCAACTTTGATAAGTGTTAAAAATAAAATCTACAATTGGGGAACTTTTTTCTTATAAAATAAAATGATTAACTTTTTGAATTATAGTGGAATAATATAATATGTTATGTAACAGCCATAAAAGAATATGGCCCAATGGCCAAATTTAAATATTTAGTAACAAAGGATAAAAAAAACCTTGAATAAAACAGAAAGTATGATGCAAACAAAAGTGCTCCCAAAACAGTATGATACTCCCACAGTGAGCTGCTCTACAAGAATAGTATGATGACCCTACAGCACCCCTCCCTCAGTTGACCCAACAAAGAATGATGACCCCATCACTGTATGATTCTCCAACAGTAATCTCCACACAGCCTTCCATACAGTATAATGGGCACACACAGATCTCCATAAAGTATAATGGCTCTGTAAAGTTCTCCATACAGTGTAATGGTTCTCCCATAATCCTGCATAAAGTGTAATTGGCCCCACATACTGCTCCCTGCATTATAATAGCCCCACAAGATGCTCCATACTATAAAATGGCCCCACATAGTGCTCCAAACTTTATAATGACCTCACACGGTGCTCCATACAGTATAATGGCCTCACATAATGCTCCATACTCTATAACGGCTTCACATAATGCTCCATACTCTATAATGGCCCCACACGATGGTCCATACTGTATAATGGCTCCATCCTTGTCTGCATGGCTCCTCATCCCTATCCTTGTATGCATGGCTCCTTATCCATATCCTTGCATGCATGGCTCCTTATCCCCATCCTTGTCTGCATGGATCCTTATCCCCATCCTTGTATTCATGGTTCCTCATCCCTGTCCTAGTATGCATGACTCATCATCGCTATCCTTGTATGTATGCCCCCCATGAGAAAAGAATAAAAAACAAAAACATCCTACTTACCTTCCCTACGCACCCTTGCAGCATCTTGTTCCTGTGCCAGCAGCATCTGCTGCCAAGCAATCAAGTGTCCCCGCTCATTAAGGTAATAAGTATTCACCTCTCTCCAATGCCTATGGGAGTGGAAAGAGGTGATATTCATTGCCTTAATGAGCGGGCATCCATGATATCCTGGCAGCTGCTTGAAGCTGGCAGCTGTGGCTGTAGCTGCTAATGTAGTGAACATTCATTTCTCTCTAGCAGCGGGCATAGGCTTTAGCCTCAGCAGCCGGCTCCTGCCTCCTGCAACCTGATGGAACGGCATGCATGCAGACGAAAGTGGCCACAGTGCTATTGATGAGTGAGATGGTGACGGGGCTGAGAAGAGTAGTGGCGACACTAGTCCTGAGGAGATGGCATGCATGCTCCCTTTGGCATGCATGCCATAGGTTCACCGCCACTGGGATATAACATGAAATCCCAATAAAGTACCTTTAAGTCTGTGGATGTAACATGGCAAAGTATGGGAAAGATCAAAGGGTATGAATACTTTTTCTGGGGGTCTGTATTTCTATCTATCTATCTATCTATCTATCCACTGTTAGGATTCTAATCAAGACCAAGTTAGGCTACTTTCACACATCAGGTTTTTGGCGTCAGGCGCGATCCGGCATCGTGCCGGAACGCCGGATCCAGCAAATGTTTAGTAAAACCGGATGTGACGGATCCGGTTTTCTGCCGGATCCGTCTTGTTCTTGACAGACAAAACCGGATCCGTCTCATCCGGTTCATCCGTTTTTCTATCCGTTTTTCGACGGATTACGCCGGATCCGGTTTTTAAAATTGACCCTTGTGGCCTTCCGAACGGGATTGGCTACTGGAAAACTATATATAGAGTGTTCCTACAGCCCTTCTTTGACAGGTTGTCGAAGAGAAAGTGCAGGTTGGAGAGAAGAGCAAGTTACTGGAGAAGATGGATGTTGTGATTGGAAATATTTTGAAGAATTTGGCGGATTTTATAGCGGAGGCGAATCGTTTGAGGGTGATTGTTCTGGAGAAGGAGAGAGCGAGACAGCAGCGCATCAGGCATCGTAGACGACGTTTGTGGATCCACCCCATCACAGCCAAGAGAATGACGCGTGGGGTCTATTCTACACTCTGCATGGACCTTCGACGAAACCCGGATAAATTTTTTGGATATGTTCGGATGAAAATGGAGAATTTTGATTACTTGGTGGAGCGCATTGCACACCTCATAAGAAAAGCAGACACCTATTGCCACTTCTCTGTTTCACCCGCAGAGCGTCTGATGGTGACTTTAAGGTAAGCCACATTTATTGGATGTGATCGCATCAGAGCACACTTTCACTGCAATCTTGTTCGTGGTAGTTTGTATCTCCAAGTGTTATAGCTGAGTTTTGGTATGTAATGCTGTGATTTTAAACTAATTGATTGTTTTTTAATTCCCCACAGATTTCTTGCAACTGGAGAATCCCATTCGTCACTGCATTTCCAGTACAGACTCGGGATTTCCACCATATCAGGAATAGTGAAGTACACATGCCGTGCACTGTGGGACTCCTTAGCTGAAGAGTTTTTACCAGAGCCCACAACAGAGAGGTGGATTGAAATTGCTGACAAGTTTCAACAGATATGTCAGTTTCCCAACTGCTTGGGCGCTGTGGACGGGAAACATATCCGCATTGTAAAGCCAGCCGGATCGGGATCGGAATATTTCAATTACAAGAAATATTTTTCAATTGTCCTCATGGCCATCGCTGACGCGGAATACAAATTTATTGCTGTGGATATTGGGGCCTATGGCCGCTCCAATGACTCTCAAGTTTTCAAACTGTTTGCCATGGGGCGTAAACTGTATGGAAACACCTTCCACTTCCCACCCCCTAGACCGCTGCCGCAAACATCTGGTCCACCTATGCCATTTGTCTGTGTAGGGGATGAAGCCTTCCAGCTGTCAGAACACCTTTTGAAACCATACTCTAGCAGAGGATTGACAAGACCAAAACGCATTTTTAATTACCGCCTCACAAGAGCAAGAAGAATGGTTGAATGTACCTTTGGTATTCTGACAGCCAAATGGCGGGTCTTATTGACTGCGATCAACCTCAAGACAGAAACTGTTGACGAGGTGATCAAAGCTTGCGTGGTACTCCACAATTTTGTTATCTGCAAGGAACCCATTTCTATTGAGGACACCTCTGAAGAAACCACCTTGCAAGATTACCATGACATTACCACTAGAAGTTCTGTGACGGTTTCAGTAATGAGGGACAATTTTGCACTATACTTTATGTCACCTCAAGGCAGAGTACACTGGCAGGATGACAGAGTGTGAAAGATTTGTGCCCTAACCAAACTTGTGTACCTTCTGTACCAACAGTATATACCTTTGCCAACCAAAGTTGGCTATCTTGTCATGGTCTCTATTTTTAGCTTTAGGCCACAGGTGTGTACCTGGTTGTGTTTTAAGCAAAGTATTTCACCTTTTAACAAAAGTTGTGTACATTGTTATGAAATCACCAACAATAAACACAACTTTTTAGGTGAAATACTTTGCTTCAAACACAACCAGGAACACAACTGTGGCAAAAAGCTAAAATTTACCCACAGTTATATACCTGGTTTTGAATACCTTTTTACCTTTTAAATACCCTTTATTTAACCTTTTTTTTAAACATATTTCGCCGCAGAAAGAAATGACAGACAACCAGTGTAAACAATAATTTAACTTTTATTTAAAATATTTTTTTGTTTGTAAACTGTTTTTAAAGTTAAAAAAACTTTTTTAATAAAGGTTTGAAAAAAAACTGGGCATTTTTATTACAAAACACATCATAAATCTGTGTAGTGTGGGGTGGAAATACTGCTGGAGGGGCTGCGGGACACTTCGACACTGGGAGTGTGGAGAGAGGATTGGGATCGTGGTGGGGAAGGAACAGTTAGAGGTGATGGTGTGGAAAAAGCTACAGAATGGGTGGACATGTGGGAGGCAGAAGAGGTGGTGGGCGGTGGAGTGGAGGGTTGGGCAGGGACTGTAGGAGCAGATGATGTTGATGGAAAGTTGTATGGGGAAGGAGTTTG
Organism: Dendrobates tinctorius; assembly: GCF_039654945.1. NCBI lineage: Eukaryota > Metazoa > Chordata > Amphibia > Anura > Dendrobatidae > Dendrobates > Dendrobates tinctorius. The sequence continues at coordinate 6,489,128 of NW_027361817.1, forward strand.
GTACGGGGAAGGAGTTTGGTACGGGGAAGGAGTTTGGTACGGGGAAGGAGTTTGGTACGGGGCAGGTTGCTGGAAGTGGGGAGATGTCTGGTACTGGGGAGGTTGCTGGTACTGGGGAGGTTGCTGGTACTGGGGAGGTTGCTGGTATGTAATAGGAGGGGGAGGATGGAAAGTGGCTGGAGGGGGTGCAGATGTAATAGGAGGGGGAGGATGGAAAGTGGCTGGAGGGGGTGCAGATGTAATAGGAGGGGGAGGATGGAAAGTGGCTGGAGGGGGTGCAGGTGGAGGGACTACAGTGGTGGGAGGTGGAGGTTGGGAGGTAACCTGCTGTAGAGCACCGTGGCACGAATGCATTACATGCATCTGCTGGGTAGGAGATAGTGTTGCCATGCGCTCCACAACAGACCTGAAAAAGGTGTGGTTTGGCGAAGATCTTGCTTCTGAATGCATGGTTTGCAGAAGTGTCTTCACCTCCAGAATGCTGGAGTTGATCTGCTGAAAGCCTGCGGAGATTTGCTCTGACAAGACTTTTAGACAGTTCTGGAAAGATGCATTCAGATGCAAGATCTCTGGCGCATAACTCTTTTCCTGACCCCTCTGCCGCTGCCGCCCAGTACCCGCAGGTGTACTAGAGGTGGCAGGGGCAGAAGGGTGGGGTAAAGGGAAAGCGATCTCCTCACCAGCAGCTTCATGTAATGTAGGCGGCCACGATGCTCCTGTGCTGGTGGATGGGACAGATGGGTCGAATGTGTGGGAAGGCTGGGAAGGTGCAGATGTACCGGGGCGGTCGAAGTGTCCCTCGGTGCCGGTCTCCTCAGGGATCGCCTCAGAAGGGTCCAATCATGCAGGATCCCGAGTGCTGCTCACCGTGCTGTGGAATAAAGAGAAAAAAAACAATTAAAATAGTGACATGGTATGGCCCTGGCTGAAAAAAAAAAGTTACATCTAAACATTTTTTTGTCACATGTGTTGTGTAATATTTACCTTCTGGTGAGCATTGTCTCCCGGAGGAACGACAGGGCTCGTGCGTACTTGTACTTGCTCCTGCGTCCTCCAGATCCACTTGGGGCCCGCATCTCTTTATTGAACTCCTTCTTGAAACGATCCCTCACAGACCGCCACCGATTCACAATTCTCTCCCCTGAAACGAGAAAGGACAAAGTGGTTAGTATACAACATCAGTGTTTCCCAAACTCCAATCCTCATGGTCCCCAGGGGTCATGTTTTCAGGATTTACAAAGTAAATAGAAATCCTGAACACATGATCCGTGGGGACCACGAGGACTGGAGTTCGGGAAACACTGGTTTAAATCAAGCAACCGGTACTGTATATACTTACGCTCTTTAATCTGGGCCAGAGCTTCGAGGTCCTCCCAGCGGTCCACAAGGAGCGAACAGATTTCCTCCCAGAGTCGTCGGGTAACGATCAGGTCAGCGTGGCGGCGGCCAGCCATATTCCAGAGCGGCTCCCTTTCTCTGACGAGATCGATGAGGCAGTCCACATCAATCCCTCCATCCTCACCGTCAAAGTCGGGAGCACGCTGTGAAGGCTGTTAAAGAAAAAGACAAAAATAACATAATTAGCCTCCACAAAAGAAATGAAATAAAAAGTGCAAAAAAAACAAAGCAAAAATATTTATACTTACACGCTGGTGACCGCCGCGTTGCTGTCGCCGACGACCCTGGGAGGCACTGCGAGGTCCTCTTGGCCGAGCACCAGATTGGGAAGACTAGAGAAGAAAACAAAAAATGTTATGTCTTTGGATGTAGGCATTTGTTTGCTGTGTGTGGTCTGCAGAACATTGTTTTCTATGTGTTGTGTGTAGTGTGATGTTGTGTTTCTGCGTTTGATGCAAAAAACTTACCAATTGTGAGCCCACTCCAAGTGTCTGTCCACCCCTTCCTTCTTCTTCTGGGAGCTCCTCTTCATCTTGTGATTCCTGTTTTGAAATAAAAGGCAATGAATACACATATATTACAGAGATGATGGATTTTGGAAATAAAAACTTACCGTCAAACGCTGACGATGCGAGGGAGGGCTCCCAGAAGAAGATGTGCTGTCTTCCTCATGGCCAGACTCCATGGCTGTGGGTGGTGTTTCTGCTGCTGCCATTGCTGCTGCTGCTGCATCTATTGGGCGGCTGTTGAATAAAGAGAAACAAAGGGCCAATAAATATCTTGATATTCCATAGCCGTAGTTTGGAGGAAAGGGGGATTTGATAATTACCGTCTCTCATCTGCTGCTGGACTCCCCTCCCGTTGTTCAGCATGCTGCTCCATTTGGGGTGGTGCTGATTGTGCTGCTGCTACAGATGTCTGCTGCCTTCTCCTGCTCCTGGTTCTTGGCTTGGGTGGCATGTTGGGTGTGGCTGAGGGTCCCACTGTCTTGCTTTTATATATGTCTTGTGGGCAGAGCTACTGAGCATGCTCAGACCAAAGAAACCGGATCCGGCCGCCGGATCCGGCTGTCGCCGGATCAGGCGCATTGCGGCGCTCATAGGCTTTCATTGTATGAAAAAGCCGGACACGCCGGATCCGGCGTGTCTGGCTTTTTCGCCGGAGACAAAAAACGTTACAGTAGCCGTTTTTTCCAGACGCCGGATCGCGTCACATTGCCGGATCCGGCGAAAATCGGATGAAACGCATGGCCATCCGGCTCGATCCGGCTCTAATGCAAGTCAATGGGGGGGAAACCGGATCCGGCATTGCATTTCGCCGGATCTGGTTTTAGTCAAAAGCGCCGGATCGCGCCTGACGCCGAAAACCTGATGTGTGAAAGTAGCCTTAGGTTTTACACTATGGCTTTACTTAGGTGTGACTAAGTACACCTGAAAATCTTTAAGCCCTTCATTACCTTGGGCTTTTCCATTTTTGCATTTGCATTTTTTTATGCCCTTCCCAGGGCCATAACATTTTTTTTGGTCAATATTGCTGTATGAGGGTTTGCTTTTTGCCTGCAAAAATGTGCAATTCCACAACAGTTTTTTTTTTTTTTTTTTAAATCATGTTCAGTAAATGTTAAAAAAGAGCCATTATGATTATCCAGGTCAATACAAATTCACAAAACACCAAACATGCATAGGTTCTGTTTAATTTAAGTGGTGAAAAAAAAAATCCAAAGTTTGCAAGAAAATAATGCATGCCCTTTTCCGAGACTCGTAGCGTCTCCATTTTTCAGTATCTGAGGATGGGTTAGGGCTTATTTTTTGAACACTGAGCTGAAGTATCTATTGATACCATTGTGCTATAGATACAATGTTTTTATTGCCTGTTATTGTGTTTTTTTGCAGTGTTGCGGCAACCAAAAAGGCATAATTCTGGCGTTTTGATTTTTTTTTCTTGTTATGCTGCTTGCTGATCAGATTAAATCTTTTTAGATTTTGATTATTCAGGAGATTCTGAACACAACAATGCTAAATATGTGCATTTTTTATTCTTTTAATTTGAATGGGGGAAATGGGGGATGATTTGAAGTTTTATATTTTTTCTAAATGTTTTTAAAAAACTTTTTTTTTACTTTTCACTTACTTCAGTAGTCTTCTTGGGCTTCATCCCTGCTTTGTGTAGCTAAAATGCTAAAATTCTCATCTGCTATGAGAACAGCCCTGTGAGCAGCCATCATAGCAATCCAGCAATGACAACCACTGGGGTCTCCTGCAGCCTCTGAGTTGTTATGCCAATCCATCATCGCCAAACAGTCACGGGTACCAAAGAGTGGGTTTTTATATGCGCTTCTGGCCATGTTAAATGCCCCTGTCAGAGACTAACAATGGCATTTCACATGTTAACATCTGCAGGTGGATAGTGATTCCACCAGCGACTGTTATTGGCACATGTCAGCTTCTGAATATAAAATCAGCTGACATATACCAGAAATCATGTGGGCTTAGCATTGGAACCCACATGGAATGCAGGGACATGACCTATGATGTATATATTGTGGTAGATCGGGTCACTCAGCTGTACACAAAGGTAGACTCGGTAACACTATGGCTTTAGAAATGCACTTGGTTTATTTAGATGCAGCATAAACCAAGCTGAAGCACAAAGTAAACATGGCCCTTTGGGAAAAACAGCAAAACAAATCAGTAGCACAGACACAGTCCTTGTATTAGCGCGGATCAGCTGGCTCAGGGCCACTTCAGGCATAATCGAAAAACACAAACACTTCTCTCAAGTGTTCCTCTCCAGACACTGAACACTGCTGCCTTTGGAGGCCAGCTACTTAAGCCCCAGAACACAACTTGGGGTGGAGATAAGGTGGACATCCTCCCACCCACTCTATGGATGTCCACATAAAAGCCAGCCCTTACACAAATTAGTTTCACCCCTCAATGCACTTAGTGTGCTGGAGGAAAAACTCTGGGTTCTTTATCACTGACGCTATCAAGTGTAGTGAAACATATCTCCCCTCCAGCACTTTGCCAGTGATTTTGTCACAATATACATCATAGGTGGTAAGGGGATGATAAATCTGCTTCTTTCTCCTCCTGAACTGATCATTCATTCTCAAAATTCTCAATTCACAGGTAAAATAATACTAGATTTTTTTAATTGATAGTGCTGTACCTTTGACTTGTGTACTATTAGTTGTGTGTTTTTTTATATATATATTTTATCAGTGGTTTCAATGGTATGGTTTGTGTGTATTAAAAATCTAAATAGATGTAAAAGGTAAGCTAAGAAAAGAATAAGAGGAAATGTAATTCATGAGCAGAAATCCTAAAATCAGATTTTCATTTTTCTGATCTGTTTTTGACACAGCACAAAAGCCATGCTAATCTCACATCCCACAGCTGACATTCCTACATGCTAAGACCTTGCTCAGCAGATAACTTTTAATACTGTCCTTTACACAAACTTAAACTTAGTATATGCTCTGGAAATATAATTTATGCTGCGCACAAATGTAATCTCTACTAGGGATGGAAAAGGGAAAAAGTATTGATCAAGTGAAGCGCTACATATTTGATGCATCATTTTGCTGACCTTGAGCTTAATCGACTAAATGGTCATTTACTGGACAGTTCAGTAAATTCAAAAGAGAGAATATTTCAATGTAATAACACAGCAGTCAGGTGTTGAGATACAGGTACATGTTAAAAACTGACTGTCTAGATTGTGTTTTTAATTTGCCGAATTTTCTATAGTCTAACCTCTAATTATTATAGATGAGCAGATTCATCAAAATTCACATTTGCTGGATTTTACTAGGAAATAGGATTCACGGAGAAGTAATAATCCACAAATTTAATGTATCTTATTATGATTTAGGGTTTATCCAGACCCCAAAGTCTAATAAACGTAAGATGCAGAAAATTATTAAACTCACTTCATTGCTCAACTTTTCATCCCCTTCCTCTGCTCCTTACCCACTTTTCAGTCTTCATGACATTGCATCTTTTTCTTTAGCACAGTATTCACTCTAGACCAGTATACCTGAATGCAATTAATTTTTTTAAAAAGGTACATTTTTAAAGAAAAATCCACTTATAAAGTTGAAAGAATTTTGATTTGCTATTTTTCAACAATTTTGCCCTTTCTCACAATCCTTTTGAGGGTGGTACTGAAAAATTCTCCTATAATACCGCCACATTAAAAAAGAATTCTACACAAAATTAGAAAGAAGGTGAGCTGTATAAAAAAAATTGATGGACATAATACGATAAATTTTATTGTTGGAAAATATTTGCATTTTGTACTCAGACCTGACAGATACAAATTTTTAGTACAATAAATAATGGTGGCTAGGTATCTTCCAATGAACCTTAGGCTAGGTTCACATTTGCATATGGAGGAGCTGCGGCTGTCTGCGGACTTCCTCTGTGAAGCTCTACCCATGGCCGCACCTCCTCGGGTCAGCTCCGCCTACGTCCGCATACTTCTGCATGCGGCCTGAGTGCCCTATCTTTAGCATTGGGTACACAGGTCATGACACTGTATGCGGATGCCTCTGCATGCGTTGTTTTTACGATGCGGCGACCCGCGTCAAACGCATCATGTTGGAATTTTATGCGGGCACTGCATCGTCATAACGATGCATGTGGAGGCATCCGCATACAGCGGCACGACCTGCAAACCCAATGGTAAAGATAGGGTATACAGGCCGCATGCAGAAGCATGTGGACGTTGGAGGAGGTGTGGCCGTGGGCGGAGCTTCACGGAGGAAGTCTGCAGACGGCCGCAGCTCCTCCATATGCAAATTTGAACCTGGCCTTAGTGCATGAAATACTTTTGCAAAAACCAGTAAAATCCTGAAATCAATAGCGGTGAAATTGTGCATGTGCAAGAACAATTTCCACATAATTGGATGATTAAACACGTTTCTTGGACACACAAAAGGAGAACTGATGATTCAATGGAGATTGAGCAGGGAGTGAATAGCAATCAGTAAGTTAGGATGATGATGGGGCTGATGACAAGGACAAGACATTACTTGTTGGTTGACACTAGTTACCAGATAGATGATCATGAGGAGAAGGAGGATCGCTGCTCATCTTGCTGGTCATTTTGCTTTGTCTACATGAAAAGGTCATGCCTTTAAACATCCTGGCGGTGCCATATAATTCCTAGTCAATGCATGCCACAATATCCTTTGCTTATTTTCCAAAAGCACGACCTACATACTACAGCAAATTGCTCCTATACATCCTCTGCTTCCTCCCCATTAATATGCTTGCAAAACTGATAGAGACTATATGTGATATGCATTAGATACTATTGACAAGGTGATTACTTCTAGCATTGCCAGTGGCTCCCACATTTTTTTTTTACCTGATATACAGTACATTTTTTCCATTTTTTAATACCACTATTGTTGCCTATGCCATGTTTTCTATTTAACCCCTTCATGAACGGAGGTATTGATTTATTTTTGGCCCATGTGAGGGCTTGTTTTTTGCAGGACAAGTTATACTTTTATACATTGGTTTTAACATATTGTCTACTGGAAAATGGGAAAAAATTCCAAGTGCGGAAAAGTTGCCAAAAAGTGCAAATCCAGTTGTTGTTTCTTTTTTAAATGTTTACTAAATTCTAAAACTGACCTGCCATTATGATTCTCAAGGTCATTACAAGTTCATAGATATCAAACATGTCTAGGTTCTTTTTTATTTAAGTGGTGAAAAAAAAAATCCAAACTAAGGTTAAAAAAATGGCGCCATTCTCTGAGTCTGTAGCATCTCAAGTTTATGTGATTTGAGGCTGGGTGAGAGCTTATTTTTTGTGCACTGAGTTGACATTTTTATTGGTAATCTTTTGGTGTAGATACAATCTTTTGATTGCCCATATTTGTATTTTATCGCAATGTAGCGGCGGCCAAAAAAATGTAATTCTGATGTTTTAATTTTTCTTTTTTGCTTCGCCATTTAGCAATCGGGTTAATTTTTTTTTATAATGATAGATCGGGTGATTCTGAATGCTTTGATACCAAATATGTGTATACTAGATTAAGGCCCGATGCTATCGCATCGAGAGGATAGTGACACACCTCTTGCCATGTTAACCCTCAATACACACACACACCTCCTCAACACACACTCCTCTCACCTTTCACCATCTCCACTCACATCCACTCACTCTTTCACTCCACATATGACCCTTTCTCTCACTCCGTCTCTCATACTCACACTGTCATCGTCGCTGCTCCATGATCCCCGACATCTTCTTCCGCCGGCGCCATCCTGGATCCCGACGTTGTCCACGCCGGCGACATGTTCTTGCGGCCATGCCATCTTGAGTATTCTGAAATCCTGCGAGTGGACATTAGTGGAGATAGTGAAAGGTGAGAGGAGTGTGTGTTGAGGAGCGGTGTGTTGAGGGTTAACATGGCAAGAGGTGTGCTGTGACATCACCAGTTACAACTGGACGGAAGTTGTTACAACCCGGAAGCTGCTTAGCGCATTTATTATAGTAGATTAAGGCCCGATGCTATCGCATCGAGAGGATAGTGACACACCTCTTGCCATGTTAACCCTCAATACACACACACCTCCTCAACACACCACACCGCCTCAACACACACTCCTCTCACCTTTCACCATCTCCACTCACGTCCATTCACTCTTTCACTCCACATACGACCCTTTCTCTCACTCCGTCTCACATACTCACACCGTCATCGTTGCTGCTCCACGATCCCCGACATCTTCTTCCGCCGGCGCCATCCTGGATCCCGACATTGTCCACGCCGGCGACATGTTCTTGCGGCCATGCCATCTTGAGTATTCTGAAATCCTGCGAGTGGACATTAGTGGCTCACCATTGTCATTTTGAAACACGACTGCTACTTCACTGACAGTGGGATTATTGTAGCGTCGAGGGTCTTGAGTACGATCTTGTTTAGTAGCCATAGTGACGTTTGGCATGACAGTTCCGTTTTGTAGAGATTTAATTTTTTATTGTTCTTCAACATCACGTAACATTTGATAAGCTTCCACAAAAGGATTAATAGTTTGGATTTGAAGGGCAATAATGTTCATCAATGTAGGATGACATTTTTGATTTTCTTTACATCGTAAGCGTTGTTCGTTTGCGGTAGTGGTATCGAGAATGTAAAGTTGGGCAAATGCGCGTTGCTGGTCATCTGAGGGATGTAGTGTTTCAGTTCTATGATAGATCTGGCCATGTATGCGGAAACAGTATGGGCCATATCCAGAAGGTGGTGAAATATTTGCACCCCTGGAGGCAAAAGCAAAGGAACTGTTAATACTTCGAATATTATCCATGAAATTTTTGCTAAATTCACTTTGCCCTTTCAGCAAACGTGTAAAGACATCAGGATATTGTAGTATGGGTACATGGACTTTACCCTTCTGACAGCAGAGCGTAAAGTTGTCATCAGAAGGTATCTCTGCTACAAAATGCAAAGCTTCGCAATGCTCACATACATGGGTCATGTCACCACAGCTGTGTTCGGTAATACTATTTTCATCATTAGTGAAAATGTGAGGTTGTAGTAGAACTGCATGTCCAACCGATGGGGTGCGCCTAGTTTTGAGACCAACGTATATTTGTCTTGGTTGCACTTTCTGCGGGCTAACTGCAGCTTGTATGTGAAGAAACTGTGCGTTGGTATTGACTAATGGTGGTATTGATAGGGCAGAAACAGATTGCTGATTAGTTATGTCAGTGAACGGCATATAGGATGAAGTGTAGTAGTAACTTGTTCCACATGCTGATGTGGAAGCATCCTGTTGTGAGTCTACTAATAATGATGAGGAAGAAGCCGTCTGTTGTTGGCGGTGATGGCGTGTAGAGGCTTCTTCAGCCAATGTAATAGATTTAGAGTTAGGGGATTCGTGTGTGAGACGACGGCGTTTATAAGCCTTAATCTTGTCAAGTCGATGCTGTTTTTCCTCAGGAGTCTCATTAGCACGGCGTTGTTTTTGTCGTAGTGCTAAAGCTGCTTTCCTTTCACTGGCATTGGCATACTGTGCATCGGTACTGAATGGTGGTATTGATAAGGCAGAAACAGATTGCTGATTAGTTATGTCAGTGAACGGCATATGGGATGAAGTGTAGCAGTAAATTGTTCCACACGCTGATGTGGAAGCATCCTGTTGTGAGTCTAATAATAATGATGAGGAAGAGGCCGTCTGTTGTCGGCGGTGACGGCGTGCAGAGGCTTCTTCAGCCAATCTTATGGATTTAGAGTTAGGGGATTCGTGTGTGAGGCGACGGCGTTTATAAGCCTTAATCTTCTCAAGGCGATGGTGTTTTTCCTCAGGAGTCTCATTAGCACGGCGTTGTTTTTGTCGTAGTGCTAAAGCTGCTTTCCTTTCACTAGCATTGGCATACTTTTTGTTATGACTCATGTTGGCACAGGTAAAGGAGTCTATTTGGCAGTTATCTGGCAGTGAAGAAGGCGTCCTGGAGTATTGTAGAATAAACAGATACTAATTGACCCTGTAATTGCCCAGCAGTAGTTATGAAGTGGTAGTGGCAAATTGGCCCTGTAGTTAGACACCGGCAGAGGAGCAAGGCAGCAGTAGTTATGGCGGTAGAGGCAAATTGGCCCTGTAATTAGACACCGGCAGAGGAGCAAGGCAGCAGTAGTTATGGCGGTAGAGGCAAATTGGCCCTGTAATTAGACACAGGCAGTGAACAGTCAGAAGAGCAAGGCAGCAGTACTTATGGCGGTAGAGGCAAATTGGCCCTGTAATTAGACACCGGCAGAGGAGCAAGGCAGCAGTAGTTATGGCGGTATTGGCAAATTGGCCCTGTAATTAGACACCAGCAGAGGAGCAATGCAGCAGTAGTTATGGCGGTAGAGGCAAATTGATCCTGTAATTAGACACCGGCAGAGGAGCAAGGCAGCAGTAGTTATGGCGGTAGAGGCAAATTGGCCCTGTAATTAGACACCGGCAGTGGAGCAAGGCAGCAGTAGTTATGGCGGTAGAGGCAAATTGGCCCTGTAATTAGACACCGGCAGAGGAGCAAGGCAGCAGTAGTTATGGCGGTAGAGGCAAATTAGCCCTGTAAGTAGACACCGGCAGAGGAGCAAGGCAGCAGTAGTTATGGCGGTATAGGCAAATTGGCCCTGTAATTAGACACCGGCAGAGGAGCAATGCAGCAGTAGTTATGGCGGTAGAGGCAAATTAGCCCTGTAATTAGACACGGGCAGAGGAGCAAGGCAGCAGTAGTTATGGCGGTAGAGGCAAATTAGCCCTGTAGTTAGACACCGGCAGAGGAGCAAGGCAGCAGTAGTTATGGCGGTAGAGGCAAATTGGCCTTGTAATTAGACACCGGCAGGAAACAGGCAGATGACCAAAGCAGCAGTAGTTATGGCGATAGAGGCAAATTGGCCCTGTAATTAGACACTGGCAGAGGACAAAGGCAGCAGTAGTTATGGCAGTATAGGCAAATTGGCCCTGTAATTAGACACCAGCAGAGGAGCAATGCAGCAGTAGTTATGGCAGTATAGGCAAATTGGCCCTGTAATTAGACACCGGCAGAGGACAAAGGCAGTAGTTATGGCGGTATAGGCAAATTGACCCTGTAATTAGACACCGGCAGAGGACAAAGGCAGCAGTAGTTATGGCGGTATAGGCAAATTGGCCCTGTAATTAGACACCGGCAGAGGAGCAATGCAGCAGTAGTTATGGCGGTAGAGGCAAATTAGCCCTGTAATTAGACACCGGCAGAGGAGCAATGCAGCAGTAGTTATGGTGGTAGAGGCAAATTAGCCCTGTAATTAGACACCGGCAGAGTAGCAAGGTAGCAATAGTTATGGCAGTACAGGCAAATTGGTCCAGTAATTAGACACCGGCAGTAAACAGGCATGGGACCAAGGCAGCAGTAGTTATTGTGGTACAGGCAATGCCAAGCGTCCACACAGCAAGTCGGCGTGAGGTAAATGATGCAATTTCACAAATGCAAGATGGCGTCGGCGAAATCTCGCGAGATTTCGCCGACGTCGTTAACACCTCTTGCCATGTTAACCCTCAACACACCACACCGCCTCAACACACACTCCTCTCACCTTTCACCTCCACTCATGTCCACTCACTCTTTCACTCCACATACGTTCCTTTCTCTCACTCCGTTTCTCATACTCACACCGTCATCGTCGCTGCCCCGACATCTTCCTCTGCCGCCGCGATCCAGGATCCAGACGTTCTCCAGGCCGCCGACATGTTCTTGCGGGACGCCATCTTGGATTTCGTGAAATCCCGCGATATTCAAGATGGCGTCGCCGCAACAACATGTCGCTGGCGTGGACGACATTGGGATCCAAAAAGATGGCGTCGGCGAAATCTCGCGAGATTACGCCGACGCCATTTTGGATCCCGATGTCGCCCACGCTAGCGACATGTTCTTGTGGGACGCCATCTTGGATTTCGTGAAGTCCCGCGATATTCAAGATGGCGTCACCGCAACAACATGTCGCTGGCATGGGCGACATCGGGATCCAAAATGGCGTCGGCATAATCTCGCGAGATTTCGCCGACGCCATCTTTTTGGATCCCGATGTCGTCCACGCCAGCGACATGTTGTTGCGGCGACGCCATCTTGAATATCGCGGGATTTCACGAAATCCAAGATGGCGTCCCGCAAGAACATGTCGGCGGCCTGGAGAACGTCTGGATCCTGGATCGCGGCGGCGGAGGAAGATGTCGGGGCAGTGACGATGACGGTGTATGAGAAACGGAGTGAGAGAAAGGAACGTATGTGGAGTGAAAGAGTGAGTGGACATGAATGGAGGTGAAAGGTGAGAGGAGTGTGTGTTGAGGCGGTGTGGTGTGTTGAGGGTTAACATGTGCGTGTGTGTGTGGTGACGTCACCTTTTACAACTGGACGGAAGTTGTTACAACCGGAAGCTGGTTAGGGCATTTATTATTATAGATTTGATTTTTTTTATTTTGAATGAGGCAAAAGGGGGGTGATTTGAACTTTTATATTTTTTTATTTTTTTAAATATTTTTAAAAACATTTTTTGTACTTTTTGCATGCTCCAATATCCTCCATGGGAGACTAGAAGCTGTAGTTGTCCTATCGCTTCTGCTACACACAGGCTATGGTCTGATCACCTATGTGTATCAGAAATGTTCACTTCCTATGAGTGCCGACCACCAGACTGAGATCAGAACATTTGTCTGTAACAACCTTAGCGGTCTGCAGGAGACCTCTGGTTGTCATGCCGACCCATCGGTGACCCACGATCGCATGACAGGGTCACCGATGGGCAGGATTTCCAGCGCGCTCCCTGTTTTGAACAGCTGACATGTACCTCTAAAGCCAGGATCATCCTACCATGTGTGATGCGAGAAACTCTCACGAATCTCTCGCATCAACACCCGACACTGCCACCGGCACTCAGGACTGGAGCTGCGGCTGCATGTGTTTCTATGTATTTCTGTAGTGTGATCCCCGCTGCTTAAAACAGCTGACATGTGCTGGGAAAGTTGTCAGCTCAGTGCCAGAGCCCACATCAAAGTGAAGGATTACGATGTGGGCGCACTATTGAGAGCAAAGTCGGAAAGGGGTTCAAATACATTTTTTATACAACTATAATATTTAGTTCTTTTCCAAACTTTGTAACCACCCTTAGCCAACCCAAGCAAAATACAAAATCAACCATAAATGCTAGACAGCATTTAATTGATGCACATAAAGGATAATTCAACAACATAATATTGCTGTTATGTGATGACCTGTGTGCTCTGACCTATCCCTAAAATGTGAATGCATAACATGGCATCTATTGATTGGCTCCTCTCTTTTAAACTGGCTGAGATAGACTCCCTGATTGGCTGCGATAAAGCAAATGATATGATAGATGCAGGGCACTATGCGGAACCTGGGATGCCTTACTTGACACCATTAGCCTGCTTTCTGAGTCTTTAACAGTTTAGGAAATGACGCAGGGCATGTTTTTTTTCTTTTTGGGCTGATACTTACAAATCAAATCACAGTGTTTGAATTAATTGAGAACCTTGGAATTCAGGAAATTTACCCGAAACTTGATACTGTTTGGATTGGTCTGGAGTAAGGAATCATGCAATAAACTCGTAGGTAGAACTCTTTAGTCATTTTTTTATCATTAACAATAAAAAATTATATGTAATAATGCATATATGGGCAAAATGTATCAGTCACTGGTTGTCAGATCACAGCCATGTGTGTTTGTCTCTGAAACGCTGCACCTTTTCAGAGAAAAGTACACTTTTAATAGCCACTGGGGACTGACAGATGACTAATCTACAGGCGGGTTCCTGGCATATTATCCCCTCCCTCTGACAGTGACTGACAAGCCTCTACCTGTGCAGGGCCGATGTTTGGGGCAGGCAGACCAGGGAAATGCCTGGGGACCCCATCAAGAAAGGGGGCCCCCTGCATCTGCAGCCCCTTTATGAAGCGCTCAGAGGGTGTACAGCAGTGAATAATGCTGTGCATCCTCTGTAGTCCCTGAGCATTTCTCACACACACCCCTGCAGCCCCATCTCTCCCTCTTTCTCCCTGCAGTGTCAGGTTAGAAGTGGAGAGTGAGGGTTAGGGGCCGATTACAGCACAGCAGACAGAGGTCACAGCCGGGCTAGCCAGGGAGATGCCTGCAGCCCTGTGTGTCAGTGTCATCTCCTCATCATGGCTACTTCTAGCACTGTCCTGAGAATGGATCTGTACAAGTGAAGCCATAGTACCTGGTAAGTATACATGTATATGTGTGTCTGTGTGTGTACATGTGCAGTTAACAGTGTGTGTCTGTATATGTGTATATAGTATGTGTGTGCATATATACAGTATATAGTATGATTATGAATATATGTGGTGCATGTGAGTAAATAATATATATATATACATGTACATATAGTATATAGTATGTGTATGTATATTATATTTTTATATTGCATGTGTGCAGTATATTGTGTAGATATATATATAAACTGTATATGCATGTGAGCATACTGTATATACTGTATATAAACTGAATGTTTCTGTGTGTATATACTTTATATATGTGCTTGTACACACTGTATGCATCTATATATTTATTATTATTATTCATTTTTATAGCGCACTGTATATACTTTATATAGTGTATGTTTCTATATTTACAAAGTATATATGATGTGTGCACATGTATAGTGGATATCTGTGTATATGTGCTGCATATATAGTTCTGTAATTTCAACACTATTATGGTGACCACAAAATTAAAAAAATGGTATCAAGATATGATATATTACATGTAAAATTATTTATTTTATAATAAATACAATTCAAACCAATTACAAAAAAAGGTGCAAGACATTAAGGAGGGACTATAACACCATAGATACCCCACGAAAACAGACCCACCTGTGTAAAATGCTAGAAATACAAACTGGCCATTGCCATTCAATATAATGTTAAAAATAAGCAATTCAATAACACCTAAGAGAAAGACATAAAACTAGTAACCTGCTTAGTGATACAGTTAGGTCCATGAGACAACATTTTTCTAATTTTGACTCTAAACATTATCACAATGAATTTTAAACAAAACAATTCAGATGCAGTTGAAGTTCAGACTTTCAGCTTTCATTTGAGGGTATTCACATTAAAATTGGATGAAGGGTTTAGGAGTTTCAGCCCCTTAACATGTGTCACCCTCTTTTTAAAGGGACCAAAAGTAATTGGACAATTGACTCCAAGGCTATTTCATGGACAGGTGTGGGCAATCCCTTCGTTATGTCATTCTCAATTAAGCAGATAAAAGGCCTGGAGTTGATTTGAGGTGTGGTGCTTGCATTTGGAAGGTTTTGCTATGAAGGAAACATGCGGTCAAAGGAGCTCTCCATGCAGGTGAAACAAGCCATCCTTTAAGCTGCAAAAACAGAAAAAACCCACGTGGTCACAGCAAGGGCAGTCACTATGGGTAATTAACCTCTTCATTCTTTACTTAGTCATGTAGCTGTCTTTGCATATATACACATATATATTCATTGTTGATACCATAGTGATGTTTAAGATTTAGGGGCACTTGTTCAGCATACCATTGCACTGCATGGTTGGCTATATGAGTCACCTGATACTGAGTGAATCAGCTGCCTGATGTTTACATTAACTCTTTCTATCACCATTGGTTTGACAGGTAATTTTTTACTCTGTCCTGCTACTATGTTCTGCTCATAGTCTGTGGCCATCAGTCTTGTGGATCATGTGTATCCATACATACTAATTGATATGATATATTTTATTGTACATTTTACTATTTATGTAATTGATGAACTTTTGTATTAATAAATACTTATTTTTCATTGTATATGGTAAACTCATTTTTTTCTCTGTATTTTTTGATAAGAGAGCTAACTACGTCTAAAGCAAGAAAGGGGAAATCTAAACTGCCTCAGAGCAGACCCCAAAGGAATAGATAGCCTCCAAACATATATTGTCAGTGAGACAAGATGAAAACACAGGCAGGAAAATAGACTGAGCAAATGATGGGGACCACACTGACTAGACAGGAAAGGAAAGACACTGTCTGCAATCACACAAAAAACTCTGCAAAAAGTCCAACACGTCTGATGCAAAAAACACTGAAGTCACACGACTTCGCCCCCCACTATATCAGCACTCTGGTATATTCTGAAAGCAGAGCAAAAAGAGACCAATCTAACAGGGGATAAAACAAACTGGCACAAGCAGTAACATATGGGCGGTGATTCAGCACAGCCCCAGCCGGAGTTGGCTGACCCACACCAAGAAGAGATAGACAAAACCAGATCAAATGCAAACAGAAAAGCAATCAAATAAGTCTCCTCGCTAGGGAATCCCTGTACTAGTCTGGACTCCTCATCGTCCCCATCTTCCATCTCACTGCACAGTATTTCAACCTTGCAAGTGCTGTGATCCTTAGCTGAACATGCAGGGACAGAGCTGGAGAAATCAGACCTCAGGAGGAACAGGAAGCAAATCACCAGCAGGGATAGAGGGAGTCGGCTGTCTTAAATCCCAATCTGAAACCCCAGATCTCCAGTAGTCATCATCATTATCAGGTAGCGAGCCTCTGTCAATCAGATCAGCTCCATTACCTCCAGTAACCACCAGAGGTAGCCCAGAAAGAGAACTCGCAACCCCTCTCTGTCGATCTGACTAGCTCCACTACCTTCAGTAATAACCAGAGGGAGGCCAGAAAGCGAATTCACAACCAAACCATATCACCCACTTTAAACCAGGGACCAATGGTCCTATGCCAGTTGGAAAACAGCTGGGCTTTTTCCAGAGAGTGGGACAACTTATCCACCACTTGGTCCCAAATCTGCTGCATTCTCTCTACCACAGAGTCCACACTTGGGCAGGCCAAAGATTCCACTTGCCCTGAAGAAAATCGAGGATGAAACCCAAAGTTACAGAAAAACGGCAACATCAAAGTGGCAGAACTAGCTCTATTTTTTAGCGCGAATTCGGCCAAGGGCAAAATGAGACCCAGTCATCCTGATGAGCAGATATGAAACATCGCAAATAGGACTCCAAAGTCTGGTTTGTTCTCTCAGTCTGCCCATTGGTCTGCGGATGAAATGCAGAGGAGAAAGATAACTGAATTCCCAGTTTGGAACAAAAAGCTCTCCAAAATCTAGAAACAAACTGGACTTCTCTGTCCGAAACAATATTCTCAGGAATCCCGTGCAACTGAACCACCTGTTGTAAAAACTAGAGTTGAGCGACTTTTGGTTTTTTAGGGTCGAGTTTCGTTTCGTGAAACCCGACTTTTCCAAAAGTCGGGTCGAGCAAGATCGGCCGATTATAGGGAAAAGTCGGGGTCGTCCCGAAACACGAAACCCAATGTAAGTCAATGGGGAATAAAAGTCGGCAGTGAGAGGAGGACAGGAAACACACCTACAGTGCCCATTTGAATGCCAAAAGCATAAATTCTTCTTACTTAAGCTTGTCAACCTTAATTAACTTCATAATACAAGTTACGCACTGAAAAATGGGGGTTATTTGGCTAAAGTTGTGGGGGGGTAGGGCTGGCTCCAGGTTTTCATATGCCCTGGGCGAAAGAGCGCCCCTTTAACACATACCACAACTCATCATGCTCCGATACGGCAGAGAAATAGCGGTATAGTACAATGAAAAATACTTCACTTTTTACATCTCATGACGAGGCCCATTTATTTCTCCATACAGAATCATTGGTCCCATATAATGTTTGAAACAGTATATGATGAGCTCCACATAATGCTACAGTATATGTTGGTCCCCATGGATGAAGCTCCACTGTCTTATGGGCCCAAATAATGCTCCAAACATAATGGGCCCCATTTCTAATGCTCTAGTGTATAATGGGCCCTGTAAATGCTGCTCCAGTGTCTGATGTCCACCTTTGGAATGTTCCAGTGTATGGTGGGCCCCATCTATCATTCTCCAGAGTATAGTGCTCCCCAAAAATTGCTGTCCCAACACTGAAAACAATCAAATAAGTCTCCTCGCTAGGGAATCCCTGTACTAGTCTGGACTCCTCATCGTCCCCATCTTCCATCTCACTGCACAGTATTTCAACCTTGCAAGTGCTGTGATCCTGAGCAAGCGGGGGGGCCCACTCGTTGGCGACGGCACTGGCACAGGGCCCCTGATAGTACGGTGGTGTGTCTGATGGCGGGTGGGCCGAACCTGCACTTTCATCTGCAGCTTCCTCTTTGTCACCGTGTAAGATGGAACTGTATATGGGAAGGGTAACCTGAGTTTCATCAGGGTCAGATTCAGGCCGTGTAGCGTGCGAGGGGAATGTAGTGGTCTCGGTCAATGTACCAGCAGATTCATCGAGCAGTGGCTGGGCATCAGTGCACTTGTGTCGCCCCCAGGAGTACGGTCGCCACAGTGGCATTACCTTCCTCCTAGGGAGTGTGATGTCATGCTTGGGAGCAACGAAGGATCTCTCTAGCAGGTTAACTGATTGGGCGGCGTTATTCCCATGAGTCATGACCCTCCAAACAGCGTTCATGAAGGCAAAGTGTTTGTTTTACGTGGGCAGTATGGTTGCAAAGCTGAACCTTAAAGGAATGTCCAGAAGGGCACCACCAGGAGTGGAGCCTATGGTTAAATTCGACTCCACCTGGGAAACCTCAACCATGCCAGCTACAGAAAAGATGCACACATTGCAAGCTTAATTCCGTTAACGAACGAGACTCCGTCATGCCCCGCGGTCCGAGTCCGGCTTACTAGAGGGACACGTGAGGCTCTTGCACATGAGATTGGCCAATAACTGGTGTGTCATGCCCTTACATGTCCGTGGCTGCATGTGCGCTACACTGAAAAGGCCAGCATTTGTCGCTTACAGTTGCAGATAACCCGCTGAACAACGTTAGTGATGGGGATCACTGATTACAATTATTACCCGCGAACGATGATTTCCCAGTAAGTGCAGGTCAACCGCAGTTCCGGAATTAGGCCTAACCTTCATTTCTGAAAAAATGAAAAACTTACGTGTGCAAACCACAGGTGCTGTAGCTTGCTTAACAGCTCGCCAGCCGTTCTCACGCCTAGTATGGATTACACGTGATTGCACAAAGGTGAGAAAGGGTACCGTATCCCCGGATAACATGTATGGATAGCGTACACATTCAAAATATATGTCTATACATCAGGAGGCAGGCTCAGACGGTGTTAGGTCCAGTATGGATTGCACGTGATTGCACAAAGGTGAGAAAGGGTACCGTATCCCCGGATAACATGTATGGATAGCGTACACATTCAAAATATATGTCTATACATCAGGAGGTAGGCTCAGACGGTGTCAGGCACAGTATGTATTTGACGGCCCAGACTACACAGCGGAGGAGCAGGGAGTGGTAAAGATTGCAAATGCTGGGGCCCTGCCCAAGCAAGGGGGGCCCACTCGTGGGCGTCGGTACTGGCACTGGGCCCCTCATAGTACGGCGATGTGTCTGATGGCAGGTGTGCACCACCACCGTCAGAGACACTTGATTGCACTATGAGGGACCCTGTGCCAGTGTCTGCGCCCAAGAGTTGGCCTACCCACCTGTCCAGGGCAACGGCACTCGCACGGTGTCGTGCGCTAGGTGGTGACCCCGGCCATGGGGGGGAGGCAGCACAGTTAGGGAGTTTTAGAAAGTGGCATATGTTGATGTTGGACATTCACTTTCCATCGATGCAGTATTAGCAGTTGTGTGAGCGGTACTTGAAAAATCCGTCCACAACATTGTCATGAAACCCCTGTCTCCAACGCCACTTCTGCTGTGTGCACCATGAACACCTCTGCCAAGCTGCCCCCGGCCCGTACGGCTCATGTGAGAACCATCACCGCTGCTGTGTGCTGGGAATGCCTCAAGGAACCGATTTACCAGAGTTGCTTGTTTATTAGCCAATATTAGGTCAAGGTTCTCCTGTGGCATGATGTTTTGTAATTTGCCTTTATAGCGTGGATCCAGGATGCTGGCCAACCAGTAGTCGTCATCGTTCATCATTTTGGCAATGCGGGGGTCCCTTTTTAGGATCTGCAAGGCAAAATCTGACATGTGGGCCAATGTTCCCGGTGTCAATGATGCACTGCGAGTGCTGGTTGGAGGAGCACTTTCTGGCAAATCCACATCCCTCCAGTCACGCACAAACCCTGTACCAGACCTTGCCACGCCAACATTTTCACTTTCCCCACGAGACGCATCCTCCTCCCCTAAGTAATCATCCCCATCATCATCCTCCTCCTCCTCTTCTTCCTCCACCTCATCCAGGAGAGGTCCCTGAGCAGACCATGGCTGAATGTCATCAAGGATTCCCTCCTCGTCAACATTGGCTGCAGACGCCTGCTCCTTAAGGTGCGTCAAAGTTTGCATGAGCAGACACATAAGTGGGATGCTCATGCTTAGGATGGCGTCGTCTGCGCTTACCAGCCGTGTGCATTCCTCAAAACACTGAAGGACTTTACAGAGGTCTTTCAGCTTCGACCACTGCACACCTGTCAACTCCATGTCTGCTCTCAAAGTGCCTGGCCGTGTATCCTCCCACAAATGCATTATGGCCTGCCTCTGCTCGCACAGCCGCTCCACCATGTGCAGGGTGGAGTTCCACCTTGTTGCAATGTCGATAATGAGGCGGTGGTTGGGAAGGTGGAGCAATCGCTGCAGCTTCTGCATACGAACGGAGTGTACAGGCGACCGGCGGATGTGCGCACACAGTCTTCGCACCTTCTGGAGCAGGGCTGTTAACTCTGGATAATTTTTGAGGAAGCACTGCACCACCAGGTTCAAGGTGTGAGCCAAGCAAGGTATGTGGCTGAGTTTTGAAAGGGCTATGGCTGCCACAAAATTACGGCCGTTATCACTAACTACCTTGCCTGCATCAAGATGTACACTGCCCAGCCATGACTCAGTTTATCGCTTCAAGTACTCGGCCAGCACCTCGGCGGTGTGTCTGTCGCCCAAACACATCATCTGCAACACAGCCTGCTGACGCCTTCCACTAGCTGCTCGACAGGGGGACACCTCGTGTGCAACAGTGGCAGCTGCAGATGGAGTGCTCGTACGACTGCGCTCTGTGGACGAGCTTTCGCTTCTGGAGGAGGAGGAGGAGGGTCGAACGCCTACAGCCAACTGTTTCCTATACCGTGGGCTAGGCAGCACTGTCCCACCACCGCTGTCCCCTGTGGACCCTGCATCCACCACATTAACCCAGTGCGCAGTGATGGACACATAACGGCCCTGGCCATGGCGACTGGACCATGCATCAGTTGTGAGGTGCACCTTTCCACTCATTGACTGCTTGAGCGCATGGACAATGCGGTCTTTTACATGATGGTGGAAGGCTGGGATGGCTTTGCGAGAGAAGAAATGGCGACTGGGTAGGTCATAGCGTGGTACTGCATAGGCCATGAGTTCGCGGAAAGCTGCACATTCCACCAACCGATAGGGCATCATCTCAAACGAGATTAGTTTGGCAATGTGGGCGTTCAAACCCAGTGTACGCGGATGAGAGACTGAGTACTTTCTTGACCTACTCATAGTGTCTGGGAGGGTGAGCTGGACTTGAGAGCTGCATATGGTGGAAGTAGCGGTGGACAGGGCGGACTGAGAGAGGGTTGATGATGGTGATGGAGTTGGTGTTCTTTCTGATGGCCTAGATTCAGTATTTCGTCAATATAACAGTGGGATTCCCTGACTGCTGTGGCCTTGCAACGACACCTCAACATTTGCTGCTGTGCTAACCGGTGGGCTTACAGTGGGGGAAACAATGTAGCGTTGCTGACTACCTTCTTTGTGATCAGTTGCACATGTGGCACTTGAGGTTTGGTGTTGTGTCCACGCTTGCAAGTGCATGGTGGTTAAATGTCTAAGCATGCAACTGGTATTCAAATTTTTCAGATTTTTCCCTCGGCTAAAGGTCTTTGCGCACTTCTTACAGATAACCTTGGCCTGATCATGAGGATTTTGTTCAAAAAAGTGCCACACTGCACTCTTCCAACTTTGGCAGACATTTTGCGGCCTAGCACGCTGTGATGTTTTGACCCTCTGGACAAGCTGTCCAGCAACTCTTTTGATTTTTGGAACCTGTCTTTGGAGTGCTCCGGGCCTGCCAGATAACAGCTGTTGCGATGTCGATGTCTGCTGTGGATGCTCCTCATCTGAGCTATTGGAAGCAGCACCCTCTTCCCCCAATGGATGCCAATCTGGGTCAACAACTGGGTCATCCATCACCTCCTCTTCAATGTCATGTGCACCTTCCTCTGTGTCACCGTGTATGGTGGTATAGTGTGCGGGAAGGGGCACCTGAGTCTCATCAGGGTCAGAATCTGGCTCTGTACACTGCGAGGACAATGTAGTGCTCTGAGTGAATGTACCAGCAGAATCATCTATCAGCGGCTGTGCATCAGTGCACTCCATGTCAGATTCATCTTGGCCTGGGTAATTCACCATTTCACTTGATAATCCAGGCATGGTATGTGAAAACAGCTCCATGGAGTAATCAGTAGTATTGCCTGCGTCATCCTTCAATCTTGGTTGGGGTGAAGGACACAAGGAAAGGTGTGGTTCATGAACCTGAGCCTCCAATGACGACTCAGTGCTTTTACTTTTTACAACTTCAGAAGAGGAGGCGATAGAGCTGGAGGCTGAGTCAGCAATGTAAGACAAAACTTTTTCCTGATGCTCTGGCGTTAAAAGCGGTTTGCCAACTCCTAGAAAACTAAGCCTTCGAAGCCTTATGGAGCCAGACGATGACGCAGGCTCAACACCTCCTGCATTCGGTCCTATTTTGCTCTTGCCACTACCATCAGATCCACCACCAACACCATCATTACCAGCTGCCAACCCCCGCCCAATTCCACGGCCTCTTCCACCAGCCTTCCTCATTTTTTGTAGAAATGTAGACAAAATCCAACAAACTATAGATTTATAACTACAACTTATAGATTGTGTGAGGCCCACTGAATATCACAGCGCTATGTCACAGGCTCGATGGCACAGGTGTGAAAAAAGTGAGTTCAGGATAAGGGAGATTTTGAATTTCTGCACACACTAGTGGACACTGGACACTTGGATTGTGTGAGGCCCACTGAATATCAGAGCGCTATGTCACAGGCAGAAATTGGCTAGTGTATCACAAACTACAAGGTGTATGTAGAATTGGGCAGAATAGGAATCTCCCTAGAGTGTAGGTCTGTAAGAACGGAACAAGTCCTCCACTTATCCTTCCGCAGTGACACACAGATAGCTTCACTGTGGCCGTGATAACAGCCGTTACACGGTACTGGGAGGAGCGTGCACGTACACGGCTGTCCGGTGTACGTAAAATTGTCAAGCTCCGTGTTTTTTAAGTATACGGACTGACACATGCTGTCTTTCTATAGTTTTGAATGTGATCAAACAGCAAATATATTTAACTGTTTGAAAGCTAGACAAAACTAGTAGGTGCAGGTCTGTAAGAAAGGAACATGTCCTTGACTTATTCTCACAGAGTGACACACAGATAGCTTCACTGTGGCTGTGTTAATAACAGCCGTTACACGGTACTGTGTGAGGAGCGTACACCGCTGTATGGTGTGAAAAAATGCACGCTCAGTACCTCAGCAGGACAAAAAAAAAATTGGGATTGCTTTTAAAAAAGCAGTTTGCAGAGCAGTGGGGAAACAGCAATGCAGCTGTCAGGAAGCCTTAGAAGGCAGCCTAACAACCAACACCGCTGATCCACCACAATATAGCCTCCCCTTGCACTGCACACACAGTGACTGGTGTGTTGTACAGGCAAAATCGCTAGCAGCAGAAGCAGTTTTTTTGTCTTCTTCCCTGCCTAACGCTCTCCCTACAGAATCAGCAGCAACAACCTCTCCCTATGCTAAGATCGGCAGAAGTAAGATGGCGGTCGGCGTGCACGCCCTTTCATAACCCCTGTGACGCCCACCAAAGCAAGCCAATCACTTGCATGCCCTTCTGAAAGATGGTGGTGACCCCTGCCTATGTCATCACGTTGCCCACAGTGTCCGTGGATCATGATTGGCTGAAAAAGAGCGCAAAACAAACTTTTGAAACGCGACTTTGGCGCGTAAGTCGCCGACCTCGTGGCCGACCTCATCCTAGGGTCGGGTTTCGTTTCATGAAACACGACTTTGCCAAAAGTCGGCGACTTTTGAAATTTTTCGACCCGTTTCGCTCAACTCTAGTAAAAACAAGGGCAACAACTCAGAAGAAAATGGCAATTTTGGGAGTGGTACAAGATGGACCATCTTAGAAAATCTATCACAAATCACCCAGATAAAAGTCATTTTCTGAGAGACAGGAAGATCGGAAATAAAATCCATTGAGATATGGGTCCATGGCCTCCTGGGCAACGGCAGGGGCATCAACAACCCACTAGAATGAGAACAGGGCTTGGACCGAGATCAAGTCCCACAGGACTGCACAAAATTCCTGACATCACGAGATAAGGCAGGCCACCAAAAAGACCGACTCACCAAAAATACCTGGATGACCAGCCAACGCGGAGCAATGAATTTTAGACATTACTCTCTTCCTCCACTGGTCAGTGACATACAATTTTCCCATAGGGCAACGCTCAGGTTTGTCCTCCTGAAATTCCTCCAGGGCACGTCTCAAATCAGGTGAAATAGCGGAAAGAACTACACCCTCATTTAGAATGGTGGTAGGCTCAGTCACATCAAGAGAAACCGCAAAGAAACTCCTAGAAACGGCGTCCGCCTTAACATTCTTAGTGCTCGGAAGAAAAGAGACCACAAAATTAAAATGCGTGAAAAGCAAGGCCCACTGTTGTGACCTCATATTCTGGTCTGCCTCTGGTTTCTGGTGAGGGAACTGTTTGTACTGACAGAGGAATTGTGAGTTCTCTTTCTGGGCTCCCTCTGGTGGTGGCAGGAGGTAATGAAGCTGATCTAATTAACAGAGACCTGCCACCTGATAATGAGGACGACGATTGGACATCTGGCATCTCAGACTGGATTTAAGACAGCCAACTCCCTATTCCCATGCTGGTGATTTTTTTCCTGCCTCCTGAGGTCTTGGTTTCCAGCTCAGTTCCTGTCTTCTCAAGCTAAGTTTTCTCTGCTAATGTTCACATTTGATTTGGTTTTGTCTATTCAGTTTTTGTGTGGTCAGCCAGCCCCGTCTGGGGCTGTGCTGAATTTCGACTCTTATGTTACTGTATGTGCCAATTTGCTTTTTGTCCCTTATTAGATTGGCCTCTTTTTGCTCTGTTCTCAGAATATGCCAGAGTGCTGATTTAGTGGGTGAAGTCTAGTGACTTCAGGGTTTTTTTGCTATCACAAGTGTTGGACATTTCTTGCAGGGTTTTTTGGCGTGATTCCAGACAGTATCTTTCCTTTCCTGTCCGTTCTAGTTAGTGTGGGCCCCATCGTTTGCTCAGCCTATTTTGCTACCTGTGTTTATGCTTTCATCTTGTTTCACCATCAATACATGTGTGGGGGTTGTCTATTCCTTTGGGGTCTGCTCAGGGGCAGTTTAGATTTCCCCTTTTCTTGATTTAGGCTTATTTAGTCCTCTGGCTGTGACGAGGCATCTAGAATCACCGTAGGTATGCTCCACGGCTGCAGTTAGTTGTGTGGTTAGGATCAGGGGTCTGCAATCCGTGTAGTTACCAACCTTTCTGGTTTTCAGTGACTTAGCTTGGTTTTGTTTTCCTCCTCGGTAACCCAATCATAACAGCCCACCTAGTCTGCCTAGGATTCAAGCGTTTGGCTGATTCAAGATAAATCAAATTCTTGTTGTCGGTGAGGACCACAACTTGATGTCTAGCTCCCTCCAACCAATGTCTCCACTCTTCAAATGCCCATTTTATGGCCAACAATTCCCGATTCCCCACGTCATAGTTGCGTTCATATGGGGAGAATTTTTTGAGAAAAGAAGGCACAGGGATTCATCTTAGAAGTCACCGGATCTTTTTGGGACAAAACGGCTCCTGCACCAATCTCAGAAGCATCTACCTCCACCTGAAATGGGAGTGAGACATCAGGTTGCCGTAGAACAGGAGCAGAAGTGAATCTCCGCTAATGCTCCTGAAATGCCAAGGCAGCCTCTGGAGACCAATTCACCACATCAGCGCCCTTTTTAGTCAAATCAGTCAGTGGTTTAACAATACCAGAAAAATTACTTATAAATTTACGGTAGAAATTAGCAAAACCCCAAAACTTCTGGAGAGCCTTCAAAGAAGTGGGCTGAACCCAATCATAAATGGCCTGTATCTTGGCCAGGTCCATTTCAATAGCAGACGGGGACAAAATGAATCCCAAAAATGAATTCCTCTGTACACCAAAAAGGCACATCGATCCCTTAACATACAGAGAATTTTCCCTCAAAATCCGGAACACAGTCCGGACATGTTCCACATGAGAATCCCAATCTCTGGAAAAGATCAAAATATCATCATGATGAATGATCAAAAACTTATCCACAGTCCCGGGAAATATCGTTCCTAAAAGATTGGAAGACAGAAGGGGCATTAGTGAGCCCAAAAGGCATCACCAAGTACTCAAAATGTCCCTCCGGAGTATTAAATGCTGTCTTCCATTCATCCCCGTGCTTGATGCGAATAAGATTATACGCCCCCCCTGATGTCAAGCTTGGTAAGCCAACAGGCACTTTTAACTCTGGAAAATAAATCAGAAATGAAGGGTAACGGGTACTGATATTTAACAGTGATTTTGTTAAGGGAACGATAGTCAATACATGGCCTTAATGAACCATCTTTCTTCGCCACAAAAAAACCCCCAGCACCTAAAGGTGAAGAGGATGGTCTAATATGGCCCTTCTCCAACAACTCCTTGATATAAGATCGCTTAGCATCATGTTCAGGTATGGATAAATTGAAAAGCCGACCCTTGGGAAATTTACACCCGGGCATTAACTCAATTGCACAGTCATAACTCCTATGAGGAGTCAAAGACGCAGACTTACTCTCACTAAATGCATCAGAAAAATCAGCCAAATAATCAGGAATATCATGAAACTGGGGAGAGATGGAGAAAACAGGAGTGTCACTAAGAACACATTGACAACCCCAACTCACCACAGACACACATTTCCAATCCAAAACAGGATTATGAGTTTGCAACCAAGGCAAACCCAGAAGAATAGTATCATGCAAATTGTGCTACTCCAAAAATTTACCATTTTCTTGGTGGTCCGGGACGACCCGCATTATCACCTGGGTCCAAAACTGGGGTTTATTCTCTGCCAAAGGAGTAGCATCAATACCCCTCAAAGGGATAGGAGTCCACAGGGGTATCATGGGAAAACCACAACATTTAGCAAAGTCCAAATCCATCAGATTCAAAGCTGCTCCTGAATCTACAAAAGCCTTAGCGGAAAATGTAGACATGGAGCAGATCAGGGTAATCGCCAAAAGAAACTTAGGCTGTACACTGCCCACCGAAAATGTGTGAGCAAAACGCTTTTCTCATTTAGGGCAGACAGAAATAGTATGAGAGGTGTCTCCACAGAAAAAACATAGCTTATTACGCCTTCTAAACTACTGACATTGCGCCCTAGACAAAACCCTATCACATTGCATGGGTTCAGACTTTCGTTCGAAAGGCGGCAACGCCTCTGGTGTAGTTTTACGTTCACGTAAACGCCGATCCATTTGAATGGCCAATGACATAGAATCGTCTAGACCAGAGGGAACAGGAAATTCCAACATAACATCTATTACAGTTTCTGCAAAACCCTTCCTAAAGAGAGCTGCTAGGGCATTGTCATTCCATTTAGTAAGGACTGCCCACTTTCAGAATTTTTGACAATATAACTCTGCAGAATCCTGACCCTTGTTCAATGCCAATAAAGTTTTCTCAGCTTGATCAAAAGCATAAGGTTCATCATACAACAACCCCAAGGCTTGAAAAAACACATCCACATTAGCCAGAATAGGATCTTCGGGTGTCAAAGTAAAGGCCCAATCCTGGGGATCGCCGCGCAGCAGGGAAATGACAATTTTAACTTGCTGCACAGAGCTCCCCGATGAGTTAGGTTTCAAAGCAAAAAATAGTTTACAATTATTCTTAAAATCCAAAAATTTAGACCGATCCCCAAAAAACACATCAGGAGTAGGGATTTTTGGTTCAACAGCGGATGATTGAGCGAGATAGGCAGAAATTCCTCGCACTTCAGCAGCGAGCTGCTCAACACGATCAGACAATTCCTTAGTCTCCATTTAGAGAAAAAAAAAGTCTCCTCCTGCAGCCCCAGAAAAAAGAGGAAAAAATATATATACAAAAAAAATCCTGACACTTTTTTTTTTTAATTCTTTCCTCCTTTAAAGTACCCTCGAGTCTACAGTTAGGCTGGTGATTCTGTTATGAATGGGTCACCGAGGAGGAGAGCAGGCCCAGGCTAAGCCACAGAAAACCAGAGAGGTTGGTACCTAAGCGGATTGCAGACCCCTGATCCTATCCACACAACTAGCAGTAGCCATGGAGCGTACCTACGATGATCCTAGAAAGAAAGGAGAAATCTAAATTGCCCCAGAGCAGACCCCAAAGAAATAGATAGCCCCCAAACATATATTGTTGGTGAGACAAGATGAAAACACAAACACAGGCAGGAAAATAGACTGAGCAAATGATGGAGCCCACACTGACTAGACAGGATAGGAAAGGAAAGACACTGTCTGCAATCACACAAAAAACCCTGCAAAAAGTCCAACACGTCTGATGCAAAAAACACTGAAGTCACACGACTTCACCCCCCACTATAACAGCACTCTGGTCTCTTTTTGCTCTGCTTTCAGAATATACCAATCTAACAGGGGATAAAACAAACTGGCACAAGCAGTAACATATGGGCGGTGATTCAGCACAGCCCCAGCCGGAGCTGGCTGACCCGCACCAAGAAGAGATAGGCAAAACCAGATCAAATGCAAACAGAATAGCAAATAAACCACTTAGCTGAACATGCAGGTATAGAGCTGGAAAAATCAGACCTCAGGAGGAACAGGACGCAAATCACCAGCAGGGATAGAGGGAGTCAGCTGTCTTAAATCCCAATCTGAAACCCCAGATCTCCAATCGTCATCATCTTTATCAGGTGGCAAGCCTCTGTCAATCAGATCAGCTCCATTACCTCCAGTAACCACCAGAGGGACCCCAGAAAGAGAACTCGCAACCCCTCTGTTGATCTGACCAGCTCCACTACCTTCAGTAATAACCAGAGGGAGGCCAGAAAGTGAATTCACAACAGTGTTAGTAACGGCTGATGTCAAAGCCTTATATTCATCACTTAGGCATGCTGACAGATTAAATGCAGTTGATAAATGTCTATGGCATAGCAATTTGGATGGTGACATGTCTTCATTCATTCTGGTATTATTAAGGTTCATTCTGACTCATAATGCATTTACCTTTGATGGAAAGATATTTTTAGAATAGCAAGGTACAACAATGGGGGCTTCATGTGCCTCCTCCTATGCCAACCTATTTATGGAGGCATGGGAGTGGTCTATATTCCAGGAGGAGGGCATCTCAAACATTGAATTGGTCCACAACTGGATCAGTTATATTGATTAAATTATGTTCACCTGGGATGGTCCAGTTGTGGATCTGGAATTGTTTGTGAATAAGCTTAATGATAATAAACAGAAAATTAAGCTGTCTTATAAATTTGGACGTAACATCGAGTTTCTGGACCTATCCATTTCAGCATTTCCAAATGGCCAGCTGTCCACAACAGTGTTTCGGAAACCTACGTCAATCAATATATTATATGCTTCACCTCAACACCTTAAATCTACAATTCATGGCATACCTATTGGGCAGTTTATACGCATTAAGAGGATATGGTCTGAAGAGTTTCAGTTTGAAGAGCAATCCAAGATCCTGAGGAAACAATTTCAGGACCGTGGATCTAGCCACAGAGTTATTCAAAAAGGATATATGAGAGCACATAAAAACCAACCCATTGTATCTCAGGATGATGAAGAAAATCAGGTAAGATACATTATGAATTATAATGACAGATGGTTTGACCTTAAAAATATTGTCAAAAGGCATTGGCAGATTCTTTTTAGCGATCCTACCCTTAAACAAATTTTGCTAATATGTCCTTCCTTTGTAACTAGGAGAGCCCCGAATTTGCGGAATATTTTCACACAACTCCTATGATCCTAAAAGGAAAGACAGGATGAGAGAAAGTTTGGAACGCAAAGGGTTTCTCCCATGTGGAATATGCAAGGGATGTGCTAATATGAAAAGATGTTCCACCTGTTATAACTTTGATCAATCAAGGAGGTTCGATATTAGGGCCCACATTGCATGTTTAACTAAGGGAGTAGTGTACTATGCAGAAT
Organism: Dendrobates tinctorius; assembly: GCF_039654945.1. Taxonomy (NCBI): domain Eukaryota; kingdom Metazoa; phylum Chordata; class Amphibia; order Anura; family Dendrobatidae; genus Dendrobates; species Dendrobates tinctorius. The sequence continues at coordinate 6,519,368 of NW_027361817.1, forward strand.
GTCCTGTCATGGTCACACGTGGCTGGACACAGCGTCTCCAGCAGGGCGGATTTAGATGACACGCGTGACCCTGGATACACCGCCTCCAGTTGAGTGAATTTAAATAATAGCACGTGCAGCTGGATACGCCGCCTCCAACAGGCAAATTTCGGAAATACACGCAAGTCTGGAAACCCCGCCTCCAGTAAGGCGAATTTAAACAATAAAAGGGAAAACCTGGGTAACAATAACAATGGTGGCCCTGCGATAGGGAGTGGGGACGTGGAGACCTCCTGCACTCCCCTGAGTCAGTGTCTCTACGCTCCTAGCTTTCCGCTTTCCCTACGCCGGTTCCGCACCAGGCGCCGCTCAGGATACCTTTAAAGTCTAGCTCGCCCTCCACCTAAACCCTCACTAGTGAAGTGGACGGTGCGGACACTAATCCCACCACTGCACTAAAAACACATAAGGAAAAGAGACAAAACAGGGGAACACCACTTAGCTTTGCTCTGTTGCTTATGCTCCCAGCAACAGAGCCCACAATCTGTGTGCATCTTTTCCTCCGACCGGGTCCAACACCATAGTGCACCCTTGGAGCAAACAGAGTCCACCACCTCCGTGCAGCTGTCCAGAAAACAGAGTCCAGCATAAGAGTCCAGCTTTCCGCCAAAGAGTCCAGCATGTTGAGTCCAGCTTTCCAGCAACCGAATCCAGCATCATGAGTGCAGCTCTACACCACAGCTGCCACTCCACCAAGCCATGCAAGAACTCCTTGCTGACACCATAGCTGCAACTCCACCGAACCATGCCAGCCCTCCTCGCAGACACCATAGCTGCCACTCCAGGACTCTCACTGAGCTGCCCGGGACTCTCTTTCAGCTCCATCCTTCACCCAGGCTTGCATGTAACTGAGGACTAATCATCAACCGTGATTGACACACCTGACACTCTCTTATAGAGCAATCACACCTGTTGCATAATTGTGTGCACAAGCTAAAGTAACTAAGTGCAATGACACTCACCACCACTGGGGGGCAAATTTAGAACAAAAGACACCACAGTGCAATAATCCTAATGGCCACCAGGGGCAAAAACCAAACCTTGGCACACAGCTAAAGGAAAAAAAGGTTACATTGTGCATTTATCTGTCAGATCCAACCTGGATCATGACAGTACCCTCCCCTTAATGAGGGGCCTCTGGACCCTCAAGACCACTCCTCATCAGGGCACCACCTACAGCGGGGATGCCCAGATCCAGAGTTCACCCCTGCAACTACCTGCAATTCCGGTTTATGACAAACGCACCGCTGGTGTTGGCAAAGTATGTTCTGGAGGTACCACTCATCTCCAAAGCGCCGACCTGGGGAACGAGTTATGTATGTGTATGTTCAGCATGAGCTGGCAAGACTCCGCAACACACTTCCACAGGATGTCTTTTGGTGGCCACCCGTACATGCTCGTTCACACACAGGTCCGGACTTGAACGTTTATTGCCACACATTCGTTTGTCATATATCGGTGAACTTATTCTGGGATCGACAACAGAGGCGTCCCCCTGTGTCACCACACTCACACCCCCGCTATTCACCACGGGAACACCACCCTCAACCCTTTTCACCATGAGGTTTGCGCCTCTCTGGTTTGGCTAATGGCGAGAGTTGAGACATACCCCTACTCTCCTGCAGCACACCTGCTGCTCACACTGGAGAGGAAGGGGCCCTGGATATGGAGGAAAAATACACTCCCAGGTCGTCTTCCTCCGAACGACCACGAGGGGCGGCTTCTTCGGTGGTATGGAAGATTTGGCGCAAACTCCGCAGACTATAACACGAGTCTGCTCACTACAGGGATGCACCGCTTCACCTCGGGGAACCCCAGACAGCACCATGGGGACCAACTCCACCCACCTGTCTGGGTACGTCCGCCTTTATGAATAAGTCCTGCTCCCCAGCAGCAACTCTAGGGGGCTTCTTTGCCGGAGCCGCAATTTTGATTTTCTGGTTGAGCCAGAGGGAAGGCCCCAGACCCTGATTACTGCTGCTGGAACTGCTTCTACACCATGCAGGTCCTCACTCACCTCAGTCAGGCCCAGCGGCAATTGCTCACAGGTCTCCACATGGCCAAGGCTCACCAGAAAAAAATGTAGGGTTGGTGATTCTGTCATGGTCACGCTGGGCTGGACATAGCGTCTCCAGCAGGGCGGATTTAGATGACACGTGTGACCCTGGATACACCGCCTCCAGTTGGGCGAATTTAAATAATAATACGTGCAGCTGGATACGCCGCCTCCAACAGGCGAATTTCGGAAATACACGCAAGTTTGGAAACCCCGCCTCCAGTAAGGCGAATTTAATCAACAAAAGGAAAAACCTGGGTAACATTTACAATGGTGGTCCTGCGATAGGGAATGGGGACGTGGAGAGCTCCTGCACTCCCCTGAGTCAGTGTCTCTACACTCCTAGCATTCCCTAGGCCGGTTCCGCACCGGGCGCCACTCAGGATACCTTTAAACCCTAGCTCGCCATCCACCTAAACCCTCACTAGTGAAGTGGATGGTGCGTAAACTAATCCCACCACTGCACTAAAAACACATAAGGAAAAGAGACAAAACAGGGGAACACCACTTAGCTTTGCTCTGTTGCTTACGCTCCCAGCAACAGAGCCCACCACCTGCGTACATCTTTTCCTCCGACTGGGTCCAACACCATAGTGCAGCCTTGGAGCAAACAGAGTCCACCACCTCCGTGCAGCTGTCCAGAAAACAGAGTCCAGCTTAAGAGTCTAGCTTTCCTCCAAAGAGTCCAGCATGTTGAGTCCAGCTTTCCAGCAACCGAATCCAGCATCATGAGTGCAGCTCTACACCACAGCTGCCACTCCTCCAAGCCATGCAAGAACTCCCTGCTGACACCATAGCTGCAACTCCACAAAACCATGCCAGCCCTCCTTGCAGACACCATAGCTGCCACTCCAGGACTCTCACTGAGCTGCCCGGGACTCTCTTTCAGCTCCATCCTTCACCCAGGCTTGCATGCAACTGAGGACTAATCACCAACCGTGATTGACACACCTGACACTCTCTTATAGAGCAATCACAACTGTTACATAATTGTGTGCACAAACTAAAGTAACCAAGTGCAATGACGCTCAGCACCACCGGGGGCAAATTTAGCACAAAAGACACCACAGTGCAATAATCCTAATGGCCACCGGGGGCAAAAACCAAACCTTGGCACACAGCCAAAGGAAAAAAAAAGGTTACTTTGTGCATTTATCTGTCAGATCCAACCTGGATCATGACATGTCCATGTGGAAAAATTTATATCGGTATGAAAAGTCATGAATTAAAGATTAGGGTCCATGAGCATTGCTTGGATATCGATAAAGCCAAGACTGTAAATGATGTCACTGCTTTGAAGACTCTCCCTAGACATTTTAGGAGGTATCATCAGTGTAATTCTAAATTGCTCTCTATTAAAGTGATTGATGTGGTTGATCTTGCCCCTAGAGGGGGGGATGTGCCCAAAAGATTAGCCAAAAAAGAATGTCAATGGATTTACAGATTAGGGACACTCACTCTTCAGGGATTGAATGAAAATTTGGATTTGGCTCATTTCTCTAATAGTTCCTGGAAGTTTATGGGTAGGGGGTTTGTTAGGCATCGGGTTTCTTCCCCTGCACAGGAGGAATCCCGAGCCTTGCCTTCTGCTGTCTCCCATTTACTTTATTCCCAGCCACAGAGGAGGTTGCTCAGCAGAGATGTCGATCCCAGCGTCTTACTCAGCCTAGTGTTGTCGGGTTGGTTGCTGCTGCCACTCCTGGTTCAGCTATGGCAATCCACACTAGCGAGCAGCTTCTGGGACTAAATCCTTCTGTTGGCCTACTGAGCATGCCAGTGGGACGACCTCTCATTGGAGGCCTGAGGTCACATGCTCAGGTCCTGTTACTGCTCTAATTGGACCACTAGTAAGGTCCCGGAAAGCTGCAAATATAAAAGGTTCGCATGGCCGCCAGGCCATGCGCTAGTATAGAATTCTGCACTCATGTGAGTGTTGATGGATGCATGTTTCTGGTGACTGATGCCTTATGACTTCCTCCCTCTGGTTGTGTATGTGATAGGGTCTGTCAGCGGACTAGTGCCAGACTTAGCCATCCACCTCTTGGCACGAGGATACTGCGTTGAGCCTGCAGCAATCGCCAGTGTGGCGCCGTGTGCAATGTGTGCACTTTCCTAGCCCCAGTCAGGGAAGGTTAGTGGCGTCCGCCAGTGCGGTACTGTATGTAGGCAGTGAGCTAAGCCATTAGCGCAGTCTCTCCTCGGCAGCACAGTTGTGGCGTTGTGCGCCGGTGGGTCTAGAGGGACTTTAGCCCCATGTCCTTGGGGCATAGTTCTGTGACTGCACGCCGGCGTCCTCTTCGCCATGGTCTGTGAAGTCTTAACAGGCTACGGCATTTACGTGCCACTTTAGCTAGGCTCTGAGAAGCAACAGAGTTCGCCTCAGTACACACCGGGTGATGTTAGCCCGCGTGCGTTCTTTTATTATCCCGCTATACAGTGTCCGTCATTACCTAGCAGCAGGTAACACCTCTGCATGGTGGAACCCGGGCTGTGAACGCAACCTGTCATTATCTTTATTTAGTGCGTTCTGCCAGCCCCCTAACAGGGTTTAGCTTATTTTGGATGTCTTGCTTTTACTTATATTGTTGTTTCTTATGTTTTAGTTCCGGTTTTATTATTCATTAATTTTTCCTGGAGTAAAGTCGGTCATTGTACTTCTGGTGCTTGGTCAACAGATGGAAATTGTGGTCCTGTGTAAATGGAGAAATATTGGATTAATTCATGGATGTTCTAATCTTCTCCTGGCTTTTGTTTCATTTAGCCTGTTACCTACAGTATTGTGGGAGAAGATATTGATATTCATTTCTGTCTAAGGGGAGGGCTTTCTGAGTGGGTTCCATTATTTATTTAATGGTGTACTTTGCACTATCACTTTATATTTATAGGCACTTCATTATTTATTTTTTATTTCTTTTATTAATTTTTGGTCATTTTTAGATTATTTATTCATATGTAGTGTCATAGTACATGGTTTCATTGATATATATGCTTACATTAATATGGATATGTGTATTCACTTTGTATATTTATTTTTGGATATATAGATTGTCCACTATTCATATGTAGTGACTCGTCCACATTTATGTGTACATTCACTTGGGATATTCATCTCGTATTGGTATTACTTTTATTATTGATTCTATGTATTGTTCAAGATTTCATGTGTGCAACAATTTTTAGTGGTATTCATTATCATTAGGCACTTTCTTAGTACACTTACATTGTCCTATCCCCCTTTATTTAGGCGGTGAGCATGGGCATTACATTGAGCTGCTGAGGGAAATATAGCGATCTGTAGTGTCTGTGGTGTCTCAACGTCTTCTTTAGGGACCTGGTGTTCACCTGGTCATGTGATCGCTTGCCATCCTTCTCATTGGTTAACCAGATCTCATGAGTTTTTTTGCATGCGCCGCTGTTCCTTTTGTCTTCACTTAGGAACAGGACTTTATGTTTACTGTGCAGGCACTAGAGTTGAGCGACTTTTGGTTTTTTAGGGTCGAGTTTAGTTTCGTGAAACCCGACTTTTCCAAAAGTCGGGTCGAGCAAGATCGGCCGATTATAGGGAAAAGTCGGGGTCGTCCCGAAACACGAAACCCAATGTAAGTCAATGGGGAATAAAAGTCGGCAGTGTGAGGAGGACAGGAAAGACACCTACAGTGCTCATTTGAATGCCAAAAGCATCAATTCTTCTTACTTAAGCTGGTCAACCTTAATTAACTTCATAATACAAGTTACGCACTGAAAAATGGGGGTTATTTGGCTAAAGTTGTGGGGGGGAAGGGCTGGCTCCAGGTTTTCATGTGCCCTGGGCGAAAGAGCGCCCCTTTAACACATACCACAACTCATCATGCTCCGATACGGCAGAGAAATAGCGGTATAGTACAATGAAAAATACTTCACTTTTTACATCTCATGACGAGGCCCATCTATTTCTCCATACAGAATAATTGGTCCCATATAATGTTTGAAACAGTATATGATGAGCTCCACATAATGCTACAGTATATGTTGGTCCCCATGGATGAAGCTCCACTGTCTTATGGGCCCAAATAATGCTCCAAACATAATGGGCCCCATTTCTAATGCTCTAGTGTATAATGGGCCCTGTAAATGCTGCTCCAGTGTCTGATGTCCACCTTTGGAATGTTCCAGTGTATGGTGGGCCCCATCTATCATTCTCCAGAGTATAGTGCTCCCCAAAAATTGCTGTCCCAACATTGAAAACAATCAAATAAGTCTCCTCGCTAGGGAATCCCTGTACTAGTCTGGACTCCTCGTCGTCCCCATCTTCCATCTCACTGCACAGTATTTCAACCTTGCAAGTGCTGTGATCCTGAGCAAGCAGGGGGGGCCCACTCGTTGGCGACGGCACTGGCACAGGGCCCCTGATAGTACGATGGTGTGTCTGATGGCGGGTGGGCCGAACCTGCACTTTCATCTGCAGCTTCCTCTTTGTCGCCGTGTAAGATGGAACTGTATATGGGAAGGGTAACCTGAGTTTCATCAGGGTCAGATTCAGGCCGTGTAGCGTGCGAGGGGAATGTAGTGGTCTCGGTCAATGTACCAGCAGATTCATCGAGCAGTGGCTGGGCATCAGTGCACTTGTGTCGCCCCCAGGAGTACAGTCGCCACAGTGGCATTACCTTCCTCCTAGGGAGTGTGATGTCATGCTTGGGAGCAACGAAGGATCTCTCTAGCAGGTTAACTGATTGGGCGGCGTTATTCCCACGAGTCATGACCCTCCAAACAGCGTTCATGAAGGCAAAGTGTTTGTTTTACATGGGCAGTATGGTTGCAAAGCTGAACCTTAAAGGAATGTCCAGAAGGGCACTACCAGGAGTGGAGGCTACGGCATAATTTGACTCAACACGGGTAACCTCAACCATGCCAGCTACAGAACAGATGCACACATTGCAAGCTTAATTCCGTTAACGAACGAGACTCCGTCATGCCCCGCAGTCTGAGTCCGGCTTACTAGAGGGACACGTGAGGATTTGTCACATGAGATTGGCCAATAACTGGTGTGTCATGCCCTTACATGTCCGTGGCTGCATGTGTGCTACACTGAAAAGGCCAGCGTTTGTCGCTTACAGGTGCAGATAACCCGCTGAACAACGTTAGTGATGGGGATCACTGATTACAATTATTACTCGCGAACGATGATTTCCCAGTAAGTGCAGGTCAACCGCAGTTCCGGAATTAGGTCTAACCGTCATTCCTGAAAAAATGAAAAACTTACGTGTGCAAACCACAGGTGCAGTAGCTTGCTTAACAGCTCGCCAGCCGTTCTCACGCCCAGTATGGATTACACGTGATTGCACAAAGGTGAGAAAGGGTACCGTATTCCCGGATAACATGTATGGATAGCGTACACATTCAAAAGATATGTCTATACATCAGGAGGCAGGCTCAGACGGTGTTAGGCCCAGTATGGCATGCACGTGATTGCGCAAAGGTGAGAAAGGGTACCGTATCCCAGGATAACATGTATGGATAGCGTACACATTCAAAATATATGTCTATACATCAGGAGGCAGGCTCAGACGGTGTTAGGCCCAGTATGGCTTGCACGTGATTGCACAAAGGTGAGAAAGGGTACCGTATCCCAGGATAACATGTATGAATAGCATACACATTCAAAAGATATGTCTATACATCAGGAGGCAGGCTCAGACGGTGTTAGGCCCAGTATGGCTTGCACGTGATTGCACAAAGGTGAAAAAAGGTACCGTATCCCAGGATAACATGTATGGATAGCGTACACATTCAAAATATATGTCTATACATCAGGAGGCAGGCTCAGATGGTGTTAGGCCCAGTATGGCTTGCACGTGATTGCACAAAGGTGAGAAAGGGTACCGTATCCCAGGATAACATGTATGGATAGCGTACACATTCAAAATATATGTCTATACAACAGGAGGCAGGCTCAGACGGTGTTAGGCCCAGTATGGCTTGCACGTGATTGCACAAAGGTGAGAAAGGGTACCGTATCCCCGGATAACATGTATGGATAGCGTACACATTCAAAATATATGTCTATACATCAGGAGGCAGGCTCAGATGGTGTTAGGCCCAGTATGGCTTGCACGTGATTGCACAAAGGTGAGAAAGGGTACCGTATCCCAGGATAACATGTATGGATAGCGTACACATTCAAAATATATGTCTATACATCAGGAGGCAAGCTCAGACGGTGTTAGGCCCAGTATGGCTTGCACGTGATTGCACAAAGGTGAGAAAGGGTACCGTATCTCAGGATAACATGTATGGATAGCGTACACATTCAAAATATATGTCTATACATCAGGAGGCAGGCTCAGACGGTGTCAGGCACAGTATGGATTTGACGGCCCAGACTACACAGCGGAGGAGCAGGGAGAGGTAAAGATTGCAAATGCTGGAGCCCTGCCCAAGCAAGGGGGGCCCACTCATGGGCGTCGGTACTGGCACTGGGCCCCTCATAGTACGGCGGTGTGTCTGATGGCGGGTGTGCACCACCACCGTCAGAGACACTTGATTGCACTATGAAGGACCCTGTGCCAGTGCCTGCGCCCAAGAGTCGGTCTACCCACCTGTCCAGGGCAACGGCTCTCACACGGTGTCGTGCGCTAGGTGGTGACCCCGGCCATGGGGGGGAGGCAGCACAGTTAGGGAGTTTTAGAAAGTGGCATATGTTGATGTTGGACATTCAGCTGATGCAAAAGGCGAAATAGGTCAAGTCCCAGGAAGAGGTGGACCAAAGCAAGCCATTTTTCTGTCACCCTATGTGTCATCAGGGGAAGGTGGGACAAAATCCTTGGAAACCCATGCATGGTTCAATTTAATGAAGGTTAGATCATCCACATTTTGGGTTGACAGACGGGTCCTTTTTTCTGTCAGGATTGATCCAGCTGCACTGAAGACTCTTTCCGATAGCACACTTGCAGCTGGGCAAGCGAGCTCCTGTAATGCATATTGTGCCAATTCAGGCCAGGTGTCCAGTTTAGCGGCCCAATAGTCAAAGGGGAATGACCTGTGTGGGAGAACATCGATATGGGAGGAAAAGTAGTTTGTAACCATAGTTGACAACTGCTGTCTCCTGTCACTTTCCATCGATGCTGTATTACCAGTTGTGTGAGCGGTACTAGAAAAATCAGTCCACAACATTGTCATGAAACCCCTGTCTCCAACGCCACTTCTGCTGTGTGCACCATGAACACCTCTGCCAAGCTGCCCCCGGCCCGTACGGCTCGTGTGAGAACCATCACCGCTGCTGTGTGCTGGGAAAGCCTCAAGCAACCGATTTACCAGAGTTGCTTGTTTATTAGCCAATATTAGGTCAAGGTTCTCCTGTGGCATGATGTTTTGTAATTTGCCTTTATAGCGTGGATCCAGGATGCTGGCCAACCAGTAGTCATCATCGTTCATCATTTTGGCAATGCGGAGGTCCCTTTTTAGGATCCGCAAGGCATAATCTGACATGTGGGCCAATGTTCCAGGTGTCAATGATGCACTGCGAGTGCTGGTTGGAGGAGCACTTTCTGGCAAATCCACATCCCTCCAGTCACGCGCAAACCCTGTACCAGACCTTGCCACGCCAACATTTTCACTTGCCCCATGAGATGCATCCTCCTCCCCTAAGTAATCATCCCCATCATCATCCTCCTCCTCCTCTTCTTCCTCCAAGTCGTCCAGGAGAGGTCCCTGAGCAGACAATGGCTGAATGTCATCAAGGATTCCCTCCACCTCTTCCTCCTCGTCAACATTGGCTGCAGACGCCTGCTCCTTAAGGTGCGTCAAAGTTTGCATGAGCAGACGCATAAGTGGGATGCTCATGCTTAGGATGGCGTCGTCTGCGCTTACCAGCCGTGTGCATTCCTCAAAACACTGAAGGACTTTACAGAGGTCTTTCAGCTTCGACCACTGCACACCTGTCAACTCCATGTCTGCTCTCAAAGTGCCTGGCCGTGTATCCTCCCACAAATGCATTATGGCCTGCCTCTGCTCGCACAGCCGCTCCACCATGTGCAGGGTGGAGTTCCACCTTGTTGCAATGTCGATAATGAGGCGGTGGTTGGGAAGGTGGAGCAATCGCTGCAGCTTCTGCATACGAACAAATTGAACAGGCGACAGGCGGATGTGCGCGCACAGTATTCACACCTTATGGAGCAGGGCTGTTAACTCTGGATAATTTTTGAGGAAGCACTGCACCACCAGGTTCAAGGTGTGAGCCAAGCAAGGTATGTGGCTGAGTTTTGAAAGGGCTATGGCTGCCACAAAATTACGGCCGTTATCACTAACTACCTTGCCTGCCTCAAGATGTACACTGCCCAGCCATGACTCAGTTTGTCGCTTCAAGTACTCGGCCAGCACCTCGGCGGTGTGTCTGTCGCTCAAACACATCATCTGCAACACAGCCTGCTGACGCTTTCCACTAGCTGCTCGATAGGGGGACACCTCGTGTGCAACAGTGGCAGCTGCAGATGGAGTGCTCGTACGACTGCGCTCTGTGGACGAGCTTTCGCTTCTGGAGGAGGAGGAGGAGGGTGGAACGCCTACAGCCAGCTGTTTCCTATACTGTGGGCTAGGCAGCACTGTCCCACCACCGCTGTCCCCTGTGGACCTTGCATCCACCACATTAACCCAGTGCGCAGTGATGGACACGTAACGGCCCTGGCCATGGCAACTGGACCATGCATCAGTTGTGAGGTGCACATTTCCACTCACTGACTGCTTGAGTGCATGGACAATGCGGTCTTTCACATGATGGTGGAGGGCTGGGATGGCTTTGCGAGAGAAGAAGTGGCGACTGGGTAGGTCATAGCGTGGTACTGCATAGGCCATGAGTTCGCGGAAAGCTGCGCTTTCCACCAACCGATAGGGCATCATCTCAAACGAGATTAGTTTGGCAATGTGGGCGTTCAAACCCAGTGTACGCGGATGAGAGACTGAGTACTTTCTTGACCTACTCATAGTGTCTGGGAGGGTGAGCTGGACTTGAGAGCTGCATATGGTGGAAGTAGCGGTGGACAGGGCGGACTGAGAGAGGGTTGATGATGGTGATGGAGTTGGTGTTCTTTCTGATGGCCTAGATTCAGTATTTCGGTGATATAACAGTGGGATTCCCTGACTGCTGTGGCCTTGCAACGACACCTCAACATTTGCTCTGGAGGAGGAGGAGGAGGGTGGAACGCCTACAGCCAGCTGTTTCCTATACTGTGGGCTAGGCAGCACTGTCCCACCACCGCTGTCCCCTGTGGACCCTGCATCCACCACATTAACCCAGTGCGCAGTGATGGACACGTAACGGCCCTGGCCATGCCGACTGGACCATGCATCAGTTGTGAGGTGCACCTTTCCACTCACTGACTGTTTGAGTGCATGGACAATGCGGTCTTTCACATGATGGTGGAGGGCTGGGATGGCTTTGCGAGAGAAGAAGTGGCGACTGGGTAGGTCATAGCGTGGTACTGCATAGGCCATGAGTTCGCGGAAAGCTGCGCTTTCCACCAACCGATAGGGCATCATCTCAAACGAGATTAGTTTGGCAATGTGGGCGTTCAAACCCAGTGTACGCGGATGAGACACTGAGTACTTTCTTGACCTACTCATAGTGTCTGGGAGGGTGAGCTGGACTTGAGAGCTGCATATGGTGGAAGTAGCGGTGGACAGGGCGGACTGAGAGAGGGTTGATGATGGTGATGGAGTTGGTGTTCTTTCTGATGGCCTAGATTCAGTATTTCGGTGATATAACAGTGGGATTCCCTGACTGCTGTGGCCTTGCAACGACACCTCAACATTTGCTGCTGTGCTAACCAGTGGGCTTACAGTGGGGGAAACAATGTAGCGTTGCTGACTACCTTCTTTGTGATCAGTTGCACATGTGGCACTTGAGGTTTGGTGTTGTGTCCACGCTTGCAAGTGCATGCTGGTTAAATGTCTAAGCATGCAACTGGTATTCAAATTTTTCAGATTTTTCCCTCGGCTAAAGGTCTTTGCGCACTTCTTACAGATAACCTTGGCCTGATCATGAGGATTTTGTTCAAAAAAGTGCCACACTGCACTCTTCCTACTTTGGCAGACATTTTGCGGCCTAGCACGCTGTAATGTTTTGACCCTCTGGACAAGCTGTCCAGCAACTCTTTTGATTTTTGGAACCTGTCTTTGGAGTGCTCCGGGCCTGCCAGGTAACAGCTGTTGCGATGTCGATGTCTGCTGTGGATGCTCCTCATCTGAGCTATTGGAAGCAGCACCCTCTTCCCCCAATGGATGCCAATCTGGGTCAACAACTGGGTCATCCATCACCTCCTCTTCTATGTCATGTGCACCTTTCTCTGTGTCACCGTGATAATGCAGGGTCCACAGGGGACAGCGGTGGTGGGACAGTGCTGCCTAGCCCATGGTATAGGAAACAGTTGGCTGTAGGCGTTCGACCCTCCTCCTCCTCCAGAAGCGAAAGCTCGTCCACAGAGCGCAGTAGTACGAGCACTCCATCTGCAGCTGCCACTGTTGCACACGATGTGTCCCCCTATTGAGCAGCTAGTGGAAAGCGTCAGCAGGCTGTGTTGCAGATGATGTGTTTGGGCGACAGACACACCGCGGAGGTGCTGGCCGAGTACTTGAAGCGACAAACTGAGTCATAGCTGGGCAGTGTACATCTTGAGGCAGGCAAGGTAGTTAGTGATAACGGCCGTAATTTTGTGGCAGCCATAGCCCTTTCAAAACTCAGCCACATACCTTGCTTGGCTTACACCTTGAACCTGGTGGTGCAGTGCTTCCTCAAAAATTATCCGGAGTTAACAGCCCTGCTCCAGAAGGTGCGAAGACTGTGCGCGCACATCCGCCGGTCGCCTGTACACTCCGTTCGTATGCAGAAGCTGCAGCGATTGCTCCACCTTCCCAACCACCGTCTCATTATCGACATTGCAACAAGGTGGAACTCCACCCTGCACATGGTGGAGCGGCTGTGCGAGCAGAGGCAGGCCGTAATGCGTTTGTGGGAGGATACACGGCCAGGCACTTTGAGAGCAGACATGGAGTTGACAGGCGTGCAGTGGTCGAAGCTGAAAGACCTTTGTAAAGTCCTTCAGTGTTTTGAGGAATGCACACGGCTGGTAAGCGCAGACGACGCCATCCTAAGCATGAGCATCCCACTTATGCGTCTGCTCATGCAAACTTTGACGCACCTTAAGGAGCAGGCGTCTGCAGCCAATGTTGATGAGGAGAAAGAGGAGGAGGGAATCCTTGATGACATTCAGCCATTGTCTGCTCAGGGACCTCTCCTGGACGAGGTGGAGGAAGAAGAGGAGGAGGAGGAGGAGGATGATGGGGATGATTACTTAGGGGAGGAGGATGCATCTCGTGGGGCAAGTGAAAATGTTGGTGTGGCAAGGTCTGGTACAGGGTTTGTGCGTGACTGGAGGGATGTGGATTTGCCAGAAAGTGCTCCTCCACCCAGCACTCGCAGTGCATCATTGACACCGGGAACATTGGCCCACATGTCAGATTATGCCTTGCGGATCCTAAAAAGGGACCCCCGCATTGCCAAAATGATGAACGATGACGACTACTGGTTGGCCAGCATCCTGGATCCACGCTATAAAGGCAAATTACAAAACATCATGCCACAGGAGAACCTTGACCTAATATTGGCTAATAAACAAGCAACTCTGGTAAATCGGTTGCTTGAGGCATTCCCAGCACACAGCAGCGGTGATGGTTCTCACACGAGCCGTACGGGCCGGGGGCAGCTTGGCAGAGGTGTTCGTGGTGCACACAGCAGAAGTGGCGTTGGAGACAGGGGTTTCATGACAATGTTGTGGACTGATTTTTCAAATACCGCTCACACAACTGGTAATACTGCATCGATGGAAAGTGACAGGAGACAGCAGTTGTCAACTATGGTTACAAACTACTTTTCCTCCCATATCGATGTTCTCCCACACAGGTCATTCCCCTTTGACTATTGGGCCGCTAAACTGGACACCTGGCCTGAATTGGCCCAATATGCCTTACAGGAGCTCGCTTGCCCAGCTGCAAGTGTGCTATCGGAAAGAGTCTTCAGTGCAGCTGGATCAATCCTGACAGAAAAAAGGACCCGTCTGTCAACCCAAAATGTGGATGATCTATCCTTCATTAAAATGAACCACGCATGGGTTTCCAAGGATTTTGTCCCACCTTCCCCTGATGACACATAGGGTGACAGAAAAATGGCTTGCTTTGGTCCACCTCTTCCTGGTACTTCACCTATTTCGCCTTTTGCATCAGCTGAATGTCCAAAATCAACATATGCCACTTTCTAAAACTCCCTAACTGTGCTGCCTCCCCCCCCATGGCCGGGGTAACCACCTAGCGCATGACACCGTGCGAGTGCCGTTGCCCTGGACAGGTGGGTAGGCCGACTCTTGGGGGCGGGCACTGGCACAGGGTCCCTCATAGTGCAATCAAGTGTCTCTGACGGTGGTGGTGCACACACGCCGTCAGACACACCGCTGTACTATGAGGGGCCCAGTGCCAGTACCGACGCCCACGAGTGGGCCCCCCTTGCTTGGGCAGGGCCCCAGCATTTGCAATCTTTACCTCTCCCTGCTTCTCCGCTGTGTAATCTGGGCCGTCAAATCCATACTGTGCCTGACACCGTCTGAGCCTGCCTCCTGAGACATATATTTTGAATGTGTACGCTATCCATACATGTTATCCAGGGATACGGTACCCTTTCTAACCTTTGTGCAATCACGTGCAATCCATACTGGGCCTAACACCGTCTGAGCCTGCCTCATGCTGTATAGACATATATTTTGAATGTGTACGCTATCCATACATGTTATCCGGGGATACGGTACCCTTTCTAACCTTTGTGCAATCACGTGCAATCCATACTGGGCCTAACACCGTCTGAGCCTGCCTCATGCTGTATAGACATATATTTTGAATGTGTACGCTATCCATACATGTTATCCAGGGATACGGTACCCTTTCTAACCTTTGTGCAATCACGTGCAATCCATACTGGGCCTAACACCGTCTGAGCCTGCCTCATGCTTAATAGACATATATTTTGAATGTGTACGCTATCCATACATGTTATCCGGGGATACGGTACCCTTTCTAACCTTTGTGCAATCACGTGCAATCCATACTGGGCCTAACACCGTCTGAGCCTGCCTCATGCTGTATAGACATATATTTTGAATGTGTACGCTATCCATACATGTTATCCAGGGATACGGTACCCTTTCTAACCTTTGTGCAATCACGTGCAATCCATACTGGGCCTAACACCGTCTGAGCCTGCCTCATGCTGTATAGACATATATTTTGAATGTGTACGCTATCCATACATGTTATCCGGGGATACGGTACCCTTTCTAACCTTTGTGCAATCACGTGCAATCCATACTGGGCCTAACACCGTCTGAGCCTGCCTCATGCTGTATAGACATATATTTTGAATGTGTACGCTATCCATACATGTTATCCAGGGATACGGTACCCTTTCTAACCTTTGTGCAATGACGTGCAATCCATACTGGGCCTAACACCGTCTGAGCCTGCCTCATGCTGTATAGACATATATTTTGAATGTGTACGCTATCCATACATGTTATCCAGGGATACGGTACCCTTTCTAACCTTTGTGCAATGACGTGCAATCCATAATGGGCCTAACACCGTCTGAGCCTGCCTCATGCTGTATAGACATATATTTTGAATATGTACGCTATCCATACATGTTATCCTGGGATACGGTACCCTTTCTAACCTTTGTGCAATCACGTGCAATCCATACTGGGCCTAACACCGTCTGAGCCTGCCTCATGCTGTATAGACATATATTTTGAATGTGTACGCTATCCATACATGTTATCCAGGGATACGGTACCCTTTCTAACCTTTGTGCAATCACGTGCAATCCATACTGGGCGTGAGAACGGCTGGCGAGCTGTTAAGCAAGCTACAGCACCTGTCCAGACAAGTACAGGGATTCCCTAGCGAGGAGACTTATTTCATTGTTTTCAATGTTGGGACAGCAATTTTTGGGGAGCACTATACTCTGGAGAATGATAGATGGGGCCCACCATACACTGGAACATTCCAAAGGTGGACATCAGACACTGGAGCAGCATTTACAGGGCCCATTATACACTAGAGCATTAGAAATGGGGCCCATTATGTTTGGAGCATTATTTGGGCCCATAAGACAGTGGAGCTTCATCCATGGGGACCAACATATACTGTAGCATTATGTGGAGCTCATCATATACTGTTTCAAACATTATATGGGACCAATTATTCTGTATGGAGAAATAGATGGGCCTCGTCATGAGATGTAAAAAGTGAAGTATTTTTCATTGTACTATACCGCTATTTCTCTGCCGTATCGGAGCATGATGAGTTGTGGTATGTGTTAAAGGGGCGCTCTTTCGCCCAGGGCACATGAAAACCTGGAGCCAGCCCTACCCCCCCACAACTTTAGCCAAATAACCCCCATTTTTCAGTGCGTAACTTGTATTATGAAGTTAATTAAGGTTGACCAGCTTAAGTAAGAAGAATTGATGCTTTTGGCATTCAAATGGGCACTGTAGGTGTGTTTCCTGTCCTCCTCTCACTGCCGACTTTTATTCCCCATTGACTTACATTGGGTTTCGTGTTTCGGGACGACCCCGACTTTTCCCTATAATCGGACGATCTTGCTCGACCCGACTTTTGGAAAAGTCGGGTTTCACGAAACGAAACGCGTCCCTAAAAAACCAAAAGTCGCTCAACTCTAAAAGCAGCACCCTCTTCCCCCAATGGATGCCAATATGGGTCAACAACTGGGTCATCGATCACCTCCTCTTCAAAGTCATGTGCACCTTCCTCTGTGTCACCGTGTATGGTGGTATAGTGTGCGGGAAGGGACACCTGAGTCTCATCAGGGTCAGAATCTGGCTCTGTACACTGCGAGGACAATGTAGTGCTCTGAGTGAATGTACCAGCAGAATCATCTATCAGCGGCTGTGCATCAGTGCACTCCATGTCAGATTCATCTTGGCCTGGGTAATTCACCATTTCACTTGATAATGCAGGCATGGTATGTGAAAACAGCTCCATGGAGTAATCAGTAGTATGGCCTGCGTCATCCTTCAATCTTGGTTGGGGTGAAGGACACAAGGAAAGGTGTGGTTCATGAACATGAGCCTCCAATGATGACTCAGTGCTTTTACTTTTTACAACTGAAGAAGAGGAGGCGATAGAGCTGGAGGCTGAGTCAGCAATGTAAGACAAAACTTTTTCCTGATGCTCTGGCGTTAAAAGCGGTTTGCCAACTCCTAGAAAACTAAGCCTTCGAATCCTTATGGAGCCAGACGATGACGCAAGCTCAACACCTCCTGCATTCGGTCCTATTTTGCTTTTGCCACTACCATCAGATCCACCACCAACACCATCACTACCAGCTGCCAACCCCCGCCCAATTCCACGGCCTCTTCCACCAGCCTTCCTCATTTTTTGTAGAAATGTAGACAAAATTCAAAAAACTATATAGTAATGTAAAACAAGGTACAAGGTGTCTATAGGACAGGGGAGATTTAGATTTTCTGCAGACACTTGTGGACACTGGACACTTGGATTGTGTGAGGCCCACTGAATATCAGAGCGCTATGTCACAGGCTCGATGCAACAGGTGTGAAAAAAGTGACTACAGGATAAGGGAGATTTTGAATTTCTGCGGACACTTGTGGACACTGGACACTTGGATTGTGTGAGGCCCACTAAATATCAGAGCGCTATGTCACAGGCTCGATGCAACAGGTGTGAAAAAAGTGACTACAGGATAAGGGAGATTTTGAATTTCTGCAGACACTTGTGGACACTGGACACTTGGATTGTGTGAGGCCCACTGAATATCAGAGTGCTATGTCACTGGCTCGATGGCACAGGTGTGAAAAAAGTGACTACAGGATAAGGGAGATTTTGAATTTCTGCAGACACTTGTGGACACTGGACACTTGGATTGTGTGAGGCCCACTGAATATCAGAGCGCTATGTCACAGGCTCGATGCAACAGGTGTGAAAAAAGTGACTACAGGATAAGGGAGATTTTGAATTTCTGCAGACACTTGTGGACACTGGACACTTGGATTGTGTGAGGCCCACTGAATATCAGAGCGCTATGTCACAGGCTCGATGCAGCAGGTGTGAAAAAAGTGACTACAGGATAAGGGAGATTTTGAATTTCTGCAGACACTTGTGGACACTGGACACTTTTGGATTGTGTGAGGCCCACTGAATATCAGAGCGCTATGTCACAGGCTCGATGCAGCAGGTGTGAAAAAAGTGACTACAGGATAAGGGAGATTTTGAATTTCTGCAGACACTTGTGGACACTGGACACTTTTGGATTGTGTGAGGCCCACTGAATATCAGAGCGCTATGTCACAGGCTCGATGGCACAGGTGTGAAAAAAGTGACTACAGGATAAGGGAGATTTTGAATTTCTGCAGACACTTGTGGACACTGGACACTTTTGGATTGTGTGAGGCCCACTGAATATCAGAGCGCTATGTCACAGGCTCGATGGCACAGGTGTGAAAAAAGTGACTACAGGATAAGGGAGATTTTGAATTTCTGCAGACACTTGTGGACACTGGACACTTTTGGATTGTGTGAGGCCCACTGAATATCAGAGCGCTATGTCACAGGATCGATGGCACAGGTGTGAAAAAAGTGAATTGTAGAATTGGGCAGAATAGGAATCTCCCTAGAGTGTAGGTCTGTAAGAACGCAACAAGTCCTCCACTTATCATTCCACAGTGACACACAGATAGCTTCACTGTGGCTGTGATAACAGCCTTTACACGGTACTGTGTGAGGAGCATACACCGCTGTATGGTGTGAATAAATGCACGCTCAGTACCTCAGCAGGACAAAAAAAAAAATTGGGATTGCTTTTAAAAAAGCAGTTTGCAGAGCAGTGGGGAAACAGCAATGCAGCTGTCAGGAAGCCTTAGAAGGCAGCCTAACAACCAACACCGCTGATCCACCACAATATAGCCTCCCCTTGCACTGCACACACAGTGACAGGTGTGTTGCACAGGCAAAATCGCTAGCAGCAGAAGCAGTTTTTTTTTCTTCTTCCCTGCCTAATGCTCTCCCTACAGAATCAGCAACCTCTCCCTATGCTAAGATCGGCAGAAGTAAGATGGCGGTCGGCGTGCACGCCCTTTTATAACCCCTGTGACACCCACCAAAGCAAGCCAATCACTTGCATGCCCTTCTGAAAGATGGTGGTGACCCCTGCCTATGTCATCACGTTGCCCACAGTGTCCGTGGATCCTGATTGGCTGAAAAAGAGCGCAAAACAAACTTTTGAAACGCGACTTTGGCGCGTAAGTCGCCGACCTCGTGGCCGACCTCATCCTAGGGTCGGGTTTCGTTTCATGAAACCCGACTTTGCCAAAAGTCGGCGACTTTTGAAATTTTTCGACCCGTTTCGCTCAACTCTAGCAGGCACATTTGTGGACTTAGTTTCATGGCGCCGCTTGATTCAGAGTACACTCAGGTGCATATTGCACAGTTTGAACAATAGCAGATGCGGGCCCCTTACTTAAACCGGATCGCCCCCTGTCCTGACATACCTCCCGAAGAAGCTGAGCAAAATGCGCTTTGGGGCAGAGGGATGTCCAGGGATCTACACCAGCTGTCACACCGGTATGTGCAATACATCATAGCGCCATGGTTCACTTGTATGTAGCACCTAGTACATCTTATTGTTAGCAGTCCTCCACATTAATCCATAATGAGTTATAATTGGACACCAGTTTTCCTGGCTATTATTGTAATATGCTTCTTAGGGCAGTTTATATCACTAAGCAGATTATTGGTTTTATGTCCTTCTCATAGGTGTTATTGGATTGCTTAATTGTTACATTATATTGAATGGCAATGGCCAGTTTGTATTTCTAGCATTTTAGACCGGTGGGTCTGTTTTAGCGGGGTATCCTATGGTGTTGTAGTCCCTCCTTATTGGTCTTGCACCTTTATTTGTAATTGGTTTTAATTGTATTTACAGTAAAATAAATAATTTTACAAGTAATATACCATTTCTTGGTACCATTTTTTTTCATTTTTTGGTCACTATTATTAGTGATGAAATTGTTTTCATTATGGTATAGCTATCATCATTGAAGGGGATTAAAAGTAATAATTTAGGGCGATATTTGTGACTATATAGTTCTGTAATTGTAGTGTCGCCATAATAGGGATCAGTAGTTCACCGTATGTCTAATGCCTGTGTCTTACATTAGGGTCTGTTCACACTGTCTTTCTTTACTGCACCCGATGCGTTCTGCCTGAATTCCCTATAGAGCCATACATTGCAATGACAGGAATGGAGCTCACATGAATTCCACATGTGATGTTTTTTTCTGAACGTGTCCGTGTATTCCAACAGTCACAGAAAAGTGGACACTTTTAGATGAAAAAACAGAAACGGACTCTGAGGGTAGGTGCACAAGACCAGTAATCGCTGCGGGGTTGGACGCTGTGTACTTGTGCAGCGTCCAGATGTTACAGCATAGTGGATGGGATCTCAAGAAATCCCATGCCCACTATGCGTGCAAAGATGCCCATTGATCACCCGCAGAGACGGACATACAGCGCATCTTTCCAGATTGCAGCATGTCTATTTATCTTGTGGAGATGCGATAAATCTCACCCGTACAATGTATAGGACGCAGTGAATCCAAATGGTTCTGTGATCACATGTGGAGTCATCTGCATTCAATAGCCGGCAGCGGACATGTGCTGCGTCCAAAGCCCTGCCAATTCCTGACCGTGTGCACCCGGCCTAAGAAAATAAAGCAGTCAATTTCAGAAAAAAAAAATTTCATTTAACCTCTGCTTGTGTCAGTGCTATCTGTGGCCCCATAGTGATTTGTGTGAATACTATTTTAGGGGGATTGAGGCAGATCCTCCAGATGCACTGTATAAGCGCAGTGTGACCAGGGCTTAAAATACTATTGTACTGTTGTGTGGAATAGTTGGCCACTGACGTGGAGGAGCAACCGTCACACAGAGTCAGGAGAGCTGGCAGGTGTTTTAACTGTGGCAACCTTGGCCATTTCCGAAACCAGTGCACAGCAGCCTAGCAACCCAGGGCATCATGCAGAGGATTAGGCCAAGAAAGAAACACAGAAGACAATGAAGAACCCTGTCCATAGGACAGAGGCAAGCCAGGTCCGCCAGACGTCACGCCCCTGACATGTGAAACCCCATCAGTGGACCAAATACCTCAAATCACTGGGGGCTGTCATATCTTTCCTTGTGGACACTGGTGCAGTCAGAAGGGAAAAAAATCCCCAACCCCACCAGTCTATCAGAGCACTCTGTGTCTTGTATGCGGACTGAAAGTCAAGACAAACATTCCCCAGCTTGCAAGCCCCTGAGCATGTGGACACAGCCAGGACACTCCATCCTGTTCCAGTTTATGTGGAGACCTGCCCACCACACCTGATGAGAGCAGGCCTACTGCAGGAACTGAAGGTGACCAAATGTCCCATGAAGATGTGACCTTGACCTCTTCTCCACCCCAGACCTAAGAAGAGTCAATCATGCTGGTGGCCATACCAGAGCCTCGAACAACGGGTGCAAACCTACCCAAGGAGGTGTTGGATATAGTATCCGGAAGCCTATGGTCCAAGGGAGACTTCAAGTTACACCAGTGCGGCTGTTACTCAAGTCTAGAACCACGTACCCTCACAAAGCCCAGCATCCGCTGCTCATCACCCAGAGCCAAACTGCCTCTGACCAACTGGAGGTCTAAGTGGAACTGCTGTTCAAGAAACGGCCTAAGAACTTTGGCATGGGTCAGGAGACTCTTAACCCAGAGGGGCCACACCCGTTTCGTGAAGTGGCTACATTGCTTCCGGCTCCAGCGCCAGAGGATCATCTTGGACAAGATTCTGAACGTGCTCCCTGAAGTTTATCCAGGCCCTAGACCAGAAGACAGCCACTCAGCTCCTCAAACTGGTTAACAAAAGCTGACCTGAGATCAAGCTGGGTGAAAGGAACTGCTGCTGGCTGGTAAAGAAGACGTCCAAGCAAAACATTTAAGTGCTAAAATGTATTGTGCCAAAATCACATATGGACATACAAGAGAACATGCCCATCATTAGAGTTGAGCGAAACGGGTCGAAAAAATTTAAAAGTCGCCGACTTTCGCCAAAGTCGGGTTTCATGAAATGAAACCCGACCTTAGCGTGAGGTCGGCCACGAGGTCAAGTCGCGTTTCAAAAGATGCTTGAGCGCCTTTTTTGCAGCCAATCAGGAAGAACGGACACTGTAGGCAATGTGATGACATAGGCAGCGGTCACCACCATCTTGGAGAAGGGCATGCAAGTGATTGGCTTGCTTTGTGTGGCGTCACAGGGGGTATAAAAGGGCGGGGACGCCGACCGCCATATTACTCATGCTGATCTCAGAATAGGGAGAGCTGCTGCAGCTGCTGATTCTGTAGGGAGAGCGTTAGGAAGGCAAAAAGAAAAAAAAACTGCTTCTGCTGCTAGCGCTTTTCACTGTAGTTACTGTGCAGTGAAAGGTGAAGATTTTTGCTTTTGTGCAGCAGCGCTGGTGGTGATTAGCCTGCCTTTTATGGCTAGCTGCATTGCTGTGTGCACACTGGTGTTCAAACTGCTTTTTTAAAAGCAATCCAAATTGTATTGTTTTGTCCTGGTGAGGTAGTGAGCATTCATTTTTTCACACACCGTACAGCGGTGTACGCTCCTCACACAGTACCATGTAACGGCTGTTATCATGGCCAAATTGAAGCTATCTAAGTGTGTGACTCTGTAAGGAAAAGCCAAGGAGTTTGTCCATTCTTACAGACCTACACCTTATAGTTTTGTCCGTTTTTCAAACAGTTTAGTATATTTGCTGTTTGATTACATTCAAAACTAGAGAGAGACAGCGTGTGTCAGTCCATATACAAAAACACGGAGCTTGACAATTTTACATACACCGTACTGCGGTGTAGTGCACGCTCCTCTCTCAGTACCGTGTAACGGCTGTTATCACGGCCAAATTGAAGCTATTTACATGTGTGACTCTGTAAGGAAAAGTCGAGGAGTTTTTCCGTTCTTACAGACCTACACCTTACAGTTTTGTCCGTTTTTCAAACAGTTTAGTATATTTAAAAAAATAATTATCTTAGCCGACAGCGCTAGCGCTACAGACTACTCAGCAGCAAAATATTGGGACAATACCACAAAATTAATCCAAATAAATAATATAAAGATTTCATATTTGCGCTCAGAGATAGATCTGTATAAATGATGAACTCCCCCTTAAAATAAAGATGGAAAACTGAGTTCAAGACAAGACAAAGAGGCGTTAAGAAACAAGCACTGCCCCCTTGGCACTTTCACATAAACATAGGAATAAAAAATGGAGGGGTGTACTCAAAATTACATGCATACACAGCATATAGAAAATTCACTGTTGGACTGAATAAAAGAAACTATCCACAAGATAGTAAAGAAATTACCTTGAGATCAGCAGCTTTATAATAAAGTGCTTAACAGCAGGATGTAGTCACCAGATGAAGAAAAAGAAAACTGATGCTTTGGGTAATGGACGCTGTCCCGGCCGGAGACAAGCGTCCTGTCTGCAGTGTGCCCGCCTCAGCTAGGAGCGGTAGCGTTGCACGCAGGGTGTAGCTGACAAGGTTCAGAGGACCTTGCGTGACGTCACGGTCACCGTGTAAATTTCCCAAGGGTCGGCTCTTCAATTTATCTGTACCCGAGCACGAGGCTATGCGATCCTATATTAAGGAGGCGTTGGAGAAGGGTCATATTAGACCATCCTCTTCACCCTTAGGTGCCGGGTTTTTTTTCGTGGCCAAAAAGGATGGTTCATTAAGGCCTTGTATTGATTATCGTGCCCTCAACAAAATTACTATTAAATATCAGTATCCGTTACCCCTGATTTCGGATCTATTCTCCAGAGTTAAAGGTGCTTGCTGGTTTACCAAGCTTGACCTCAGGGGGGCGTATAATCTTATCCGCATTAAGCATGGGGATGAACGGAAGACGGCGTTTAATACTCCGGAGGGACATTTTGAGTACCTGCTGATGCCTTTTGGGCTCACTAATGCCCCTTCTGTCTTCCAGTGCTTCATGAACGACATTTTCCGACACTTTGTGGATAAATTTTTGATTATCTATCTGGATGATATTTTGATCTTCTCCAAGGATTGGGATTCTCATGTGGAACATGTTCGGACTGTGTTCCGGATCTTGAGGGAGAATTCAATGTATGTCAAAGGATCGAAATGTCTTTTTGGGGTAGAGGATTTCATTTTTGGGATTTATTTTGTCTCCGTCAACTATTGAAATGGACCCTGCCAAGGTACAGGCCATTTATGATTGGGTTCAGCCCACTTCTTTGAAGGCCCTCCAGAAGTTTTTGGGTTTTGCTAATTTTTATCGGAAATTTATAGCAAAATTTTCTAGTATTGCCAAGCCATTGACTGATCTGACTAAGAAGGGTGCTGATGTGTTGAATTGGTCTCCGGAGGCTGTTTCTTCCTTTCAGGAGCTGAAGCGAAGATTCACTTCTGCCCTGGTTTTGCGGCAACCTGATGTCTCACTCACGTTCCAGGTAGAGGTGGACGCTTCTGAGATTGGTGCAGGAGCTGTTTTGCCCCAAAAGGATCCTGTAACATCTAAAATGAATCCCTGTGCTTTCTTTTCCCGAAAGTTCTCTCCATCTGAATGTAACTATGATGTGGGGAATCGGGAACTGTTAGCCATGAAATAGGCATTTGAGGAGTGGAGACATTGGTTGGAGGGAGCTAAACATCAAGTCGTGGTCCTCACTGACCACAAGAATTTGATTTACCTGGAGTCGGCCAAGCGCTTGAACCCTAGACAGGCTAGGTGGGCCTTGTTTTTCACACATTTTGATTTTGTGGTCTCTTTTCTTCCTGGCACTAAGAATGTCAAGGCAGACGCCCTCTCTAGGAGCTTCTTTGCTGATTCTCCTGTGGTGACCAAGCCTGCTACCATCTTAGGCGAAGGGGTAGTTCTTTCTGCCATCTCGCCCGATTTGAGACGTGCTCTGGAAGAGTTCCAGGAGGACAAACCTGAGCGTTGTCCCAGTGGAAAGTTGTATGTTCCTGACCAGTGGAAGAAGAGAGTGATGTCTGAAGTTCATTGCTCTGCATTGGCTGGTCATCCAGGTATTTTTGGTACTAGAGATCTGGTGAGTCGGTCTTTTTGGTGGCCCGCCTTGTCTCATGATGTCAGGAATTTTGTGCAGTCCTGTGGGACTTGCTCCCGGTCTAAACCTTGTTCTCGCTCTAGTGGGTTGTTGATGCCTTTGCCGGTCCCCAGGAGGCCATGGACCCATATTTCAATGGATTTCATCTCTGATATGCCTGTCTCTCAGAGAATGACTGTTATTTGGGTGATTTGTGATAGGTTCTCTAAGATGGTTCATCTTGTACCACTCCCTAAGTTGCCATCTTCCTCTGAGTTGGTGCCCTTGTTTTTGCAACAGGTGGTTCGCTTGCACGGGATTCCTGAAAACATTTGTATCTGACAGAGGAGTTCAGTTTGTGTCTAGATTTTGGAGGACTTTCTGTTCCAAGCTGGGAATTCACTTGTCCTTCTCCTCTGCTTTTCACCCTCAGACCAATGGGCAGACGGAGAGAACAAACCAGACCTTGGAGTCGTATTTGAGATGTTTTATTTCCGCTGATCAGGATGATTGGGTTTCATTTTTGCCCTTGGCCGAATTTGCTTTAAATAATAGAGCTAGTTCTGCCACTTTGAAGTCACCTTTTTTTGTAACTTTGGGTTTCATCCTCGATTTTCTTCAGGGCATGTGGAGCCTTCTGCCTGCCCAGGTGTTGACACTGTGGTGGAGAGAATGCACTAGATCTGGGACCAAGTGGTGGATAAGTTTTCTCTCTCCCAGGAAAAGGCCCAGCGGTTTTCCAACCGACATAGGACCATTGGTCCCCAGTTTAAGGTTGGTGATATGGTTTGGTTATCATCAAAAAATATCGCTATGAAGGTGGCTTCTCCTAAGTTTAAGCCTAGATTTATTGGACCTTACAAGATTTTGGAGATTATTAATCCAGTCTCTTTTCGTTTGGCTCTTCCTGTCACATTTAAAATTCATAATGTGTTTCATAAGTCCTTCTTGAAGAAGTTTGTTAAACCAGTTGTTCCTGGGGTGGCACCTCCGGACCCTGTATTAGTTGAAGGTAACATGGAATATGAGGTAGAGAAGAAACTGGATTCCCGTCTGGCTAGACAGAGACTCCAGTATTTGGTTAAGTGGAAGGGTTATTGTCAGGAGGATAATTCCTGGGTCTCTGCCTCTGATATTCATGCCAAAAGATTGGTGCAAGCCTTTCATTGGGCTCACCCTGATCACCCTGGTGGCGTGGATGAGGGTTCGGTAACCCCTCCTCAAGGGGGAGGTACTGTTATGAGTTCATTTTCCCCTTCACCATTGAGGTCTGATGAACTCCCTCTTCTGGTGAAGGAAGGTAGTGAGACTGATTACCAAGCACCTGGGCTGGATGATGATGACTGGGTGACGGGAATTACTGACTGGATATAAGGCAGTCGACGCCCTTCTGCCTTGCTGGTGATCTCTCTGAGGGATTCTAGGAGTCCAGTCTGATTCCTGCTCCTCAAAAGCTAAGTTTTCTGCTCTACTTTTTGAATTTGTGTTTTAGTTTTGTTTTGCATTGTTTTCCTTGATTTCTGCCATTCCCTGCTGGGGTGAGCTGAATTCCTTTTTGCTCTGTATTCAGAAAATACCTGAGTACTGATATAGTCTTTTTGAAGCCTAGCATTTCAGGGCTTTTTTCCCTATCAGCTGTTGGCTCTTGTTTTTATAGGGTTTTGGCGGATTACAGACAGCAGCTTTTCTATTCTGTCCTATTTAGTCAGCTTGGGCCCCATCATTTTCTCAGCCTATCTTTCTATCTGTGTGAGTGTTTTTTCATCTTGCTTCACCGTCATTATATGTTAGGGGCTGCCTATTGCTTTGGGGTCTGCTCTGGGGCAGTTTAGATTTCCCTTTCTGTCTTTAGGCTATGTAGTTCTCCGGCTGTGATCGAAGGGTCTAGGGCACCGTAGGAACCCCCCTCGGCTAATGCTAGTTGTTGTTGTTTGGTTCAGGGGTCTGCAATCCGATAGCTGCCAACTTCTCTGGTTTTCTGGACTTAGCTAGTATTTCTGTTTTTGCCTCCTATGGTGACTTATTTCATAACAGTCCTCGCAGTGTACTGAGCCAGAATCTGACCCAGATGAAACTCAGGTGCCCCTTCCCGCATACTATACCACCATACACGGTGACACAGAGGAAGGTGCACATGACATTGAAGAGGAGGTGATGGATGACCCAGTTGTTGACCCAGATTGGCATCCATTGGTGGTAGAGGGTGCCACTGCCAATAGCTCAGAAGAGGAGGAGGAGCATCCGCAGCGGGCATCGACATCGCAACAGCTGTTATCTGGCAGGCCCGGAGCAGTCCAAAAACGGGTTACAAAAACCAAAAGAGTTGCAGGACAGCTTGGCCAGATGGTCAAAATAACACAGCGTGCAAGGCCTCAAAATGTCTTCCATAGTAGGAAGAGTGCAGTGTGGCACTTTTTTGAACAAAACCTTTGCCTGATCATTAGGATTACCTGTAAGAAGTGCGCAAAGACCTTTAGCCGAGGGAAAAACCTGAGAAATTTGAATACCAGTTGCATGCTAAGACATTTAACCACCATGCACTTGCAAGCGTGGACAGACTACCAAAACTCACGTACCACATGTGCTACTGCTCCCAAAGAAGGTAGTCAGCAACGCTACATTGTTTCCCCCACTGTAAGTCCACCGGTTAGCACACCACCAGCAGCAAATGTTGAGTTGTCGTCGCAAGGGCAAATCAGTCAGGGAATCACACTGTTACTGCAACGAAAGACTGAATCTAGGCCATCAGAAAGAACACCAACTCCATCACCATCATCAACCCTCTCTCAGTCCGCCATGTCCACCGCTAGTTCCACCATATGCAGCTCTCAAGTCCAGCTCACCCTCCCAGACACTATGAGTAGGGCAAGAAAGTACTCATCTTCTCATCCGCGTACACTGGGTTTGAACGCCCACATTGCCAAACTAATCTCGTTAGAGATGATACCCTATCGGTTGGTTGAAAGCGCCGCTTTCTGCGAACTCATGGCCTACGCAGTACCACGCTATGACCTACCCAGTCGCCACTTCTTTTCTCGCAAAGCCATCCCAGCCCTCCACCTTCATGTGAAAGACCACATTGTCCATGCACTCAAGCAATCAGTGAGTGGAAAGGTGCACCTCACAACTGATGCATGGTCCAGTAGGCATGGCCAGGGCCGTTACGTGTCCATCACTGCGCACTGGGTTAATGTGGTGGATGCAGGGTCCACAGGGGACAGCTGTGATGGCACAGTGCTGCCTAGCCCACGGTATAGGAAACAGTTGGCTGTAGGCGGTCAACCCTCCTCCTCCTCCAGAAGCGAAAGCTCATCCACAGAGCGCAGTCGCACGAGCACTGCATCCGCAGCTGACAGTGGTGGACACGATGTGTCCCACTATCGATCAGCTAGTGGAAAGCGTCAGCAGGCTGTGTTGCAGATGATGTGTTTGGGCGACAGACACATGGCGGAGGTACTGGCTGACTACTTTCAGCGACAAACTGAGTCATGGCTGGGCAGTGTACATCTTGAGGCAGGCAAGGTAGTTAGTGGTAATGGATGGAATTTTGTGGCAGGCATAGCCCTTTCAAAACTCAGACACATACCTTGCTTGGTTCACATCTTGAACCTCGTGGTGCAGTGCTTCCTCACTAATTATCCGGAGTAAACAGGCCTGCTCCATAAGGTTCAAAGACTGTGCTCGCACATCCGCCGGTCGCCGGTACACTCCAGTCGTATGCAGAAGCTGCAGTGATTGCTCCACCTTCCCAAGCACCGCCTAATTATCGACGTTGCAACAAGGTGGAAGTCCACCCTGCACATGGTTGAGCGGCTGTGCGAACAGAAGCAGGCCATAATGCATTTGTGGGAGGATACACGGGCAGGCACTTTGAGGGCAGACATGGAGTTGACAAGTGTGCAGTGGTCGAAGCTGAAAGACCTCTGTAAAGTCCTTCAATGTTTTGAGGAATGCACATGGCTGGTAAGCGCAGACGACGCCATCATAAGCATGAGCATCCCACTTATGTGTCTGCTTATGCAAACTTTGACGCACATCAAGGAGCAGGCGTCTGCAGCTGAGGATGATGAGGAAGAGGAGGGAAGCCTTGATGACAGTCAGCCATTGTCTGTTCAGTGAACTGTCGTGGACGAGGTGGAGGAAGAAGAAGAGGAGGATGATGATGGGGATGATTATTTAGGGGAGGAAGATGCTTCTCGTGGGGCAAGAGAAAATTTTGGCGTGGCAAGGTCTGGTACTGGGTTTGTGCATGACTGGAAGTATGTGGATTTGCCTGAAAGTGCTCCTCCACCCAGCACTCGCAGTGCAACATTGACACTGGGAACATTCGCCCACATGTCAGATTATGCCTTGCAGATCCTAAAAAGGGACCCCCGCATTGCCAAAATGATGAACGATGATGACTACTGGTTGGCCAGCATCCTGGATCCACGCTATAAAGGCAAATTCCAAAACATCATGCCACAGGGGAACCTTGACCTAATATTGGCTAACAAACAAGCAACTCTGGTAAATCGGTTGATTGAGGCATTCCCAGCACACAGCAGCGGTGATGGTTGTCACAGAGAGCCGTAGGGGCCGGAGGCAAGTTGGAAGAGGTGTTGGTGGTGAACACATCAGAAGTGGCGTTGGAGACAGGGGTTTCATGACCATGTTGTGGACTGATTTTTCAAGTCCCGCTCACACGAATGGTAATACTGCATCAATTGAAAGTGACAGGAGACAGCACGTGTCAACTATGGTCACAAACTACTTTTCCTCCTATATCGATGTTCTCCCTCACAGGTCATTCCCATTTGACTATTGGGCAGCTAAAGTGGACACCTGGCCTGAATTGGCACAATATGCCTTACAGGAGCTCGCTTGCCCAGCTGCAAGTGTGCTATCGGAAAGAGTCTTCAGTTCTGCTGGATCAATCCTGACAGAAAAAAGGACCCGTTTGTCGACCCAAAATGTGGATGATCTAACCTTCATTAAAATGAACCATGCATGGGTTTCCAAGGATTTTGTCACACCTTACCCTGATGACACATAGTTTGACAGAAAAATGGCTTTCTTTGGTCCTCCTCTTCCTGGGACTTGACCAATTTCGCCTTTAGCAGCAGGTGAATGTCCCACATCAACATATGCCATTTTGTTAACCTCCCTAACTGGACTGCCTCCTCCCCCCATGGCCGGGGTCACCACCTAGCGCACGCAACCATGTGAGTGCCGTTGCCCTGGACAGGTGGATGGGCCGACTCTTGGGCGTGGGCACTGGCACAGGGTCCCTCATAGTGCAATCAAGTGTCTCTGACTGTGGGGGTGCACACCCACCATCAGACACACCGCGGTACTATGAGGGGCCCAGTGCCAGTACCGACGCCCACGAGTGGGCCCCCCTTCCTTGGGCAGGGCCCCAGCATTTGCAATGTTTACCTCTCCCTGCTCTTCCGCTGTGTAGTCTGGGCTGTCAAATCCTTCACTGGGACTGCCACTACAAATTTGGTGAACTGATAGAAGATGATGGTTAAGACGCAGCTATGCCCTGACCCGCTGGCCGGGATCTAGCTTCAGATGATCAATGGCTTCCATTTCTTATGGAAGTCGACTCACAATGAGATGCAGTGGTGGTTTATCATCAGCTTTCACAGTTTTCCTACCCACAGACGTGTGACATTCCAGTGCACATTTTTAAATGTGCCCTCTCATGCCAATCCAAATGAATCGCCTACGGCCTGTGGCTTCTGTCTTTTGCACTCCAAAGTTACATGACAGAGCATGATAGGCAGTGAGCACCATGTTTACATCTCTCCCTGTGATCAAATTATATGGATATGAGTAATGGCGATGGGATCAACGGTACTGCGATACAGCAACACTTTCTTCACAAAGAAAGGTTTTCGCTGTCTCCACACACTAATTAATTGAGGGTCTGCATCGCCTCTGAGAATTGTGACGGAAGTTTATCCCGTGAATAGGAATTCTTAGATTTCTGCAATCACCAGAAATTATGTCAGTAATTGTATGCATCTCATTTCCTATTGCGGAGAGTCTGTACTGTCTTACTGAGACATAAATATATATGAAGATTTAAAAATACCACCAAAAGTGTGTACTGGTGTACGCTTCAAATACATTTCCTTTTTTCTACTTTTTAGATTGTTGTCTAATCCATACTGAGAACATGGAGATTTTAAATATTTAAACTATGCTATATATACCTGCTATCCAGTGATAATGTACCCTTTCTCAACTTTGTGCAAGCTGGTCAAATCCATACTGGGCCTGAGACCGTCTGAGCCTGCCTCCTGATCTATAGACATAGGTTTTTAATGTGTAAACTATGCTATACATACCTGTAATCCGGTGATACGTTACCCTTTCTCACCTTTGTCCAATCACGTCTAATCCATACTGGGCCTGAGACCGTCTTAGCCTGCCTCCTGTTATATAGACCTACGTTTTTAATGTGTAAACTATGCTACATATATACGTGTTACCCGGTGAAACTATACCCTTTATCAACTTTCTAGAATCTTGTCGAATCCATACTGGGCCTGAGAATGGCTACGGAGCTGTTAAGCAAGCTACAGCAACTGTGGTTTGGACACATAATTTTTTGCATTTTTTCAGGAATGCCGGTTAGGCCTAATTCAGGAATTGCGGTTGACCTGTACTTACTGGGAAATCATCGTTCGCGGGGAATAATTGGAATCACAGATCCCCATCACTAACGGTGTTCTGCTGGTTATCTGCACCTGTAAGTGACAAAAGCTGGTCCTTTCAGTGTAGCGCGCATGCAGCCCCGGACATGTAACGCCATGATAGACCATGGTAGTGCCAGAGCCTCGCGTATCCCTCTAGTAAGCTTGACGCGTACCGCGGGGGCATGCCGGAGTCTCATTCGTTAATGGAATAAAGCTGACAAATTGCTAGCACAACTACAAACGGACATGCCACACCACACACACAATCGACAAAGTTTCCAATATGTGCATCTTTTCTTGAGGTGGCATGGTTGTGGTTTCCCGGGTGGAGTCCAATTAAGCCGCAGGCTCCACTCCTGGTGTTGCCCTTTTGGACATTCCTTTAAGGTTCAACTTTGCAATCATACTGCCCCCGGAAAGCAAACACTTTGCCTTCATGGACGCTGTTTGAAGGTTCGTGGGAATAACGCTGCCCGATCGCCGGTTGGCATAATTTATTGGTAGGAAGTCCGACGGTATATGATCATGTTCGATTTCAGAATTTTTTTTTTGGTTGGTATTTTACATTTTTATTCCAGCCTTTCTTGACTTTATAAGGGAATGACAAGCCTATATCTGTGTCTCCTCCACCTCTTTTCTGAATGTAGTTGCCCTTTTCCATATGTAATTTTTGTCTTCTGAGCATTTTCTCTGCTTTGGGACACCTTTTAAGGTGTTTTGCAATTGTTTTCTATGTGTTTGCATGTGTTTGTGTTTGCCAGCCATTGTTTTGAATGGGGTTCAACGAACATTCGACGAACTTGCCTCCTGTGTGACGAACCAAAGCACTAGCGTGGTGGCTCAACACTACTCCTGATATATAGACGTACATTGTTAATGTTTAAATTATGCTATATATACCTACTATCTGATGATACTGTACGCTTTGTCTACTTTTTATATTCTTGTCTAATCCATACTGAGCCTGTGAGCGTCTGTGTGACTGATGGAATATATATGGAGATTGACAATTATCCTTTGACTGAATAGAGCTGTACATTTCTGATACAGTGCCATATATCTGATGTTGTTTTGTGATACGTCACGCCACCTCTGGTTTCTGATTAGATTGACCAGTGCTGCAGTGTCACTTCTGTGGGACAGATGTTGTGGTGCAGCTAAGATGTAGAAGACCTGCACAGGTAGGGCTGTAGTCGCAGGGCAGATGAAAGAGTTGGGAGATGGTGTGCAGTGCAGGATGTAGCTGAGCCGTGCGCCAGGCGCAGGAGAAAGATGACAGACACAGTCGTGCAGTTCCTTTACCTGTACTTGGTAGGTGCTGTCCAGGACCCAGAGTACAGATGGAGAAGGAGTTGGTCAGCCTGGAAGCCAATTTGGATTTCTCTCTCTGCAGATAGGTAGTGTGGCCTCCGTTCTAGCGCTTATCTGAGGTACTCGCACTGCTGAGTTCAATGAAGTTCCCCCGTTGACTCTCTTTTGGAACTTTCTTGTATGGCTGGCAGCCGTAGCCTTTTCCTTCTGGCTCACACATGTCGATGCTGGGGCCTCCGAGCCTCAGTTGGGTACAGAGCATTTACAGCTGCTACTTCCTCCAGGTTCTGCTGCAGGAACGCCAGTGCCCCTACAATCTCGGAGACCGGAATCCGGACCATGTGCTCCAGCTAGGAGTGAGCCTTAACTCTGCTCATCCTCCAGCTCCCCTTCTCACGTCCACACACTTCCCCTTCCCTGCACAGAGTGGCCTAACTTACCTCCTCCCGACCACAGAGAGCAGCTCCTCAGCAGTCATGTTCAGAGGTCTCCCTGCTGGCATGGAGTGGGAAATGTGTTGTGTGTTGGTTTAACTGCTTGAGTCATCCTTCGTTGCTCCCAAGCATGACATCACACTCCCTAGGAGGAAGGTAATGCCACTGTGGCGACCGTTCTCCTGGGGACGCCACAAGGGCACTGATGCCCAGCCACTGCTAGATGATTCTGCTGGTACATTGACCCAGACCACTACATTCCCCTCACACTCTACACAGCCTGAATCTGACCCAGAGGAAACTCAGGTTCCCCTTCCCGCATACTATACCACCTTACACGGTGACAAAGAGGAAGGTGCAGATGAAAGTGCAGGTTCCTTGAGCTGGTGGAGGGGCATACTCATGGGCGATGGCACTGGCACAGGGCCCCTCATAGTACGCTAAAGTGTCTCTGCCAGTGGGAGGAGGGCCCACCCCCACCCGCCGTCAGACACACCGCCACACACCGCCGTACTATTAGAGGGGCCCTGTGC
Organism: Dendrobates tinctorius; assembly: GCF_039654945.1. Classification (NCBI taxonomy): domain Eukaryota; kingdom Metazoa; phylum Chordata; class Amphibia; order Anura; family Dendrobatidae; genus Dendrobates; species Dendrobates tinctorius. The sequence goes on from NW_027361817.1 coordinate 6,553,650, forward strand.
CACTGCCGTCGCCAATGAGTGGGCCCCCACTGCTTGCTCAGGATCACAGCACTTGCAAAGTTGAAATACTTACCTCTCCCTGCTCCACCGCCATGACGTCTTCCGCGTTCCCTGACAGTGATAGTCTGATCAGAGAGCGTAATGACAAAATGTCTGTACGCCCTCTGCCTAAACAGCCAAGTGCAGTGAGATGGATGATGGGGATGACGAGGAGTCCAGACTAGTACAATGATTCCATAGCGAGGAGACTTATTTAATTGGTTTCAATGTTGGGACAGCAATTTTTGGGGAGCACTATACTCTGGAGAATGATATTTGGGCCCATAAGACAGTGGAGCTTCATCCATGGGGACCAACATATACCGTAGCATTATGTGGAGCTCATCATATACTGTTTCAAACATTATATGGGACCAATGATTCTGTATGGAGAAATATATGGGCCTCATTACTCTGTATAGCGCACTATGCGGTGGCCATAATACTGTATGGAGTAATATACTGTCCGTTTTTGGAGCTATTAAAAATGGATATCAGTCATGAGATGTAAAAAGTGAAGTATTTTTCATTGTACTATGCCGCTATTTCTCTGCGGTATCGGAGCATCATGAGTTGTGGTATGTGTTAAAGGGGCGCTCTTTGGCCCAGGGCACATGAAAACCTGGAGACAGCCCTACCCCCCCACAAATTTAGCCAAATAACCCCCATTTTTCAGTGCGTGACTAGTATTATGAAGTAAATTAAGGTTGAAAAGCTTCAGTAATAAGATTTGATGTTTTTGGCATTCAAAAGGGCACTGTAGGTGTGTTTCCTGGCCTCCACTCCCTGCCGACTTTGCTTCCCCATTGACTTTCATTGGGTTTCGTGTTTCAGTCGGCCTTCGACTTTTCACGATAATCGGACGATTTCGTTCGACCCGACTTTTGCGAAAGTCGGGTTTCATGAAACCCGACTCAACCAGAAAAAAGGCAAAGTCGCTCATCTCTACCCATCATGTCATGTGTAGAACGCCAGTCTGAGAGCCCCTCTCTCAGGGCACTCAGACTGGCGTTCTACACTTGACATTATGGGTATGTTCACTTGTATGTCCATATGTGGTTTTGGCACAATACATTTTAGAACTTAAATGTTGTGGGTCCCATTGTTTTGGCATTTAGTAGCTTTTGCTGCACTTTTTGACCCGGTGGTGATTTTTGCAGCCGCAACTAACACAAACACAGTTTGGCGTTGTCAGCCATTGTGACTATATAAAATCAGCTCGTGCTACTTGTGGCTGCATCTTCGACCACCGTGCCTATTATTTACGTGTTAGGGCGTTGTGCAATATAACTAGATAATCATGATTGATTTACCTACTTTGTTTTTACTGCACGGTCACCTTACCAATTGGGGCCTTTTTGCTGTGACTATTTGCCTTTTTTCCACCTCATATGAGATGGACATAATGTCATTTACTCTCCATTATGTCACTTACTTTGGCCGTTTACTTGTATCGCCAGTCTGTTCTGTTTTTTCAGTTTCAGGCTAAGCAATTCATTTGACCATTTTTGATACATTTGTATACATGTCCTGTTTCTCATCTATGTGTCTTCAATTTGTATTAATAAATTTACATATACTAATTTAGTTTGGACTCCATTGTTCTCCTGTTTTTTCATTTGATTGGGAGTCGTCTCTATGGATATGTTATGAGGCATCATTTGTGCATTTACAGTTATGTATTTAATATGTATTTTTTGGAGATTTTTCTGCAAAAAACTTAATAAGTAACATTTCCCACATGTTTACTTAACATCAGCACAATTTGGGAACCCAAATTTTTTTTTGTTAGGAAGTTATAAGGGTTAAAAGTTGACTAGCGATTTCTCATTTTTACAACACCATTTTATTTTTAGGGACCACATCACATGTGAAGTGACTTTGAGGGGTCCATATCATAGAAAATACCCAAAAGTGACACCATTCTAAAAACTGCACCCCTCAAGGTGCTCAAAACCACATTCAAGAAGTTTATTAACCCTTCAGGTGCTTCACAGGAATTTTTTGAATGTTTTAAAAAAAATTTACATTTAACTTTTTTTCACAAAAAATTACTTCAGGTCCAATTATTTTATTTAACCAAGGGTAACAGGAGTAATTGGACTGCAAAGGTTATTGTGCACTTTGTCCTGAGTACACCGATACCTGATATTTGGAGGGAACCACTGTTTTGGCGCATGGCAGAGTTCAGAAGGGAATGAGTGCCGTTTGACTTTTTCAACGCAAAAGTGACTGGAATTCAGATCGGACATCATGTCACATTTGGAGAGCCCCTGATGTGCCTAAACTGTGTAAACCCCCCACAAGTGACTCCATTTTGGAAACTAGACCCCCCAAGGAACTTATCTAAATATGTGGTGAGAACTTGGAACCCCCTAGGGCTTCACAGAAGTTTATAACGTACAGCCGTACAATTAAAAAATCATATTTTTTCCCAAAAATGATTTTTTGACCCCCAATTTTTATTTTCCCTAGGGCAACAGGACCCCACAAGTTATTGTGCAATTTGTCCTGAGGATGCTGATACCCCATATGTGGGGGAAAATGACTATTTGTGCGCATGGCAGAGCTCGGGAAGGGAAGCGGCGCCATTCGACTTTTTTTGGCTGGAATTGAGATCGGAATCCATGTCGTGTTTGGAAAGCCCCTGATGTGACAAAACAGAGGAAACCCCCCACAAATGACACCATTTTGGAAACTAGACCCCCCAAGGAACTTATCTAGGTGTGTGGTGAGCACTTTAAACCCCCAAAGGCTTCACAGACGTTTATAACGTACAGCCGTGCAATTAAAAAATCCTATTTTTTCCACAAAAGTGATCTTTCCACTCCCAATTTTTATTTTCCCAAGGGTTACAGGAACTCAAAAGTTATTGTGCAATTTGTCCTGGGTACGCTGATACCCCATATGTGGGGTAAAACGACTATTTGTGCGCATGGCAGAGCTCGGAAGGGAAGCAGCACCAATTGACTTTTTTGGCTATAATTGAGATGGGACGCCATGTCGCGTTTGGAAAACCCCTGATGTGCCAAAACAGTGGAACCCCCCACAAATGACAACATTTTGGAAAACAGACCCCCTAAGGAACTCACCTAGATGTGTGGTGAGCACTTTGAACTCCAAAGTGCTTCACAGAAGTTTATAATGCCCAGGCGTGAAAATAAAAAAATCACATTTTTTCCATAAACATGATCTTTTAGTCCCCAACTTTTTATTTTACCAAGGGTAACAGGAGAAATTGGACCCCAAAAGTTGTTGTCCAATTTGTCCAGAGTACGCTGATACCCCATGATACCCCATATGTGGGAGAAAACTACTGTATGGGCACACGTCGGGGTTCGGAAGGGAAGTAGTGATGTTTTGGAATGCAGACTTTGATGGAATGGTCTGCGGGTGTCATGTTGCCTTTGGAAAGCCCCTGATGTGCCTAAACTGTGTAAACCCCCCACATGTGACCCCATTTTGGAAACTAGACCCCCTCAAGGAACTTATCTAGATGTGTGGGCACTTTGAACCCCCAAGTACTTCACAGAAGTCTATAACGTAGAGCCATAAAAATAAAAAAATCATATTTTTTTCCACAAAAATTATATTTTTGTCCCCAATTTTTTATTTTCCCAAGGGTAACAGGAGAAATTGGACCCCAAAATTTGTTGTGCAATTTGTCCTCAGTAGGCTGATACCTCATATGTGGGGACAAACCACTGTTTGGGCACATGGCAGAGCTTGGAAGGGAAGGAGCACCGTTTGGCTTTTTGAACACAGAATTGACTGGAATTGAGATCAGACGCCATGTTGCGTTTGGAGAGCCCCTGATGTGCCCAAACAGTGGAAACCCCCCAATTCTAACTTCAACCCTAACCCCAACACACCACTAACTCTAATCTCAGCCCTAATCCTAAGGGTGTGTGTACAATAGGGTGACCGCAAAAAATCGATGTCGGAATTTTGTCCGTCTGGACCCCACAAAACGATTCCCCTTTCCAGATATTGAGATAGCCAAAATTTGAGCTCTATCAAACGACGTTAACCCGTGCTACTCGTCGCTCAAAGTTTGAAAAAATCCAAATTGAGGTATTTTAAGATTTAGGTATTTTGCATAGTCTGTTAGACTATAAAGAATGTGACAGCAACATTGCAGAAATAGCCCTGACCAAATTTTCGAACCATTTGTGGTATTTGAATGCAGAGTTGGTGGGATTATCGTTTTTTGATCCCACCATTACAGACAATGAAAAGTTGTTAATGGCTAATAAATTGCTCAGTAGCACAGATGAACCATCAGAGCACGCTAGGGTTGTAAATCCAAAAGTTAGGAAAGAAAAATTAAAAGGGGTAGGAAGTAACCGACTTTAACGACCTTCTGACAAAAGATGAAGAACAAAAGCAATATGTCCTGCAAGTTGTAAGCAAATGCCGAGCATTATATTCTGATGTTTCAAAAACTACTTTAACAAAAGCTCTAGAATAGATTAGATAACTATGTAAAATTATCAACTCATGTAGGTTAGCGTGCTCTGATGGTTCATCTGTGCTACTGAGCAATTTATTAGCCATTAACAACTTTTCATTGTCTGTAATGGTGGGATCAAAAAACGATAATCCCACCAACTCTGCATTCAAATACCACAAATGGTTCGAAAATTTGGTCAGGGCTATTTCTGCAATGTTGTTGTCACATTCTTTATAGTCTAACAGACTATGCAAAATACCTAAATCTTAAAATACCTCAATTTGGATTTTTTCAAACTTTGAGCGACGAGCGGCACGGGTTAACGTCGTTTGATCGAGCTCAAATTTTGGCTCTCTCAATATCTGGAAAGGGGAATCGTTTTGTGGGGTCCAGACGAACAAGATTCTGACATTTTTTCCCCCCCATATGAGATCCGGTCACCCTAGTGTACACGTTGCAGATTCTGCTGTGGATCCGCAGTGGATTTGGCCCTGCGAATCTGGAGCAGTTTCTGCTGCATTGTACAGTATCTTTATATTAAATGGCAATTGAAAATGCAGTGCACATGCTGTGGATTTTTCCATGCAGATTTGCTGCAGTTTTAAATCCGCAACATGTCACTTCTTTGTGCGGAATCAAAACGCAGGGGAAAACCGCAGGCTAATCCACACTAAATCCACAGGTAAAACACAGGTTATTTGACCGGTGGATTTACCTATGGATTTAACCAAATCTGCGCTGAAAAATCCGCAGCAGAATACGCATTGTGTGCACACAGCCTTACCCTAGCCCTAACCCAAGCCCTAGCTCTAACCCTAGCCCTAACCCTTGCCCTAGCCCTAAGCCTAATGGGAAAATGGAAATAAATACTTTTTTATATTTTATTATTTTTCCCTATCTAAGGGGGTGATAAAGGGGGGGGTTGATTTACTATTTATGGCGGGTTTTTATGTTTGCCAGCTGTCGCATGCTAAAAGACGCTTTTTATTGTAAAAAAAAGTTTTTGCATCACCACATTTTGAGAGCTATAATTTTTCCATATTTTGACCCACCAAGTCATGTGAGGTCTTATTTTTTGTGGGACGAGTAGACGTTATTATTGGTACCATTTTCGGGCATGTGACATTTTTTGATCATTTTTTATTCCAATTTTTGGGACGCAGAATGAGCAAAAACCAGGATTTCATGAATTTCTTTTGGGGGTGCATTTACACCATTCCTCGTGTGGTAAAATTGATAAAGCGGTTTTATTCTTCGGGTCAGTACATTTACAGCGATACCTCATTTATGTCTTTTATTTTTTGGCACTTTTATGCAATGAAAACAATTTTATATTAAAAATAATTATTTTCACACAGGGCATTGTAGGTTTGGATTTCTTTTTACCTTAATAATAAAGACCTTCATTTAACAACTGAATGTTGTGTTTACTTGTGCTATCTTTGCCTAATATTTAAATTTGTTTGGTGATCTGAAACTTTTAAGTGTGCCAAACATGCAAAAGAACAGGAAATCAGAATGGAGGGAAAAACTTTTTCACACAACTATATATAGTCAATATGAACTTAAAGTTCAAATTATCAGTTTTAATTTGATGGTATTCACATCATAGGTGGAGCAAAGGTTTAGGAACTACAGCTCTTTAATATGTAGCTACTCATTTTAAAAGTACCAAAAGTAATTGGAAAATTACCTGAAAAGCTCTTTAATGGACTGCATGGTTTATTATCTCCATCATCAATTAAACAGATAAAAGGTTCAGTGCTTATTCCAGGTGTGAAATTTGCATTTGGAAGCTATTGCTGTGAACCCACAACATGTGGTCAAAGGAGCTCTCAATGGAAAAGAAACAGGCCATCATTAGGCTGAAAAAAATGATAAAATCCATCAGACCAGAGAGATAGTAGAAATATTAGAAGTAGCCAAGTCAACTATTTGGTACATTATGAAAAAAAGGAAGGCACTGGTGAGCATGGGAACGCCAAAAAAATCCTGGATGCTCACAGAAGACAACAGTGCTTGATGATCACAGAATCCTTTCCATGTTGAAGAAAAAACTCCTTCACAATATCCAAGTGAAGGACACTTTCCAGGGAGTAGTTCTTTCAATATCTAAGTCTAATATAAAGAGAAGACTTCATGAGAACAAATACAGAGGGTTCACCACAAGGTTCAAACCATTAATCAACCTTAAAATAGAAAGGTCAGATTATATTTGCCGAAAACAATCTAAATAAAACACCCCAGTTAAGCGAAAAGCATTCACAGGGCAAAAGAAACTAAGCTCAACCTGTACCAGAATAATCAGAAGAAGAAACTATGAAGAAGGCTTGGAACAGCTCATGATCCAAACCACACCACATCGTCTGTAAAACGTGGTGGAAGCAGTGTGATGACATGGGCATACATGGCTTGCAGTGACACTTGATCACTAGTCTTTATTGATGATGTGGCTGAAAGAAGTAGCAGCTGTATGAATTCTGACGTGTACAGGGTGGCACTTTTTTCCCAGATTCAACAAAATGCAGCAAGGTTGATTGGACAGTGTTTCACAGTACCGATGGAATGTGACCCTAAGTATACAGTACATACTGCCAAGCAGCCCTGAAATTTTTTAAAGTGAAGAAGTGGAATATTCAGCAATGGTCAAGTCAATCAACAGATCTCAACTCCATCAAGCAAGCATTTCAAATGTTTAAAGGGGTTTTCCCATGAACAAAGTACATTTTAATTAATAGATCTTGGAATAAAACTAATTTTCTTGAATGGATGGGTTTAAAAAAAAATATTACAGTACTGAGATAATGTTATTAATGTGCTCAAGCTATGTACTGTGTAATGGCTGTTTCTGACTGTGCAGGGACATGGTCTAATAATACCACATCTCTGTGACATGGGAGGACACAATAGAGAGTGCATAGATATTGCAGCAGGGATCACAATAAATTTTTTGTGAGGCAAAACATTTAACCTACTGTTTTTAAGCAATGTTTTAATTCAAAGAAATTTGTGATCCTGTTCTCTCCTGTCTGTATACTTTTGTTCCTCCACTGTCCAGGACATGTGGTAGGATCAGACAATGTTCCTGCACAATCAGAAGCAGTCAACAGTACATAGTAGGAGCACATTTAAAAGATTATCTGGGCACAGGAACATTTTTCTAAACACATCCAATTGTGGAGCTTATAATTATTCATAGTAACATAATAATTAAGGTTGAAGGAAGACTTTACGTCCATCTAGTTCAACCCATATCCTATCCTAACCTGCCCTAACATGTTGATCCAGAGAAAGGCAAAAAACCCATGTGGCAACAGTAAGCTTCACATTGGGGAAAAAGATTCCTTCCCGACTCCACATACGGCAATCAGACTAGCTCCCCTGGATCAACGCAATATTAAGGAAACTAGTGTATATACCCTGTAATGTTATACTTTTCAAGAAAGGCATCCAGTCCCTTCTTAAATTTTAGTAGGGAATCACTCATTACAACATCATACGACAGAGAGTTCCATAGTCTCACTGCTCTTAAGCCCCCGTTACACACTGCGATATCGTTAGCAATATCGCTGTAAAGTCACCGATTTTGTGACATTGCAGCGATATTGCTAGCGATATCGCTGCATGTGATACTTACCTCCGTCCGGCTACCCCGCTGGTTATCGCTGATCGCGCGAGAAGCTCCTGGACCATTTCCTGCTGGGCTTCCTGTGGCGCCGACGAGCGATGTGTGGAGCCGGGCGGGAGGATGCAGGATCGCCTCGTCTGACAGGTAAGTAGCGATCCCCATCCCCAGCGATGTCGCTAGTGAGATCTGCCTGTTTGGCAGCTCACTAGCGACCACCTAGCGATGCACCAGCCATCCTGACCGCGTCATATCGCTGGTCAGGATCGCTGGTGCATCGCTAGGTGTAATGGTACCCTTACAGTAAAGAATCTGCATCTGCGATTATGCTTAAACCTTCTTTCCTCCAGATGTAGAGGATGCCCACTTGTCCCTGTCACAGGTCTAAGAGTAAAAAGATCATTAGAAAGGTCTTTGTATTGTCCCCGCATATATTTAGACATTGTAATAAGATCACCCCTAAGCCTTCGATTTTCCAAACTAAATAACCCCAAGATCTATAGATTAAAAAGTTAATTAAAATTAACATTATTGATGAGAAAATCACTTTAAGACAAAACTGAAGTCAGCTGCAGTTAAAGCCCTACAAAGCATCACAAGGGAGGAAACTCAGCGTTTGGCGACGTCAATGACTTCCAAGCTTCAAGCAGTCATTTCCTGCAAACAATTTTCTGCAACGTATTAAAAATAAACATTTTGTTTATGTTAAAGTTAATTTGTCAATTATTTATAAGTCCCTGAAATGAGGAGACTTTGTAGAAAAATAGTTCCAATTTCTAAACGTTTCACAGGATATTTTTTCCTCAGCCTCTTTGATTGAATTGAAAGTTTCATTTAAAATAACAAATAGTGACATGCAGTGCCCAAATCATGAAGATTCGGTTACTGTCCAAATATTTCTTGACCTTGTAGTTTTTTTGCATTAAAGGCAAATTTATGACCTGTGGTTAAACACAATGCCTAAATGGAGATGGAAATACATTCCTCTTAAATTATTGCTTCAATCTACACTCTTTTCCTGCTCATAGTGACTGTGGTTTATGAACATGCTTACCAGTAAAAAAAAAAAAATCACTGAAAAAGAAATATCAGCCATATTTACAGATGCACAAACTGGAAGCAGCAGGTCCCCTAAGATAAATGTTAGGCGTCGGGTTCCTGTCGCTGCACAGCAGGAATCCCGAGCCTTGCATTCGGCAGTCTCCCATTCCTCTCCGGCCACAGAGGAGGCTGCTCAGCAGACTCGTCGATCCAGGCACTCTGCTCAGACCAGCTCTGTAGGCTTGGTTGCTGCTGCCACCTCTGGTACAGTTGTAGCAACGCATGCTGGTCAGCAACGAGCTACTCCAGGGACTAAGTCCTCCTTTCGGTCCAATGAGCATGCCCGTGGGACGATCTCTCATTTGAGATCGGAGGTCACATGCTCAGGTCCTTCTCCAGCTCAGATTGGACCATCAGGAAGGTCACGGAAGGACGAGGCTACAAAAGGTTTGCATGGCCGCTCGGCCATGCGCTAATATAGAGAAAGATTTAGACCATGTGGAGTGAGAGTTGTATGCACGTATAAATGTCTCTGGTGAGTGACTCATTGGAAACCACTACCCTTGGTACGCATGTGTTGTGTAGCCTAGCCTGTTAGCACCCAGGCTGAGGAGCAAGTAGGTGGCAGTCAGAGACTGGCATCAATGCCAAGTGTTGGCTTGGTCTATACTCCACGGTTGCCAGCGTCACTTAGTGGCGTACGCAGTTGCGACGCTGCCTGCTTAGTACGACTAGAGGGACTCTGACCCTGTGTCCTTGGGCTGAGTCCTGTGACCTGATACTGAGCGTTTACCTTGCCGAGCTCTGTGAGCTTTAACAGGCTCTGGCATTTATGTTCAGTGGTAGTGAGGCTCTGTGACGCAACAGAGTCCGCCCCTGTACACACCGGGTGACGTTAACCCGCGTGCGTCCCTCTATTAAACCGCCATATAGCGTCCGCCATTACTAGCAGCAATTTACCACCCCTGCATGGTGGACCCTGAGCTGCGAATGCACCTTATTACCATCTTTATTATTTGGTGCGTTCCGCCAGCCCTAACATTATATTAGTGCCAGGGTCTGGCTAGCAATGACGGACGAGCAGCGTCTGCAGAGATATGTCCAGCAGCTGGAGGGCAGGTTGTCAGCTCTCGAGCAGTCAGCCTCAGCTGCAAATGTCACTGCAGTCGCTGTTCAGGCAGCTGCAGAAGCTGTCTCCCGCGTCTCCACGTCCATACCTGCCCTGACTTTGTACCGTCTCCCGCTACCCAACAAGTTCTCGGGTGACAGCGCCTCCTGTAGGGGTTTCATGAGCCTGTGCTCTATCCAGCTTGAGCTACTGGCCACGCAATTCCCCTCAAAATGGGCTAAGGTGGGGTTCATCATCTCCCTTCTGTCGGGCAGGGCTCTGGAATGGGCCACTCCACTCTGGGAGCGTGGTGACCCCATGGTACTGAGTGCTGCCCAGTTCCTGACATCCCTGAAACAGGTCTTTCTGGGGCGACGGGTCACACACGACACCTCTCTTCAGTTGTTGGCATTAACACAGGGTTCCTTCTTGGTCAGCCATTATGCCATCCGCTTCCAGACACTGGCTTCTGAGCTGGAATGGCCTGATAAGGTGCTCATTCCTGTGTTCTGGAGAGGTTTGGCGGAGCACTTCAAGGATGCTCTAGCGATCAGGGAGGTTCCTGTTAGTTTGGAGGAGCTTATTACCATCTCCACCCACATAGATCTCCGTTTTACAGAGCACGGGTTGAAGCGCTCTCAGTCCAGACCGAGGGTTAGGTTGGCCCCTGCCTTCTCTAAACCTCTGGACCCACCCGATCTAGGGGTCATGCCTTCGGAGGCCATGGAGGTGTCTTGCACCGGCTCCAAGTCTCGCCCGGTGCGAACCTCCACACTCTGTTTCCAGTGTCGACAGCCTGGTAACCTGGCCAACAGGTGCCATCAGCGGTCGGGAAACGACAGCGTCTAGTGGTAGTCGGAGGAGGCCTACTAGACACTGGAACGTTCTCCTCTAAACTGTCCTTTAGAGGGACTTTAGAGAGCCGTGCTTTCACCTGGGAGGTAGAGGTCTGTGTGGACTCCGGGGTGGAGGGAAATTTTATGTCCTCGGCCTTCACCAAATGGCACGCAGTTCCTTTGGTGCTACTTCCTCATCCTGTGACCATTAGGGTGGTGAACAGTTCAACCTTACCATCTCAAATTACACATCAGACAGCTCCCCTTAGGCTCTCGCTCTCGCCGTCCCACCATGATATGTTGTCCCTTCTCATTATGCCCGAGGGCATCAACCAGGTTCTCCTAGGAGTTCCCTGATTGCGTTGCCACTCTCCCCATATAGAGTGGTCCTTGGGGAGAATACTGGGCTGGAGCGAGTCCTGTGAGGGTAGCTGCATGAGGGAGTGCGTTCAGGTAGCCTCCACCGAGGTCACCGCGGATCTATCCGCACTCTCAAAGCACTACCAGCAGTACGCAGTTGTGTTCTCTAAACAATCTACAGGGACTCTTCCGCCACATTGTCCCTACGATTGTCCTATAGACCTTTTGCCAGGCGTGGAGCCTCCTCGAGGTCGCGTGTATCCCCTGTCTCTCCCGGAGATGGAGGCCATGTCACAATACATCAGGGAGAACCTGGCAAAGGGGTTTATTAGGAAGTCGGTGTCACCAGCGGGGGCGAGGTTCTTCTTCGTACGGAAGAAGAGTGGAGAGCTGCACCCTTGTATTGATTACAGGGGTCTTAACGCCATAACCGTCAAAAACAAGTACCCTCTTCCCTGATATCTGAGCTGTTCGACAGGTTGCGTGGGGCCTGGATCTTCACTAAGCTAGATCTACGGGGGGCTTACAGCCTGATATGCATTCGTGAGGGGGATGAGTGGAAGACGGCCTTTAATACCAGGGATGGCCACTATTAGTATCTGGTCATGCCCTTCGGCCTCTGTAATGCACCAGCCGTCTTCCAGGACTTTGTGAATGATGGCTTTCGGGATATGTTCTCCACCTCAGTGGTGGTCTATCTGGACGACATCCTTGTCTTATCTCCAGATTTGGCCTCTCACCGGAGAGATGTCTGCAAGGCCTTTGACTGCTTGTGGGCGAATTCTCTCTTTGCCAAGTTGGAGAAGTGTCAGTTTGAGCAGGAGCCTTTGCCTTTCCTGGGCTATATCATCTCGGCCCAGGGGTTGGCTATAGATCCTGCCAAATTGCAGGCGGTAATGGACTGGAAAGAACCCCACTCTCTTAAAGCGGTGCAGCGCTTTTTGGGGTTCGTTAATTACTACCGCCAGTTCATTCCCCACTTCTCTACCTTGGTGGCTCCCTTGGTCACCCTCACCAAAAAGGGAGCCAATCCCAAGGTTTGGTCGGAACAGGTCTCCGAGGCCTTCTCTGCCCTTAAGACCCATTTTGCTGGTGCTCCTATCTTCCATCGTCCCGATGTGGATAAACCCTTTATCCTAGAGGTAGATGCCTCATACGTTGGTGCAGGAGCGGTCCTTTTCCAGAAGGATGCCCAATGTCGGAAGCACCCCTGCTTCTTTTTCTCTAGGACCTTTTCACTGGCAGAGAGAAGCTACTCCACCGGGGACAGGGAGCTGCTGGCAATGAAGTTGGCCTTCTCCGAGTGGAGACATCTCCTGGAGGGAGCCCGGTTTCCCTTTCAGGTGTACACCGACCATAAAAACCTGGTGCACTTGCAAACAGCCCAGCGGCTGAACTCTTGCCAAGCCAGGTGGTCACTTTTCCTCTCCCATTTCTACTTCATCCTGCACTATCTGTCCGGTGAGAAGAATGTCCGGGCTGATGCCCTCTCTCGCTCCGTGGTGTCAGCGGAAGGAGGAGGCTGAGCCTCGGCTAATCGTCCCCTCCGAGAGTCTGAGGACCGTGGCTCCGGTCGCTCTCGAGTCAGTGCTGCCGGGCAAGACTATTGTCCCTCCCCACCTGCGGCCAGAGATCCTCTCGTGGGCTCACGCATCTAGGGTACGCAGTCATTTTGGGATGAAGCGGACCACGTAACTATTGGCTAGGACATATTGGTGGCCGCATGTGGCTCGGGACGTACATTCGGGCATGTGTCTCCTGCGCCCAGAACAGGTCCTCTAGGCAGAGACCGGCCGGACTACTTTACCCCCTACCGGTGGCAGACAGAGCTTGGGAGATGGTCGGCATGGATTTCGTGGTCGGCCTGCCCAAGTCCAGTGGCAGCATGGCCATCTGGGTGGTCACCGATCATTTTTCTAAAATGGTGCACCTTGTGCCACTCTCGCGGCTGCCTTCTGCCCGAGGTCTTAAAACACGTGTTTCGCTTGCACGGTATGCTGGACAAGATAGTTAGTGACAGGGGTCCCCAGTTCGCATCCCGGTTTTGGAGGGAGCTCTGCAGATTTCTCAGTATTGAGCTAAATTTGTCTTCTGCCAATCACCCCGAGACGAATGGGTTGGTTGAGAGAGCTAACCAAACCCTGGTCACATACCTTCGACATTTTGTCTCGGCCAGGCGGGATGACAGGGCATCTTTACTACCATGGGCAGAATTTGCCCTGAACAATGCTGTAGCCGATTCCACTGGTCAGACCCCGTTCCTCCTTAACTACGGCCAGCATACGCACGTTCCTGTCCCGATGCCAGTGTCGTCCACTGATTCCAGGGTGGCAGAGTGGGCAGTGGAGGCCTAGGACATTTGGGACCGCACTCAGGATACCATCCGGGCCTCTAAAGAGAGATTGAGGGCGTCCGCCGACACACCGACTTTTGCCCCTGGCGACTTAGTGTTGCTCTCTGCCCGTAATATAAAGCTGCGGGTCGAGTCCACTAAGTTTGCACCGTGCTACATTGGTTCCTTTAAGGTCCTCGAGCAGACCAGTTCTGGGGTCTATCGACTGGCCCATCCACCACACTTGGCTATCTCTGACACCTTCCACGTATCCCTTCTTAAGCCGGTCCACATGTCTCGGTTCTCCGAGTCATCTGCCGGAGCATCAGACCTGACCTTAGATGAGTTTGAGGTTATTGCCATCATGGGATGCAGGGTGGTATGTGGGAAAAAAGTTTTGTTTGGTGGACTGGAAGGGTCATGATCCAGAAGACCGGACCTGGGAGCCAGTGGAGAACATCCGTGCTCCGCTCCTCATTGTGGCATTTGAGCGCAGCAAGGCTCAAGGGTGGAGGGGGCCATAGGAGTGGGGTATTGTTAGGCGTCAGGTCCCTGTCGCTGCACAGCAGGAATCCAGAGCCTTGCATTCGGCAGTCTCCCATTCCTCTCCGGCCGCAGAGGAGGCTGCTCAGCAGACTCGTCGATCCAGGTGCTCTGCTCTGTAGGTTTGTTTGCTGCTGCCACCTTTGGTACAGTTATAGCAATGCATGCTGGTCAGCAGCGGGCTACTCTAGGGACTAAGTCCTCCTTTCAGTCCACAGAGCATGCCCGTGGGACGATCTCTCATTGGAGATCGGAGGTCACATGCTCAGGTCCTTCTCCAGCTCGGATTGGACTATCAGGAAGGTCATTAAGGTCCCAGAAGGACACGGCTATAAAAGGTTTGCAAGGCCATTCGGCCATGCGCTAATATAGAGAAAGATTTAGACCATGTGGAGTGAGAGTTGTATGCACGTATGAATGTCTCTGGTGAATGACTCATTGGAAACACCTACCTTTGGTACGCATGTGTTGTGTAGCCTAGCCTGTTAGCACCCAGGCTGAGGAGCAAGTAGGAGGCAGTCAGAGACTGGCATCAACGCCAAGTGGTGGCTTGGTCTGTACGCCATGGTTCTCTTGGTCGACACTCCACGGTCGCCAGCGTCACTTAATGGCGTCCGCAGTTGCGATGCTGCCTGCTTAGTAGGTCTAGAGGGACTCTGACCCTGTGTCCTTGGGGCTGAGTCCTGTGACCTGATACTGAGCGTTTACCTTGCCGAGCTCTGTGAGCTTTAACAGGCTCTGGCATTTATGTTCAGGGGTAGTGCAGCTCTGTGAAGCAACAGAGTCCGCCCCTGTACACACCGGGTGACGTTAACCCGCGTGTGCCCCTCTATTATACCGCCATATAGCATCCGCTATTACTAGCAGCAGTTTACCACCCCTGCATGGTGGACCCCGGACTGTGAGCGCACCTTATTACCATCTTTATTATTTGGTGCATTCCGCCAGCCCTAACAATAAAGGCGAGGGCAACACAGGTGCAAAATATTGAAAACAACCATTTACTAACCCACCAAACATCTGTGGGATGGCTGCCTAGTATTCCAATTGCACACAGGCTTGCACAGGGTGCCATTCACACCATTAAAAGAGATGAACCTCTATCCGTATAGCATCCTATTACCAATGCCCCTCCTATTACATGAGGCAGGCTGCCAATACCATATGTGCACTCACAGGCCAGACACCACACATCACTCAGCCAAAGGAGAAAAGATGCATTTAATACTTGAGATATTGGTTGATATTTTCGGCAAAATATACAAGCTTGCAATCCATGTCTAGAGTCTTCATTATCTTGTGAGTAGTGTTGAGCATTCCGATACCGCAAGTATCGGGTATCGGCCGATACTTGCTGTATCGGAATTCCGATACCGACTTCCGATATTTTTTCAATATCGGAAGTCGGCATCGGAATCGGAAGTTCAAAGTTGATTGACAGCCTGACGTCATCATGATGCGCGGTGTGTGCGCATCATGATGCGCCGTCATTTCGGGCCTTCCGGGGGTCTCTGCCGGCCTGCCGGGGGGCTGTGCCGGCCTGCCGGGGGGCTGTGTGGACTGCCCGGGGTCTGTACCGGCCTGCCGGGGGGCTGTGCCGGCCTGCCGGTGGTCTGTGCACCCTGTGGGGGTCTGTACCGGCCTGCCGGGGGGCTGTGCTGATGTCCGGGGGTCTGTGCAAGCATCGTCCGATGGGACTACAAGTCCCATCTGGCGATGCCTGCTACCATGACAGTGATTGACACATTAGCCAATGATGGGACAGTAGTAGTCCCATCATCCGGCTAATGTGTTAAATGTTAAAAAAAAAAAAAAAAAAAAAAAATACTACATACATACTACATGCATGCTACATACATACTACATGCTACATACATACTACATACATACCACATACATACTACATACATACTACATACATACCACATACATACCACATATATACATACATACTACATACATAACACATATATACTACATGCATGCTACATACATACTACATGCTACATATATACTACATACATACTACATACATACATACTACATATATACTACATGCATGCTACATACATACTACATGCTACATACATACTACATATATACTACATGCATACTACATACATACTACATGCATGCTACATACATACTACATGCTACATACATACCACATACATACTACATACATGCTACATACATACTACATGCTACATACATACTACATATATACTACATGCATGCTACATACATACTACATGCTACATACATACTACATATATACTACATGCATGCTACATACATACTACATGCTACATACATACTACATATATACTACATGCATGCTACATACATACTACATGCTACATACATACTACATACATACTACATACATACTACATGCATACTACATGCTACATACATACCACATACATACTACATACATACTACATGCTACATACATACTACATATATACTACATGCATGCTACATACATACTGCATGCTACATGCATGCTACATACATACTACATACATACTACATGCTACATACATACCACATATATACTACATACATACTACATACAATACATTCATACAATACATACATAGACATACAGTACATATAACATAGAGTAACATACTTACCAATACTTGTCACATTGTTCCCCGAAGCCATTGTCTTTTACGGAATAAATATTAACATAACAAACCACAAAAATACTCACCCACGATCCGAAGCAGTCCACGAGTGTGTCCCACGACGATCTTGGGTAGAGAACTGCAGCATCACCTGTTGCTGCCGTTCTCTACGGGCTGCAGAAATCCAATGACGGAAGGTAGGTATCCTTCCGCACTGTATTCCTCCGCCACTTAAAAAAAAAAAGTCCCTAGTCTCACTTTATGCCATTGCTGCGTGGGAATTTCCCACGCAGCAATGGCATAAAGTGAGACTAGGGACTTTTTTTTTTTTAAGTGGCGGAGGAATACAGTGCGGAAGGATACCTACCTTCCGTCATTGGATTCCTGCAGCCCGTAGAGAACGGCAGCAACAGCTGATGCTGCAGTTCTCTACCCAAGATCGTCGTGGGACACACTCGTGGACTGCTTTGGATCGTGGGTGAGTATTTTTGTGGTTTGTTATGTTAATATTTATTCCGTAAAAGACAATGGCTTCGGGGAACAATGTGACAAGTATTGGTAAGTATGTTACTCTATGTTATATGTACTGTATGTCTATGTATGTATTGTATGAATGTATTGTATGTAGTATGTATGTAGTATATATGTGGTATGTATGTAGCATGTAGTATGTACAGTGGGGCAAAAAAGTATTTAGTCAGTCAGCAATAGTGCAAGTTCCACCACTTAAAAAGATGAGAGGCGTCTGTAATTTACATCATAGGTAAACCTCAACTATGGGAGACAAACTGAGAAAAAAAAATCCAGAAAATCACATTGTCTGTTTTTTTTCCATTTTATTTGCATATTATGGTGGAAAATAATTATTTGGTCAGAAACAAGCAATCAAGATTTCTGGCTCTCACAGACCTGTAACTTCTTCTTTAAGAGTCTCCTCTTTCCTCCACTCATTACCTGTAGTAATGGCACCTGTGTAAACTTGTTATCAGTATAAAAAGACACCTGTGCACACACTCAAACAGTCTGACTCCAAACTCCACTATGGTGAAGACCAAAGAGCTGTCAAAGGACACCAGAAACAAAATTGTAGCCCTGCACCAGGCTGGGAAGACTGAATCTGCAATAGCCAACCAGCTTGGAGTAAAGAAATCAACTGTGGGAGCAATAATTAGAAAATGGAAGACATACAAGACCACTGATAATCTCCCTCGATCTGGTGCTCCACGCAAAATCCCACCCCGTGGGGTCAGAATGATCACAAGAACGGTGAGCAAAAATCCCAGAACCACGCGGGGGGACCTAGTGAATGAACTGCAGAGAGCTGGGACCAATGTAACAAGGCCTACCATAAGTAACACACTACGCCACCATGGACTCAGATCCTGCAGTGCCAGACGTGTCCCACTGCTTAAGCCTGTACATGTCCGGGCCCGTCTGAAGTTTGCTAGAGAGCATTTGGATGATCCAGAGGAGTTTTGGGAGAATGTCCTATGGTCTGATGAAACCAAACTGGAACTGTTTGGTAGAAACACAACTTGTCGTGTTTGGAGGAAAAAGAATACTGAGTTGCATCCATCAAACACCATACCTACTGTAAAGCATGGTGGTGGAAACATCATGCTTTGGGGCTGTTTCTCTGCAAAGGGGCCAGGACGACTGATCCGGGTACATGAAAGAATGAATGGGGCCATGTATCGTGAGATTTTGAGTGCAAACCTCCTTCCATCAGCAAGGGCATTGATGATGAAACGTGGCTGGGTCTTTCAACATGACAATGATCCAAAGCACACCACCAGGGCAACGAAGGAGTGGCTTCGTAAGAAGCATTTCAAGGTCCTGGAGTGGCCTAGCCAGTCTCCAGATCTCAACCCTATAGAAAACCTTTGGAGGGAGTTGAAAGTCCATGTTGCCAAGCGAAAAGCTAAAAACATCACTGCTCTAGAGGAGCTCTGCATGGAGGAATGGGCCAACATACCAACAACAGTGTGTGGCAACCTTTTGAAGACTTACAGAAAACGTTTGACCTCTGTCATTGCCAACAAAGGATATATCACAAAGTATTGAGATGAAATTTTGTTTCTGACCAAATACTTATTTTCCACCATAATATGCAAATAAAATGAAAAAAAAAACAGACAATGTGATTTTCTGGATTTTTTTTTCTCAGTTTGTCTCCCATAGTTGAGGTCTACCTATGATGTAAATTACAGACGCCTCTCATCTTTTTAAGTGGTGGAACTTGCACTATTGCTGACTGACTAAATACTTTTTTGCCCCACTGTATGTAGTATGTATGTAGCATGCATGTAGCATGTAGTATGTATGTAGCATGCATGTAGTATATATGTAGTATGTATGTGGTATGTATGTAGCATGTAGTATGCATGTAGTATGTATGTAGTATGTATGTAGTATATAGTATATATGTAGTATGCATGTTGCATGCATGTAGTATATATGTAGTATGTATGTTGCATGTAGTATATATGTAGTATGTATGTTGCATGTAGTATATATGTAGTATGAATGTAGCATGTATGTAGTATGTAGTATGAATGTAGCATGTATGTAATATGCATGTTGTATGTATGTAGCATGTAATTTTTTTTTTTTTTTTACATTCAACACATTAGCCGGATGATGGGACTACTACTGTCCCATCATTGGCTAATGTGTCAATCACTGTCATGGTAGCAGGCATCGCCCGATGGGACTTGTAGTCCCATCGGACGATGCCTGCACAGACACCCGAAGCCCCCCAGCAGGCCGGCACAGCCCCCCGGCAGGCCGGCACAGCCCCCCGGCAGGCCGGCACAGCCCACCGGAGCCTGCACAGCCCCCCAGCAGGCCGGCACAGACCACCGGAGCCTGCACAGCCCCCCGGCAGGCCGGCACAGCCCCCCGGCAGGCCGGCACAGCCCACCGGAGCCTGCACAGCCCCCCGGCAGGCCTGCACAGACCACCGGAGCCTGCACAGACCCCCTGGCAGGCCGGCACAGCCCCCCGAAAGGCCCGTACAGACCCCAGAGAGGCTGTACAAGGGAAAAACAGGATTTTTCTTATTCCGATACCGGAAGTCCCATAGACTTGAATGGGACTTCCGGTATCGGAATCGGCGATACCGATACTTTTTTTTAAGATCGGCCGATCCATTCCGATCCGATACTTTGAAGTATCGGACGGTATCGCTCAACTCTACTTGTGAGTACTAAATTCAAATACAATTCACTAAAAAAAGGACTAAAAATCAATAGACATCACTGATAAATAAAAATCAGCCATATTTGCAATACCATGTCTAGACACAAATCCACAAACTGGAAGCAGCAGGTCCCCCATGATAAAGGCGAGGACAGTACAGGTGCAAAATACTGAAAACGACCACTTACTAACCCACCAAGCATCTGTGGGGTGGCTGCCTATTATTCTAATTGCACGCAGGCATGCATAGGGTGCCATTCACACCATTACATGAGATGCACCTGAAAGTCAGCACTAGGAGAGCTGTTTTCTAGAACGCCAAGTGTGGAATGCTTGTAAGTGATAGAATTCTGAATCATTAGTGAGAAAAACATTGTTATACACTTTTACCCCCCCCCCCGTAAGCTCAACATTACGCTATGATCACTGTGTGCCCCTTACTAGTAAAATAAATAAGTTTAGGTTATTTACAGTTGCATGAAGCTTACTGCTCTTATATTGACCTTTGCTAACATCAGTCAAATTGTTTGAACTTAATAAATATAAAATACCTAACGGCGCTAAGCGCAAGACCTTAGAGTGCACAGCAGCAAGTAATATGACAAAAAACCACTCAATTTGTCCAGAAACACATAAAATAAAAATATATAGGGTTAACTTGCTCTAAAGTGTACACAGGTTATATGCAAAATATCCAGCTAAAACAAGTACAATGACCCCATGAGAGGGCGAATTACCTTGAATAAACTTTAGTTGGCAAGGGAGGAATTATACCGAGGAAGAGAATCTTCAGGAGTGAATCCAAGGAAAAAGGTCCTTTCCACTGATAATCAGTCGCTCTGAGATAACAGTTGTTTCTGATGCAAACAAGGGGGTCTAATCTCCCTGCACGCCGCTGTCCCGGCCGGAAACTAGCGTGCGGCTGGAGATATGAAGCACCGACCTATGCAGCTTACAGATGCTGCATAAGATGCAAGCCTGCAAGGTCCAAAAACGCTGCAGGACCTTGCGTGACGTCACAGTCACGTGATGTGTCACGTGACAGGCAGAGAATAGCTAAGGAGCGCTGTGAGAGCCAAAAACAGGCAGAAATCCTACGCGTTACGGAATTCTCGGATTCCTTCTTCAGGGATGGCTCCAGAGAGTGAAAAGAACCCTTATATAGCCAACAGAGACATATCATCACACATTAAAAGCAAACAATTCAATCTCACTATTCAGACCATTTGGAATCAGAGTGTCTAATTCAAAAATTCATTTACTTTCGGTCCTAGACATTTGATGAATAAAATTTCCCTTCCTCCAACTCCTTTTAACTACTTGAATGCCAGAAATTATAGTGTTCTTTATAACCTCCCTTTCTAGGTATGCATGGTCACCCTCACTCCCCTTTCTGGTATGCATGGTCCCCTCACCCCCCTTTTGCTGGTATGCATGGTCCCCTCACCCCCCTTTTGTGGTATGCATGGTCCCCACACCCCCCTTTCCTGGTGTGCGTGGTCCCTCTCACCCCCCTTTCCTGGTATGCATGGTCCCCTAACTCCTCTTTCGTGGTATGCATGGTCCCATCACACCCCTTTCGTGGTATGCATGGTCCCGTGACCCCCTCCTTTGCTGGTATGTATGGTCACCCTCACCCCCTTTTCCTGGTATGTGTGGTCCCCCTCACCCACCTATCCTGGTATGTGTCGTCCCTATCACCCCCCTTTCCTGGTATGCATGGTCCCCTCACCCCCCTTTCATGGTATGCATGGTCCCGTTATTCCCCTTTGCTGGTATGTATGGTCACCCTCATCCCCCTTTCCTGGTATGCATGGTCCCCCTCACCCCCCTTTCCTGGTATGCATGGTCCCCCTTGCCCCCTTTCCTGGTATGCATGGTCCCCTCACCCCCCCTTTCCTGGTATGCATGGTCCCCTCACCCCCCTTTCATGGTATGCATGGTCCCCTCACCCCCCTTTCCTGGTATGCATGGTCCTGTCATCCCCCTTTCCTGGTATGCATGGTCCCCTCACCCCCCTTTTGTGGTATGCACGGTCCCCTCACCCCCTTTTGTGGTATGCGTGGTCCCCCTCACCCCCCTTTCCTGGTATGCATGGTCCCCTAACCCCTTTTTCGTGGTATGCATGGTCCCCTAACTCCTCTTTCGTGGTATGCATGGTCCCATCACACCCCTTTCGTGGTATGCATGGTCCCGTGACCCCCTCCTTTGCTGGTATGTATGGTCACCCCCACCCCCTTTTCCTGGTATGTGTGGTCCCCCTCACCCACCTATCCTGGTATGTGTGGTCCCTATCACCCCCCTTTCCTGGTATGCATGGTCCCCTCACCCCCCTTTCATGGTATACATGGCCCCGTCACCCCCCTTTCGTGGTATACATGGTCCCGTTATTCCCCTTTGCTGGTATGTATGGTCACCCTCATCCCCCCTTTCCTGGTATGCATGGTCCCCCTCACCCCCCTTTCCTGGTATGCATGGTCCCCCTCGCCCCCTTTCCTGGTATGCATGGTCCCCTCACCCCCCCTTTCCTGGTATGCATGGTCCCCTCACCCCCCTTTCGTGGTATGCATGGTCCCCTCACCCCCCTTTCATGGTATGCATGGTCCTGTCACCCCCCTTTCCTGGTATGCATGGTCCCCTCACCCCCCTTTTGTGGTATGCACGGTCCCCTCACCCCCCTTTCCTGGTATGCGTGGTCCCCCTCACCCCCCTTTCCTGGTATGCATGGTCCCATCTCACCCCTTTCGTGGTATGCATGGTCCCGTGACCCCCTCCTTTGCAGGTATGTATGGTCACCCTCACCCCCCTTTCCTGGTATGCGTGGTCCCTATCACCCCTCCTTTCCTGGTATGCATGGTCCCTTCACCCCCCTTTCGTGGTATGCATGGTCCCGTCTCCCCCCTTTCGTGGTGTACATGGTCCCGTCATCCCCCTTTGCTGGTATATATGGTCACCCTCATCCCCCCTTTCCTGGTATGCATGGTCCCCCTCACCCACCTATCCTGGTATGTGTGGTCCCCCTCACCCCCCTTTTCTGGTATGCATGGTCACCCTCACCCCCCTTTCCTGGTATGCGTGGTCCCCCTCACCCCCCTTTCCTGGTATGTATGATCCCCTCACCCCCTTTCCTGGTATGCATGGTCCCCCTCGCCCCCTTTCCTGGTATGCATGGTCCCCTCACCCCCCCTTTCCTGGTATGCATGGTCCCCTCACCCCCCCCTTTCATGGTATGCATGGTCCCCTCACCCCCCTTTCCTGGTATGATTGGTCCTGTCACCCCCCTTTCCTGGTATGCATGGTCCCCTCACCCCCTTTTGTGGTATGCATGGTCCCCTCACCCCCCTTTTGTGGTATGCGTGGTCCCCCTCACCCCCCTTTCCTAGTATGCATGGTCCCCTAACCCCTTTTTCGTGGTATGCATGGTCCCATCACACCCCTTTCGTGGTATGCATGGTCCCGTGACCCCCTCCTTTGCTGGTATGTATGGTCACCCTCACCCCCTTTTCCTGGTATGTGTGGTCCCTATCACCCCCCTTTCCTGGTATGCATGGTCCCCTCACCCCCCTTTTGTGGTATACATGGTCCCATTATTCCCCTTTGCTGGTATGTATGGTCACCCTCATCCCCCCTTTCCTGGTATGCATGGTCCCCCTCACCCCCTTTCCTGGTATGCATGGCCCCCCTCGCCCCCTTTCCTGGTATGCATGGTCCCCTCACCCCCCCTTTCCTGGTATGCATGGTCCCCTCACCCCCCTTTCGTGGTATGCATGGTCCCCTCACCCCCCTTTCATGGTATGCATGGTCCTGTCACCCCCCTTTCCTGGTATGCATGGTCCCCTCACCCCCCTTTTGTGGTATGCACGGTCCCCTCACCCCCCTTTCCTGGTATGCGTGGTCCCCCTCACCCCCCTTTCCTGGTATGCATGGTCCCCTAACCCCTTTTTCGTGGTATGCATGGTCCCATCTCACCCCTTTCGTGGTATGCATGGTCCCGTGACCCCCTCCTTTGCTGGTATGTATGGTCACCCTCACCCCCCCTTTCCTGGTATGCGTGGTCCCTATCACCCCCCTTTCCTGGTATGCATGGTCCCCTCACCCCCCTTTCGTGGTATGCATGGTCCCGTCACCCCCCTTTTGTGGTGTACATGGTCCCGTCATCCCCCTTTGCTGGTATATATGGTCACCCTCATCCCCCCTTTCCTGGTATGCATGGTCCCCCTCACCCACCTATCCTGGTATGTGTG
Source organism: Dendrobates tinctorius (assembly GCF_039654945.1). NCBI lineage: Eukaryota > Metazoa > Chordata > Amphibia > Anura > Dendrobatidae > Dendrobates > Dendrobates tinctorius. The sequence goes on from NW_027361817.1 coordinate 6,578,068, forward strand.
GTCCCCCTCACCCCCCTTTTCTGGTATGCATGGTCACCCTCACCCCCCTTTCCTGGTATGCGTGGTCCCCCTCACCCCCCTTTCCTGGTATGTATGGTCCCCTCACCCCCTTTCCTGGTATGCATGGTCCCCTCACCCCCTTTCGTGGTATGCATGGTCCCAATACCCCCCTTTGCTGGTATGCATGGTCTCTGTTAAAATAAAAAATAGTTACAGTGGGGCAAAAAAGTATTTAGTCAGTCAGCAATAGTGCAAGTTCCACCACTTAAAAAGATGAGAGGCGTCTGTAATTTACATCATAGGTAGACCTCAACTATGGGAGACAAACTGAGAAAAAAAAATCCAGAAAATCACATTGCCTGTTTTTTTTTCATTTTATTTGCATATTATGGTGGAAAATAAGTATTTGGTCAGAAACAAGCAATCAAGATTTCTGGCTCTCACAGACCTGTAACTTCTTCTTTAAGAGTCTCCTATTTCCTCCACTCATTACCTGTAGTAATGGCACCTGTTTAAACTTGTTATCAGTATAAAAAGACACCTGTGCACACCCTCAACAGTCTGACTCCAAACTCCACTATGGTGAAGACCAAAGAGCTGTCAAAGGACACCAGAAACAAATTGTAGCCCTGCACCAGGCTGGGAAGACTGAATCTGCAATAGCCAACCAGCTTGGAGTGAAGAAATCAACTGTGGGAGCAATAATTAGAAAATGGAAGACATACAAGACCACTGATAATCTCCCTCGATCTGGTGCTCCACGCAAAATCCCACCCCGTGGGGTCAGAATGATCACAAGAACGGTGAGCAAAAATCCCAGAACCACGCGGGGGGACCTAGTGAATGAACTGCAGAGAGCTGGGACCAATGTAACAAGGCCTACCATAAGTAACACACTACGCCACCATGGACTCAGATCCTGCAGTGCCAGACGTGTCCCACTGCTTTAGCCTGTACATGTCCGGGCCCGTCTGAAGATTGCTAGAGAGCATTTGGATGATCCAGAGGAGTTTTGGGAGAATGTCCTATGGTCTGATGAAACCAAACTGGAACTGTTTGGTAGAAACACAACTTGTCGTGTTTGGAGGAAAAAGAATACTGAGTTGCATTCATCAAACACCATACCTACTGTAAAGCATGGTGGTGGAAACATCATGCTTTGGGGCTGTTTCTCTGCAAAGGGGCCAGGACCACTGATCCGGGTACATGAAAGAATGAATGGGGCCATGTATCGTGAGATTTTGAGTGCAAACCTCCTTCCATCAGCAAGGGCATTGAATATGAAACGTGGCTGGGTCTTTCAACATGACAATGATCCAAAGCACACCGCCAGGGCAACGAAGGAGTGGCTTCGTAAGAAGCATTTCAAGGTCCTGGAGTGGCCTAGCCAGTCTCCAGATCTCAACCCTATAGAAAACCTTTGGAGGGAGTTGAAAATCCGTGTTGCCAAGCGAAAAGCCAAAAACATCACTGCTCTAGAGGAGATCTGCATGGAGGAATGGGCCAACATACCAACAACAGTGTGTGGCAACCTTGCGAAGACTTACAGAAAACGTTTGACCTCTGTCATTGCCAACAAAGGATATATCACAAAGTATTGAGATGAAATTTTGTTTCTGACCAAATACTTATTTTCCACCATAATATGCAAATAAAATGAAAAAAAAACAGACAATGTGATTTTCTGGATTTTTTTTTTCTCAGTTTGTCTCCCATAGTTGAGGTCTACCTATGATGTAAATTACAGACGCCTCTCATCTTTTTAAGTGGTGGAACTTGCACTATTGCTGACTGACTAAATACTTTTTTGCCCCACTGTATATACTCACCTTCCGACGGCCCACGATCTTCACTCCACGCTCCACGTGCCCGGCATCTTCCGTTCCCAGTAATGCTTTGCGCGAAACACCGCTGATGACTGATGACCTTTTTTATTTTAATTCTCTTTTTTACAGAGAGTAAAAGGAGTTAAAAACTTGTCCCGTCATTTTCAGTCTCTAGTCTATTGCATTTGCATTGAGGTAATTACCCATAATAAAATAACTGGAGAGTTCTCATGTAGTATATACTCAGGCATTTTTTTGGCTAATTATTCTATGATGTGCTCATTTCATTGTGATGTTATCTTGCATTATGTATTGGTACTTGTGTTATTAAGACCGGATTTCTTGCTTGATGGTTTGAAAATCAAGTTTTCTGCACTTACTATCGGATTATTATCCAAGATTAGGATTCTCTACTTGATGGCTTGAAAACTAGTTCCATTATTTTTAGCCTCAGTTTTTTGCATTCACTATTGGATGGACACATATTCCAATCACACCACTTGGGAATAACATTGGTATGACATATATATATATACATATATATTTAACGGTGGTATTTCCATTCAGTATCCCGAGTGATGCCTTCATAGATCTGAACACCTAGTTCATTAGACCTTGCGGATACTGTCCAGCTGGCCCCTCCATCTGTAGCAATAGGCACATTCTTATTAGAATTGTATGCATATGCACTTTGTAGTATTTTATTGGCTATTCATCTTCTTTTAATGATTGTCTACATGTCTATGTTTTTTGTATTGATTGAAATAAAGCTATGTTATTTTATGGCTATATGCTTCCGTGATCTTTTTTGATGATATGCTCTTTAGGAAGTGCCATTAATCTGGGCCTGTTTTGTTGCTTAAATGTTAGGCTATAGGTTGAACTCGATGAACCTATGTCTACCTTCAACCTAAAATACTATGAAACTTTGAAGCTTGGCAAAATGGAATACACACAAGCATGTATGGTGGAAGGCAAACTGAAATTCATAGACAAGCCAAAGACATGCTTAAAGAATGAAGATCTTTTACTATATCCCTTTACGTCAAGAGGGAGTAGAAGTATTGTTGAGCGTTAGAAATAGATATACACTTATTTTTTTAAAAGATCCTTGTGAAGAAAGACCTCTCATCCTACAGTCTATATGCTGAAGCATGACAGCAAATGCATCATAATAACTGATGAAAGCAAGATCAAGTACAAATTGAAATAAAAGAAAATTTCAACATAAAAGAAATCATTAAGGCATTTTACATAATATCAGCTGTCAAGTGACTTTGAAAGCCAAGCATTATATAGCGAAATGCTAATAGAATTAATATAGAAACATGGTAAATCTCATGGTCACTTTAATACAATTTAAAACAATCTAAAAAACAGTTGTTTAATAAAACATAAAACCATAACAGTGATGTGGAATAAAGAATGTATTTATTTTGATACTCTCTAAACCTATTCATTGTACATTATGCACAAACACTAAACAAGCTATGTCTTTGTTATTCTGCAAACCTTGTTATATTTTTTTAGTTATTTTGAATGTGTATAAGTAAAATACTGTTCACATATTCTAATCATAATCTAGGGCATAGTTACACGTTCTAAATCCCAATAGTTTACGTTAAACATCTGCTGTTCTTGATTTTCGAAGGAGAAGCATGCATAATATATACAGATAAATCCATTTGCACTAAAGTTTTCCAAGTTAACCTGAAAAGTATTGAAATGTTGCAGAAGGAAAGAAGGCTTTGACAGCCAAACAAAGACAAAATACTTGCAGGTAATATGTGGGTTGAAGCTAATGATGATGCAGATGGTGATAGCAGTTGACCTTCCATTTACAAGAGCAGGTGTCAGCTTTGTCTTATGGTTTTCAGTGTGTTCTGCCAAGCAAATTGCACTGGAGAGAATATTTCATTTACTGAACTGGCCAGACCAAGGTTACACAGAAATAGGAAAACAACTAAGTAGAATTCTAAAAGGTAAAACTTGGAGAGGTAAAGTATGTCAGATTGGGCAGAGATGAACATTCATAGCTCAAACTGGCCTGCTTTACATTCTCTTAAAGCAAATGGACACCTTTTAGGACATTTTTTTAAACTGAAATGTATATATATTTTTTACCCCCAAATGTTTTTGCAATTGCATTTCATTAAAAAAATGTGCACTGTCTGTACTCCCTTGGCTCAACTCTCTATTTTTCCAGATTGTGTTAACCAAGCATCCGTAAATGAGCTTGTTTTGACTAGGAAGATTATGACTCTTACCTTGTTTATTCTGAGGCTTTCTCTGTTGATTTATGATCATGATGATCAACACAATTTTCATTTGGTCACTGACAGATTCCCATTTACATTCTCTTTCTCATTCTGCAGTGTGAGGGGTGGACTCACTTGGCTGCTTGCAGAGTTAAACACAGGAACGTTTCTTGTGGTGCATCACCTGCTGGTTTATTAAAGCACAGCATACACCATAGCAGGGTTGAATAAAATAAACCTGGCCTTTCTTGCATAATGGCAAAATAAAGTCCAATAGAGTACTTTTTCCTGAAGGATTCACTCTCAGATAACACACAAAGTTCTTAGCTCCTCCTGGAGAGACATGTGGAGTCTTTCCTCTCCAAACACACAGAGAGAAAAAAAACAGTGGCTCAACATTTAACTCCCCAGCCATTGTCTTGAGATGGAGATATCTTGAGAAGGTGTTTCGCCCATCTCTGACCTACTCATCTCAATAGCCTGTCCCTTATCAATGCTGATTAACCCCTTCAGCACATAGCATGCTGGAGAGAAACTTATGGGATTCTAGATCACGGAAGAAAGCAATCTTGGTGACACATACTCCCCCTCACATACAGTGCCAGTGACACTGTCACATATCCACCTTCTGCCCCCTGGAGGTTTTGACACCTTCAGACACCAAACAGCGGATTCAGGAGAGAGCATCTGCATTACCATGTAACTTGCCTGGTTTATTCTCTACTAGCTGTAGAGCCCGGCGCTGCCCTGGCATAGTAACTAACTGTGGTAAGTTATAGCAAATTATAATTATCCTCCATCCCATAGTCCCGTGCCCATATACCCATCACACATCCTCCATCCCATAGTCCCATGCCCATATACCCATCACACATCCTCCATCCCATAGGCCCGTGCCCATATACCCATCATACATATTCTCCATCCCATAGTCGAGTGCCCATATACCCATCACACATCCTCCATCCCATAGTCCCAGGCCCATATACCCATCACACATCCTCCATCCCATAGTCCCATGCCCATATACCCATCATACATATTCGCCATCCCATAGTCGAGTGCCAATATACCCATCATACATATCCGCCATCCCATACTCCTGTGTTGTGAGTTCATTTTCCCCTTCACCATTGAGGTCTGATGAACTCCCTCTTCTGGTGAAGGAAGGTAGTGAGGCTGATTACCAAGCACCTGGGCTGGATGATGATGACTGGGTGACGGGAATTACTTACTGGATATAAGGCAGCCGACGCCCTTCTGCCTTGCTGGTGATCTCTCTGAGGGATTCTAGGAGACCAGTCTGATTCCTGCTCCTCAAAAGCTAAGTTTTCTGCTCTACTTTTTGCATTTGTGTTTTGGTTTTGTTTTGCATTGTTTTCCTTGATTTCTGCCATTCCTTGCTGGGGTGAGCTGAATTCCTTTTTGCTCTGTCTTCAGAAAATACCTGAGTACTGATATAGTCTTTTTGAAGTCTAGCGTCTTCAGGGCTTTTTTCCCTATCGGCTGTTGACTCTTGTTTTTATAGGGTTTTGGCGGATTACAGACAGCAGCTTTTCTATCCTGTCTTATCTAGTTAGCTTGGGCCCCATCATTTGCTCAGCCTATCTTTCTATCTGTGTGAGTGTTTTTTCATCTTGCTTCACCGTCATTATATGTTGGGGGCTGCCTATTGCTTTGGGGTCTGCTCTGGGGAAGTTTAGATTTCCCTTTCTGTCTTTAGGCTATGTAGTTCTCTGGCTGTGATCGAGGGGTCTAGGGCACCGTAGGAACCCCCCCAGGCTACTGCTAGTTGTTGTTGATAGGTTCAGGGGTCTGCAATCCGATAGCTGCCAACTTCTCTGGTTTTCTGGACTTAGCTAGTATTTCTGTTTTTGCCTCCTACGGTGACTCATTCATAACACTCCTGTGCCCATATACCCATCATACATATCCTCCATCCCATAATCCAGTGCCCATATACCCGTCATACATATCATCCATCCCATAGTCCCGTGCCCATATACCCATCATTCATATCCTCCATCCCATAGTCCAGTGCCCATATACCCATCACACATCCTCCATCCCATATATCTGCTGTTTGATGACGGTCAAATGTTTACAGAGACAGCATGTGTGTGTGACTCCTAACAAAAAAACAGACGGAAATTTAAAATTTTCCATACATACATTAGATTAGTCGATACCTTTTTTGTCATTCTGTGCTTTTTGTTTGTGTTTCCATCAGTGGGTGGTGTGAACATTCTCTAACAGACTTGTTCATATTTGGAGATGTCACATGTGTTTTTAATACAGTTTTTTTCGTGCTTATGCATGATTTGAGAGACCCCACCCCTCTACCGTGTGAAATGCACAAAAGGAGCTGTCTTACACCACGTGCCCATACTAGAAACTGCCTGTCTTAATCCTGCTCATTTAGACACTGTTCATATGTTCAGGTTTTAAATACATTAGATAGGGACTGCTTCAATAGGGGTTACCTTGACGAGGTGGAGCAGCTTGGCATACATTTTTTTGCAAAAAAAGTATCGACTAAATACCCTGTATTTGTTATCTTTTTATCACCACTTGCTGACTACTGTTATGTGTTTTACTGCAAGGTATTTCTGCACAATTGTCATTCTGTGCTTTTTCCATACATACACTGTATAGAGCTATCTGCTTGTCAAACAGTATCATATATCTGCTGTTTGATCACGGTCAAATCTATTCAGAGACAGCGTGTGTGTGTGACTCCGTAAAAAAGACAGAGATTTAAAATTTTCCGTACATACACCGTATACAGCTGTCCGCTTCTCAAACAATATTGTATATCTTCTGTTTGATAATGGTCAAATCTATACAGAGAGAGCGTGTGTGTGAGAATCCATAAATACATATACGGATATTTCCATTTTTCCATACACCGTATAGAGCTGTATGCTTCTCACACAGTATCGTATATCTGCTGTTTGTTAGCGGTCAAATCTATGCAGAGACAGCGTGTGGGTGTGACTCCGTAAAAAAAATAGACGGAGATTTAAAATTTTCCATACATGCACCGTATACAGATGTCCGCTTCTCAAACAGTATCGTAGATGTGCTATTTGGATAGCGGTCAAATCTATACAGAGACAGCGTGTGTGTGTGAGACTCCGTAACTACATATACCGACATTTCCATTTTTCCATACACCGCATAGAACTGTCCGCTTCTCAAACAGTATGGTATATCTGTTGTTTGATTACGGTCAAATCTATACAGAGACAGCGTGTGTGTGTGACTCCGGAAAAAATTAGACGGAGATTTAAAAATTTCCATACATACACCGTATAGAGCTGTATGCTCCTCACACACTACCGTTTACCGGCTGGTATAACAGATAAATACATGCTATCTGTGTGTGACTACATAAAAAAGATAGACAGAGATTTTATTTTTCCATACATACACTGTATAGAGCTGTCCGCTTCTGATACCGTACCGTATATCTGCTGTTTAGATTACGGTAAAATCCATACTGAGACAGTGTCTGTGTGTGACTATGGAAAAAATTAGACATAGATTTTCATTTTTCCATACATACACCGTATAGAGCTGTACGCTCCTCACACACTACCCTTTACCGGCTGGTATCACAGATAAATACATGCTATCTGTGTGTGACTCCATAAAAAAGATAAACAGAGATTTTCATTTCTCCATACATACACCGTATAGAGCTGTACGCTCCTCACACACTACCATGTACCGGCTGGCATCAAGGACAAATACATGATAGCTGTGTTTGACTCCGTAAAAAAATAGATGGAGATTTATTATTTTTCATACATACACCGTATACAGCTGTCCGCTTCTTAAACAGTATCGTATATATCTGCTGTTTGGATTACGGTCCAATCTATACAGAGACAGCGCGCGTGTGTGTGTGTGTGAGTCCGTAAATACATAGACGGACACTTCCATTTTTCCATACACTGTCTAGAGCTGCCCGCTTCTCTAACATTATCGTATATCTGCTGTTGACTCCGTCAAAAAATAGACGGAGATTTAAAATTTTCCATATATACATCGTATAGAGCTGTTTGCTTCTCAAACAGTATCGTATATCTGCCTTATGTCTTACGGTCAAATCTATATAGAGACCGTGTGTGTGTGTGATTCCGGAAAAAATTAGATGGATTTTTAAAAATTTCCATACATACACCGTATAGAGCTGTACACTCCTCACACACTACCGTGTATCGGCTGGTATTACGGACAAATACATGCTATCTATGTGTGACTCCGTAAAAAGATAGATGGAGATTTTCATTTTTCCATACATACACCATATAGAGCTGTCCGCTTCTGATACAGTACCGTATATCTGCTGGTTGGATTACTGTCAAATACATACTGGGAAAGGGTCTGTAACTAAGGAAATATATACGGAGATTTAAATTTTTACCTACATCTTATACAGCTGTACGCTCCTCATACAGTACCGTATATCTGCTGGTATTTTTGTTAAATTTTCACAAACATGAGGAAGTATGGTGGAAGAGGCCGCAAACGTGGGCGGGGGGGCAGCTGGTAATGATGGTGGTGGTGGTGCATCTGCTGGTTATGCCAAAAGCACAATATCAGCTAAGGCAGGAGGTGTTGAGCCTGCGTCATTGTCTGGCACAAGAAGGCCTGTAAGGTTCCCTTTTCTGGGAGTAGGAAAACTGCTTTTAAAGCCGGAGCATCAGGAAGAGGTTTTGGCTTACATTGCCGAAACAGCCACCAGCTCTATTGCCTCCTCTTCTGAACTTTCAAAACCTGCAAACACTGAGTCGTCAGTGCAGGGTTCTGGTCAGGAAAAACGCCTTTCCTTGTGTCCTTCACCCCCACCAAAAGTGAAGGATGCGGCAGCCCACACTTCAGATTACTTCATGGAGCTCTTTTCACATACCATGCCTTGGTTATCCAGTCAAATCCTGAATTCCACAGTCCAAGATGAATCTGACATGGAGTGCACTGATGCACTGCCACTGCTAGATGATTCTGCTGGTACATTGACCCACAGCACTACATTGCCCTCGCAGTCTACTGAGTCAGAATGCACATGACATTGAAGAGGAGGTGATGGATGACCCAGTTGTTGACCCGGATTGGCATCCATTGGGGGAAGAGGGTGCCGCTGGCAATAGCTCAGATGAGGAGAAGGATCCACAACAGGCATTGACATCGCAGCAGTGGTTATCTGGCAAGCCCGTAGCTGTCCAAAAACGTGGAATAAAAACCAAAAGAGTTGCAGGACTGCTTGGCCAGACGGTCAAATTAGCACAGAGTGCAAGCCCTGAAAATTTATACCATCGTAGGAAGAGTGCAGTGTGGCACTTCTTTGTCCAAAATCCTACTGATGAGGCTAAGGTTATCTGTAAGAAGTGCGGTTGGACCTTTAGCCGAGGGAAAAATCTCAGAAATTTGAATACCAGTTGCATGCTTAGAAATTTAACCACCATGCACTTGCAAGCGTGGATGGACTACAAAACCTCAGGTACCACATGTGCACCTGCTCTGACTGAAAGTAGCCAGCAACGCTCCATTGCTTTCCCCACTGTAAGCCCAACGCCACCGGTAAGCACACCACCAGCAATAAATGTTGAGGTGTCGTCGCAAGGCCAAAGCAGTCAGGGAATTGTAATGATTTTGCAACAAAACACTGAATCTAGGCCATCACCACCAACACCATCACCAACCCCCTCTCAGTCCATCCAGTCCACCGCTAGTTCCCCCATGTGCAGCTCTCAAGTCCAGCTCACCCTAGCAGACACTCTGAGTAGGACAAGAAAATACTCATCCTCTCATTCGCGTATACTGGCTTTGAACGCCTACATTGCCAAACTGATCTAATTAGAGATGATGCCCTTCCATTTGGTTGAAAGCGAAGGTTTCCGAGAGCTCATGGCCTACGCTGTCCCACGCTGTGACCTACCCAGTTGGCACTTCTTTTCTTGAAAAGCCATCCCTGCCCTCCTCCTGCATGTGAAAAACCGCATTGTCCATGCACTCAAACAATCAGTGAGTGGAAAGGTGCACCTCACAACAGATGCATGGTCCAGTAGGCATGGCCAGGGCCGTTATGTGTCCATCACTGCGCACTGGGTTAGTGTGGTGGATGCAGGCTACACAGGAAACAGCGGCGGTGGAACAGTGCTGCCTAGCCCACGGTATAGGAAACAGTTGGCTGTAGGCTTTCAACCCTCCTCCTCATCCAGAAGCAAAAGCTCGTCGACAGAGCACAATCGCAAGAGCACTCCATCCGCAGCTGCCAGTGTTGCACACGAGGTGTCCCACTATCGAACAGCTAGTGGTAAGTGGCAGCAGGCTGTTTTAAAGATGAAGCCTTTGGGCAACAACAGACACACCGCCGAGGTACTGGCCGACTACTTGCAGCGACAAACTGAGTCATGGCTGGGCAGTCTACATCTTGAGCCAGGCAAGGTAGTCGGTGATAACGGCTGGAATTTTGTGGCAGCCATAGCCTTTGCAAAACTCACACTCATGCCTTGCCTGGCTCACACTTTGAATCTGGTGGTGCAGTGCTTCCTTAATAATTATCCGGAGTTAACAGCCCTGCTCCATAATGTGCGAAGACTGTGCTCACACATCCGTCGCTCGCCCGTACACTCCAGTCGTATGCAGAAGCTGCAGCGATTGCTCTACCTCCCCAAGCACCGCCTAATCATAGACATTGCAACAAGGTGGAACTCCACCCTGCACATGGTTGAGAGGCTGTGCGAACAGAGGCAAGCTGTAATGCATTTGTGAGAGGATACACGGGCAGGCACTTTTAGGACAGACATGGAGTTGTCGGGTGTGCAGTGGTCAGAACTGAAAGACCTCTGTAAAGTCCTTCAGTGTTTTGAGGAATGCACATGGCTGGTAAGCGCAGACAACGCCAACATGAGCATGAGCATCCCACTTATGCGTCTGTACATGCAAAGTTGGACGCACATTAAGGATCAGGTGTCTGCAGCGGAGGAGGAACAGGAGGAGGAGGAGGAGGGAAGCCTTGATGACAGTCAGCCATTGGTCAGGGAACTGTCCTGGACGAGGTGGAGGAAGAAGAGGAAGAGGAGGAGAAGGATGAGAGGGATGATTATTTTGGGGAGGAGGATGCTTCTCAGGGGGCAAGAGAAGATGTTGGCGTGGCAAGGTCAGGTACAGGGTTTGTGCATGACTGTAGGGATGTGGATTTGCCAGAAAGTGCTCCTCCACCCACTACTGACAATGCATCATTGACACCTGGAACATTGTCCCACATGTGTGATTATGCCTTGCGGATCCTAAAAGGGACCCCCGCATTGCCAAAATGATGAAGGATGATAAATACTGGTTGGCCAGCATCCTCGATCCATGCTATAAAGGCAAATTACACAACATCATGCCACAGGAGAACCTAGAGATAATATTGGCTAACAAACAAGCAACTCAGGTAAACCGTTTGCTTGAGGCATTACCAGCACACAGCAGCGGCGCTGGTTCTCCTACGAGCCATAGTGGGCAAAATGGAAGAGGTGTTCGTGGTGCACACAGCCAAAGTGGAGTTGGAGACAGGGGTTTCATGACCATGTTGTTGACTGATTTCTCAAGTACCGCTCACACGATTGGTAATATTGCATCAATTGCAAGTGACAGGAGACAGCAGTTGTCAACTATGGTTGCAAACTACTTCTCCCATATCGATGTTCTCCCATACAGGTCATTCCCCTTTGACTATCTGGCCTGTAAACTGTACACCTGGCCTGAATTAGCACAATATGCCTTACAGGAGCTCGCTTGCCCTGCTGCTAGTGTGCTATCTGAAAGAGTCTTCAGTGCTGTTGGATCAATCCTGACAGAAAAAAGGACCTGTCTGTCGACCCAAAATGTTGATGATCTAACCTTCATAAAAATGAACCATGCATGGGTTTCAAAGGATTTTGTCCTACTTTCCCCTGATGACACCTAGGTTGGCAGAAAATTGGCTTGCTTTTGTCCTCCTCTTCCTTGGACTTGTCCAATTCCTCAATTTGAAGCTGCTGAATGTACAGCCTACACATCAACATATGCCATTTTTTTAAACCTCCCTAACTGGGCTGCCCCCCAAGGCCGGAGTCACCACCTGGCGCACCCGGGCAAGTGCCGTTGCTCTGAACAGGTTGGTGGGCCCACTCTTGGCCGACGGCACTGGCACATTGCCCCTCTTAGTACAATACAGTGACTCTGACGGTGGGGGGCCCACTCGCCGTCAGACACACTGGCATACTATGAGGGGCCCTGTGTGAGGTACCATTGCCCACAAGTGGCCCCCACCTGCTTGCTCATGGCCACAGCACTTGCAAGTTGCAATACTTACCTCTCCCTGCTTCACCGCTGTGTAGTCTGGGCAGTTAAATCCTTCACATGGATGGCCACTACAAATTTGGTGAACTGATCGATGCTGGTTAAGATGTAGCTATGGCCTGTCCTGCTGGCCTCTACCTTCAGATGATTAATGGCTACTATTTGTAATGGATGTCAACTCACAATCGGATGCAGTGGTGCTTTATGATCAGCTTTCACAGTTTTCCTAGTCACAGATGTGTGACATTCCTGCCACCATTTTTCAATGTCTCCTCTCATGCCAATACAATGGAATTGTCTACGGCCTGTGGCTTCTGTCTTTTGCACTCCAAAATGACCAGACACATCATGATAGGCAGTGAGGCCTATGTCTACTTCTCTCCCTGTGATCACAATTTGATGGAGACTAGTAACGGTGATGAGATCCACGCTACTGCTATACAGCAATCCTTTCTTCACAAAGAACGGTTTTCACTGTCTCCACAGACAAAGTAATTGAGGGTCAGCATCGCCTCTGCGAAATCTACCGGGAGGTTTTCCCGTGATTAGTAATTCCCAAATTTCTGCAAACACTTGACTTTCCGTCTGTACTTGTATCCATCTTGTTTCCAGTAGCGGAGAGTCTGGACTGGCTTACTGGGACTGAATTATATGCGAAGATTTAAAAGTACCCCAACACTGTATACTGGTGTACGCTTCGAATACATTTCCCTTTTTCTACTTAATATATTCTGGTGTAATCCATACTGAGCCTGTGAGTGTCTGTGTCTGACTCCGGAAATATAGACGGAAATTTACAGTTACCCCTAGACTGGATACACCAGGTATCTGCTGATACAGTACCTTTGTTCTAAATTTTTTATTACGGTATAATCCACACTGAGTGAGCATGTGTGGTTTCCTCCTACAGTGGGGCAAAAAAGTATTTAGTCAGTCAGCAATAGTGCAAGTTCCACCACTTAAAAAGATGAGAGGCGTCTGTAATTTACATCATAGGTAGACCTCAACTATGGGAGACAAACTGAGAAAAAAAAATCCAGAAAATCACATTGTCTGTTTTTTTTTCATTTTATTTGCATATTATGGTGGAAAATAAGTATTTGGTCAGAAACAAAATTTCATCTCAATACTTTGTGATATATCCTTTGTTGGCAATGACAGAGGTCAAACGTTTTCTGTAAGTCTTCACAAGGTTGCCACACACTGTTGTTGGTATGTTGGCCCATTCCTCCATGCAGATCTCCTCTAGAGCAGTGATGTTTTTGGCTTTTCGCTTGGCAACACGGACTTTCAACTCCCTCCAAAGGTTTTCTATAGGGTTGAGATCTGCAGACTGGCTAGGCCACTCCAGGACCTTGAAATGCTTCTTACGAAGCCACTCCTTCGTTGACCTGGCGGTGTGCTTTGGATCATTGTCATGTTGAAAGACCCAGCCACGTTTCATCTGCAATGCCCTTGCTGATGGAAGGAGGTTTGCACTCAAAATCTCACGATACATGGCCCCATTCATTCTTTCATGTACCCAGATCAGTCGTCCTGGCCCCTTTGCAGAGAAACAGCCCCAAAGCATGATGTTTCCACCACCATGCTTTACAGTAGGTATGGTGTTTGATGGATGCAACTCAGTATTCTTTTTCCTCCAAACACGACAAGTTGTGTTTCTACCAAACAGTTCCAGTTTGGTTTCATCAGACCATAGGACATTCTCCCAAAACTCCTCTGGATCATCCAAATGCTCTCTAGCAAACTTCAGACGGGCCCGGACATGTACAGGCTTAAGCAGTGGGACACGTCTGGCACTGCAGGATCTGAGTCCATGGTGGCATAGTGTGTTACTTATGGTAGGCCTTGTTACATTGGTCCCAGCTCTCTGCAGTTCATTCACTAGGTCCCCCCGCGTGGTTCTGGGATTTTTGCTCACCGTTCTTGTGATCATTCTGACCCCACGGGGTGGGATTTTGCGTGGAGCACCAGATCGAGGGAGATTATCAGTGGTCTTGTATGTCTTCCATTTTCTAATTATTGCTCCCACAGTTGATTTCTTCACTCCAAGCTGGTTGGCTATTGCAGATTCAGTCTTCCCAGCCTGGTGCAGGGCTACAATTTTGTTTCTGGTGTCCTTTGACAGCTCTTTGGTCTTCACCATAGTGGAGTTTGGAGTCAGACTGTTTGAGGGTGTGCACAGGTGTCTTTTTATACTGATAACAAGTTTAAACAGGTGCCATTACTATAGGTAATGAGTGGAGGAAAGAGGAGACTCTTAAAGAAGAAGTTACAGGTCTGTGAGAGCCAGAAATCTTGTTTGCTTGTTTCTGACCAAATACTTATTTTCCACCATAATATGCAAATAAAATGAAAAAAAAACCAGACAATGTGATTTTCTGGATTTTTTTTTCTCAGTTTGTCTCCCATAGTTGAAGTCTACCTATGATGTAAATTACAGACGCCTCTCATCTTTTTAAGTGGTGGAACTTGCACTATTGCTGACTGACTAAATACTTTTTTGCCCCACTGTATATATACGGAGATAAAAATTTTACCCTATACTATATATAGCTTATATCTTGTTATACAGTACCTTTGTTCGACATTTAGTATTACGTTCAAATCCATACTGAGTGAGCATCTGAGGGTGACTACGGGAATATCTATATGGAGATTTAAATTGTACCCTATAATATATGTACTTGCTATCTTGTTATCCAGTACCTTTTTTTCAACATTTTGTATTATGGACAAATCCAGACTGAGTGAGTGTCTGAGGGTGACTCCGGAAATATATACCGAGATTTCAAATTTGCCCAACACTGTATACGCTTCTGATACAGTGCCCTTTTTTGCTATTTAGATTCTGGTGTAATCCATAATGAGCCTGTGAACGTCTGTATGTTACTCCAGAAGTATATTTGGAGATTTAAGATTAGAACAACACTGTATACAGCTGTACGCTTGTGATACATTACCCATTTACAGCTTTATATACTCTTGTCTAATCCATACTGAACCTGAGAGCGTTTGTGTCTGCCTCCTGAAATATATACGGAGATTCAGAATGTTTTAAACTATACTATATATACCTTGTAACTGGCGATATTGTACCCTTTTTCAACTTTTTATATTATTGTGTAATCCATACTGAGCCTGTGAGCATCTGTGTATGACTCATGAAATATATATGAAGATTTACAATTATCCCTAGACTGTATAGAGCTGTACGCTTTTGAAACAGTACCTTATATCTGCTGGTATTTTGGGTCCATTTTCACAAAAAATAGTAAGTATGGTGGAAGAGGCCACGGACGTGGGCGTTGGTGGCTAGCTGGTAATGATGGTGGTGGTGGTGCATCTGCTGGTTGTGCCAAAAGCACAATAGCAGCTAAGGCAGGAGGTGTTGAGCCTGTGTCATGGTCTGGCTCCAGAAGGCCTGTAAGACTCCTTTTTCTGGGAGTAGGTAAACTGCTTTTAATGCCAGAGCATCAGGAACTGGTTTTGGCTTGCATTTCTGAAACAGCCTCCAGCTCTATCGCCTCCTCTTCTGAAGTTTTAAAAAATGCAAGCACTGAGTCGTCAGTGCAGGTGTCATGATCCAGGATGGATATGACAGGTTTTGAATAAGTAACCTTATTTTTCCTTTGAGTTGGTTGCTTGGAGTTGGTTTTGCCCCCAGTGGCCATTGGGGTTATTGCATGGTGGTTTCAGTTCTAGTTTTGCCCCCGGTGGCCATTAGGGTCATTGCACTCTGGTTACTTTAGTTTAGTGCACGTGATTATGAAGCAGGTGTGATTGCTGGCTCTTACCTATAAAAGAGTGTCAGGTGGTTGCAATCACTGTTGGTGATTTTGGTCTTTTCCAACCATCCTTGGTGAAGGAGCTAGAGAGAGTTCCTTGCAGCACAGCCAGAGTCCTGGTGTGGAAGGACCCACAATGAGGAGTGGAGGAGTGGCAGCTATGGTGTCAGTGTGGAGTTCTTGCAAAGCTTGGTGGAGTGGCAGCTATGGTGTCAGCGAGGAGTTCTTGCAAAGCTTGGTATAGTGGCAGCTATGCTGTCAGGGAGGAGTTCTTGCAAAGCTTGGTGGAGTGGCAGCTATGTTGAAAGCTGCACTCAGATGCTGGACTCTGTTGCAGGAAAGCTGCACTTGGATGCTGGACTCTGTTGCTGGAAAGCTGCAGTCGGATGCTGGACTCTTTTGCTGTATAGCTGCACTCACATGCGGGAATCTGTTGCTGGAAAGATGCACTCAGGTGTCGGACTCTGTTGCTGGGAGCATTAGGAACAGAGCAAAGCTAAGTGGTGTTTCCCTGTTTGTCACTTTCCTCAATGTGTGTTTTAGTGCAGTGGTGGGATTAGTTTCTGCACTGTCCACTTCACTAGTAAGGGATTGGTTCAGGGCGAGCTAGGGATTTCAGGTATCCTGATCTGCGCCCGGTGCGGAACCGGCCTAGGGATCGTTAGGAGTGTAGAGACACTGACTCAGGGGAGTGCAGGAGGTCTCCATGTCCCCGTTCCCTTATCACAGGGCCACCATTGTATTTGTTTTCCCTTCCCCGTGTGTTATGATTGAGTCACCGTAGGAGGCAAAAATAGAAATGCTAGCTAAGTCCAGAAAACCTGAGAAGTTGGCAGCTATCGGATTGCAGACCCCTGAACCTATCAACACAACTAGCAGTAGCCGTGGGGGGCTCCTACGAAGCCCTATGCCCCTCGATCACAGCCGGAGGACTACATAGCCTAAAGACAGAAAGGGAAATCTAAACTGCCCCAGAGCAGACCCCAAAGCAAAAGGCAGCCCCCCACATATAATGATGGTGAAGCAAGAAGAAAGAACAAAACACAGACAGAAAGATAGACTGAGCAAAGATGGGGCCCACGCTAGCTTAGATAGGAAAGGACAGGAAGGCTGCTGTCTGCAATCCGTGAAAAACCCTATGAAAATAAGAGCCAACAAACTGACAGTAAAAAAGGCCCTGAAGACGCTAGGCTTCAAAAAGCTACAGTATGTCAGTACTCAGGAATATTCTGAAGACAGAGCAACAGGCAAAAGGAGATTCAGCTCACCCCAGCAGGGAATGGCAGAATCCAGAAAAGCAAGGAAAACAAAACACTAATGCAAAAAGGCAAAGCAGAAATCTTAGCTTTAGATGAGCAGGAATCAGACTGGTTTCATAGAAGTCCACAGAGAAATCACCCGCAGGCCAGAAGGGCGTCGGCAGCCTTATATCCAGTCATTAACTCCACTCAGCCAGTCATCATCATCAGCCCCAGGTGTTTGACAATCAGGCTCACTACCTTTCTTCACCAGAAGAGGGAGTTCCTCGGGTCTCAGTAGCGAAGGGGAAAATGAACTCACAACAGTACCTCCCCCTTGAGGAGGGGTCACCGAACCCTCAACCACGCCACCAGGGCGATCAGGGTGAGCCCAATGAAATGCACGCACCAATCTTTTGGCATGAATATCAGAGGCAGAGACCCAGGAATTATCCTCCTGACCATAACCTTTCCACTTAACCAAATACTGGAGTCTCCGTCTAGCCAGATGGGAATCCAGTACTTTCTCTACCTCATATTCCATGTTACCTTCAACCAATACAGGGTCTGGAGGTGCAACCCCCGGAACAACAGGTTCAACAAACCTCTTCAACAAAGATTTATGGAACACATTATGGATTTTAAAAGTGACAGGAAGAGCCAAACGAAAAGAGACCGGATTAATAATCTCCAAAATCTTGTAAGGTCCAATAAATCTAGGCTTAAACTTAGGAGAAGCCACCTTCATAGCAATATTTTTTGATGATAACCACACCATATCACCAACCTTAAATTCGGGACCAATGGTCCTATGTCGGTTGGAAAACCGCTGGGCCTTTTCCTGGGAGAGAGATAACTTATCCACCACTTGGTCCCAGATCTGGTGCATTCTCTCCACCACAGTGTCAACCCCTGGGCAGGCAGAGGGCTCCACCTGCCCTGAAGAAAATCGAGGATGAAACCCAAAGTTACAAAAAAAAGGAGACATCAAAGTGGCAGAACTAGCTCTATTATTTAAAGCAAATTCGGCCAAGGGCAAAAATAAAACCCAATCATCCTGATCAGCAGAAATAAAACATCTCAAATATGACTCCAAGGTCTGGTTTGTTCTCTCTGTCTGCCCATTGGTCTGAGGGTGAAAAGCAGAGGAGAAGGACAACTGAATTCCCAGCTTGGAACAGAAAGTTCTCCAAAATCTAGACACAAACTGGACTCCTCTGTCAGATACAATGTTCTCAGGAATCCCGTGCAAGCGAACCACCTGTTGTAAAAACAGGGGCACCAATTCAGAGGAAGACGGCAACTTAGGGAGTGGTACAAGATGAACCATCTTAGAGAACCTATCACAAATCACCCAAATAACAGTCATCCTTTGAGAGACAGGCATATCAGGATGAAATCCATTGAAATATGGGTCCATGGCCTCTTAGGGACAGGCAAAGGCATCAACAACCCATTAGAGCGAGAACACGATTTAGACCGGGAGCACGTCCCACAGGACTGCACAAAATTCCTGACATCACGAGACAAGGAGGGCCACCAAAAAGACCGACTCACCAGATCTCTAGTACCAAAAATACCTGGATGACCAGCCAAAGCAGAGCAATGAACTTCAGACATCACTCTCTTGTTCCACTAGTCAGGAACTTACAACTTTCCACTGGGACAACGCTCAGGTTTGTCCTCCTGGAACTCTTCCAGAGCACGTCTCAAATCGGGCGAGATGGCAGAAAGAACTACCCCTTCGCCTAAGATGGTAGCAGGCTAGGTCACCACAGGAGAATCAGCAAATAAGCTCCTAGAGAGGGCGTCAGCCTTGACATTCTTAGTTCCAGGAAGAAAAGAAACCACAAAATCAAAACGTATAAAAAACAAGGCCCACCTAGCCTGTCTAGGGTTCAAGCGCTTAGCCGACTCTAGGTAAATCAAATTCTTGTGGTCAGTGAGGACCACGACTTGATGCTTAGCTCCCTCCAACCAATGTCTCCACTCCTCAAATGCCCATTTCATGGCTAATAGTTCCCGATTCCCCACATCATAGTTACGTTCAGATGGAGAGAACTTTCGGGAAAAGAAATCACAGGGATTAATTTTAGATGTTACAGGATCCTTTTGGGACAAAACAGCTCCTGCACCAATCTCAGAAGCATCCACCTCTACCTGGAACGGAAGTGAGACATCAGGTTGCCTCAAAACCGGGGCGGAGGTGAATCTTCGCTTCAGCTCCTGAAAGGAAGAAACAGCCTCAGGAGACCAATTTAACACATCAGCACCCTTCTTAGTCAAATCAGTCAATGGCTTGGCAATACTAGAAAATTTTGCTATAAATTTCAGATAAAAATTAGCAAAACCCAAAAACTTCTGGAGGGCCTTCAAAGAAGTGGGCTGAACCCAATCGTACATGGCCTGTACCTTGGCCGGGTCCATTTCAATAGTTGACAGGGACAAAATAAATCCCAAAAAAGAAATCCTCTGTACTCCAAAAAGGCATTTAGATCCTTTGACATACAGGGAATTCTCCCTCAAGATCCGGAACACAGTCCGAATATGTTCCACATGAGAATCCCAATCCTTGGAGAAGATCAAAATATCATCCAGATAGATAATCAAAAATTTATCGACAAAATCTCGGAAAATATCGTTCACGAAGCACTGGAAGACAGAAGGGGCATTAGTGAGCCCAAAAGGCATCACCAGGTACTCAAAATGTCCCTCCGGAGTATTAAACGCCGTCTTCCATTCATCCCCATGCTTAATGCGAATAAGATTATACGCCCCCCTGAGGTCAAGCTTGGTAAACCAGCAAGCACCTTTAACTCTGGAGAATAGATCAGAAATCAGGGGTAACGGATACTGATATTTAACAGTAATTTTGTTGAGAGCATGATAATCAATACAAGGTCTTAATGATCCATCCTTTTTGGCTACAAAAAAAAAAAGGCACCTAAGGGTGACGAGGATGGTCTAATATGACCCTTCTCCAACGCCTCCTTAATATAGGATCGCATAGCCTCATGCGCGGGTACAGATAAAATGAAGAGCCGACCCTTGGGAAATTTACACCCCGGGCTCAGTTCAATAGCACAGTCATAACTCCTATGAGGAGGCAGAGACGCAGACTCATTCTCACTAAATACATCATAAAAGTCCGCCAAATAATCAGGAACATCATGTGACTTAGGAGAGGTGGAAAACACCGGAGCCTCACTCAAGGCACACCGACAACCCCAACTCACCACAGACACAGATTTCCAATCCAAAACTGGATTATGAATTTGTAACCAGGGAAACCCCAGAACAATAGTATAATGCAGATTATGTAACACCAAAAACCTGCAATTTTCTTGATGGTCTGGGGCAACCCGCATTACCACCTGGGTCCAAAACTGAGGTTTATTTTTAGCCAAAGGAGTAGCATCAATCCCCCTCAAAGGGATAGGCGTCTGCAGAGGTGTCATCGGAAATCCACAATGTTTAGCAAAATCCAAGTCCATTAGGTTTAGAGCTGCTCCCGAATCCACAAAAGCCTTGGCGGAAAATGTGGACAGGGAGCAGATCAGAGTAATAGCCAGAAGAAACTTAGGTTGAACACCACCAACAGAAAACGTGTGTGCAAAGCGTTTCTCGCGTTTAGGACAGACAGAAATAATATGCGAGGCATCTCCACAGAAAAAACACAACTTATTACGCCTTCTGAACTCCTGACGCTGCTCTCTGGAAAAAACTCTATCACATTGCATAGGTTCAGACATCTGATCAACAGGTGGCAACACCTCTCGTGCAGCTCTGTGTTCGCGTAAACGCCGATCAACCTGAATGGCTAAAGACATAGAATCGTCAAGACCAGAGGGAACAGGAAATCCCTCCATGGTATCTTTTATGGCTTCTGACAACCCCTTCCAAAAGAGAGCAGCCAAGGCATTATCATTCCAGGTAGTAAGTACTGCCCACTTTCGGAATTTTTGACAGTACAATTCTGCAGAATCACGACCCTGGTTCAATGCCAGCAGGGTCTTTTCAGCCTGATCAATGGCATTAGGTTCGTCATACAACAACCCCAAGGCCTGAAAAAATGCGTTCACATTAGTCAGAATAGGATCATCTGGTTTCAAAGAAAACGCCCAATCCTGGGGATCGCCACGCAGCAAAGAGATGACAATGTTAACCTGCTGCGCGGAGCTCCCTGACGAGTTAGGCTTCAAGGCAAAAAATAATTTACAATTATTTTTGAAATTCAAAAATTTAGACCGATCCCCAAAAAATACATCAGGTGTAGGAATCTTTGGTTCAGCAGCATGTAAATGAGCAAGGTAGGCGGAAATTCCCCGCACTTCCGCAGCAGCTGCTCCACACGATCAGACAATTGCTTTATCTCCATTGAGAGAAAAAAAAATTCCCCCTACGGCCTCAGAGATATAGAGGAAAAAATATACACATTTTTTTTTTATACAATTCTTTCCTGCTATTGAGTACCCTAGAATCTGCGGTATGGCGGGTGATTCTGTTACGATTGAGTCACCGTAGGAGGCAAAAATAGAAATGCTAGCTAAGTCCAGAAAACCAGAGAAGTTGGCAGCTATCGGATTGCAGACCCCTGAACCTATCAACACAACTAGCAGTAGCCGTGGGGGGCTCCTACGAAGCCCTAGGACCCTTGATCACAGCCGGAGGACTACATAGCCTAAAGACAGAAAGGGAAATCTAAACTGCCCCAGAGCAGACCCCAAAGCATAAGGCAGCCCCCCACATATAATGACGGTGAAGCAAGAAGAAAGAACAAAACACAGACAGAAAGATAGACTGAGCAAAGATGGGGCCCACGCTAGCTTAGATAGGAAAGGACAGGAAGACTGCTGTCTGCAATCCATGAAAAACCCTATGAAAATAAGAGCCAACAAACTGACAGTAAAAAAGGCCCTGAAGACGCTAGGCTTCAAAAAGATATGTCAGTACTCAGGAATATTCTGAAGACAGAGCAACAGGCAAAAGGAGATTCAGCTCACCCCAGCAGGGAATGGCAGAATCCAGAAAAGCAAGGAAAACAAAACACTAATGCAAAAAGGCAAAGCAGAAATCTTAGCTTTAGATGAGCAGGAATCAGACTGGTTTCCTAGAAGTCCACAGAGAAATCACCCGCAGGCCAGAAGGGCGTCGGCAGCCTTATATCCAGTCATTAACTCCACTCAGCCAGTCATCATCATCAGCCCCAGGTGTTTGACAATCAGGCTCACTACCTTTCTTCACCAGAAGAGGGAGTTCCTCGGGCCTCAGTAGTGAAGGGGAAAATGAACTCACAACACCCGTGTCTTGTTGTTTTAGTTACCGACCTGCGGGTCGTGTCACACAGGATGGGTCCACGTGACAGCAGGCTTCTGGTCAGGAGCAACCCCTTTCCTTGGGTCCTTCACCCATACCAAAAGTGAAGGATGCCGCAGCCCACACTTCAGATTACTCCATGGAGCACTTTTCCCATGCCATGCCTGGGTTCATTCTAAATGGGGCACAATATATATGGAACATTATTTGGGCCTATAAGACACTGGAGCATCATCCAATGGGGCCCATCATATACTGGAGCATTCTAAATGGGGCAGATTATATATGGAGCATTATTTGGGCCCACAAGAAACTGGAGCATCATCCATGAGGTCCATCATATACTGGAGCATTCTAAATGGGGCAGATTATATATGGAGCATTATTTAAGCCCATAAGACACTGGAGCATCATCCATGGGGCCTATCATATACTGGAGCATTCTAAATGGGGTAGATTATATATGGAGCATTATTTGGGCCCATAAGACACAGGAGCATCATCCATGAGGCCTATCATATACTGGAGCATTCCAAATGGGGGACATCAGACACTGGAGCAGCATTTACGGTGCACATTAAACACTTGAGCATTAGAAATGGGGCTCATTATGTATGGAGCATTATTTGGGCCCATAAGACACTGGAGCATCATCCATGGGGCCCATCTTATACTGTAGCATTCTAAATGGGGCAGATCAGACACTGTAGCAGCATCTTTGGGGCCCATTATACACTGGAGCAGTAGAAATGGGGCCCATTATATATGGAGCATTATTTGGGCCCATAACACATTGGAGCATCATCCATGGAGACCATCATATACTGTAGCATTATGTGGAGCTCATCATATACTGTATGGAACATTATATAGGACCAATTATTCTGTATGGCGAAATATATGGGGCTCATTATTCTGTATGGCGCACCATGTGGTGGCCATAATACTGTATGGAGTAATATACTGTCCGTTTTTTGAGCTATTGTAGAATTTAAAATAGATATCAGTCATGTCATGTAAGAAGTGAAGTATTTTTCATTGTGCTATACCTATATTTCTGTGCCATATCGGAGCATCATGAATTGTGGTATGTGTTAAAGGGGTGCACTAACACTCTTTGGCCCGGGGCACACGAAAACCTGGAGCCAGCCCTACCCCCCCACAACTTTAGCCAAATAACCCCCTGATTTTAATGCGTATTATTATAAAGTAAATTAAGGTTGACAAGCTTAAGTAATAAGAATTGATGTTGTTGGCATTTAAATGGGCACTATAGGTGTGTTTACTGTCCTCCACTCCCTGCCGACTTTGCTTCCCCATTGACTTGCATTGGGTTTCGTGTTTCAGTCGGACCTCCGACTTTTCCCTATAGTCGGCCGATTTCGTTCGACTTGACGTTTGAGAAAGTCAGGTTGCATGAAACCCGACTCGACCCTAAAAAAGGCAAAGTGGCTCATCTCTAATACTGAGTCAAAAAGTCTATATGATGCTCATAGTTCAAGAGTGTGTAATTAGTGTTTGATCTTTTCGATTTGATAAAGTGCAAGTAGTGCCGAGAGGTTCTCAAATACCGATATATATATTAGAATATTGCAGCAACAGTGCTTAGTACAAGTTGGTAAATTTGGGTCAAGATGGGGTCCTGTGCTTTCTTATCATCGGTATAAATGCCTATAATACAAAGCAACTCAGTATAATAATAATAATAATAATAATAATAAATTTTATTTCTATAGCGCCGACATATTCTGCAGCACTTTACATTTCAGAGGGGATTTGTACAGACAATAGACATTACAGCATAACAATAATCACATAGATTACAACAAATACCAAGAGGAAAGAGGGCCCTGCTCGCAAGCTTACAGTCTATGAGGAAAGAGGTAGACACGAAAGGAGGGTGGTAACAGTTGCCCTGATTGTTTGGACCAGCCATAATGTTAAGTGTGTAACAGTACAAACACAGAGGGCTAATGGATGCATAAAGCATGTGGGAACATGATGCGGGGAATCTGGTTATGGTAAAACCTTTGGCTGTGCCACACAGGGATAGATTAGGTTAATGTGTTGAGGCGATAGGCCAGTCTGAATAAATGCGTTTTCAGGGCACGCTTAAAATTGTAGGGATTGGGGACTAATCATATTGACCTGGGAAGTGCATTCCAAAGAATTGGCGCAGCACGTGTAAAGTTTTGGAGACGGGAGTGGGAGGTTCTGACTATTGAGGATGCTAACCTCAGGTCAACAGCAGAACGGAGGGCGTGGGTAGGGTGGTTACTGAAACAAGGGAGGAGATGTAGGGTGGTGCTGAGCCATGGAGAGCTTTGTGGGTGGGGGTAATAAGTTTATACTGAATTCTGGAGTGGATGGGTAGCCAATGTAATGACTGGCACAAGGTAGAGGCCTCGGTGTAACGATTGGTGAGGAACATGATCCTGGCTGTAGCATTCAAGACAGATTGGAGAGGGGAGAGTTTGGTAAGAGCAAAACCGATTAGAGGAGAGTTACAATAGTCAAGACGAGAAAGAATAAGAGAAACAGTAAGAGTTTTTGCAGAGTCAAAAGTAAGAAACGGTCGAATTCTAGCAATGTTTTTGAGGTGCAGATGACAAGAGCGAGCCAGTGATCGAATGTGGGGGGCAAAGGAAAGCTCGGAATCAAGTAGGACCCCAAGACAGCGGGCCTGTTGCTGGGGAGTAATAGTGGAACCGCACACAGAAATGGCAATGTCGGGTATAGGTACATTAGTAGAGGGAGGAAACACAAGGAGTTCAGTCTTTGACAGGTTCAGTTTTAGTATTAAGATCAGCCTTCAATGTTGTTGGTACTAAATTCAACAGCTGACAACGCCGTTTCACCTTAGCTTCTTCCAGACGGGGCGCTGACTGAACAGTATAGGAGATGCTTCTTAAATATTCTTCTGTTGTGACTGATTGGATAATGCTTGTGGTGGACAGGTATTTTGGCGCATGTGGTCATTTTATTACTTCCTGGATGTAAACAGGCTTCCTGTCCACGGTGCTGGAATGCAAGCATGGAATGCATAGTGTTTTATGTTCAAGGACAGGAAGTCATTTAGGTTAGCAAATCGTGCATCAGGCAAAATACAAAAGGGTGTAGTCCAGGGTGAAAGAAGGAGGAACAAAAATACGGTGTGTGTGGGTGGGCATGTTGAATGACTAATGAATAAGGTAAGGCCAGTGCCACTGTCCCGAACAGAGAGAGTACATGTGTATGGGATATAAAGTGAGTGATGCATGTGAAATGAAATTGTGATGGTTGAGTAAATATACAAAATGTGCAGCAAAAATAAGTTCACATTGACTAAATAATGTAATAATCACAGAAGAAAAATGGAATAGGTATGTAAAAGGTGGAAAAGGTAATGTATGAGTGAAATAAAATCACTGTGAATGTGGAAAGGAAATGTGATGTGTTTTCATATCTGAAATTTTGGAGGTGTCGTTCAACTATATATGACAGAGTGCATTAATCTATGGACAAGAATTGTCTTTACTCGATATGTATTTCATAAATAAATCCTTAAAGAAAATCTGTCAGTAAGATCCAAAGTCTTAAGCTGTCTGCATGGACATGTAGATAATGGAAAGTTGAATAACATAATACCTTAATATCTGTAATCCGATATTTTGTTCCAGAGAAATCCATGTTTTTTCTAAAATGCAATAGACCTGTTAAGATCTATGGGTGAAACACAGATCTCCCTGAGAATGTGCTTCTAGAGCTTATTTTAAATGAGAGGTGGTGCTATCATTGTGAGACATGTAGATCATTAGAGCAGACTATCAGTAATTACATGTCTCATACTGGTAACCTCCCTTTTATTCAAAATAAGCTCCAGAGGCACATTGTCAGGGAGATATGTGCCCCGCCCATAGATCTAAACAGCTCATTTACATGTAGAGAAAAACTTGGATTACTCTGGAATAAAATACCTGATAGCAGATATCAAGGTATAATTTTATTACACTTTCTATGTCCTACATGCCCATTCAGATGGCTTAGGAGGATTGATTCTATGGGCAGATTATTTTTAACTTGGCTGATTAAATAGTTCAAACTGCAGCAAGATTTTCATTGATGTACATTGTGTAATCTTAAAGGATACCACTAATATGTGAAATTCTACAATGAATAGATCACACTTTGATTAGATGAATAAAGCCTAGAGTGTGGCCAAGGACATGTACACTCTGATAAATATGTTACAGTTTAGTATTTACGGCTTTTAGCAATTTTTCAGAAAAGAGGCTCCACAGGAGTCTGCAAAGTATTAAAAAGTCATTTATTAAAGAACATACAAAGAATGATAAAGCTGAACATTTCTGGCTCAAGGTCTTCCCTCTGGCTATGTAATGAATAAAGACATATGCTGAAAAAATGTAAAGGACTTTTTAAATAAATACAAGAAGGCAAATACTTCTGCCATGTGTCCTTTTATATATTTCTTCAAAATAATTAGGGTTTACCATCTTGTGCTGTATATTAATGAAGCATGAAAGTATCTTCAAAATACTTTTCTAGTATATTGAGTAAAAGTAAGGAGATTCAGGCAATGCTCCCTTGGGAATTTTATAGGAAAAGGCTCTTTTTTTTAAAGATTTCTTGATAAAAATGTGGGTATTTAGTGAGTGACAACAACAATCTTTAAACAATAATACTTAATTATGGTAAAGCACATTTCACCCCAAATCTATCTATTTTACAAATCTTATTTTTTGGCGGAGATATTGACTGTATAAACTATTGGTGGTATTGTTGAATATGTCTCCGTCCTAACAGTAGGTATTGATCACTAAGGCACTGTGCCGATTATGCATTATAGGTAAAGGCTTTTTTGCATATACAGTAGCAATTGCATGCCCAAAAAGCACAGTAGTTATGAATGCTTCATATTACAGAGCCATAAGTGCTTTGTCTCCAATTTAGACATGCCTTTGCCCCTATTTGTCCAATTTCATGTGTTTTGCACCTTGTCATGTTTGCACCCAATTAATTATTCTTTCTGTTCTTTTTTTGTATTTTAAGTTATCTGTGCTTGACTGGTTTTTTTGTTTGTTTGTTTTTTCCTTTGCGTTACTGGAGTTTAGTGGTTCCAGATATTTTAATTTGATTCATAATTGGCTACTTTTTAAAAGTCAACAAAATTTGGTGCATTTTTGAGTACGATAATAATATGGTCCAATTTTTGCATAATTTTTGAAGCACCCATATTTTGGCGTTAAAAAGCTGCAAAAAAAAGTTCAATAAATATCAAAAAATCCCCTAATATTGGGAAGCAAATATTAGCACAACTCAACAAACAATATAAATCATCAAAATGAGGAAGCTAAGGCGTAACGCGCGTAGAGGCGGCAGGCAGTAGTGGAGGCTTCACCCAGTTACCTTTACCGTAAGTGTCACTCTCTTATAATATATGCTTGATGGCAGTATTAGTTTGTTGATACTTATGGTTGAGATATTTAATACGCATCTTATGCAATAGCTAATAGTTAGTACTTGCTTTCTTATTTATCACAGCGGGTTAATTCCCGCTGTTTAGTGGCAGGACAATTGATATGCCCTTTATTCATCTCTAGTTGAAATTTAATATGCATTAATATGCACTTTATCTTACCTAGCAATTAATAATTTGTTTTCATAGCTTTTACAGCGGTTTATCCCGGTTATACTATGCTATGATAATTGTATTGCACTTTAAACTTTATTTCTCTTTGCCATATTATGGTAGATGATAGTCTGCAGTACTGATTGGTTATTATTTGTGGTTGAGGTGTTAGTGTTTATCCGCCCAAATGGCCAGCACAATATTTTTTTTGCGATAATAATCACGTTACCTGCAGTGCATACCATGCAGTAGCGGTCTGGCCTTTTGCTGCAGCAGATTTCTCCCGCATTTTTTGCGGGTTTATTTCCAAACTATGGCTAAAGAAATGTTTTTTATCACTTGCTTTATACCAGATTAAAGCGTTTACTGCAGCATTTCTGAATGCATTTGTACCAAATAGATGCGATTTATTCTTGAATAAATAAAGGGAGAACAATTTATTATTATCTCCCCTCTCACACGATTTTATGTATCTCACATATTATTGATTGCCTATACTTATTACTGCCTGCGTTAACATTGATACTCTGTGATTGTTTTAGATTTGTAAATATTTTTGTGTATAATAAAATTAATTCTTTTGCAAAAACTCTCTTGATCCCTGAATCTTACTTAATAGTTGAGATAGGGAATTTTGATGATTTAAAAAAAAGTTCAAGACAGAAAAAATAATAATTTTAGCTTTGAACCAAGTTAACGAATCATGTGTGCCATTTTGAAACATTTGGCTCCAAAATTGGCAACTAATATCATAAACCAAAAAATGTAAGTGACTACAAAAAAAAAATAGAATGGTGAATCCGGTCCTACGTGTCCATGATGTCATGATGTGGTAACCTGTTCTCCCCTATAATCTTTGTAATATAACATGTGATACAGAACATGCCAAAATTGTTACCTTTTATAAAATTGGAAGCACACATTGGAATAGAATGGTTCCAGAGCAGACTATTAACATTCTATTATGGATCTATTGTGCAGCCATATGAACAATATCTTAACCTCTTAGGGGGTTGACTTGGACTTTTAAATTGATTGCAACAGATAAATAAAATCGTTTTAGCCACAATTCTTAAAGAATGTTATGGAGAAATGCTCAAGTATGAAGGTGGAGTAGAAAGAAGTTATATGACAAACATTCTTACGGCATTCACAACGCTTGCTAAAACTTAAAAAACTTTTAATGGAAAGGAGAGCTCAAGAGGGTTGTAATAAATTTATTCTCTGAGACAACTGGAGCCAAAATATTTCTAAACATTTGGGACCTGGGTTTGTTTAAAAGCTGGTCATTCACAAAGGGGTCCTTCAACAAAATGCATCAGTATTGGTATACTGTCACGCTCGCACCTTGGCAGGTTGCGTGAGCGAGGGGTTGTGGACACACTGTGCCACAGACCAGACTAGCCTGAAGGAGCATAACTAATGCAGCTACCTCAGTCTTCACTGAAGCCTCTGATGGTGAGGTCAGGCTTGTGTGGCAGGTAGCTGCCGGGTACCACTCCAGGGTGGTGTCTGGCTGTGGCTGCTGATCCCACTGGGGAACCGAACACTAGGAAAGGTGTGACTGACAGACAGGCAGGTGAGCATGGCAGGCACGGCTGGTACTCTGGCAGGCGGGCACGGCTGAGAGACTGGCAGGCGGGCATGGCTGAGAAATTGGCAGGCGGGCACGGCTGAGACACTGACAGGCAGGCATGGCTGAGACACTGGAAGGTGGGCATGGCTGAGATACTGACAGGCGGGCACACCTGAGACACTGGCAGGCAGGCACACCAGAGACACTGGCAGGTGGGCATGGCTGAGACACTGGGAACGCACAGGGACTCGAGCAGGAAGGAGTGGTGTATGGGTTAGCCTAAAGCCTAAAGCGAGAAAGGGGAAATCTAAACTGCCCCGGAGCAGACCAGAAAGGAATAGATAGCCCTCAAACATATATTGTCGGTGAGACAAGGTGAAAACACAAACGCAGGCAGAAAAATAGACAGAGCAATCGATGGGGCCCACACTGACTAGACAGGACAGGAAAGGAAAGACACAGTCTGCAATCACGCAAAAAACTCTGCAAAAAGTCGAACACATCTGATGTACAAAAACACTGAAGTCGCACGACGTCGCCCCCACTTTATCAGCAGTCTGGTATATTATGAAAGCAAAGCAAAAAGAGACCAATATAACAGGGGACAAAACAAACTGGCACATGCAGTAACATATGGGCGGTGATTCAGCACAGCCCCAGCTGGAGCTGGCTGACCCGCACAAAGAAGAGATAAACAAAACCAGACTACTTCCCTATTCCGCCAATCTGAAACCGGGTTGGGTTTTTTAGACCAACGGGGGCCCACATCGATAGGTGCTGGATTTCCCTCCAAGACATAGTATGACTGGGACTCATCATGATGTTCACTATACAGCACAATTCTTCTATGACTTGGTTTAACCCCCCTGGCTCAGTGGGACAGAGTTAATGGCCTGGACGCTTATGGGTTTGTCCGGCATCTCACCACTCAGAACATGAGTCTGGACAAACTGAGCATCCACCAGACTGACTTCTGCTCCACTGTTAACAAGCACTGGTATTCCCTTCAGGTACCTCGCCAATCATCACCTCCGCTGACATAGTACTATCATGTGCCCCGTCCTGAGTGACAAGGCAAGCAGGCCGGTAACTGACACAACAGGATGCGGCACGTGTAATTGTCCTATGTGACGTGGCCCACAGGCAGGTAACTAATACAATAAGACAAGGGGAAAAGGGAAAACCTGGGTAACAATAACAATGGTGGCCCTGCGATAGGGAACGGGGAAGTGGAGACCTCCTGCACTCCCCTGAGTAAGTGTCTCTGCACGCCTAACGTTCCCTAGGCCGGCTCCGCACCGGGCGCCAATCAGGAACCTAAAAACACTGACTCGCCCTGCACCTAAACCCTTACTAGGGAATTAGTCGGTGCGGCAACTAATCCCACCACTGCACTAAACACTAGGGTTGAGCATTCCGATACCGCAAATATCGGGTATCGGCCGATATTCGCAGTATCGGAATTCCGATACTGAGTTCCGATAGTTTTTGCATATCGAATACCGGAATCGGAAGTTTCCATAATGCTATGAGCCAGTTTGATTTGATTCAGCCAATGAGGAATCCTCAGAAGTGTGGGCACATCCTGTTAGGCAAGTAGGCATGTTAACTAATGGCATGGCTGTGATTGGCTGCTGAAATGATGTCATGATGCACTATAAAAGACACCGCCATTTAGGGTTCACTCTGCTGTGAATTCAGTTAGGGACAGGCTGCTGTTCAAGACTCTGAGGGACAGTTAGAGATAGCGATTTTCTAAATAATATTGTGCTTTACACAGGCTACATTATCAATCACTGTAGCTTTCTTTTGCCTTGCAGCGCTGTTTCCAGCTGTCTGCAAGGTCTGTGTGAGTGCAGCTCACGCTGTAGTGTGTCCTGCAGCCACCTCTGCTTGTAGGCCGCTCAGCGTGCGTCACTGCCTCATACATATTTTTGTTTTATTGCTGCTTATTTTTCATTAAATCTCCTATTAGTGTGCATCCATCCGTATCCATATACATTGGTTGCAAACACTATAGGAGTAGACAGCGGAGTCTTTCTGCAGCCTTTCAGTGCTAGTGCCCAGCTCTCTGCACTGTTCACGGCTGTCTGTGAGGTCTCTGTGTGTAAGTGCAGCTCACGTTGTAGTGTGTTCTGCAGCCACCTCTGGTTGTAGAGGTAGTCCACTCAGCGTGCGTCACTGCCTCATACATAGTCCTTTTTTTGTTTTATTGCAGCTCATTTTTCCTGATTTTTTTCTCCTATTAGTGTGCTTCCATCCGTATCCTTCTACATTGCTGGTTGTAAACACTATATAGGAGTAGATAGAGGAGCCTTTTTGCTGGCTTATGCCCTGCAGCCGCAGCCAGATTAGTATTAGTCTATTTTTCGGAGCCTCATCTATTGCATTGTTGGTTACCTTCCTGCATTGTAATAGCTCGAAAAAGTTTGTGATACTATCGCTTTCACATCTTTGGTCACATCCTTTTTGTTTTTTTGAAAAAAAACACGTAAATAAAGTTCACCAAACACTCCACTTGATAGTTGTCTAGGCCATATTAGCTCATATTAAAATGTAGTCCACACACTTTATAAAATTAGTGTTTCTTATACCTGTTAGCAACTGTTCAGGAATAAGCACACTAAGCCCACGTTTGTACTTTTCTGCCTATCTTTATCAGTCTACCAAGATGAAGAAGGCAGGGAGTAAGGCACGTGGTTGTGGGCGTGGAGTTTCAGCAGGGAGAGGACGTGGGGATTCTGTGCCTGCTGCGGGCACCAGTGACTCAGCATTCCCCAGTTTTACCAGGCAACAGTCCTTTATTCGCAGCTTTGTAGAACCTTGCCGTACCCCACTGCTGCGGGACGAACAAATTGAAGCCATTGTCAGATGGATGGCAGCTAACACATAGACTTCAATGACTTTCACATCCTCTCAGGGCCAGAGCACTGAAGAGCAACCATCTGTCTCTTCACCACCTGCCAAATTGCCCAGGCAGTCAGAGAGCCCTGGACAGGAGCCATCTCTACTTCTATTCTCTGAATGTCTTGGCTTGGAAACAGGGGGCCAGCCAAGCAGCATTCTAGAATGTGAAGAAGAGGGAGTATGCAATGATGCGCAACTGCTTTCTCCCTCTGAATCTGAAGAGTCGGGTGCGCCAGTGCCTATGGTCAGCACACCTCAGTACGCATCAGATGATGAGACTCAGGTGCCACTTTCTGGTGCGTACTGTGCTAGTGAGACTACCCAGGAGAACCAGGTGTTTGAAGAGGGGAGTGTAGATGATGAGGTCCTTGACCCATCATGGCGTGAGGAAAAGGAAGGTGGTGGGAGCAGCTCTGAGGAAGAGATTCCCCGAATGGCCAAAACAGGAAAGAGAGGGAGGGGGTAGACTTGGTTGCCTGTAGCCTCCACTTCGGCACCCGTTAGGAGCATTCCTCTTCCAAAACCCAAAACGGGCGCTCCCAGGACTTGCAGTGCATGGTCCTTTTTTGACACAGTTGCAGATGACATTTGCTTTGTCAAATGCAAGCTGTGTAAGCAGAAAGTCAAAAGAGGGAAAAGTGTCAGCAACCTCAATACCACAAATATGTGGAAACATGTGCGGACCAAGCACGTGGTGGAGTTACAAAGACACACAGAAGACGTAGGCCGCACCACCTACCACCTCTTCAGCTCATGTTATAGCCTCTTCCTCCAGCTCACACACAGCTGGTTCGGCTTCCTCACAGGATTGCCATGGAAGAACCTCTGGCACTGTTGTCCAGAGACCCTGTGACATTCCACCCACAGCACCACGTTCCCTGTCATCCTCACACTCCCAGGCCACTCTACAGCCATCAGTAGCACAGGCATGGGAGAAAAGGCAGCCATACTCGGCAAACCATCCCTGAGCACAGGCTCTGAATGCTGGCATTGCCATACTACTGGCCCTTGAAATGCTCTCATTCAGGCTGGTGGAGACTGACACCTTCCGTAACTTCATAGCATTGGCAGTCCCACAATACACCGTGCCCAGCCGCTTTTATTTTAGCAGGCAAGCCGGCCCTGCCCTGCAAAAGCATGTGGAGGGAAAATTAAACATGCACTACTAAACGCCGTCAGTAGCAAGGTCCACCTGACCAGCGATGTGTGGACCAGTAACCATGGACAGGGGCGATACCTTTCCCTCACTGCCCATTGGGTCAATGTTGTGGAGCCAGGTACAGATCTTGAGAGTGGCATTGCACGTGATCTGCCAACTCCAAGGATTGCAGGAATCCAGTCCGTACACAATGACTCCTCATTCTCCAGTTCCTCAGAATCAGTGCTGCAGGAGCCTGTTACGACTGATATGAGCACAGCCGTGGACAAACGTCAACAGGCCGTACTGAAATTAATTTCTTTGGGGAATCGAAGCCGCACAGCGCAGGAGCTCTGGAATGCCATCAAGCAGGAGAGTGACGTGTGGTTTGTGCCAGCGAATCTCCAGCCAGGCTTGGTAGTGTGTGACAATGGCCGAAATCTGGTGGCAGCTCTGGGCCTAGGCAACCTCACTCACATCCCATGTCTGGCACATGTGCTCAACTTGGTCATGCAGAGCTTTCTGAGGGACTATCAGGAACTTGATGCACTGCTGCACAAGGTCCGCATAGAGTGCGCTCACTTGCAGCGTTCCAGCATGGCAAGATCGTGCATGGCAGTTCTGCGGCGCCGATTCCGCCTTCCGGAACATCGCATCATATATGACCTACCCACCAGGTGGAATTCAACGTTACATATGTTGGAGTGGTTGTGTGAGCAGCAGGCTGCAGTAATGGAGTACCAGCTGCATCAGGTGCAAACAAGTCGCACTGTGCGCCGGTCACACTTCAGCACCACTGAGTGGGCCTCTATGAAGGACATCTGCCACGTTTTGGGGACAGCGTTTCTTGGGCAGTTGGGAGTCTGCAGCACATGGTTGATTTCATGCTGCAGTGCCTGAGAAACGACCGCCGCATCGCCCACATTCTCAACACGGCTGATTATTGGGTGTACACCCTCCTAGATCCTCGCTACCGGGACAACTTACAAAGCCTCATAACACCGTTGAACCGGGAGCGTAAAATGCGGGAGTACCAAGACACACTGGTGCATTCCATCATGTTCTCCATTCCACCCGAGAGCAGTGCTGCTAGTGCTTTACAAAGCAGCTCTGTGCGTTGAGGCAGTGGAGGAAGCTCTGCACAAAGAAGGAGCAGAGGCCGCACCTCAGCACAAGGCAACACCAGTATGGCCCAAATGTGGCAAAGTTTTGTGTGCTTGCCACAAATGTCTACACCATCACAGACGGCTCCAGTCAGCAGGAGGCAACATTTCCGTCAGATGGTGACAGACTACATGTCTTGCCCTCTCAGCGTACTCCCAGACGGCTCTTCCCCCTTCAAGTTTTGGGTCTCTAAGCTGGATACATGGCCAGAGCTTAGCCAGTATGCATTGGAGGTGCTGGCTTGCCCTGCTGCTAGTGTATTATCGGAACGTGTCTTTAGTGCCGCAGGTGGTTTACTAACAGACCGTCGCAAGCGACTATCCTCCGATAACGTTGACCAGCTTACTTTTCTGAAAATTAACAAGACCTGGATCTCGCCGGAATTTGCCAGTCCTCTTCCAGAATAAATAATTGGTTGGCCACAGTATCCAGGTCTCCTGTTGTGTTCATGTTTATACCACCTGAACTGTAATCCCTGGGCTCCAACACCGCCAGTTGTTGCTCAGAAGTGCCATCTGCACAGAGAAAAACACTAGCACCTGTGTTTGTGGGGTTCAGTAACACCAGCTGCTCCCCTGCTGTGTGTCCGGCAATATCTCCTGCTGCCTCCACATTCAAACTACATCAGATATAAAACTTGCTCCCAGTATGCCTCAGCCTACTCCATGATTGACCCTGGGCTCCAACACTGCCAGTTGTTGCTCAGAAGTGCCGTCTGCACAGAGAAAAACACTAGCTCCTGAGTTGGTGGGGTTCAGTAACGCCAGCTGCTCCCCTGCTGTGTGTCCAGCAATATCTCCTGCTCCCTCCACATTCAAACTACATCAGATTTTACACTTGCTCCAAGTAGGCCTCAGCCTAAACCCTGATTGACCCTGGGCTCCAACACTGCTAGTTGCTGCTCAGAAGTGCCGTCTGCACAGAGAAAAGCACATGCTCCAGTTTTAGTGGGGTTCAGTAACGCCAGCTGCTCCCCTGCTGTGTGTCTGGCAAAGTCTCCTGTTGCCTCCACATTCAAACTACATCAGATATAAAACTTGCTCCAAGTAGGCCTCAGCCTACTCCATGATTGACCTTGGGCTCCAACACTGCCAGTTGCTGCTCAAAAGTGCCATCTGCACAGAGAAAAACACATGCTCCAGTGTTAGTGGGGTTCAGTAACGCCAGCTGCTCTCCTGCTGTGTGTCCGGCAATATCTCCTGCTCCCTCCATATTCAAACTACATCAGATATTACACTTGCTCCAAGTAGGCCTCAGCCTACTCCATGATTGACCCTGGGCTCCAACACTGCCAGTTGCTGCTCAGAAGTGCTGTCTGCACAGAGAAAAACACTAGCTCCTGAGTTAGTGGGGTTCAGTAACGCCAGCTGCTCCCCTGCTGTGTGTCCGGCAATATCTCCTGCTCCCTCCACATTCAAACTACATCAGATTTTGCACTTGCTCCAAGTAGGCCTCAGCCTAAACCCTGATTGACCTTGGGCTCCAACACTGCCAGTTGCTGCTCAGAAGTGCCGTCTGCACAGAGAAAAACACTAGCTCCTGAGTTAGTGGGGTTCAGTAACGCCAGCTGCTCTCCTGCTGTGTGTCCGGCAATATCTCCTGCTCCCTCCATATTCAAACTACATCAGATTTTACACTTGCTCCAAGTAGGCCTCAGCCTACTCCATGATTGACCCTGGGCTCTAACACTGCCAGTTGCTGCTCAGAAGTGCCGTCTGCACAGAGAAAAACACTAGCTCCTGAGTTAGTGGGGTTCAGTAACGCCAGCTGCTCCCCTGCTGTGTGTCTGGCAATATCTCCTGCTCCCTCCACATTCAAACTACATCAGATTTTGCACTTGCTCCAAGTAGGCCTCAGCCTAAACCCTGATTGACCCTGGGCTCCAACACTGCCAGTTGCTGCTCAGAAGTGCCGTCTGCACAGAGAAAAGCACATGCTCCAGTTTTAGTGGGGTTCAGTAACGCCAGCTGCTCCCCTGCTGTGTGTCTGGCAAAGTCTCCTGTTGCCTCCACATTCAAACTACATCAGATATAAAACTTGCTCCAAGTAGGCCTCAGCCTACTCCATGATTGACCTTGGGCTCCAACACTGCCTGTTGCTGCTCAAAAGTGCCGTCTGCACAGAGAAAAACACATGCTCCAGTGTTAGTGGGGTTCAGTAACGCCAGCTGCTCTCCTGCTGTGTGTCCGGCAATATCTCCTGCTCCCTCCATATTCAAACTACATCAGATTTTACACTTGCTCCAAGTAGGCCTCAGCCTACTCCATGATTGACCCTGGGCTCCAACACTACCAGTTGCTGCTCAGAAGTGCCGTCTGCACAGAGAAAAACACTAGCTCCTGAGTTAGTGGGGTTCAGTAACGCCAGCTGCTCCCCTGCTGTGTGTCCGGCAATGTCTACTGCTGCCTCCACATTCACACTACTACTGATTTCAAACTTGCTCCAATTAGGCCTCTGGCTCCACTCTGTCTCTAGTATTTACCCTGGCCTCCAACACCGCCAGTTGCTGCTCAGAAGAGCCGTCTGCACAGTAGTGGGAATGTGGACAGAGCAGGAGACATTGCCGGACACACATCAGGGGAACAGCTGACGTTACTGAACCCCAGTAACACAGGAACAAGTGTTGATTGTGCAGCTGGCACTTCTGAGCAGCAACTGGCGGTGTTGGAGGCCAGGGTAAATACTAGAGACAGAGTGGAGCCAGAGGCCTAATTGAAGCACGTTTAAAATCTGTAGTAGTCTACAACAGATATTAAACTTGATGAAATTAGGCCTCAGCCTACACCCTGATTGACCCTGGGCTCCAACATCGCCAGTTGCTGCTCAGAAGTGCCGTCTGCACAGTTAACATATGCTCCAGTGTTATTGGGGTTCAGAAACGTCATCTCATTCCCAGCTGTGTTTTCGGCAATTTCTCCTGCTCTGTCCACACTCACACAACTACAGATTTTAAACTTGCTCCAATTAGGCCTCTGTCTCCACTCTGTTTGTAGTATTGTCCCTGGGTTCCAGCACTGCCAGCTGTTTTCCGGCATTGTCTTTGGCACGGGTACTCCCTCCAGCCCAGCCTGGTTCCAGCATGCCTGCTGTTTCCGGGTAGTGTCCAATGTCACTTTGCCACCAATACGTTGTCCTGTCGTGTTGTGGTCGGGTTAGCCGAGTCTATGGTGCCTGCAGTTTATGGGCTTCCTATGTGGGCTGCGGGATCTGGCAACAAAGGTTGGTTCCATAGTGCCAATAGGACAAGCACCCCCTGTAGGACTGTGGGTTTCGGTAACTGCGGCCGGCTCGCGGCCTTGCAACTTTGTTTTTCATGGGTACTTTCTGCTACCCATCCGGGTTCCAGCACGTTTAGCTGTTTCTCGGCAGTGCCTTTGGCTTAGGTGCCTCCTTCTCGAAATCTGAGTTCCAGCAATGTCTGCTGGTCCTTGGTAGTGCTTTCTAGCACAGGTACCTTCTGCTTAACAACCAGGTTCCAGCACCGTCAGCTGGTCCTCGGCAGTGCCATTGGCTCTTGTTCCTTCTGCTGCCTCTCCGGGTTCCAGCACCGTCAGCTGGTCTTCGCTAGTTCCAATGGCTCTTGCAGCTTCTGCTACCCATCCGGGTTCCTGCTGTTTCCGTGTAGTGTCAACGTCACTTTGCCGCCAATACGTTGTCCTGTCGTGTTGTACCGTCAGCTGTTTCTCGGCAGTGCCTTTGGCTTAGGCTTTGGCTTAGGTGCCTCCTTCTCGGTATCCGAGTTCCAGCAACGTCTGCTGGTCCTTGGTAGTGCTTTCTAGCACAGGTACCTCCTGCTTAGCAACCAGGTTCCAGCACCATCAGCTGGTCCTTGGTAGTGCCATTGGCTCTGGTTCCTTCTGCTGCTCCTCCGGGTTCCAGCACCATCATCTGGTCCTCGCTAGTTCCCTTGACTCTTGCAGCTTCTGCTACCCATCCGGGTTCCAGTACCTCAGCTGGTTCTTGGCAATGCCTTTGGCTTAGGTGCCTCCTTCTCGGTATCCGAGTTCCAGCAGCGTCTGCTGGTCCTTGGTAGTGCTTTCTGGCACAGGTACCTCCTGCTTAGTAACCAGGTTCCAGCACTGTCAGCTGGTCCTCGGTAGTGCCATTGGCTCTTGTTCCTTCTGCTACCCATCCGGGTTCCAGTACCGTCAGCTGGTTCTCGGCAGTTCCTCAGCCTTCTTGTACCTTCTGCTACATTTCCAAGTTCAAGCTTTTGGAAATGGTTTTTGGTTATCACTAGTGTTGAGCGATACCTTTCGATACCCAAAAATATCGTATCGGATGGTATCGCCCGATACGAAAAAAATATCGGGTATCGCCGATTCCGATACCGGAAGTCCCATTCAAGTCAATGGGACTTCCGGTATCGGAATTAAAAAAAAGCCCTTTAATTCCTTGTTGGCTAATTCTACATAATTGAAAACAAATAAGAATCATGTAGAATGTATTGTGGGAGGTGGAGGAGACATTAAAGACATACTGGTTTATTCAAATCACATGGCATAGCATTAATTCCAATTTTTTTTTCAAGACGTTCGGAGTTAAAAAGATATTGACTATGTTAACTTTTTTATATTTTGTCAGATATGTATGTTTCACAACTTCCATGCTCTTCACCTTCTTTTGTACTTCTCCCACACTTTCTCCTTCATGATCCGCAGCAGTAGCATTTTTTTCATCAACTTTTTCTTCACCTTATTCATCTACTTCTTCTTCACCTTCTTCCCATTAATTTTTTTTTCCATTCTTCATATTCTTCTTATTCAGCTATTATTAATTTTCATATGCTATTTCTTCATCTTCTTCCTATTCTTCTTTTTCTTCATTTTCTTATGGTGACAGGCATTCCTGTAGTACTTATCTATAAAAGTTATAAGATTACACCTTACGTTCTGAATGTCACAAAAGATTTACAACAGGATTTGTCCGCGTTCAGTTTGGCCTGCAGCAGCAGGCATTTTCCAGGGGCACCACGAGGAGGAACAGACTCACCCCCATTTACTGCTTAGTCTTCTTCTGCTTATAATTTTGATTTCTTCTATGCTGATTTTTAGTCTGATGCTTAATGTTCTTCTGCTTTCTGTTCTTCTGCTTTTGCTTCTTCTGCTTCTTGTTCTTCTGTCTTTTGTTCTGTATCTTGGTGGTTGTCTTCATGTTCTTTGTCCTCTTGGTCATATTATTTAGGGTCATATTTCTGGTCTTCTTTGTTGTGGTCTTCAGGGTCGTCATCAGGGTCGTCGTCATGGAGATCAATAAGAATTAACAAAGACAATTTCAAAAAGCTTGATCTTGGAAATGTAGCAGAAGGTACAAGAAGGCTGAGAAACTGGCGAGAACCAGTTGACAGTACTGGAACCCGTAGTGGCAGCAGAAGGAACAAGAGCCAATGGCACTACTGAGGAACAGCTGACGTGCTGGACCCCGGTTACTATGCAGGAGGTACCTGTGCTAGAAACCACTACTAAGGACCAGCTGACGTTGGTGGACCTCGGATACCGAGATGGAGGCACCTAGACCAAAGGCTCTGGCGAGAACCAGCTGACAGTGCTGGAACCCGGATGGGTAGCAGAAGGAACAAGAGCCAATGGCACTACCGAGGACCAACTGACGGTGCTGGACCACGGTTACTAAGCAGAAGGTACCTGTGCTAAAAAGCCCTACCAAGGACCAGCTGACGGTGCTGTATTTCGGAAACCGAGATGGAGGCACCTAGGCCAAAGGCTCTGGCGAGAACCAGCTGACAGTGCTGGCACCCGGATGGGTAGCAGAAGGAACAAGAGCCAATGGCACTACCGAGGACCAACTGACGGTGCTGGACCACGGTTACTAAGCAGAAGGTACCTGTGCTAAAAAGCACCACCAAGGACCAGCTGACGTTGCTGGACCTCGGATACCGAGATGGAGGCACCTAGGCCAAAGGCTCTGGCGAGAACCAGCTGACAGTGCTGGAACCCGGATGGGTAGCACAAGGAACCAGAGCCAATGGCACTACTGAGGACCAACTGACGGTGCTGGACCACGGTTACTAAGCAGAAGGTAACTGTGCTAAAAAGCACTACCAAGGACCAGCTGACGGTGCTGGACCTTGGATACCGAGATGGAGGAACCTAGGCCAAAGGCTCTGGCGAGAACCAGCTGACAGTGCTGGAACCCGGATAGGTAGCAGAAGGAACAAGAGCCAATGGCACTACCGAGGACCAACTGACGGTGCTGGACCACGGTTACTAAGCAGAAGGTACCTGTGCTAAAAAGCACTACCAAGGACCAGCTGACGTTGCTGGACCTCGGATACCGAGATGGAGGCACCTAGGCCAAAGGCTCTGGCGAGAACCAGCTGACAGTGCTGGCACCTGGATGGGTAGCAGAAGGTACCCATCCAAAGCAAAGTAGCCAGGCCGCAAGCCGGCCGCAGTTACCCAAACCCACAGTCCTACAGGGGGTCCATGTCCCATTGGCACTACGGATCCAGCCTTCAGTGCCAGATCCCGCAGTCCACATAGGAGTCACCTAAACTGCAGGCACTGTAGAGTCGGCTAACCCGGCCGCAAGACGACAGGACAACGGATTGGTGGCATAGTGACCTTGACACTACCCGGAAACAGCAGGCGTGCTGAAAACAGGCTGGGTAACAATGAGTACCCATGCCAAAGACACTGCCGAGAACCAGCTGACGGTGCTGGAACCCAGATGGGTAGCAAAAGCTACAAGAGCCAATGGCACTACCGAGGAACAGCTGACGGTGCTGGACCACGGTTACTACGCAGGAGGTACCTGTGCCTTAAAGCACTACCAAGGACCAGCTGATGGTGCTGTACCTTCGGATACCGAGATGGAGGCACCTAGCCGAAAGGCTCTGGCGAGAACCAGCTGACAGTGCTGGAACCCGGGTGGGTAGCAGAAGGTACCCATCCAAAACAAAGTAGCCAGGCCGCAAGCTGGCCGTAGTTACCGAAACCCTCAGTCCTACATTGTGTCCATGTCCGATTGGCACTACGGATCCAGCCTTCAGTGCCAGTTTCCACAGCCCACATAGGAGTCACCTAAACTGCAGGCACCGTAGAGTCGGCTAACCCGGCCCCAAGACGACAGGACAACGGATTGGTGGCATAGTGACCTTGACACTACCCGGAAACAGCAGGCGTGATGAAAACAGGCTGGGCAACAGGGAGTACCCGTGCCAAAGACACTGCCGAGAACCAGCTGACGGTGCTGGAACCCAGAGGGGTAGCAAAAGCTACAAGAGCCAATGTCACTACCGAGGAACAGCTGACGGTGCTGGACCACGGTTACTAGGCAGGAGGTACCTGTACTAGAAAGCACTACCAAGGACCAGCTGACGGTGCTGGACCTTCGGATACCGAGATGGAGGCACTTAGGTCAAAGGCTCTGGCGAGAACCAGCTGACAGTGCTGGAACACGGGTGGGTAGCAGAAGGTACCCATCCAAAGCAAATTAGCCAGGCCACAAGCCGGCTGCAGTTACCGAAA
This sequence comes from Dendrobates tinctorius, assembly GCF_039654945.1. Taxonomy (NCBI): domain Eukaryota; kingdom Metazoa; phylum Chordata; class Amphibia; order Anura; family Dendrobatidae; genus Dendrobates; species Dendrobates tinctorius. Next base: position 6,620,732 of record NW_027361817.1, read on the forward strand.
CCCACAGTCCTACAGGGGGTCCATGTCCCATTGGCACTACGGATCCAGCCTTCAGTGCCAGATCCCGCAGTCCACATAGGAGTCACCTAAACTGCAGTCACCATAGAGTCGGCTAACCCGGCCGCAAGACGACAGGACAACGGATTGGTGGCAAAGTGAAATTGACACTACCTGGAAACAGCTGGCATGCTGGAACCAGGCTGGGCAACAGGGAGTACCCGTGCCAAAGACACTGCCGAGCACCAACTGGCGTTGTTGGAGCCCAGGGACAATCATGGTGTAGGCTGAGGTCTACTAGGAGCCAGGTGTAAATCGGAGGTATTTTGACTTGGAGGGAGCAGGAAACTTTGCCCTCCACACAGCAAGGGATCAGCTGACGTTACCGAACCCCACTTTCACATGAACAAGTGTTTTTTTCTGTGTGGACAGCACTTCCGAGCACCAACTGGCAGTGTTGGAGCCCAGGGACAATCATGGAGTAGGCCGAGGCCTACTTGGTGGCAGTTTTAGATTGTTTGTAGGCTACAACAGACTGTCAACGTGCTCCAATTAGGCATCTGTCTCCACTCTGTTTCCAGGATTTCACGTGACCACCAACACCGCCAGTTTATGCGTACAGTAGCCGTCTGCCCAATCCACACGTGTTCCTGTGTTACTGGGGTTCTGTAATGTCAGCAGATCCACTGATGTGTGTCTGCCAATGTCTCCTGCTCTGTCCACATTCCCACCACTTGTAGTGGGAAGGTGGACAGTGCAGGAGACAGTGCCGGACACACATTGGGGGATCAGCTCACGTAGCAGAACTCCAGGAACACAGGAACAAGTGTGGAATGGCAACTGTGAGCAGGAACTGGCGGTGTTGGAGGTCAGGGGAAATACTAGAGACAGAGTGGAGACAGAGGCCAAATAAGAGAATGTTTAAATCAGAAGTGGTTACAATTTGGAGGCAGCAGCAGTTTGCCCTCCACACAGCAGGGGATCAGCTGACGTTACCGACCCCCACTTTCACATGAACGAGTGTTTTTTTCTGTGCGGACAGCACTTCCGAGCACCAGCTGGCGTTGTTGGAGCCCAGGGACAATCATGGTGTAGGCTGAGGCCTACTAGGAGCCAGGTGTAAATTGGAGGTATTTTGACTTTGGAGGGAGCAGGACACTTTGCCCTCCACACAGCAGGGGATCAGCTGACGTTACCAAACCCCACTTTCACATGAACAAGTGTTTTTTTTTCTGTGTGGACAGCACTTCCGAGCACCAACTGGCAGTGTTGGAGCCCAGGGACAATGATGGTGTAGGCCGAGGCCTACTTGGTGGCAGTTTTAGATTGTTTGTAGGCTACAACAGACTGTCAACATGCTCCAATTAGGCATCTGTCTCCACTCTGTTTCCAGGATTTTACGTGACCACCAACACCGCCAGTTTATGTGTACAGTAGCCGTCTGCCCAATCCACACGTGTTCCTGTGTTACTGGGGTTCTGTAATGTCAGCAGATCCCCTGATGTGTGTCTGCCAATGTCTCCTGCTCTGTCCACATTCCCACCACTTGTAGTGGGAAGGTGGACAGCGCAGGAGACAGTGCCGGACACACATTGTGGGATCAGCTCACGTAACAGAACACCAGGAACACAGGAACAAGTGTGGAATGCGTGGATGGCAACTGTGAGCAGGAACTGGTGGTGTTGGAGGTCAGGGGAAATACTAGAGACAGAGTGGAGACAGAGGCCAAATCAGAGAATGTTTAAATCAGAAGTAGTTACAATTTGGAGGCAGCAGCAGTTTGCCCTCCACACAGCAGGGGATCAGCTGACGTTACCGAACCCCACTTTCACATTAACAAGTGTTTTTTTCTGTGTGGACAGTACTTCCGAGCAACAACTGACGATGTTGGAGCCCAGGGATAGTCATTTTGTAGGCTGAGGCCTACTTGGAGGCAGTTTAAGATAAGACATTGTTTGAATTTGGAGGCAGCAGGAGAGTTTGCCTTACACACAGCAGGGGATCATCAGACGTTACTGAACCAAACTTACACATGAACAAGTGTTTTTTCTGTGTGGACAGCACTTCTGAGCACCAACTGGCGGTGTCGGAGCCCAGGGAAAATCAGGTAGTAGGCCGAGGCTTACTTGGAGCCAGGTGTAAATCTGAGGTACTTTGAGTTTGGAGGGAGCAGGACACTTTGCTATACACACAGCAGGGGATCAGCTGATGTTACCAAACCCCACTTACACATGAGCGAGTGTTTTGTCTGTGTGGACAGCACTTCTGAGCAACAACGGGCGTTGCTGTAGCCCAGGAAATAAAGTTCAGGTCATAGAAACATGAACACAACAGGAGACCTGGATCCTGTTGCCAGGCAATTATTTATTCTGGAAGAGGACTGGCAAATTCAGGTGAGATCCAGGCCTTGTTCATTTTCACAAAAGTAAGCCGGTCAACATTATCGGCGGATAGTCGCGTGCGACGGTCTGTTACCACACCACCTGCAGCACTAAAGACACGTTCCGATAATACACTGGCAGCAGGGCAAGCCAGCACCTCCAATGCATACTGGCTAAGTTCTGGCCATGTATCCAGCTTAGAGACCCAAAACTTGAACGGGGAAGAGCCGTCTGGGAGTACACTAACAGGGCAAGACAAGTAGTCTGTCACCATCTGACGGAAATGTTGCCTCCTGCTGACTGGAGCCGTCTGTGATGGTGTAGCCGTTTGTGGAGGTCCCACAAAACTTTTCCACATTTGGGCCATACTGGCCTTGCCTTGTCCTGTGGCACTGCCTCTGCTACCTCTTTGTGCAGAGCTTCCTCCACTGCCTCTACCCACATGGCTGCTTTGAAAAGCACTACCAGCAACACTTGCGGGGGGAATGGAGAACATGATGGCCTGCTGTTGTGAGTTCATTTTCCCCTTCGTCACTGAGGTCTGGTGAACTCCCTATTCTGGTAAAGGAAGGTAATGAGCCTGATTATCAGGCACCTGAGCCTAATGAGGATGACTGGCTGAGTGGAGTCACGGACTGGATATAAGGCTGCCGACGCCCTTCTGCCCTGCGGGTGATTTCTCTGTGGACCTCTAGGACACCAGTCTGATTCCTGCTCCTCTAAAGCTAAGTTCTCTGCTTTGCCTGTTAGCATTTGTGTTTGGTTGTTGTTTTCCTTGCTTTTCTGTATTCTGCCATTCCCTGCTGGGGTGAGCTGAATCTCCTTTTGCCTGTAGCTCTGTCTTCAGTATATTCCTGAGTACTGACATAGCTTTTTTGAAGCCTAGCGTCTTCAGGGCCTTTTTCACTGTCAGTTTGTTGGCTCTTATTTTCATAGGGTTTTTCACGGATTGCAGACAGCAGCCTTCCTGTCCTTTTCTATCTAGCTGGCTTGGGCCCCGTCTTTGCTCAGTCTATCTTTCTGTCTGTGTTAGTGTTTTCATCTTGCTTCACCGTCATTAAATGTTGGGGGCTGCCTTTTGCTTTGGGGGTCTGCTCTGGGGCAGTTTAGATTTCCCCTTTCTTTCTTTAGGCCTATTTAATTCTCCGGCTGTGATCGAGGGGTCTAGGGCATCGTAGGAACCCCCCACGGCTACTGCTAGTTGTGTTGATAGGTTCAGGGGTCTGCAATCCGATAGCTGCCAACTTCTCTGGTTTTCTGGACTTAGCTAGCATTTCTGTTTTTACCTCCTACTGTGACTCAATCATAACAGCCTGCACAAGTGTATCTTGGTACTCCCGCATTTTACGCTCCCGGTTCAACTGTGGTATGAGGCTTTGTAAGTTGTCCCGGTAGCGAGGATCTAAGAGGGTGTACACCCAATAATCAGCCGTGTGGAGAATGTTGGCGATGCGGCGGTCATTTAACAAGCACTGCAGCATGAAATCAACCATGTGCTGCAGACTGCCAACTGGACCGGAAACGCTGTCCCCAGCTTGAGGCAGCATCTCAGCCTGCTCAGCATCACCCCACCCTCGCTGTACACACTGACTACTAGAGCCTTGTGTACCTCCCTCCCCTGGAGATATGTGTTCCTCCTCCTCCATTGACTCCTCGTCATCCTCCTCACTAAGTGTCCCCCTGCCTGGGCCTTTGTGTGGAAGCACGTTGCGCAGACTTGCCAGAAGCAGATGGCATTTCTGACTCCTCATCCTCGACCTCTTCAAAAACCTCCTCACTTAGTGCTTGTAAGGTTTTTTGAAGCAGACAGATAAGGGGGACAGTCATGCTGACTAGTGCATCATCTGCACTGGCCATCCGCGTGGAGTCATCGAAGGCACGCAAAACTTGGCAGATGTCCCTCATAGTGGCCCACTCAGTGGTGGTGAAGTGTGTCCGGCGCACAGTGCGACTTGTTTGCGCCTGATGCAGCTGGTACTCCATTACTGCTGCCTGCTGCTCACACAACCGCTCCAACATATGTAACGTTGAATTCCACCTGGTGGGGAGGTCACATATGATGCGATGTTCTGGCAGGTGGAATCGGCATTGCAGAGATGCAATGCGCGATCTTGCCATGCTGGAACGCCGCAAGTGAGCACACTCTAGGCGAACCTTGTGCAGCAGTGCATCACGATCCGGATAGTCTCTCAGAAAGCTCTGCACGACCAAATTGAGCATGTGTGCCAGACATGGTATGTGAGTGAGGTTGCCTAGGCCCAGAGCTGACACTAGATTTCGGCCATTGTCACTCACTACCAAACCTGGCTGGAGATTCGCTGGCACAAACCACACATCGCTCTCCTGCTTGATGGCATTCCAGAGCTCCTGTGCTGTGTGGCTCCGATTCCCCAAAGAAATTAATTTAAGGATGGCCTGTCGATGTTTGGCCACACCTGTGCTCATATCTGGCCTAACAGGCTCATGCAGTGCTGATTCCGAGGAAATAGAGTAGGAGGAGGACTCAATATGTACAGACTGCATTCCTGCAATCCCTGGAGTTGGCAGAATACGTACAGAGCCACTCTCCAGATCTGTACCCGGCTCCACAACATTGACCCAATGGGCAGTGAGGGAAAGGTATCGTCCCTGTCCATGGCTACTGGTCCACGCATCGGTGGTCAGGTGGACCTTGCTACTGACGGCGTTTAGTAGCGCATTTTTAATTTTTCCCTCCACATGCTTCTGCAGGGCAGGGACGGCTTGCCTGCTGAATTAAAAGTGGCTGGGCACATTGTATTGTGGAACTGCCAATGACATCAAGTTCCGGAAGGTGTCAGTATCCACCAGCCTGAATGACAGCATCTCAAGGGCCAGTAGTTTGGCAATGCCGGCATTCAGAGCCAGTGCTCGGGGATGGTTTGCCGAGTATGGCCGCTTTTTCTCCCATGCCTGTGCTACCGATTGCTGGTGAGTGGCCTGGGAGTGTGCTGATGACTGAGAACGTGGCTCAGTGGGTGGAATTTCACTGGGTCTCTGGACAACAGTGGCAGAGGTTCTTCCATGGCGTTCCAGTGAGGAAGCCGAACCAGCTGTGTGTGAGCTGGAGGAAGAGGCCCCAACACGACCTGAAGAGGTGGTAGGTGCTGCTGAAGGTTGGCCTACATCTTCAGTGTGTCTGTGTAACTCCACCTTGTGCTTGGTACGCACATGTTTCCACATATTTGTGGTATTGAGGTTGCTCACATTTTTCCCTCGTTTAACTTTCCGATGCTCTCAGACTGCCTGGGCAATTTGGCAGGTGGTGAAGAGACAGATGGTTGCTCTTCAGTGCTCTGGCCCTGGGAGGATGCGGAAGTCATTGAAGTGGATGCGTTAGCTGCCATCCATCCGACAACGGCTTCAATTTGTTTGTCACGCAGCAGTGGGGTACGGCGAGGTCCTACAAAGCTGCGCATGAACGACTGTTGCCTGGTAAAAGGGGGGGATGCCGGGTCACTGGTGGCCGCAGCAGACACCGAATCCCCACGTCCTCTCCCTGCTGAATCCCCCCGTCCTCTCCCTGCTGAAACTCCACGACCACGACCACGTGCCTTACTCCCTGCCTTCTTCATCTTGGTAGACTGATAAAGATAGGCAGAAAAGTAAAAAAGGGGGGCTTAGTGTTCTTATTCCTGAACACCTGCTAACCAGTATAAGAAACACTAATTTTGCTAAGAGTGTGTGTACTACACTTTAATATGATCTAATGTGGCCTACACAACTCTAAAGTGGAGTGTTTGGTGAACTTTATTTCCTTTTTTTTTGGGGGGGGGAAATAAAAGGATGTGACCAAAGTTTGAAAGCTATAGTATCACAAACTTTTTGGAGCGATTACAATGCAGGAAGCTAACCTACAATGCAATTGATGAGGCTCCAAAAAATAGGGTGATACTAGTCTGGCAAAAGCCAGCAAAAAGGCTCCTCTATCTAATCCTATATAGTGTTTGCAACCAACCAATGACAATGGATGCGGATGGAAGCACACTAATATAGGAGCAAAAATCTGGACAAATTAGCTGCAAAAAAAGGACTATGTATGAGGCAGTGACGCACGATGAGCGGACTACAACCAGCGGTGGCTGTAGAACACACTGCAACGTGAGCTGCACTCACACACAGAGAGACCAATCAGACAGCCAAAAACAGTGCAGAGAAATGGGCTATAGCACTGAAAGGCTGCTGAAAGGCTCCACTGTCCACTCCTTTAGTGTTTGCAACCAATGTATATGGATACGTATGGAAGCACACTATACAGGAGAAAAAAAAAGCAGCAATAAAAGAAGAATGTGTATGAGGCAGAGACACACGCTGGGCGGCCTACAAGCAGACGTAGAGCAATAGATATGTTTGATGATCGCTATTTCTAACTGTCCCTCACAGTCTTCAACAGCAGCCTGTCCCTAACTGAATTCACAGCAGAGTGAACCCGAAATGGCGGCTGCTGCGGTTTTTATAGTGCATCATGACATCATTTCAGCAGCCAATCACAGCCATGCCAGTAGTTAACATGCCTACATGCCTAACAGGATGTGCCCACACTTCTGAGGATCCCCATTGGCTGAATCAAATCGAGCGGGCTCCTAGCATTATGGGAACTTCCGATTCCGGTATTCGATATGAAAAAAGTATCGGAGCTAAGTATCGGAATTCCGATACAGCGAATATCGTCCGATACCCGATACTTGCGGTATCGAAATGCTCAACACTAGTTATCACTCTGGATCTCCCTGACAACGACCCTAAAGGCGACGACCCTGAAGAACACCCCGAAGAAGACGATGACCACGAAAATGATGACCCTGAAGACGACGACCCGGAAGACCGCCCTGAAGAAGACCAAAATGATGACCCTGAAGAAGATGACCAAGAGGACAAAGAACATGAAGACAACTACCAAGATACAGAACAACAAGAGACAGAAGACCAAGAAGCAGAAGACCAAGAAGCAGAAGACCAAGAAACAGAAGAACAAAAAGCAGAAGAGCATTAAGCATAAGACTAAAAATCAGAGCAAAAGATATTATCTAAATTATAAGCAGAAGAAGACTAAGCAGTGTATGAGGGTGAGTCCATTCCTCCTCGTGGTGCCCCTGGAAAATGCCTACTGCTGCAGGCCAAACTGAACGCGGACAAATCCTGTTGTAAATCTTTTGTGACAAATCAGATGGAATGAGTGGAATTCTTGGAATGAAAATGTCCTCTCCTTGGCACATCCTTCTTCTAAGCCGTGTATCTAACCCTATCCTGTGTGATAATGACTGATGAGCTGTGTACCTAATCCTCTCCTGTGTGATACTTTCTGCTGAGCTGTGTATCTAATCCTATCGTGTGTTACTGACTGCTCAGCCGTGTATCTAATCCTATCCTGTGTGATACTGACTGCTGAGCAGTCTACCTAATCCTATCCTGTGTGATACCGTCTGCTGAGCCGTGTACCTAATCCTATCCTGTGTGATACTGCCTGCTGAGCCATGTGTCTAATCCTCTCCTGTGTGATACTGACTGCTGAGCCATGTATCTAATCCTATTCTGTGTGATACTGTCTGCTGAGCCGTGTATCTAATGCTATCCTGTGTGATACTGACTGCTGAGCTGTGTATCTAATCCTCTTCTGTGTGATACTGACTGCTGAGCCGTGTATCTATTCCTATCCTGTGTGATCCTGACTGCTGAGCCATGTATCTAATAATATCCTATGTGAAACTGCCTGCTGAGCCATGTGTCTAAACCTATCCTGTGTGATACTGGGCTCCCCCTGCAGTCTGTGTCAGAGGGTGGTCTGTGTTGGGACGGTAATAAATTGTGTTATTTCCAGCTTTACAGAAGGACGATAAAACCATAGAAATGATAAGAATAATAGGCCTCAGTTACCACAACTGTCTACAAAGAAAACTGTTGCTGATAGCAACCAATCACAGCTCACTTTTTATCTTTTAAACAGCTCTGGGACAGCGTGGCGAGTTTTGAGAGGCAACTTTCGTGTTTCGACTTTTATGTGGCGAGGTTGGTGTATGTGTGGTGAAATGTGTGCTGAGGGTGGTATATGTGTTGAAGCACGTGGTAGTGCGTGGCGCATTTTGTGTGTGTTCATATCCCCGTGTGTGGTGAGTATCCCATGTCAGGGCCCCACCTTAGCAACTGTACGGTATATACTCATTGGCGCAATCGCTCTCATTCTTTAAGTCCCCCTTGTTCACATCTGGCAGCTGTCAATTTGCCTTCAACACTTTTCCTTTCACTTTTTCCCCATTATGTAGATAGGGCAAAATTGTTTGGTGAATTGGAATGCACGGGGTATAAAATTTTGCCTCAACATAGCCTATGACGCTTCGGGGTCCAGACTTGTGACTTTGCAAAATTTTGCGGCTGTAGCTACGATTCTGCAGATGCCAATACGTACACTTTTTCCCCATTATGTAGAGAGGGGCAAAATTGTTTGGTGAATTGGAACGCGCAAGGTTAAAATTTTGCCTCACAACATAGCCTATAACGCTCTCGGGGTCCAGATGTGTGACTTTGCAAAATTTTGTGGCTGTAGCTGCGACGGTGGTGATGCCTATCCCGGACATACATACATACACACCCGCATTGAGCTTTATATATTAGATATATATACAGTATATTTACATATTGTTTTTACTACAGCTGTAAAAATAAAAACAGCGCAGCATGAACTGTGCCAATTACACAGATGGAATGTCTTCTTTTAATGTTCATTGTTTCACTATCAGTATATAAAACCTTTAGAACTCAACTTGTCAAATTGCTTTACAACAGGGTGGGGCAGCTGGGCATTTAGTCCTCCTCAAACTCAACCTTATTTTTTTTTTAAACATAACCCTATATATGCAGACTGCTTTCCACTCCAGTTGCATGTAGATGAATTTATTAAAAATATTCAATATACATAGTGACAAACATTAAATAAAAATAAACAGTATAATTTCATGCATACTCTGTTATGGTTGGCGGATCGCACTAAATAAAAATAACTAATAAAATGCGATCGCATCCCGGGGTTCACCGTGCAGAGATAAATAACTGTGGCTAGTGTGAACAATGAACTACTGGCGAACATTCCTCCTAAAACACACTGAGTTAACCCCACACAATGTGAATGGAACATAAAAACCCAGCATCAGATACTAATCAGGAATACACAAGAAGAGGAGTACCAGCTCAGCTAACCACCAAAGTGTACAGGGGAGATGAGTACCAGCTCAGATAACCACCGATCGGTAAAGGGGTAATAAGTACCAACTCATCTAACCACCGAGTGGCACAGAAAATATAAATACCTAACTTAGCTAACCACCGATGATGTGGAAATTTATAGTTGGGTAAATTTACCCCTGTGCGTACTGTGGCCTGCCCAAATTAGACAGAGTCTTATTGAGCGCTCAACTGGAAGAAAAGAACTGTACACAGAGACAGCAATCGATTCTTTCAATGCTCTGCAGCTTTATTAAGCATACCTATATTTATAGATACATGTAGGAAAGGGAGTTTATCTGATTAACATAAAGGCTGACCTTCTAGTGTAATTGGTCAGTTTGAATACATGAACATATATGGAAGAGTTTACCAAAAAAGCTGATTCTAGCAATATAATTTGCAGCCTATTGCAGCGGCATGTGTGTCCAGGGGTGTGTACTCTTCACGAGGCAGTTCTGGTAGCTGGATGATGGTGTCAGGCGGTGGCGGTGGAGGTGGGATGTCGATTTTGACAGATGAGACATCCAAGGCAGTCAATGGCATCAGATTTGTGGTATCATGGACAGACTTTTCCATCATCCTGCGGATACAAGGGAGAATAAAATAACCAGCAATTATCGCCAAGATGAATACCACCAGTATGACTGTTCCGGCTTGCGCTAGCATTCTCTGCCACCCGCTCATCCACCCAAAGTATTGGTCCCAGGGGTCAGTAACTCCTGAGTTTTGTTTCAGCTCCTCAGACAACTCAGTGAGTTTTTGTATGGCTACTGTGACTTAACCATTTGGACCAGTATTGTCCGGAATGTAAGTGCAGCATGTGTCTTTGATCATCTTACAAACACCTCCTTTCTCAGCTAGAATCATGTCTAAGGCCATCCTATTCTGGAATGCCATGATGGAAGTGGGGCCTAACTGGTCTGCCTGACCCTTTAAAGCATCTCGGGTGTAGTTGACGAATCTCTGTTGATTATAATAGATGTAATTTATCCAATCCACATTCTTGTTTATAGTTATCATTGGCAGTAATGACTCAAATCCTGCTTTAACCTCGTCTCTGGCCTTGTATTCATCAGGTACCCCTCTTGGCACACCTATGGTGTCTATGTACACATGTGGATCAAAACTACCTTTGAGGGCACTTTCCCTTCTTGGTCTTCTTACCCCGGTACATGGTGTAGACTCATGTGTGTAGGGAAAAAGGTGGAAGGGCATCAGGATCTTTGCCAGAGCACATTGGCCTATCCAAACACCATCTAGTCTACTACGTATTTTCATGTCACCACAGATCCAGTATATGTCACCCAAGGAAACCACATGATTGACCAGGTTAACAGTGGTAGTACTAAATTCTGAGCAAAACCCCTCAGTGAAGTTTTTTACATCTCTGCCAGCTCCTGTGCGTGTGTAACAGGTGTAATTACCAGGGTAGATTGTTATCCCTACCCCAGGGGGTGTATCTTTGACCAAGAGTGGGTACTTAGACTTCCAGTTCTCACAAGATGTGGAGTCAGAGGAGTTGGTGTATATACTGAGGAAGCAGGCCTGTTGGGACTCTGGGATGTTAAGTGGCACTGTACCTAGGTGGGGTCTGGCACCAGCACATGCATAACAGCTGCTCCCATTGTGCTGTTGGGCTGTATATTTTACCCATTCTAGCCAGTAGTTGGTTTCAGTGAACCCTGTCTCTACTGCTAGGGTTTCCTCATAGGTGGGATCTACCAACACTCTCATGTTACTGGGGGCCTGGTGGGGTGCCTTGGGTTTGTCAGCCCTGTTTGCTAGCTTGAATTTTCCTGAGTAGTGTACGGGAGGGCGGCGCCCATCTGTTGACCAGGTATTACTCAGTATATATGTATCTGCATCACCTGGAGAGGGATTCTCAATGATGAGTATGAGTCGGTTACATTCGCCCTTGATGTTGCACCCTTTCACAAAAGCCTTCTTAGTGAGGCGCATGCGGTCAATTAATGATTTACCATCTCTATCCTTTCTGTCCAGGGCTGACTGAGGTTTGTACCCCCAACTTTCTCCTGTGTTCCATACGGCAGCTCCCCAATATGCACAATCATCTCCCCAATGATCATCTACAACACAAATATATTGGGTCCCTTCTCCCAGTCTCTCTAGCCTCTCCAGCCATGTAGGTGAGCAATGCACTATGTCATAGTAATCGAATAGGTATGTGATTATGTGTGCTGATGTGTCAAACCAGAAAATTGTACAGTCCCCATCTTTGGTAATGTCTTCGGTAAAACGTGCTCCCACCCCCAGAATTTGTATCACACAGAAAATAAACAGAATCATTCTGGCTTGGGGATGTCTTCTGGTACAGGTGCCTTCTTGCAATGCGATGCGTGGATCCAAGTGGGTCTTCCCTCTAGTTTCACAGAGGTTGGTGTCGTCAGCAGCACTTGGAAAGGACCGTCACATCTGGGATCGAGAGTTCTCCTTACGAACTTCTTCACCAACACCCAGTCACCCGGCTTCAGGGAGTGTGTGCCGAGTACTGATCCTGGATCTGGTAAGGAAGAGAAAACTCGAGAATGGACATCAGCAAGCTTTTTTGTCAAACCGATCACATAAGCAGACAAGGTATCATATTGCATGGTTAACTGCTGGGGGAAGAATACCCCTAACCTGGGGCTAGACCCAAACAGAATCTCAAATGGTGACAGTTTCTCCGGGCCTCTGGGAGTGTGCCTGACGCTAAAGAGTGCAATGGGGAGTGTCTCATGCCATGGTTTGTTTGTCTCTTGGGCAACTTTCAGCATCCTATTCTTGAGTGTACCATTCAATCTTTCTACCTTTCCACTGCTCTGGGGGTGGTAGGGAGTGTGTAGGCCTAAGTCTGACCCTACTGCTGACCAGATTTCTTGTGTTAGATTTGCTGTGAATGCAGGTCCCTGATCACTCTCTATCACTTCTGGAACCCCGTATCTGCACACGATTTCTGAGAGCAGCTTCTTGGCGGTAGCCTTTGCCGACTGGTTTCTTACTGGGAAGGCTTCGGGCCATCCTGAGAACACGTCCACGACCACAAGGGCATATTCAAAACCTCCACTCGGCGGCATCTGGATGTGGTCAATCTGGATCCTCTGGAAGGGGTATAGTGGTCTGACCAGATGGTGTGGGGGAACTTTCTCCATTCGTCCAGGGTTGCATTTGCCGCAGGTCAAACAGCTGCTGGTGAATTTGGCTGTGAGGGTGGAGATCCCTGGAGCGAACCAGTAGGCACCAATCAGGTCATTCATCTGTGTCTTCGATCTGTGTGTGGGCCCATGTGCCCACTGGACCACCATTGGGTACATGCTTCGGGGAAGGCAGGGCTTGCAGTCCATTGCTTATACCCTTCCTTCCTGGTGCGTCGCCCCCTTTCGCATCCAGCCTTCTTTCTCTTCCTTCGAGGCCTGATCTTGCAGCTTCTTGAACAGGTCCCAGGACGTCATCTCATCAGGTTTTTTGTCTTCAGTCTTCTTGTCTTCAGTAGTAACTGTCCGGCTCTACGACCTCTTCCTCCTCTCCATGTTGTCTTCCTCTGGCTGCTTCTTGGGCTGACATGTTAGGCGACAAACTTCTGGACCATAGGATTTCTTGATTGCTGGTCACTGCACATCCCGTGTGGAATTTCCCTTCATCATCCGCAAATCTGGAGCCATCAACGTAGAGGATCAACTCTGGGTTGGTCAGTGGCTCTTCCGCCACGTTAGGTAATCCTGCTGTTTCCTGTTGCATGATGCTAAAACAATCGTGGTCGTCAGTACGAAGCAAGTCCAGATCCTTGTGAAAGGTATCCTGCAGATTTTTATCTGGGGGTCCAGATCCGTATCCCCCCTAGGGAGAGGGAGTAGAGTGGCTGGATTGAGGACTGTGCATCTGGAGATGGTGACATTGTCAGGCAGCAGTAGAGAGCACTGGAGGCGGAGGTGTCTGGCGGTGGAGAGGTGTTTCGGCTGGGTCTGATTGAGGATTGCTGAGATGTCATGCGGAGCTAGGATCTCCAGAGGGTGTCCCAGGATGATGTCAGCAGTCTTGTCCAGGAGGGCGTGTGCTGCAAACACTGCCCTCATGCAGGAGGGGGCCCCCTTGCAACTGGATCTAGGCGGGCTGAGAAGTAGCCTAGAGGCCTCTGCTTTCCTCCGTGGATTTGTGTCAGGACGCCAGTGGCATGACCTTCTTTTTCCATTAGGTAAAGACGGAACGGCTTCTCGTAGTCAGGGAGGCCTAGTGCAGGCGCGGAGACGATGGAGTCTTTCAATTTCCTGAACGAGATGAAGGCTGTGTCCGACAGGAGGAACGGGGTTGCGTTGATGCAATTGTACAGAGGCTGCATTAAGACTGAAGCATCCGGGATCCAGGTTCTGCATTACGAGACGAGACCAAGGAAGGCCTGCAGATTTTTTGGAGTTGTCGGAGGAGCCATCTGCACCACGGTGGTCTTCTGGTCATCCGTCAGGTGTTTCGTCTGGTGGGCAATACAGTGACCCAGGAACGTAACTCGATTCTGACACCACTGGACTTTGTTCTTCGAGACCTTGCATTGCTGCTCCGCCAGGTAGAATAAGAGAGACAAGGAGTGTGCAGCGCAGGTGTCTTCGTCGGCTGCACACAGGAGCAAATCGTCCACGTACTGTAGAAGGACTACTTCTGCATGGTCTGTGATCCAGTTAGCGAGAACAAAAGACATTGCCTTAGTGAACTGTGAGGGGCTATTCTGCGCCCCTTGAGGCATCACTGTCCATGTGTACTGCACACCTTGGAGCGTGAAAGCGAACAGGAACTGGTAATCCGGGTGGAGAGGGACACTGAAGAAGGCGTTGGCCAGGTCTATCACCGTGAACACTGTTGCTGTGGCGGGCACATTGGAGAGCAGAGTGTGCGGATTTGGCACAATTGGGGTTTCAAAGATGGTGGCCTCGTTCACCGCCCTCAAGTCATGCACCATTCTGAACTTGGCGGGTTCTCCTTTCGCCGTCTTCTTCCTGACTGGAAAAAGCGGGGTATTGCAGGGCGATGTGCAGGGAACGATGACTCCTATAGCCAGGAAGACCTTCAGTTGGTCAGAGACAGCTTGGCTCTGGGCGATGGACAGGGGGTACTGGGCCTTGTGTGGGTACGGGGTGCCTGGCTTGAGTGTCACCCGCACCGGGGCCACTTGAAGTTTCCCCACGTCCTGGGGAACTTTTGACCACAGATCTTCTGGTACTACGTCCAGCACCTCCTGGGGTAGGCCTGCATTGGTGGTTTGAGGCTCCTGCAGGGCCGCCAGCATGATTGTCTCCTCTTGGGTCAGGGGTGAAGAGAGCGTCACAGTCCCATCTTCCTGGAACACTATGGTTGCTTTCATCTTCTGCGGTAGGTCCGCTCCCAGCAAGTTGAGTGGGCAGGTTCTTGACACCACAAACTGGGACAGAACAGAGTGTCCTGGCTGTGTCCCCACGTTCAGAGGCTTTGTGAGCTGGGACTGTCTGGCTTGATCATCGATCCCCACACAGGACACAGAGGATTCTGACAAACAGGTGGGGTCAGGGAGTTCCACGTGTCTCATCACACTTCTGGCTGCACCAGTATCCACAAGAAAAGATCTGACAACGCCATCCACTTCCAGGGAAATTCGGGGCACTGGTCCTACCGGGGGTGTCTTGCATGGTAGGAGCGTGGTGTCTTGTGGACCTGGCTTGCCCCTGTCCTATGGACGGGGTTCTTCATTGTTTCCTGTGTTCTGTTCCTGGCCTGTTCCTCCGGGCGAAGTCTTCGGTTGTGGGGGTGCTCTGCACTGGTTCCGGTAATGGCCAGGTTTTCCACAGTTGAAACACTTGCCAGCTCTCCTGACCCTGTGCGGCATTCGTTCTTCTCCTTCAGTGGCTAACATGAGGCAGGCTGTCTTCCGCACTCCTGGCTGGGATTCGATCCCCTTGGCCACTGTGAGCAGGGTGTCCATTGCTATTGACCTGTATTCTGGTCTAGCCACTATTAGTGGTTTCTTGATTGGTTCTCTCAGTCCATGCACAAAGGCCTGTGCCAGCATCTGCCTGTGTATCTGGTCGTGTATGGTGAAACCCAGGTCCTGGAAGACTTGCATTACTCTGCCATGAAACTTCTCCACTGACTCTGTCTTGTCTTGACTCATGTCCGCAAGGCTGAGGGCCTGTCCAGCCAATCTGCCTTTGGCCCATTCTCTGAGCTGGTCTATTAGCTTTGGCCCTGACTCCCAAGCGTGTGCATTTAGTCCTGCTGGAATTTTAAAGTATTCTTTCATGATTGGCCAGAATGCATCTCCTGCTTTTATTTCCATCACGGCCCAGAGGTCATTCCAGGTTGCTGCATATGTGCACTGGTTCTGCTGCATTCTTCGGTAGAATGGCATGGGGTTCATCTCTGGGTCTGGCAGATTGTTCAGGATACTGGTCACCTGACTCGGGGTGAAATGCACATAGTGTAAGGGTGGTGCCTCTACCTTTCCCTGTCTATGTGGTGCTTGTGGGTTTCTTTTCCTAGTGCTAGGTAACATATAGGATGTTCCTTCGTCATCATCCTCATCAGAGGATCAAGCACAGGGAGGTACTGCTTTGACTTATGGGGTGCCTTCCTGTACATCTCCCCCCTCTGCTGCAGTGGCAATGCATGAGGATCATAATTCCACCTGGGTGAGAATGTGGTGTTTGCCTGATCCACCTGTCCCTCACCTGCCTCTGCAGCAGGACGTTCTCCCCCTCCCAGCTGAGCGGAGTTGGCTGCCCCCTGCTGGGTCTGAGTGTGTGACTGGTCATTGCCTGCATCAGTGTTAGCTTGAGGATCTTCAGCGTCATCCCCTGAGTGCATGAGGGACACTGCTTGTGCATTGTGTGGAACATAAAAGGTCCCCTGTGCTGTTAGAATGGGATACAGTGATACTGGACAAGGATTGGGCATTGGCCCAGCTGGTACCACTGAACCATGAGAGTGTGAAGAAAGAGGAAGTACAGATGAGAGGCGTGAAGAGAGAGTTTTGGAGCGAGAGCCAGAAGGGAGGGAGGAGATGGGAGGGGTTGAGAGAGCAGGATCAGTGGAGAAAAAGGTGGGAGGGAGTGAGAGACGTGAAGGAGGAAGCGAGGAAAGAGCAGAGGGAGGAGGGGGAGCCGGACCATATCTCTCAGTGGCTCCACACCGATGCAGGTCCGCTGCTACTCGGAACCATGCGGTGGCTTCGTTTAGCAAGTTGGCATCAACTAATTTTCCCTTTTTCTGTGTTAATACATCCTGCCATTCTACTGCTTGCAATCTGCCCTTCTGGTGGATTTCACATATTCTCATGAGCAGTCTGTAATTTTTCAAAAATTTAACGCCTTCCTGCTCGGCCACTACTTGGGTGGCAGTTCTTTCCCCAGGAAGTAAAAGAGCCTCCTGCTTGCCAAACTTATTCCCCATGGTAAAAAACTTAAAAAAAAACAGGGGATAAGATTAAAATAAAACTGACAAGAGGGGGAAAAATAGAAAAACCCAAAAACTCGAAAACAAGTAATCACTCTTTGAGAAAAAAGAATTGAACTGAAAAGACAAAAAGTAAAAACTGATAAACTGTCACAAAAAGGTGGAGAAAAAAAAAAACTCGGAAGAAAAATTAAAAGAGATAAGAAAGGAAAAAAGGAAAAAAAAAATGTTTAAAAGATTTTAAAAGGATAATAAACCAAAAAGTTGATAAGATCAAAACGTATATAAACCTTGAAAAAAGAATCTACTCAGAAAAAACAAAAAGACCAAATATATGGAAAAATGGAGGGAAAAAGAAGAAAAAAACACAAAAGTTGTTAAACCTTGGTAAAACGCTGCAAAAATAAAAATAAAAATCTAAAAATTAATATAGCCTCCCAAAAAAAAAAAAAAAAAAGTGTTAATTCAGAATGCAGGCACACTCAACTTCCTCTTTTTATGCCTGCATCTCTGCAAAATCTGAGAACAATGTAATGGGAGTAGGGGGGTGATGGGTGAAGTGTCCACAGACTCAGAGCTATACGCACTCAGCTTTCCCAAACCTTCTAACCCTGCAGGCAAAGACCACTACCAAAAAAAATGCAAGATAAAATTATGCAAACAGCAGAGCGTAAAACAAAAAATATAACAATATGAAAATATGTATATCAGGGACACACCCTACAGGCAAAAAGAGGAAGTGCAAAAAGACTTTAGACTTTCCAGTCCCGGGTCTACATGGAAAGCAAACGGCACATCACGGGGTGGCAAACACAAAGACGTCCGGGGAGAGAGATCGAAAGCCCTTGTTTTGTGAAGCGTATGTGAAACAGCTGCTGGTAACCGATAACTGCCAATGCCATTCACCTGTGGTGTTTTGGTTGACGCCGGGACGTATCACCCTCCATCTGCTGGGAGACGGGAGCCGTGATATCCCACTAGATTATCACCCCTCCGTGTGCACCCGAGAACCGTGATAACCTCTCCAATGATTAGCCAGTGATATCTCTCCAGTCTGCCAACCTCCGCGTGGTGCGGGGACGTGTGACAGCCGAGGGATTCACCTGTGATACCTCCTTGAAGCAGACACCTCCGTGTATGTGTGCGGGGACCGTGACAGCTTTTTTAGAGGAAACCACCTGTGATATCCCGTCTAAGTCAAAACCTCCGCGTGGTGCGGGGACGTGATTTGACTTAGTCAGAGAGACTCAGTGTCTTTTATCGGTCCCCTAGCAACCTAGAAACCCGTGTGTTTCGTCCAAAGCCCTCAGCGTTGGTGCGCCAAATTGATGTGGAAATTTATAGTTGGGTAAATTTACCCCTGTGCGTACTGTGTCCTGCCCAAATTAGACAGTCTTATTGAGCGCTCAACTGGAAGAAAAGAACTGTACACAGAGACAGCAATCGATTCTTTCAATGCTCTGCAGCTTTATTAAGCATACCTATATTTATAGATACATGTAGGAAAGGGAGTTTATCTGATTAACATAAAGGCTGACCTTCTAGTGTAATTGGTCAGTTTGAATACATGAACATATATGGAAGAGTTTACCAAAAAAGCTGATTCTAGCAATATAATTTACAGCCTATTGTTTTTACAGTGTCAGCATGTTCGGGTATCGGCTGGCACATCTGGTGTTACTTCCGTATTTCTCATGTCTGCTAGATATTTCCCAAGACACAAGACAATGGGTGTCACATTGGTTCTCCAAACGAGTTAAGTCATCTCTGGTAGAATAGTTACAAAGGTCAAGACAGCTATGATTATATCTCCAAGGCATATATGAGTATGTAGCAGTATATAAGAGTACATGAGTATATATAGCAGTATATAGCCTATAGCAGGCAAGTGAGATCTATGGATACACATATGAAATATATATATTTCCATAACAAGGAGTGGAATAGAAAATATAAATACCTAACTTAGCTAGCCACCGAGTGGAAAAGAAAATATAATTACCTAACTTAGCTAACCACCGAGTGGAATAGAAAATATAAATACCTAACTTAGCTAACCACCGAGCGGTACAGAAAAATGAGGAGTATGCGATACCCAGTTAAAACAATAAGGAATAAGCACGTGGGTTAACTGTGCCCCGGAACTGACCCTTGCTAACCGCAGATGTGGTCAAGACAGGTGCTAGGTCAAGCAAAAAGCAAAAACCTGCCTGACTAAAGAAAACTAGGCACACATACGAGTGAGTAGAGTATCCACCCCCACACACATCAAACAGAGGTGACACTAGCACACCCGCGTGCTTCGCTGAAAGCCCTTTATGTGCTAGGCTCCACCCCAAACACTCTGTGGGCCAATCCGGAGCTGCTACATCACTAGAGCAGACCAAACACCAATAAAAAGGTTCCACATCATGGACATGCTCAGTTGGGTGACTTCTGGACTTAGACTCCAGAGAGTAGGGCTGCCTCAGTATACCACTGGTTACCATAGACTTTAGCTGGGGAGACTGCAGTAACCACACGTATCACAGGAGTCTGAGCAAGTTGCTGGGACTGATGTTTGCGCTAAGCAGCAGACCCAATGGCTGGGTACAAATGGGACACCACGGCAGCAGAAAAGGCTTGGGATCTATCCTGTACAGCGGAAGAATCCTGAGCCTTACACTTCATTAAGTTTTATGTCACACACAAATATTGAAATGTCTATCACTCAACAACAAGCAAGCAACCATTAGTATCAGGCACCCTACACCCTTGCAGAGACAAAAGCATAAATTCCAGTAATTCCATTTCCTTTTAATTCATAGCAAAAAAATCACTGAATTGCCCAATTAACACATTCCTTTCCATTAAACTAATAATTAGTCACATTTCTGTACCGTTTGACATGTACATTGCATTAAATGTTGGTTAAGCTGCAAGAAATCATTTACAATCCATACACACGCAGTTCTCTTCATATTCTTAGACCTTTTTTAGGCATTTTAGACTTTTTGTCATCTCTTACAGGTCATGGCCACTCTCAGTCACAGTAGGTTTAGTGAAGTTCTTTGGCAAGAGATAAGCACACCTGACTTGGGACAAGAGACACAAAGAGAAGAACAATCACAGCAAAAATGAAATGTCTTATTTTGCGCTTTCCCTTCGACCTTTCACATAGTCCATATCCGTCTGTCACCCAGCTTTCTTTCTCCCTCCTATTATTACATCGCACAAATTGTTCAAAGGAGATTACACAACTAGTTGCATCACCAGGCTGCGGAGTCACTTTCAGTAAGATGGAAATAATTTTTACTTCTCTTATCCAGAGTTTCTACTATTTGTTCTACAACCTTACTAACTTATTTATCAACTTGTTCCATTTTTTTTGTATGCACCATTTGATCCATTACTCTGATTCATGCATATACTGCATGCATTAGATCATTCTCATTGCTTCAACTTTTACACTTCTTCACTGTAGTACACACACCTTTTAGTCCGAAGGTGTAAATACTGTCATTTGGAACCATTGGAACCATTTTTCAATGTTTTTAATTGTCCATGGACCTCCTAGGGCTTTCACTTGCTTTCTCTTAGGGGATCCCATAATCAGTTTTAGGAGCTGCAGCTGCTTCTATTTCTATGCAGCCGCAGCTCCAGTCCTGAGTGCCGGCAGCAGCGCCGGGTGTTGATGCAAGAGACTTGTGCGACTTTCTCGCATCACACACGGTAGTGTGATCCCGGCCTTAGAGTCACTTCCTGGGTGCTTCTGCAGAGTGGAAACAAGAAGATGGATCTACTTAACTCACTCAATACCAGAAATTTGAATCATCCATTTTGCGCTTTTCCCCCACTTACACAATCTTGCTTTTACACTTGAGCAATCTATCTATATCTAGCACCGAAAACAAAAACTCTGAAGGGGAGGACACAGGGGTTAATATTTGTGTCCCTATAATGGCGAGTTGATGACAATGAATATCACAATAGGCTGTATTCATGCTGTGGGGTCATTTCCTGACCAGCGATATGACGCTGTCAGGATCGCTGGTACATCTCTAAGTGGTCGCTAGTGAGCAGCCACACAGGCAGATCTCACCAGCGACATCGCAGGGGTCGGGGGTCGCGTCTTACCTGTCAGACGAGGCGATCCTGATGTCCTCCCGCCCTCGTCCACGCGTCGTTCGTCTCCACAGCAGGAAGCCCCAGCAGGAAGCTGACGACGAGAAACGGCCCAGGACGTTCTTGTGCGATCAGCGATAGCCAGCAGGAGAGCGGTCGGAGGTAAGTATCAGACATAGTGATATCGCTAGCGATATCGCTGTAACGTCACAAAACCAGTAGGCCCTTTACATTCTTAGAGTCAACTTATCTTAATCATTCACTGGCTCAAACACCGTGAGATACAGGTACATGAAGAATATGAAAAAAGTATGATTAAGGATCATAACTGATCTGCAGTGTGACAGTTGCTTTTCTCACATCTGCATCTATATCGCCATTCATGTACCAAAGATAAATAGGGATTATATTGAACAGTTAGCATTTGATGCTTCCTTCCTCTTGCTGTTGGACATTGCCTGTGTGATCCATGCACCTGGTGATGAGTGAGTGGGACATTCTTTTGCTGTACCAAGACAAATGAAGTGCATACAAATAAAAAAAAGTCCTACACTACCATGAGGAGGCTCTTTTTTGCTCTCAGATTGCCACTTCTATTTAAGTTTCCAGGTCTCTGAAATAAAGGAGGAAATAGAGTAAAGAGTAGTAAAGGTACTCACCTTGAGGTACTCACCCTGATGTTTTGTTATTCTCCTTTCCTGAGACCACATGGAATTCAGCTTGGGGAGACAACAGTGGAATCATGGAGATCTTAGCGGTACTTCCAAAAACTGTTGAAGTAGTTGATTATCCTCCCTAGAAAATGTTATTTATGACTGGCCAGATAGTAGAATAACCTCAAATGGCTCACATAGAGACAAAGGTGAAGTGTAGAATGCTGTCATTTGTTTACTTCAATACCATATACCTCTATACAGGGAAGATGTATATCTTTGTACCGTGTTAGCCAGTAGATAGAAAAATATTCAGGATTGAGAGTCCTCAGTAGTTGATACCTTTTAATGGCTAACTGAAAAGATGGTAACACATTGCAAGCTTTCGAGACTACTCAGGTCTCTTCATCAGGCTAGACTAATACAAAATCTGAAGAGTCACATATTTATGCACAATACAGCCTAGAAAAAATGCAATAGATAAGACAAGTGACGTGAAGCAGAACTATCAATATGGGAGAGGGAGAAACATAAATATAAACATTGGACCAGTTCATAGATAAGGAGTCCGGATGTTTTATGGTCCTCTGATTGGGGTCTAGTTCTGTGTTGTGATGCCCCCACACGGTTTTAAAAGGAAATTCCTTAATTGATGTAAAAAGACATAAATCCATGCGACACATTCATTCCAGCACTGAGAGTGTCAAAGTTCGTCATAAATTTGTACTCCCAAACTCGTCTCTCTCTCTGAGAATTGAAGTTACCTTTCAATACCAGTAATTTCATATCCATGCTGCTGTGATCAGGGATACAGAAATGTTTTGCCACAGGTAGATCCATTCTTTTTTCTCTTATTGTGTGACGATGAGCATTCATCCTTGTTCTAAGCTTTTGACTTCAGATTTTGTATTAGTCTAGCCTGATGAAGAGACCTGAGTAGTCTCGAAAGCTTGCAATGTGTTACCATCTTTTCAGTTAGCCATTAAAAGGTATCAACTACTGAGGACTCTCAATCCTGAATATTTTTATATACCTCTATAAGATTTCTTATTAATCTTATTTTACCAAGAATGCTTTATTACTTCCGCTCCAGTGCGCCTGCTAGTTTGTTTCCTAATATGGTATATTAAATATTCATGCATACTTAATTATTGTAAAAGTTTGGTATACATGCAAAAGATTACAATATAATGAGACATAAAAGCATCTAAGGGCCAGTAAAGAATTGGTTAGTAAATTCTAAAACTACAGATAACTCAGAAATATTGGGTACAGGTAGTTAATTCAAACAGTTTGCAAATCATGCTAGCAAAATGTTAGAAAAACTTGCTTGTTAAAATAGCTAGAAGAGATTTAGAAGGATCGAAGATGAGAAAACAGTTAATCAATAGGAAACACCAACACTACTGATAATAAAATATTAACTTTAAACACCATTTATAGAATTGATAATAGTTTCATTCAATATGAAGTCACTTAAGGCATAGTTTGCTCCAACACTATTAATGAAATTAAATGGACGTTAGTGAAAGTTGTCCATAAAATCAGTTTATTGTGAAGTCATCTATCTTGGTCATTTGTTTTTATTTGTAATTAGATCTGTGGCTTAGTGGGTGACAGCATTACTGTTTTTATCATTTTTTTCAGCCATCCACTGAGACATACATTGTTGTCTCTTAAAACAATAATTCCAAGTCAAGTAAGGCTCATGAACATGAATGTGCTGCGGTTCATTACAACCTCAACATATGCCTTTTGTATAGGGTAAAATCTTTTCTATTGAATTCCAATTGAAAAAATGGCATGTAGCAAACTCCCCTTGATACCACGTTAATTAGTTTTTCTTTTTACCAGCATTTATTCAACACACAGTAAAGCTCAGTACTCTATGTTCTTTTATTCAGGTCCCATACAAACATCTCATCTTGGACAGGTGTATGAGGCCAGAATCTGCAATCCATTTGGTAAGTGAAACATACCTATAAATTTGATGTACATGCTAGCTACATGCTAAGCTAAATGCTAAGTGTTGTGACACACAACTTAAGTCTATCTTAGCATTAACCACTCTAATCATGAGTGTCTAAACAAAGACAATGAGAAAGTTTGCTTGAACTCAATCATTCTTCTTGATACCTCATACAATGTACTGCATGACGATATTGGGTCATATACCCGATGAGTCCAAATAATCAAGACATGTGATTCCCATGCCTGCCTTGAATAAAAGTGACCTGGTGAGGAAGATCTTCTAATAAATGTGTCAAATTCATTAAAGAGGTGTTTGAATTTGGCCCATCTTTCAGTTATGTTGTGTACCATAATCAGAAATGTACACTAGTTGTGAGCTTGAGTAGATTTCTGCTACAACTTTCTGGCTTTAAGAAACACTAAAAGAAATCAAGAACAAAAACTGTGGTAGTCCGTAATAGTTACTTTTTTAGACCAAGCAGAGGGTAAAAAATTATGGACTCACTCAATTCTGAGGGAAAAAAATATGGAACCACCCTATAAATTTTCATTCCCAAAATAACACCTGCATCAAATTAGATCTGCTCATTAGTCTGCATCTAAACAGGAGTGTTTACACCTTGGAGAGCTGTTGCACCAAGTGGCCTGACATGAATCACGGATCCAACACGAGAGATGTCAATTGAAACAAAAGAGAGGAATATCAAACTCTTCAAAGAGGGTAAATCATCACGCAATGTTGCAAAAGATGTTGGTTGTTCACAGTCAGCAGTGTCTAAAATCTGGACCAAGTACAAACATATTACATAACTTTTGCCAGGGGTTGTATAATTTGTACCACTCTGCGCTGTGAAAGACCAAGTCTTTTCTGCTAGTCCCAGGCACAGATTGTAGACCACTTCTTATAACCTAAAGACTTATATCCTTCATATCCCAGCATTATATTGTAAACTGAATAATTAATTTATCCCTTTTGGACTTAAAAAATGTCTTTCTTTCACCCTATAATGCAAAAATATTTTATTTCTTTCTTAATGTAGTTGTCTGATAAAAATAATTTACAGTGGGTACGGAAAGTATTCAGACCCCTTTACATTTTTCACTCTTTGTTTCATTGCAGCCATTTGGTAAATTCAAAAAGAGAATCATCTTTTTCTCATTAATGTACACTCTGCACCTCACCTTGACTGAAAAAAACAGAAATGTAGAAATTTTTGAAAATTTATTACAAAAGAAAAACAGAAATATCACATGGTCATAAGTATTCAGTACTCAGTATTGAGTAGAAGCATCCTTTTGAGGTAGTAAAACTATGAGTCTTCTTGGGAATGATGCAGCAAATTTTTCACACATGGATTTGCGGATCCTCTGCCATTCTTCCTGGCAGATCCTCTCCAGTTCCATCAGGTTGGATGGTGAACATTGGTGAACAGCCATTTTCAGGTGTCTCCAGAGACGCTTAATTGGGTTTAGGTCAGGGCTCTGACTGAGCCAGTCAAGAATGGTCACAGAGTTGTTCTGATGCCACTCCTTTGTTATTTTATCTTTGTGCATAGGGTCATTGTCTTGTTGGTAGATGAACCTTCGGCCAAGTCTGAGGTCCAGAGCACTCTGGAAGAGGTTTTCATCCAGGATATCTCTGTACTTGGCCATATTCATGTTTCCTTCAATTGCAACCAGTCATCTTGTCTCTGCAGCTGAAAAACACCCCCATAGCGTGATACTGCCACCACCATGTTTCACTGTTGGGATTATATTTGGCAGGTGATGAGCAGTGCCTGGTTTTCTCCACACAAACCGCTTAGAATTATCACCAAAAAGTTCAATATTCAACTAATCAGACCAGAGAATCTTATTTCTCATAGTCTGGGAGTCCTTCATGTGTTTTTCAGCTAACTCTAAGCATGCTTTCATATGTCTTGCACTGAGGAGAGGCTTCCGTCAGGCTACTCTGCCATAAAGGCCCTTCTGGTGGTCACAAAATTCTTCCATTTATGGAATATGAAGGCCACTGTGCTCTTTGGAACCTTGAGTACTGCAGAAATTCTTTTGGAACCTTGGCCAGATCAGTGCCTTGCCACAATTCTGTCTCTGAGCTCCTTGGCCAGTTCCTTTGACCTCATAATTCTCATATGGTCTGACATGCACTATGAGCTGTGAGGTCTTATTGTCATGATCTGAAGTGATCTGACAGTTTTAAAAGCACTGTGTGAACTTTTTTTCCTTTTGGCAAGTTGCCAAGGTGACTTGACTGTCCCTGGTGGTGGTTAGTGGTATCGCACCTTAGGTTTCAGTTTAATGTGCACGTAATTAGGAATCAGGTGTGGGGCTCTATAAAGGAGTCTCAGGGCGTGCAATCACTGCTGGTGATATTGATTGATTCTGAGTTTGTGAGAGCCTGGTGGAAGGATGGAGCTGAGGAGGAGTCCAGCGCAGCTTAGCCAGGGGGGATGTGTATCAGCTATGGTGTCTGGATGAAGGGCTGGCATGGCGTGATGGGGTCGCAGTGATGGTGTCAGCGGGAAGTGTCTGCATGGTCTGGTGGAGTGGCTACTATGGAGAGTGGCACTCACCATGTGGGACTTGGCTGCTGAGCTGGACTCAAGCATGCTTGACTTCGTGGCAGAAGCTGAACTCATCCTTGGGACTCTGTTACTAAGCAGCAGCAACTGGTGGTGGACTCTGCTCCAAGGCAGCACTATGGTGCAGGATCCTGTTATGGTGATGGATCCGGGTGGAGGAGAAGACGCACACAGGTGGAGGGCTCTGTTGCAGGAGCATAAGCACAGAGCATAAAGCTAAGTGGTGTCCCCCTGTATTGTCTCTTTCCCTCATGTGTGTTATTAGTGCAGTGGTGGGATTAGTTTCCGCACCGACCAATTCCCTAGTGAGGGTTTAGGTTCAGGGCGAGCAAGGGCTTTGAGGTACGCGTGCGGCGCCCGGTGCGGAACCGGCATAGGGAACGTTAGGAGTGCAGGGACACTGGCTCAGGGGAGCTCAGGAGGTCTCCACTTCCCCTTTTCCCTATCGCAGGGCCCACCACTGTTAATGTTTCCCAGGTCCCCCTTATTATTTAAATTCGCCGTACTGGAGGCGGGGTTTCCAGAATTTATGTTAACGTGTAATACTTAAATTCGCCAGGTGGAGGCGGTGTATCCATCTGCATGTTTTATTATTTAAATTCGCCCCACTGGAGGCGCTGTATCCAGGGTCACGTGTGTTATGGGTCCGCCTTGCGGTATCATCTGCATCCAGACACACGTGACCATGACATTATCACCAGCCATACTTTTTTTTTCTGGTGAGCCTTGGCCATGTGGAGACCTGTGGTAATTGCTGCTGGGCCTCACTGAGGTGAGTGGGGAGTGGCATGGTGTGTTAGAGCCGCTGCAGCAGCAGTTATCAGGGTCTGGGGCCTCTGCTCAGGTAACCAGGAAATCAAAATGGCGGCGTTTGGCTAGAGTCGCTGCTGGGGAGCGGGACTTGCTCATGCACGGGGAGGTACCCAGGCAGGTGGGAGGAATGGTGCCCCACGGAGCTGCCTGGTACTCCCTGAGGTGAAGGGGTACATCCCTGTGGTGAGCAGACTGGTGTGATAGTCCGCGGGGTTTATGCCAAATCTTCCATACCATTGAAGAAGCTGCCCCCTCCTGGTCATTTGGAGGCGACCAGCGAGTGTATTTTTCCTCCATATTCCTGCGGCTCTGGCAAAGTGCCCCCTAGAGTCGCTGCTGGGGAGCGGGACTTGTTCATACAGGCGGACGTAACCAGACAGGTGGGTGGAATTGGTGTCCCCATGGTGCTGTCTAGGGTTCCCCGAGGTGAAGGGGTACGTCCCTGTAGTGAGCAGACTGGTGTGACAGTCCGCGGGGCTTACGCCAAATCTTCAAATACCACCGAAGAAGCCGCCCCTCCTGGTCGTGTGGAGGCGACCATCGAGTGTATATTCCCTCCATATCCCGGTCCCTTCACCTCCAGGTGTGAGCAGCAGGTGTGCTGCGGGAGAGTAGGGACAAATCTCACCCCTTGCCATTAACCAACCCTGGGAGGCGCAGACCTCATGGTGAAAGGGTTGGAGGGTGGTGTCCCTTGGTGAATGGCGGGGTTGTGAGTGTGGTGACAGCGGAGGGACGCCCTTGTTGTCAAGTCCAGAATGAGTTCACCAAAACATGACAAACGAATGTGTGCAATAAACGTTCAGGTCCGGACCTGTGTGTACGAGCATGTATGTGTGCCACCAAAAAACATCTTGTGGAAGTGTGTTGTGGAGCCTGATCAGCTCATAACAAACAAACATTCACATACATAAACTCGTTCCCCAGGTCGGCGCTGTGGAGATGAGTGGTGCCTCCAAAATGAACTTTATTGCCAATTCCAGCGGTGTGTTGTCATAAACCTGAAGTGTCAGGTAGTGGTGAGTGAACTCAGGATCTGGGCGTCCCCGCTGTAGGTGTTTCCCTAATGAGGGGTGGTCTTGAGGGTCCAGAGGCCCCTCATTAAGGAGGGGGTACTGTCATGATCTGAAGTGATCTGACAGTTTTAAAAGCACTGTGTGAACTTTTTTTCCTTTTGGCAAGTTGCCAAGGTGACTTGACTGTCCCCGGTGGTGGTTAGTGGTATCGCACCTTAGGTTTCAGTTTAATGTGCACGTAATTAGGAATCAGGTGTGGGGCTCTATAAAGGAGTCTCAGGGTGTGCAATCACTGCTGGTGATATTGATTGATTCTGAGTTTGTGAGAGCCTGGTGGAAGGATGGAGCTGAGGAGGAGTCCTGCGCAGCTTAGCCAGGGGGGACGTGTGTCAGTTATGGTGTCTGGACGAAGGGCTGGCATGGCGTGGTGGGGTCGCAGTGATGGTGTCAGCGGGAAGTGTCTGCATGGTCTGGTGGAGTGGCTACTATGGAGAGTGGCACTCACCATGTGGGACTTGGCTGCTGAGCTGGACTCAAGCATGCTTGACTTCGTGGCAGAAGCTGAACTCATCCTTGGGACTCTGTTACTAAGCAGCAGCAACTGGTGGTGGACTCTGCTCCAAGGCAGCACTATGGTGCAGGATCCTGTTATGGTGATGGATCCGGGTGGAGGAGAAGATGCACGCAGGTGGAGGGCTCTGTTGCAGGAGCATAAGCACAGAGCATAAAGCTAAGTGGTGTCCCCCTGTATTGTCTCTTTCCCTCATGTGTGTTATTAGTGCAGTGGTGGGATTAGTTTCCGCACCGACCAATTCCCTAGTGAGGGTTTAGGTTCAGGGCGAGCAAGGGCTTTGAGGTACGCGTGCGGCGCCTGGTGCGGAACCGGCATAGGGAACGTTAGGAGTGCAGGGACACTGGCTCAGGGGAGCTCAGGAGGTCTCCACTTCCCCTTTTCCCTATTGCAGGGCCCACCACTGTTAATGTTTCCCAGGTCCCCCTTATTATTTAAATTCGCCGTACTGGAGGCGGGGTTTCCAGAATTTATGTTAACGTGTAATACTTAAATTCGCCAGGTGGAGGCGGTGTATCCATCTGCACGTTTTATTATTTAAATTCGCCCCACTGGAGGCGCTGTATCCAGGGTCACGTGTGTTATGGGTCCGCCTTGCGGTATCATCTGCGTCCAGACACACGTGACCATGACAATTATATAGACAGGTGTGTGCCTTTACAAATCAAGTCCTATCAATTTAATTAATCACAGCTAGACTCCATTTAAGGAGTAGAACATCTCAAGGAGGATCACAAGGAAATGGACAGCAGGTGACTTAAATATGAGTGTCTGAGCAAAGGGTCTGAATACTTATGACCATGTTATATTTCAGTTTTTATTTTTCATAAATTTGCAGAATATTCTACATTTCTGTTTTTTTTCAGTCAAGATTGGATGCAGAGTGTACATTAATGAGAAAAAAATGCACTTTTTTGAATTTACCAAATGGCTGCAATGAAACAGAGTGAAAAATGTAAAAGGGGCCTGAATACTTTCCGCTCCCACTGTATCATCACCTATCCAAAGGCTAGTTATCGATTTGTGGCATCCGATCAGCAGAACCTTAAATTTTTATGTGTTAAAATGGAGAGGTTGTGCGCCTCCTCGATCACCACTCATTCCTTATGGGGTTACTGAGCATTGCATTTGGCTTTTTCCAGCATCCCCACAGAGAATGAATGGAGCAGAAGTTGAGTGTCAGCACTTTCTCTCCATATTAGAGAAAAAGTGCCCTTTGAGGGATAAAAATGTATTTCTTTACTGATCAATGTTAGTGCCAGCAGTAGAATTCCACATACTAATAAGTTATCACTTATCCCCTGGATAGGCAAGAACTTGTTTTCATAGAACAACCCCTTTAAGAATAATCTTTTATTGTTCTTATCGCTTTCGATGCTTTATAATTGACAAGTTGCCAAAAGTTCATTATGTTTGATCTCTATTTCACAGTGTTCCTTTTAGATTCTGGGTAGAAACTAAACCTTGCTGCAACAATAAAATTAGTTTACAATGTTAAATCAAGATAATAAAAAACAACAACATAGAAATAGTTGTACTGACTATGAAAACAACATGTCCTAACCTTGTCCTGTCCTGCTTACGATCATTTTCATTACCTAAGCTTGGAAGACGGCAAACTACTTTATTAAACCTTCTGTGAAATGTTCATTGTGTATGCAGTGAGAAGACCGCACTACATTAATGCATAGAGTTAAAACCTGGATACAATCTCTGATCATCAAGATAATGTCATCCCTGGCATGCAGGAGCTATACTGAAACACCTTTTCTAAAGCACAATTAAGGGAATTATGATTATATTTCACGGCTGTCATTGCACACACTATTTTTTCTTTTTTTTTTGGATAATAGAAAAACACTGATGGTAAATTAAGAAAAATATTAAGATCTAACTTTCATTATATTTTAGAAAAGGTAAATTGGGAGCTTATAGAAATTATTTCCTTTACATGCAGTTGTTGACAGCAACATAATTTTAGAATATTTAAAATTTCTCAGATATCAACAAGTAATAATACTTGTAATAATTGTAGAGAAATGTTGTGTAAATCCTTTCTTTTATATGGCAAAGTATTAAAAAATTGCGTTTGTCATAGTGTTTACATGCATTTCCTTCTCAGTGAAACAACTGAGTTACATGACACTATAACATGTACTCACAGAAATCTACTGGGTAGAGATGAGCAGATATTTTGAAATTTGATTTTGCTGGCATTGACAATTTTTTCCAAAGATAATATATAATCGCATAACAACAAAGCATTTATTTGCCTGTAAAATATGTAAATATAACTCTGATTTCCCATCTAAGTCTATTGAATTCCATTTGAGCTTTGCAATGCAAACTCAGTCTTTTTAATGTACAATTCAGTTAAACCTATTTGGCTATGGGAAAACAGATGACAAGTGGTGTTACCCAGCAGACATAGCAGTTTCAAGCTTTGCAAATTATTGATATTGTAAAAACGGTCAAAAAATGCTCCGTTTTGTAGGGCAGATGCATGCCTTGCTGTCGCTTATAAGCAGGCTGTAAGGATCTGGGTCTGGATGGAGTTTTACAATTGCAACTACTATGGGTAGCAGAGGCAGGTAGTATAGTCAAAGAATCTCAGAGGTGGTACACAGGAGCAGCAGTATGGTACTGGAGGATTAACAGGTTACATAGTCAGAAGAAGGCCAGAGGTTGGTAGACAAGAAACAGGATTATGATATGAAACAGAAGCGGGTAGCATAATCAGTCAATAAACAGAGGTTGGTACATGGGAAACAGCAGATGGTATGGAGAAGCAGCAGGTAGCGTATACAGTGGATAGCAAGAGGTCGGTACATGGGGAACAGAAGCATGGTATGGAGCAGCAGGAGAGAGGTTGACTAAAGGCGGGAGGCACAATAATTTTGCAATGCAGTATAAAGGCAGGCTTAAGTAGGATGTCAAATCACAGGATGAGCCAATCAGGAAAGCACAGGGAGAAGCTGATCAGAAACAACAAGTACTGGTATCTGCATTAGCAAGAAACAGTCAAGATAACTGAAGAGCTCAAATGGAAGAGTTCAATCTTGAGCACAGGAGTTACCGGGTTTGAGTCCTGACACAGGCGGTGCAAAAAGAAAAAACTCTGTCATTTTCACACAGTTGGTTGCAAAAATCTTGCCTATTTGTAGCGCATCAAAAGCTTAGAACTGAGCTTTTCTCGCAATCCACTAAAAATGAGCCACAAGTCTGCAGAAGAACCCCACGCTTATCATTGCAAATCGTCTATGAACACCGGCTTGTGGCATTCTTGGTAGATCGTGATTTTTGGTAAACATAGCAGGGCTGAGGCTGCTTTGCTATGTGTAACACAGACAATCAAATGATTGCAGCTTCAAGTCTCGTAAATGGACTATTAAAGGCAGTAACAAGTTTTTGCCTCTCGAAAATAAAACAATAAAAAAAATAAAAATATACATATTTGGTATTTCAGCATTTTTAAATGTCTGATCTATCAA
The DNA here is from genome assembly GCF_039654945.1 of Dendrobates tinctorius. Taxonomy (NCBI): domain Eukaryota; kingdom Metazoa; phylum Chordata; class Amphibia; order Anura; family Dendrobatidae; genus Dendrobates; species Dendrobates tinctorius. The sequence goes on from NW_027361817.1 coordinate 6,652,957, forward strand.
AATATAAAGTAAATTAATCCTTTAATAACTGCTGATACGCCTTTTAACGACGGCAGTTAAGGGTACTTATTACTCAGTGCCGTTTTTTTTCTGCACAGGTGTACTTCTCATCCCTGTTGAGGGCAGCGCATTTCTGGGAACTCAGGTCTCCACTCAGCATTTTTGGCAGACTTTAGAGACCCAATCACGCTGCAGGGATTGTCTGCCAAGCTATGAAATGCCGCAGCCATCTTAGTTGTGGTCGTGCAGTGATTGGCTGGCCGCACAGCATCATCAGGGGTATAAGAGACCGGACACCGCCCTGCTTGTCGCATTCAGCTCCGGATTGAGAGAGTGTAGGGAGAGCGGCTGCCTTGATAGGGTCAGAATCGAGGATTTTTTTGTTAGTGTGGGGTCTACCATCCTAAATCCTCACATCCAGCTAAACCAACAGTCCTTCTAAGGACTAATTCCAGAGTATATAGGTTCCAGTTTTAGGCACGCAGGGTAGTCTACATCGCTGTATACACATCAGCGCAAGGCCTGCAGGCACTGTATGTGTGTATATTGATCATTGCATACATTAACAAGGTCCATTCCCTTCCTGTTTTCTGGTGCTGCTGCTGCTACCTGTGGGATATATTAGCCGTATATAGCTAGCACCAGGTGTAATTGGAATACAGGACACACATTTTTTGGTGTTGTATCTCTGTGCTAGCTCATATCTGTGCATGCTCAAAGCTTGGCTTGTTCATGGCTTTTTTTTGCCTGGCTGTCACTTTTGGTTAAATACAGCAGTATTTAGCCCAAAAAAAAAATACAGGCCACACATTTTTGGTGGTATCTCCGTGGCGGCTCATATGTGCGTGCTCAAAGTTTGGCCAGTTTATGGCTGTTTTCTTTATTTTGCCTGGCTGTCACTTTTGGTTAAAAACAGCAGTATTTAGCCAAAAAGAAATACAGGCCACACATTTTTTGGTGTTGTATCTCCGTGCCGGCTCATATCTGTGTGTACTCAAAGTTTGGCCAGCTTAAGGCTGTTTTCTTTTTTTTGCCTGGCTGTCACTTTTGGGCACTAGTTAGCCCAAAAATAAAAAAGGCACACATTTGTTGTAGTGATATCTTCATGCTAGCTCATATCTGTGTGTCCTCAAAGTGTTGCCAGTTTATGGCGGTTTTCTTTTTTTGTCCAGGGTGAAACTGTGCTTATATACAGCACTATGTTGTATTTTTTAAAAAAACAGGCCACATTTTACAGTGGGGTCTATCTCTGACGCGTCTCATACATCCGTGTGCCAAAAATTGAGGCATTTTAGGCCAAAATGTTGTTTTTTGGTCAGTCTGTCACTTTCGTTATATCCAGCAGTCTTTTGCATCCACCAGAAAAAAAAACATATTTTACAGTGTGGTATATCTGTGACTTGCCTCATACGTCCGTGTGATAAAAAAAGCTGGTGGATTTTAGGCCGTTACTCCATTGTTTGCCTGTCTGGTACTCAAGTTATATACAGCACTGTGTTGCATTTTTAAAAAAAAAAAACAGGCCACATTTTACAGTGGGGTCTATCTCTGACATGCCTCATACATCCGTGGGCCATAAATTGAGGCATTTTAGGCCTAAATTCCCTTTTTTGGGTAGTCTGTCACTCTCATTATATTTACACAGTGCCTGAGCTGGCAAACATTTCCCCATGAGGGGTACATTTTCTCCAAATATACTATGGGCATCAAAGACACCCTTGCCAAAAATTGAGTGACTTTTCCATCACCGAATACAATCACCCTGGTGTTCTTCTTGTTGTGGATGATGAGGAGGAAGAAAAGGAGGAGGATAACACCAAACAGACCATAGCAGGAAGCAGATACCCATGTGTGGTTGTGAAGAGTTGCATGAGAACACACCTCCACAAAAAGGACAATGTATTTGAGGTTATGTTTCGCTGTTTCATTTTTATAAGTCAGCCTGTCAGCATTGTCTGTTGACAGGCGGTTGTGCTTATCTGTTATAATTCCACCAGCGGCACTAAAAACCCCCTCTGGCAGAACGCTAGCAGCAGGGCAGGCCAGGAGCTCCAAGGCGTAGAGAGCCAGTTCATGCCACGGGTCCAGCTTGGATACCCAATAAATAAAAGGCTCAGAGGAATCCCAGAGTACAATTGTACAATCTGCAAGGTACTCCCTCAGTATCTTTCCAAACATTGCACTTCTTGTGCCAGCACTCCTTGCCTCTGTGCCGGCACAATGGGAGAGTCTGAGAAAACTCCCAGAACTTTAACATTGTTCCCCTGCCTGAGCTGGATTGTACTTGTGTCTCTCTCGCTTGGACTCCTTGGTTGTAAAACAAACTCTGACATCTACTGTCAGCGTTCTCACATGGGAATTTTTTCAGTAATTTCGCTACAAGGGCCCTCTGGTACAGCAACATTTTTGGACACCTCTCTGCCTCTGGAAGAAGAGATTGAAAGTTCTCCTTGTAGAGTGGATCTAGAAGTGTCACCAACCAGTAATGAGTGTCACCGAAAATTTTGATAATGCAAGGGTCACGGGAAAGTCAGCGCAGCATAAAGTCAGCCCAATGCGTCCCAGACAGCTAACAGACAACACTTCCGTGTCGTCAACAAGGGGATGACTGACCATGCTGTCCTCTTCCTCCTTGTCCTCAGGCCTACAACACTTACAACAAACCTCAGTAAGATCATAGTACAAACATCATTGTAAACATCTTCTTGTAAATACACCCTTGTATTTTTAAGCTCCCCCGCCTCATTTTAGATTGTAAGTTGTCACGAGCAGGATCTTGACTGAAAAAAAACAGAAATGTAGAAATTTTTGCAATTTTATTAAAAAAAGAAAACTGAAATATCACATGGTCATAAGTATTGAGACCCTTTGCTCAGTATTGAGTAGAAGCACCCTTTTGAGCTAGTACATCCTGAGAAAGAAAGAAAGCACTTTTGAACTCATCAATGCAAAAAGACCTGGGTGCAGAATAATCTCCATGGTGAAGAGAAGCCCCTTCACAACAGCCAACAAGTGAACAACACTCTCCAGGAGGTAGGCACATCAATATCCAAATCTACCATAAAGAGAAGACTGCATAAAAGTAAATACAGAGGGTTCACTGCACGGTGCAAGCCACTCATAAGCATCAAGAATAAAAAGGCTAGACTGGACTTTGCTAAAAAACATCTAAAAAAGCCAGCACAGTCCTGGAAGAACATTCTTTGGACAGATGAAACCAAGCTCAACCTCTACCAGAATGATGGAAAGAGAAAAGTATGACGAAGGCGTGATACAGCTCATGATCCAAAGCATACCACATCATCTGTAAAACACAGCGGAGGCAGTGTGAAGGCTTGGGCATGCATGGCTGCCAGTGGCACTGGGTCACTAGTGTTTATTGATGATGTGACACAGGACAGAAGCAGCCGAATGAATTCTGAGGTATTCAGAGCCATACTGTGTGCTCAGATCCAGCCAAATGCAGCCAAACTGATTGGTCGTCGTTTCAAACTACAGATGGACAGTGACCCAAAACATAAAGCCAAAGCAACCCAGGAGTTTATTAAAGCAAAGAAGTGGAATATTCTTGAATGGCCAAGTCAGTCACCTGATCTCAACCCAATTGAGCATGCATTTCACTTGTTAAAGACTAAACTTCAGACAGAAAGGCCCACAAACAAACAGCAACTGAAAACCACCGCAGTGAAGGCCTGGCAGAGCATCGAAAAGGAGGAAACGCAGTGTCTGGTGATGTCCATGAGTTCAAGACTTCAGGCAGTCATTGTCAACAAAAGGTTTTCAACCAAGTACTAGAAATGAACATTTTATTTACAATTATTTAATCTGTCTAATTACTTTTGGTCCCTTTAAAAACAGGGTGGCACATGTTAAGGAGCTGAGACTCCTAAACCCTTCATCCTATTTTAATGTGGATACCCTCAAATGAAAGCTGAAAGTCTGAACTTCAACTGCGTCTGAATTGTTTTGTTCAAAATTCATTGTGGTAATGTCTAGAACCAAAATTAGAAAAATGTTGTCTCTGTCCAAATATATATGGACCCAAATGTATATTGAGGTGTAATCTACACTGGGCCTGAGATATTAGCTCAGTGTCCTCAAGTCTGTAGAGAGATTCAAATTCTCCCAAGTCCTATATAGACATTTTATACACCATCCAATTTCAGCCTGTTATATTGAGATGTAATCTACACTGGGACTGAGATATTAGTTCAGTGTCCTCAAGTCTGTTGGGAGATTCAAATTCTCCCTTATACTATATACACCTTGTACCTTGTTTTACAGTACCATATTGCTGGTGGTATTTTGGGTAAATTTTTCCAAAAATGAGGAAGTGTGTTGGAAGATTCCGTGGAAGTGGGTGTGGGTTGCCAGCTGGTAATGATGGTGTTGGTGGTGGTAGTGGATCTGCTGGTAGTGGCAAAAGCACAATAGCACCTAATGCAGGAGGTGTTGAGCCTGCGTCATCGTCTGGCTCCACAAGGCCTCAAAGGCTCCCTATTCTGGGAGTAGGTAAACCGCTTTTAAAGCCGGAGCTTCAGGAGCAAGTTTTTGCTTACATTGCTGACACAGCCTCCAGCTCTATCGCCTCCTCTTCTGAACTTTCAAAAAATAAAAGCACTGAGTTGTCATTGGAGGCTCATGGTCAGGAACCACACCTTTCCTTGTGTCCTTCACCCCTACCAAAAGTAAAGGATGCAGCAGGCCACAATACAGATTACTCCATGGAGCTCTTTTCACATACCATGCCTGGGTTATCAAGTCAAATCATGAATTACCCAGTCCAAGAGACACAGAGGAAGGTGCACATGACATTGAAGAGGAGGTGATGGATGACCCAGTTGTTGACCAAGATTGGCATCCATTGGGGGAAGAGGGTGCCGCTGCCAATAGCTCAGAAGAGGAGGAAGAGCATCCGCAACAGGCATCGACATCGCAACAGCTGTTATCTGGCAGGCCCGGAGCAGTCCAAAAAGGGTTACAAAAACTAAAAGCGTTGCAGGACAGATAGGCCAGATGGTCAAATTAGCACAGCGTGGAAGGCCTCAAAATGTCTTCCATAGTAGGAACAGTGCAGTGTGGCACAAAATCCTAATGATCAGGCGAAGGTTATCTGTAAGAAGTGCGCAAAGACATTTAGCCGAGGGAAAAATCTGAGAAATTTGAATACAAGTTGCATGCTTAGACATTTAACCACCATGCACTTGCAAGCGTGGACCGACTACCAAACCTCACATACCACATGTGCATCTGCTCCCAATGAAGGTAGTCAGCAACACTACATTGTTTCCCCCACTGTAAGCCCACTGGTTAGCACACCACCAGCAGCAAATATTGAGGTGTTGTTGCAAGGCCAAAGCAGTCAGGGAATCACAATGTCATGGCTACGAAAGACTGAATCTAGGCCATCAGAAAGAACACCAAGTCCATCACCATCATCAACCCTCTCTCAGTCCGCCATGACCACCGCTAGTTCCACCATATGCAGCTCTCAAGTCCAGCTCACCCTACCAGAGACTGAGTAGGACAAGAAAGTACTCATCCTGTCATCCGCGTACACTGGGTTTGAACGCCCACATTGCCAAGCTAATCTCGTTAGAGATGATGCCCTACCAGTTGGTTGAAAGCGAAGCTTTCCACAAACTCATGGCCTACACAGTACCACGCTATGACCTACCCAATCGGCACTTCTTTTCTCGCAAAGCCATTCCAGCCCTCCACCTTCATGTGAAAGACCGCATTGTCTATGCACTCAAGCAATCAGTGAGTGGAAAGGTGCACCTCACAACAGATGCATGGTCCAGTAGGCATGGCCAGGGCCATTACGTATCCATCACTGCGCACTGGGTTAATGTGGTGGATGCAGCGTCCACAGGGGACAGCAGCGGTCTGACAGTGCTGCCTAGCCCACGGTATAGGAAACAGTTGGCTGTAGGCGTTCGAACCTCCTCCTCCTCCAGAAGCGAAAGCTCGTCCTAAGAGCGCAGTCGCACGAGCACTCCGTCCGCAGCTGCCAGTGTTGCACACGAGGTGTCCCACTATCAAACAGCTAGTGGTAAGCGTCAGCAGGCTGTGTTGAAGATGATGTGTTTGGGCGACAACAGACACACCGCAGAGGTACTGGCCAACTACTTGCAGCGACAAACTGAGTCATGCCTGGGCAGTCTACATCTTGAGGCAGGCAACGTAGTTTGTGATAACGGCCGGAATTTTGTGGCAGCCATAGCCCTTTCAAAACTCCGACACATACCTTGCCTGGCTCACACCTTGAACTTGGTGGTGCAGTGCTTCCTCAGTAATTATCTGGAGTTAACAGGCCTGCTGCAGAAAGTCCGAAGACTGTGCTCGCACATCCGCCTGTCGCCTGTACACTCCAGTCATATGCAGAAGCTGCAGCGATTGCTCCAACTTCCCAAGCACCGCCTAATTATCGATGTTGCAACAAGATGGGACTCCACTCTGCACATGGTTGTGCGGCTGTGCGAACAGTGGCAGGCTGTAATGCATTTGTGGGAGGATACATGGCCAGGCACTTTGAGGGCAGACATGGAGTTGTCGGGTGTGCAGTGGTCGAAGCTGAAAGACCTCTGTAAAGTCCTTCAGTGTTTTGAGGAATGCACATGACTTGTAAGCGCAGACAACGCCATCATAAGCATGAGCATCCCACTTATGTGTCTGCTCATGCAAACTTTGATGCACATTAAGGAGCAGGCGTCTGCAGCCGAGGAGGAAGAGGAGGAGGGAAGCCTTAATGACTGTCAGTCATTGTCTGCTCCTGGATCTCTCCTGGACGAGGTGGAGGAAGAAGAGGAAGAGGAGGAGGAGGATGATGAAGGGGAAGATTATTTAGGGGAGGAGGATGCTTCTCGTGGGGCAAGAGAAAATTTTGGTGTGGCAAGGTCTGGTACAGGGTTTGTGCGTGACTGGAGGGATGTGGATTTGCCAGAAAGTGCTCCCCCACCCAGCACTCGCAGTGCATTATTGACACCTGGAACATTGGCCCACATGTCAGATTATGCCTTGCAGATCCTAAAAAGGGACCCCCGCTTTGTCAAAATGATGAACGATGATGACTACTGGTTGGCCAGCATCTTGGATCCACGCTATAAAGGCAAATTCCAAAACATCATGCCACAGGAAAACCTTGACCTAATATTGGCTAATAAACAAGCAACTCTGATAAACCGTTTGTTTGAGGCATTCCTAGCACACAGCAGCGGTGATGGTTCTCCAACGAGCCGTAGGGGGAAACATGGAAGAGGTGTTTGTGGTGCACACATCAGAAGTGGCGTTGGAGACAGGGGTTTCATGACCATGTTGTGGACTGATTTTTCAAGTCCCGCTCACACGACTGGTATTACTGCATCGATTGAAAGTGACAGTAGACAGCAGTTGTCAACTATGGTTACAAACTACTTCTCCTCCCATATCGATGTTCTCCCTCACAGGTCATTCCCCTTTGACTATTGGGCCTCTAAACTGGACGCCTGGCCTTAATTGGCACACTATGCCTTACAGGAGCTCGCTTGCCCTGCTGCTAGTGTCCTATCGGAAAGAGTCTTCAGTGCTGCTGGCTCAATCCTGACAGAAAAAAGGTCCCATCTGTCGACCCAAAATGTTGATGATCTAACCTTAATTAAAATGAACCATGCATGGGTTTCAAAGGATTTTTTCCCACCTTCCCCTGATGACACATATGTTGCCAGAAAAATGGCTTGCTTTTGTCCTCCTCTTCCGCGGATTTCTCCGATTCCTCCATTTGCAGCTGCTGAATGTCCAACATCAACATGCCATTTTTTAAACCTCCCTAACTGGGCTGCCTCCCCCCCATGGCCGGGGTCACCACCTAGCGCACGCAACCATGCGAGTGCCATTGCCCTGGACAGGTGGGTGGGCCGACTCTTGGGCGCCGGCACTGGCACAGGGTCCCTCATAGTGCAATCAAGTGTCTCTGATGGTGGCGGTGCGCACCCGCCGTCATACACACCGGCGTACTATGAGGGGCCCAGTGCCAGTACCGACACCCACGAGTGGGCCCCCCTCTTTTCAATGCCTAACTATTATTATAAAGTAAATTAAGGTTGACAAGCTTAAGGAATAAGAATTGATGTTTTTGGCATTAAAATGGGCACTGTAGGTGTGTTTCCTGTCCTCCACTCACTGCCGACTTTTCTTCCCCATTGACTTACATTGGGTTTCGTGTTTCAGTCGGACTTCGACTTTTCACAATAATCAGCCGATTTCGTTCGACCCGACTTTTGCGAAAGTCGGGTTTCGTGAAACCCGACTCGACCCGAAAAAAGGCAAAGTCACTCATCTCTACTTATGACCATGTGATATTTCAGCTTTTCTTTTTTAATAAATTTGTTAAAATTTCAGTTTTTTTCCGTAAAGATGGGGTGCAGAGTGTACATTAATGAGAAAAAAATGAACTTTTTTGAATTTACCAAATGGCTGCAATCAAAGAGTGAAAAATTTAATGGGGTCTGAATACTTCCCGTACCCACTGTATGTGCTTGAAGACATGCTTATGAATTCTCCCTGATAAGTGGGAAAGCAGAAAGGAGAGATCCCTTAAATAAAATATAACTTTTGCTCTTATTAACTAAAAAACTCTAGATGATTAAAAAAGTGACACAAAAATTACAAAGTGATAAAGTGCTTGTGCTTAATCAGTGCTCAATAATAAACGGCTTGGTCTCACCAATTCTTTTAGTCTTGTAATCAGTAGGTTGAAGAGAATACAGGACCAAGAAATGTAAATGTAGAGGTGAAGGTTTCCTATCATCCCCTTCCATTCCCCTGTATTGCTTCTGCCCATACAAGGACAGTCCCTCAAATGTAGGCTGTTCCTCCCCAGTATAGGGGATTCATCAGTGAAGCACATAATATGTTGGAAAATATATATCAAAGGTTCCTGAAGTGGCAGGGAACCCGGAATCAGGTCTTACCAATTGTGTCACAACCCATGTAATAAACGTGTGGTACATGGAGTCCACTTGTTTAAATCATCTGGAATTTTTTAGTTAATAAGATTAAAAGTTATATTTTATTTAAGGGAACTCTCCTTGCTGCTTTCCTCCTGTCCCTGAGAGCATATACTACTGAATCTCATTAACTATACTATTGTTGATTCCCTCATTCCCCGAAAAGTGGAGAAGGATGATTGGAAGCCTATCATGTCTGGCTAATTAAGATGGGGGAGGTACTGTTGTGTGAAAAAGTGTTTGCACCCTTCCCGATTTCCTGTTTCAGATCACCAAACAAATTTAATTATTAGACAAAGATGCCACAAGTAAACACAAATGCCATTTTTAAATGAAGGTCTTTATTATTAAGAGAAAAAAGAAATCCAAAACCTACAGGGCCCTGTGTAAAAAAGTGAAAGCCTTCCCCTTAAAACATAAATTAATTGCAGTTTATCACATCCTGAGGAAGCCGAGTCCAACTTCCCTAGCCACAACCAGGCATGATTACTGCCACACCTGTTCTCAATCAAGAAATCAATTAAACAGGACCTGTTTGACAAAGTAAAGTAGACCAAACAATCCTCAAAAGCTAGACAATTATGCTATGATCCAAAGAAATTCTGGAGCAAGTTAGAAACAAAGTAAATGAGATCTATCAGGCTGGAAATGGTTATAAAGTCATTTCTAAAGCTTTGGGATTCCAGCAACAAGCAGTGAGAGCCATAATCCACAAATGGCGAAAATGTGGAGCAGCAGTGAACCTTCCCAGGAGTGGCTGGCCAACCAAAATGTCCCCAAGAGTGAAGTGGCGACTCATCCAAGATGTAATAAAAGACCCCCACAGCAACATCCAAAGAACTACAGGCCTCACTTGCCTCATTTAAAGTCAGTGTTCATGATTCCACCATAAGAAAGAGACTGGGCAAAAGTAGCCTGCATGGCAGTGTTCCAAGACAAACATCACTATAAGCAATAAGAACCATAAAGGCTTGTCTCAGTTTTGCCAGAAAACATCTTTAAGATCCCCAAGACTTTTGGGAGAATACTCTTGTGGACTAGCAGGACAAAGTTTAATTTTTTGGAAGGTGTATGTCCCATTACATCTGGAATAGAAGTAACACAGTATTTCAGAAAAGTGCTGTAAAAGACTCATTGCCAGTTATCACAAATGCTTGCTTGAAAGAGCTACTGCTAAGGGTGGCTCAACCATTTATTAGGTTTAGGGGGCAATCACTTTTTCACACAGGACCCTGTAGGTTTGGATTTATTTTTCCCTTAATAATAAAGATCTTCATTTAAAAACTACAGCTTGTTTTACTTGTGTTTTATTTGTCTAATATTTAAATTTGTTTGGTGATCTGTAAAATTTAATTGTGACAAACATGCAATCGAACAGAAAATCATGAAATAGGCAAACACTTTTTCACACAACTGTATGTGATGGCACAGCATTTATTCTTACTTATGCATACATATTATTTCAGTAAGCCCAGGGACATGAGCTATTGTTCATATGAACCTTAATGTTCACTCTTATTGTTAATTGAATTTGTTTGTTGAATGGCTGCATTTTAACTATTGTATCTACCCTTGTATTGCAGTCTTAGTATTGTTCTACTATCCTTGGGAAACAAAGGCACAGGAAAATTAAGCAATCAGTGTTTGTTAAAATGTTGATTACCTATTGTTGCTCTGCAAATATGAAGGACAAACTACGCATGGTGTTTGAATATTCGAGCAATGAGAAATGATCTAATTCCATATTCCCCCAATCCCATGGAAAAATACCTGAATGAGAGCTCTTAACTTTAAAAGCAGGATATGCCTCTGTTCTGTGAGACTCTACATGACAGTAACCCTGGCATCATGGCTCTAACTGAAGTAATAAAGAGCTGCTTCATTGACCATTACTGAATCGATAAAGACATTTGGAGAATCCATATTGGGACAATCAGGTCACCTGGACACATACCTCAATGGACTGTAAGCGTTCTAAACTTGTTGTTTCCTCTTCTCTGTGGGTGCCCACCAAAAGCGGGGTGCCACTGGTGGGGTTAGTCTTCCCTGGAAGCCCCGAAGTTGCAGCTGCACTAATCCAGACAGATCCTCCAATTCTGAGATGGAGGGAGTATTCGGTTCTAATCAGTATTTAAGAATTTTTTCTTGCTTTTATAAGTAGAGTATGTAGAAGCTTTGGAGGGTCTATGAATTGGTTGGTTTCAGCATCAGATTCAATCTAATAGTGCAAATAAGCTAATTAGGGAGAGGCATGTTAAAATGTAACTACTATCCTGGAATGTAGCTACTTTCAGCTCTCAGCAAAAATCTAATCAGGCACTGGTGGTCGAGCAACATGTCTTGTTGCTTGAGGATTCTTAATGATAACATCTTTAATATCTGTCTTACATATGTTTCTGAAGAGAGGACAGTTGATTTCCTGGATGTGCGTCTAGAGGTTGATTCTGACCGGCGCATCCAGACGGACGTCTTCAGGAAACCCATATCTGTCAATTCATTATTACACGCATCTTCTGCCCATGATTCCACCACTGTTAAGGCTGTCCCTGCTGGGCCTCTCTCCTCCCTTTTCATTCACTGGTAAGCTCCCATCAGTGACTGACTTCTTACTGGTTACATTGCTACTATTTTTGAGCTCCTGTCGGAATGTTTATGATTAGAGATGAGCGACTTTACCTTTTTTAGGGTCGAGTCGAGTTTCATGAAACCCGACTTTCTCAAAAGTCGAGTCGAACGAAATCGGCCGACTATAGTGAAAAGTCGGGTTCAGAATGAAACACGAAACCCAATGCAAGTCAATGGGGAAGCAAAGTCAGCAGGGAATGGAGGACAGTAAACACACCTACAGTGCCCATTTCAATGCCAACAGCATCAATTCTTATTACTTAAGCTTGTCAACCTTAATTTACTTTATAATAGTTACACATTGAAAACTGGGGGTTATTTGGCTAAAGTTGTGGGGGGGTAGGGCTGGCTCCAGGTTTTCATGTGCCCCAGGCCAAAGAGTATCAGTGCACCCCTTTAACACATACCACAATTCATGATGCTCCGATACAGCACAGAAATATAGGTATAGTACAATGAAAAATACTTCACTTCTTACATGACATGACTGATATATCTATTTTAAATTCTACAATAGCTCAAAAAACGGACAGTATATTACTCCATACAGTATTATGGCCACCACATGGTGCGCCATACAGAATAATGAGCCCCATATATTTCTCCATACAGAATAATTGGTCCTATATAATGTTCCATACAGTATATGATGAGCTCCACATAATGCTCCAGTATATGATGGGCCTCATGGATGATGCTCCAGTGTATGATGAGCCCAAATAATGCTCCTTATATAATCTGCCCCATTTAGAATGCTCCAGTATATGATGGGCCCCATGGATGATGCTCCATTGCATTATGGGCCCAAATAATGCTCCAAATATAATGGGCCCCATTTCTAATGCTCCAGTGTATAATGGGTTCCGTAAATGCTGCTCCAGTGTCTGATGTCCCCCATTTGGAATGCTCCAGTATTTGATGGGCCTCATGGATGATGCTCCAGTGTATGATGTGCTCAAATAATGCTCCATATATAATGAGCCCCATTTAGAATGAACCCAGGCATGGTATGTGAAAAGAGCTCCATGGAGTAATCTGAAGTGTGAGCTGCCGCATCCTTCACTTTTGGTGTGGGTGAAGGACACAAGGAAAGGGGTTGCTCCTGACCAGAAGCCTGCACTGACGACTCAGTGCTTGCATTTTTTGAAACTTCAGAAGAGGAGGCGATAAAGCTGGAGGCTGTTTCAGCAATGTAAGGCAAAACCAGTTCCTGATGCTCCGGTGTTGTAAATTTGCTTTCTGGCCCCCTCTGTTTATTACTGAAGGTAGTGGAGCTGGTCAGATTGACAGGGGGGTTGCGAGTTCTCTTTCTGGGCTCCCTCTGGTGGTTACTGGAGGTAATGGAGCTGATCTGAATGACAGAGGCTTGCCACCTGATGATGAGGATGTCGATTGGAGATCTGTGGTTTCAGATTTGGATTTAGGACAGCCGACTCCCTCTATCCCTGCTGGTGATTTTCTTCCTGTTCCTCCTGTGGTCTAATGTCTCCAGCTCTGTCCCTGCTTGTTCAGCTAAGTGGTTCATTTGCTATTCTGTTTGCATTTGATCTGGTTTTGTCTATCTCTGCTTGGTGCGGGTCAGTCAGCTCCAGCTGGGGCTGTGCTGAATTACCACCCATATGTTACTGCTTGTGCCTGTTTGTTTTGTCCCCTGTTAGATTGGTCTATTTTTGCTCTGCTTTCAGAATATACCAGAGTGCTGATATAGTTGGGGGCGAAGTCATGCGACTTCAGTGTTTTTGTGCATCAGACGTGTTGGACTTTTTGCAAGGTTTTTTGCGTGATTGCAGACAGTGTCTTTCCTTTCCTGTCCTGTCTAGTCAGGGTGGGCCCCATCATTTGCTCAGTCTATTTTCCTGCCTGCGTTTGTGTTTTCATCTTGTCTCACCGACAATATATATTTGGGGGCTATCTATTCCTTTGGGGTCTGCTCTGGGGCAGTTTAGATTTCCCTTTTCTTGCCTTAGGCTTATTTAGCTCTACGGCTGTGCTGAGGCATCTAGGATCATCGTAGGTATGCTCCATGGCTGCTGCTAGTTGTGTGGATAGGATCAGGGGTCTGCAATCTGTTTAGTTACCAACCTCTCTGGTTTTCTGTGGCTTAGCCTGGGCCTGCTCTCCTCCACAGTGACCCACTCATAACACTCCGGCTTTAAAAGCAGTTTTCCTACTCCCAGAAAAGGGAGCCTTACAGGCCTTCCGGAGCCAGACCATGACGCAGGCTCAACACCTCCTGCCTTAGCTGCTATTGTGCTTTTAGCACTACCAGCAGATGCACCACCACCACCACCATCAGTACCAGCTGGCCCCCCACGCCCATGTCCGTGGCCTCTTCCACCATACTTACTAATTTTTGTGAAAATGTACCCAAAATACCAGCAGATATATGGTACTGTATATAAGATATAAGCGTACAACTGTATACAGTCTAGGGATAATTGTAAATCTCTGTATATATTTCATGAGTCATACACAGACGCTCACAGGCTCAGTATTGATTACACAATAACATAAAAAGTTGAAAAAGTGTACAGTATCACCAGATACAAGGTATATTTAGTATAGTTTAAACATTCTGAATCTCCATATATATTTCAGGAGGCAGACACAAACTCTCTCAGGCTCAGTATGGATTAGACAAGAATATAAAAAGCAGTAAATAGGTAATGTATCACAAGCGTACAGCTGTATACAGTGTGGGTGTAATCTTAAATCCCCAACTATATTTCCGGAGTAACAGACAGACGTTCACAGGCTCATTATGGATTACACCAGAATCAAAATAGCAAAAAAGGTACCATATCAGAAGAGTAGAGCTGAATACAGTGTTGGGCAAAAGTGAAATCTCAATATATATTTCCGGAGACACCCTCAGACGCTCACTCAGTCTGGATTTGACCATAATACAAAATGTTGAAAAAAAGGTACTGGATAACAAGATAGCAGGTATATATTATAGAGTACAATTTAAATCTCCGTATAGATATTCCCATAGTCACCCTCAGACGCTCACTCAGTATGGATTTGACCTTAATACTAAATGTCGAACAATGGTACTGTATAACAACATAAAAGCTGTATATAGTATAGGGTAGAATTTTATCTCCGTATATATAGAAGGAGTAAACCACACACGCTCGCTCAGTATGGATTATACCGTAATAAAAAATTTAGAACAAAGGTACTGTATCAGCAGATACCTGGTGTATCCAGTCTAGGGGTAATTATAAATTTCTGTCTATATTTCCGGAGTCAGACAGACACTCACAGGCTCAGTATGGATTACACCAGAATATAACAAGTAGAAAAAGGGAAATGTATTCGAAGCGTACACCAGTATACATTGTTGGGGTACTTTTAAATCTTCGTATATATTTCAGTCTCAGTAAGCCAGTCCAGACTCTCCGCTACTTGAAACTAGATGGATACAAGTCAAGTGTTTGCAGAAATTTGGGAATTACTGATCACGGGAAAACCTCCCGGTAGATTTCGCAGAGACGATGCTGACCCTCAATTACTTCGTCTGCGGTGACAGCGAAAATGGTTATTTGTGAAGAAAGGTTTGCTGTATCGCAGCAGCATGGATCCCATCACCGTTACTTGCCTCCATCAAATTGGGATCACAGGGAGAGATGTAGACATGGTCCTCACTGCCTATCATGATGTGTCTGGTCATTTTGGAGTGCAAAAGACAGAAGCCACAGGCCGTAGGCGATTCTATTGGATTGGCATGAGAGGAGACATTGAAAAATGGTGGCAGGAATGTCACACGTCTGTGACTGGGAAAACTGTGAAAGCTGATCATAAAGCACCACTGCATCCGATTGTGAGTTGACGTCCATTACAAATGGTAGCCATTGATCATCTGAAGGTAGAGGCCAGCAGGACAGGCCATAGCTACATCTTAACCATCATCGATCAGTTCACCAAATTTGTAGTGGCCATCCCTGTGAAGGATTTATCTGCTCAGACTGCACAGCGGTGGAACAGGGAGAGGTAAGTATTGCAACTTGCAAGTGCTGTGGCCATGAGCAAGCAGGGGGGCCCACTTGTGGGCGATGGTACTGGCACAGGGCCCCTTATATTACGCCGGTGTGTCTGACGGCGAGTGGGCCACCTCACCATCAGAGACACTGTATTGTATTATGAGGGGCCCTGTGCCTGTGCCGTCGGCCAAGAGTGGGCCCACCCACCTGTTCAGAGCAATGGCACTTGCCCGGGTGCACCAGGTTGTGACTCCAGCCCTTGGGGGAGGACAGCCCAGTTAGGGAGGTTTAAAAAATGGCATATGTTGATGTGTAGGCTGTACATTGAGTTGCTGCAAATGGAGGAATTTGATAAGTCGGAGGAAGAGGAGGACTAAAGCGAGCCAAATTTCTGGCAACCTATGTGTCATCAGGGGAAGGTGGGACAAAATCCTTTGAAACCCATGCATGGTTCATTTTTATGAAGGTTAGATCATCAACATCTTGGGTCGACAGATGGGTCCTTTTTTCTGTCAGGATTGATCCAACAGCACTGAAGACTCTTTCAGATAGCACACTAGCAGCAGGGCAAGAGAGCTCCTGTAAGGCATATTGTGCCAATTCAGGCCAAGTGTCCAGTTTACAGGCCCAATAGTCAAAGGGGAATGACCTGTGAGGGAGAACATCAATATGGGAGAAGTAGTTTGTAACCATAGTTGACAACTGCTGTCTCCTGTCACTTGCAATCGATGCAGTATTACCAGTCGTGTGAGCAGTACTTGCGAAATCAGTCCAAAACCTTGTCATGAAACCCCTGTCTCCAATGCCACATCGGTTGTGTGCACCACGAACAGGTCTTCCATTTTGCCCACTTCGGCTCATGGGAAAACCAGCACCGCTGCTGTGTGCTGGGAATGCCTCAAACAAACGGTTCACCATAGTTGCTTGTTTGTTAGCCAATATTATCTCTAGGTTCTCCTGAGGCATGATGTTGTGTAATTTGCCTTTATAGCATGGATCGAGGATGCTGGCCAACCAGTAGTTGTCATCCTTCATCATTTTGGCAATGTGGGGGTCCCTTTTTAGGATCCGCAAGGCATAATCACACATGTGGGCCAATGTTCCAGGTGTCAATGATGCACTGGCAGTGGTGGATGGAGGAACACTTTCCGGCAAATCCACATCCCTCCTGTCACACACAGACCCTGTTACTGACCTTGCCACGCCAACATTTTCTCTTGCCCCCAGAAAAGCATCCTTCTCCCCAAAATAATCATCGCCCTCATCCTCCTCCTCCTCTTCCTCCTCTTCCTCCATCTCGTCCAGGACAGTTCCCTGACCAAACAATGGCTGACTGTCATCAAGGCTTCCCTCCTACTACTCCTCCTGTTCCTCCTCTGCTGCAGATGCCTGATCCTTAATGTGCATCAAACTTTGCATGAGCAGATGCATAAGTGGGATGCTCATGCTTATGATGGCATAATCTGCGCTTACCAGCAGTGTGCATTCCTCAAAACACTGAAGTACTTTACAGAGGTCTTTCAGCTTTGACCACTGCACACCTGACAACTCCATGTCTGCCCTCAAACTGCCTGCCCGTGTATCCTCCCACAAATGCTTTACAGCCTGCCTCTGTTCGCACAGCCTCTCAACCATGTGCAGGGTGGACTTCCACCTTTTTGCAACGTCTATGATTAGGCGGTGCTTGGGGAGGTGGAGAATTCGCTGCAGCTTCTGCATATGACTGGAGTGTACGGGCGAGCGATGGATGTGCGAGCACAGTCTTCGCACCTTATGGAGCAGGGATGTTAACTCCAGACAATTATTAAGGAAGCACAGCACCACGAGGTTCAAAGTGTGAGACAGGCAAGGTATGTGTGTGAGTTTTGCAAGGGCTATGGCTGCCACAAAATTATGGCCGTTATCACTGATTGCCTTGCCTGGCTCAAGATGTAGAGTGCCCAGCCATGACTCAGTTTGTCACTGCAAGTAGTCGGCCAGTACCTCCACGGTGTGTCTGTTGTCGCCCAAAGACATCATCTTTAAAACAGCCTGCCACTTTCCACTAGCTGTTCGATAGTGGGACACCTTGTGTGCAACACTGGCAGCTCTGAATGGAGTGCGCATGCGACTGCACTCTGTGGACGAGCTTTCGCTTCTGGAGGAGGAGGAGGGTCGAACGCCTATAGCCAACTGTTTCCTATACCGTGGGCTAGGCAGCACTGTTCCACCGCCGCTGTCCCCTGTGGAGCCTGCATCCACCACATTAACCCAGTGCTCAGTGATGGACACATAATGGCCCTGGCCATGCCTACTGGACCATGCATCTGTTGTGAGGTGCACCTTTCCACTCACTGATTGTGTGCATGGACAATGCGGTCTTTCACATGCCGGTGGAGGGCAGGGATGGCTTTTTGAGAAAAGAAGTGCTGACTGGGTAGGTCATAGCATGGGACAGCGTAGGCCATGAGCTCTTGGAAAGCTTCGCTTTCAACCAAACGGAAGGGCATCATCTCTAATGAGATCAGTTTGGCAATGTAGGCGATCAAAGCCAGTGTACGCGGATGAGAGGATGAGTACTTTCTTGTCCTGCTCAGAGTGTCTGCTAGGGTGAGCTGGACTTGAGAGCTGCATATGGGGGAACTATCGGTTGTCCGGACGGACTGAAAGGGGGTTGGTGATGGTGTTGGTGGTGATGGCCTAGATTCTTTGTTTCACTGCAAAACCATTGTGATTCCCTGACTGCTTTGGCCTTGTGGCGACACCTCAACATTTATTGCTGGTGGAGTGCTTACCGGTGGCGGTGGTCTTACAGTGGGGGAAGCGATGGAGCATTGCTGGCTACCTTCAATCGGAGCAGGTGCACATGTGGTACCAGAGCTTTTGTAGTCTGTCCATGTTTGCAAGTGCATGGTGGTTAAACGTCTAAGCATGCAACTGGTATTCAAATTTCTGAGATTTTTCCCTTGGCTAAAGGTCCTTCCGCACTTCTTACAGATAACCTTTGCCTCATCAGTAGGATTTTGGACAAGAAGTGCCACACTGCACTCTTCCTACTATGGTATAAATTTTCAGGGCTTGCATGCTGTGCTAATTTGACCATGTGGCCAAGCTGTCCGGCAGCTGTTTTGGTTTTTGCTCCACGTTTTTGGACAGCTACGGGCCTGCCAGATAACCGCTGCTGCGATGTCGATGCCTGCTGCGGATCCTTCTCCACATCTGAGCTATTGCCAGTGGCAAACTCTTCCCCCAATGGATGCCAATCCGGGTCAACAACTGGGTCATCCATCACCTCCTCTTCAATTTCATCTGCACCTTCTTCTGTGTCACTGTGTAAGGTGGTATAGTATGCGGGAAGGGGCACCTGAATTTCATCAGGGTCAGATTCTGGCTCAGTAGACTGCGAGGGCAATGTAGTGCTCTGAGTGAATGTACCAGCAGAATCATCTAGCAGTGGCAGTGCATCAGTGCACTCCATGTCAGATTCATCTTGGACTGGGAAATTCAGGATTTGACTGGATAACCCATGCATGGTATGGGAAAAGAGTTCCATGGAGTAATCTGAAGTGTGGGCTGCCGCATGCTTCACTTTTGGTGGGGGGTGAAGGACACAAGGAAAGGTGTTTTTCCTGACCAGAACCCTGCACTGGCGACGCAGTGCTTGCAGGTTTTGAAAGTTCAGAAGAGGAGGCAATAGAGCTTGTGGCTCTTTCGGTAATGTAAGCCAAAACCTGTTCCTGATACTCCGGCTTTAAAAGCGGTGTTCCTACTCCCAGAAAAGGGAACTTTACATGCCTTCTTGTGCCACACAATGACGCAGGCTCAACACTTCCTGCCTTAGCTGCTATTGTGCTTTTGGCATAACCAGCAGATGCACCACCACCACCATCAGTACCAGCTGCCCCCCCGCACACATTCCTGGCCTCTTCCACCATACTTCCTCATGTTTGTGAAAATGTAAAAAAAATACCAGCAGATATATGGTACTGTATGAGGAGCGTACAGCTGTAAAAGGTGTAGGTAAAATTTAAATCTCTGTATATATTTCCTTAGTCACAGATGCTCTCCCAGTATGTATTTGACTGTAATCCAAACAGCAGATATACAGTACTGTATCAGAAGTGGACAGTAGAGTTGAGCAAGTCGCTCAACTCTACTGTTGCTTTTTAGGGTCGAGTTTCGTTTCATGAAACCCAACTTTTCCAAAAGTCGGGTCGAGCAAAATCGGCCGACTATAGGGAAAAGTTGGGGGTCCGACCGAAACACGAAACCCAATGTAAGTCAATGGGGAATTAAAGTCGGCAGTGAGAGGAGGACAGGAAACATACCTACAGTGCCCATTTGAATGCCAAAAGCATCAATTCTTCTTACTTAAGCTTGTCAACCTTAATTTACTTCATAATACTAGTTACGCACTGAAAAATGGGGGTTATTTGGCTAAAGTTGTGGGGGGGTAGGGCTGGCTCCAGGTTTTCATGTGCCCTGGGCCAAAGAGCGCCCCTTTAACACATACCACAACTCATGATGCTCCGATACGGCAGAGAAATAGCAGTATAGTACAATGAAAAATACTTCACTTTTTACATCTCATGACGAGGCCCATTTATTTCTCCATACAGAATCATTGGTCCCATATAATGTTTGAAACAGTATATGATGAGCTCCACATAATGCTACAGTATATGTTGGTCCCCATGGATGAAGCTCCACTGTCTTATGGGCCCAAATAATGCTCCAAACATAATGGGCCCCATTTCTAATGCTCTAGTGTATAATGGGCCCTGTAAATGCTGCTCCAGTGTCTGATGTCCACCTTTGGAATGTTCCAATGTATGGTGGGCCCCATGTATCATTCTCCAGAGTATAGTGCTCCCCAAAAATTGCTGTCCCAACATTGAAAACAATGAAATAAGTCTCCGCGCTAGGGAATCCCTGTACTAGTCTGGATTCCTCGTCGTCCCCATCTTCCATCTCACTGCACAGTATTTCAACCTTGCAAGTGCTGTGATCCTGAGCAAGCAGGGTGGGCCCGCTCGTTGGCGACGGCACTGGCACAGGGCCCCTGATAGTACGGTGGTGTGTCTGACGGCGAGTGGGCCGAACCTGCACTTTCATCTGCAGCTTCCTCTTTGTCACTGCGTAAGATAGAACTATATATGGGAAGGGTAACCTGAGTTTCATCAGGGTCAGATTCAGGCCGTGTAGCGTGCGAGGGGAATGTAGTGGTTTGGGTCAATGTACCAGCAGATTCATCGAGCAGTGGCTGGGCATCAGTGCACTTGTGTCGCCCCCAGGAGTACGGTCGCCACAGTGGCATTACCTTCCTCCTAGGGAGCAACGAAGGATCTCTCTAGCAGGTTAACTGATTGGGCGGCGTTATTCCCACGAGTCACGACCCTCCAAACAGCGTTCATGAAGGCAAAGTGTTTGTTTTACGTGGGCAGTATGGTTGCAAAGCTGAACCTTAAAGGGATGTCCAGAAGGGCACCACCAGGAGTGGAGCCTACGGCGTAATTTGACTCAGCACGGGCAACCTCAACCATCCAGCAACAAAAAAGATGCACACATTGCAAGCTTAATTCCGTTAACGAACGAGACTCCGTCATGCCCCGTGGTCCGAGTGCGGCTTACTAGAGGGACACGCGAGGCTCTGGCAAGTGAGATGGGCCATTAACTGGTGTGTCATGCCCTTACATGTCCGTGGCTGCATGTGCGCTACACTGAAAAGGCCAGCGTTTGTCGCTTACAGGTGCAGATAACCCGCTGAACAACGTTAGTGATGGGGATCTGGGATTACAATTATTACCCGCGAACGATGATTTCCCAGTAAGTGCAGGTCAACCGCAGTTCCAGAAATAGGCCTAACCGTCATTCCTGAAAAAATGAAAAACTTACGTGTGCAAACCACAGGTGCTGTAGCTTGCTTAACAGCTCGCCAGCCGTTCTCAGGCCCAGTATGGATTACACGTGATTGCACAAAGGTGAGAAAGGGTGCCGTATCCCCGGATAACATGTATGGATAGCATAGTGTACACATTCAAAATATATGTCTATAGATCAGGAGGCAGGCTCAGACGGTGTCAGGCCCAGTATGGATTACACGTGATTGCACAAAGGTGAGAAAGGGTACTGTATCCCCGGATAACATGTATGGATAGCATAATGTACACATTCAAAATATATGTCTATAGATCAGGAGGCAGGCTCAAACGGTGTCAGGCCCAGTATGGATTACACTTGATTGCACAAAGGTGAGAAAGGGTACCATATCCCCGGATAACATGTATGGATAGCATAGTGTACACATTCAAAATATATGTCTATAGATCAGGAGGCAGGCTCAGACGGTGTCAGGCCCAGTATGGATTACACGTGATTGCACAAAGGTGAGAAAGGGTACCGTATCACCAGATAACATGTATGGATAGCATAGTGTACACATTCAAAATATATGTCTGTAGATCAGGAGGCAGGCTCAAATGGTGTCAGGCCCAGTATGGATTACACGTGATTGCACAAAGGTGAGAAAGGGTACCGTATCCTCGGATAACATGTATGGATAGCATAGTGTACACATTCAAAATATATGTCTATAGATCAGGAGGCAGGCTCAGATGGTGTCAGGCCCAGTATGGATTACACGTGATTGCACAAAGGTGAGAAAGGGTGCCGTATCCCCGGATAACATGTATGGATAGCATAGTGTACACATTCAAAATATATATCTATAGATCAGGAGGCAGGCTCAGACGGTGTCAGGCCCAGTATGGATTACACGTGATTGCACAAAGGTGAGAAAGGGTACTGTATCCCCGGATAACATGTATGGATAGCATAGTGTACACATTCAAAATATATGTCTATAGATCAGGAGGCAGGCTCAAACGGTGTCAGGCCCAGCATTAATTACACTTGATTGCACAAAGGTGAGAAAGGGTACCATATCCCCGGATAACATGTATGGATAGCATAGTGTACACATTCAAAATATATGTCTATAGATCAGGAGGCAGGCTCAGACGGTGTCAGGCCCAGTATGGATTACACGTGATTGCACAAAGGTGAGAAAGGGTACCGTATCACCGGATAACATGTATGGATAGCATAGTGTACACATTCAAAATATAAGTCTGCAGATCAGGAGGCAGGCTCAAACGGTGTCAGGCCCAGTATGGATTACACGTGATTGCACAAAGGTGAGAAAGGGTACCGTATCCCCGGATAACATGTATGGATAGCATAGTGTACACATTCAAAATATATGTCTATAGATCAGGAGGCAGGCTCAGACGGTGTCAGGCCCAGTATGGATTACACGTGATTGCACAAAGGTGAGAAAGGGTAACGTATCCCCGGATAACATGTATGGATAGCATAGTGTACACATTCAAAATATATGTCTATAGATCAGGAGGCAGGCTCAGATGGTGTCAGGCCCAGTATGGATTTGACGGCCCAGACTACACAGCGGAGGAGCAGGGAGAGGTAAAGATTGCAAATGCTGGGGCCCTGCCCAAGCAAGGGGGGCCCACTCATGGGCATCGGTACTGGCACTGGGCCCCTCATAGTAAGGCGGTGTGTCTGACGGCGGGTGTGCACCACCACCGTCAGAGACACTTGATTGCACTATGAGGGACCCTGTGCCAGTGCCCGCGCCCAAGAGTCGGCCTACCCACCTGTCCAGGGCAACGGCACTCGCACGGTTTCATGCGCTAGGTGGTGACCCCGGCCATGGGGGGGAGGCAGCACAGTTAGGGAGTTTTAGAAAGTGGCATATGTTGATGTTGGACATTCAGCTGATGCAAAAGGCGAAATTATTCAAGTCCCAGGAAGAGGAGGACCAAAGCAAGCCATTTTTCTGTCACCCTATGTGTCATCAGGGGAAGGTGGGACAAAATCCTTGGAAACCCATGCATGGTTCATGTTAATGAAGGTTAGATCATCCACATTTTGGGTTGACAGACGGGTCCTTTTTTCTGTCAGGATTGCACTGAAGACTCTTCCCGATAGCACACTTGCAGCTGGGCAAGCGAGCTCCTGTAAGGCATATTGTGCCAATTCAGGCCAGGTGTCCAGTTTAGCGGCCCAATAGTCAAAGGGGAATGACCTGTGCGGGAGAACATCGATATGGGAGGAAAAGTAGTATGGTTGTAACCATAGTTGACAACTGCTGTCTCCTGTCACTTTCCATCGATGCAGTATTATCAGTTGTGTGAGCGGTACTTGAAAAATCAGTCCACACCATTGTCATGAAACCCCTGTCTCCAACGCCACTTCTGCTGTGTGCACCACGAACACCTCTGCCAAGCTGCCCCCGGCCCGTACGGCTCGTGTGAGAACCATCACTGCTGCTGTGTGCTGGGAATGCTTCAACCAATCGGTTTACCAGAGTTGCTTGTTTATTAGCCAATATTAGGTCAAGGTTCTCCTGTGGCATGATGTTTTGTAATTTGCCTTTATAGTGTGGATCCAGGATGCTGGCCAACCAGTAGTCGTCATCGTTCATCATTTTGGCAATGCGGGGGTCCCTTTTTAGGATCTGAAAGGCATAATCTGACATGTGGGCCAATGTTCCCGGTGTCAGTGATGCACTGCGAGTGCTGGTTGTAGGAGCACTATCTGGCAAATCCACATCCCTCCAGTCACGCACAAACCCTGTACCAGACCTTGCCACGCCAACTTTTTCACTTGCCCCACGAGATGCATCCTCCTCCCCTAAGTAATCATCCCCATCATCATCCTCCTCCTCCTCTTCTTCCTCCTCCTCTTCTTCCTCCTCCACCTCATCCAGGAGAGGTCACTGAGCTGACAATGGCTGAATGTCATCAAGGATTCCCTCCTCCTCTTCCTCCTCGTCAACATTGGCTGCAGACACCTGCTCCTTATGGTGCGTCAAAGTTTGCATGAGCAGACACATAAGTGGGATGCTCATGCTTAGGATGGCGTCGTCTGCGCTTACCAGCCATGTGCATTCCTCAAAACACTGAAGGACTTTACAGAGGTCTTTCAGCTTCGACCACTGCACACCTGTCAACTCCATGTCTGCTCTCAAAGTGCCTGGCCATGTATCCTCCCACAAATGCATTATGGCCTGCCTCTGCTCGCACAACTGCTCAACCATGTGCAGGGTGGAGTTCCACCTTGTTGCAATGTCGATAATGAGGCGGTGGTTGGGAAGGTGGAGCAATCGCTGCAGCTTCTGCATACGAATGGAGTGTACAGGCGACCAGCGGATGTGCGCGCACAGTCTTCGCACCTTGTGGAGCAGGGCTGTTAACTCCGGATAATTGTTGAGGAAGCACTGCACCACCAGGTTCAAGGTGTGAGCCAAGCAAGGTATGTGGCTGAGTTTTGAAAGGGCTATGGCTGCCACAAAATTACGGCCGTTATCACTAACTACCTTGCCTGCCTCAAGATGCATACTGCCCAGCCATGACTCAGTTTGTCGCTGAAAGTACTGGGCCAGCACCTCCGCTGTGTGTCTGTCGCCCAAACACATCATCTGCAACACAGCCTGCTGATGCTTTCCACTAGCTGCTCGATATGGGGACACCTCGTGTGCAACAGTGGCAGCTGCAGATGGAGTGCTCGTACGACTGCGCTCTGTGGACGAGCTTTCGCTTCTGGAGGGTCGAACGCCTACAGCCAACTGTTTCCTATACCGTGGGCTAGGCAGCACTGTCCCACCACCGCTGTCCCCTGTGGACCCTGCATCCACCACATTAACCCAGTGCGCAGTGATGGACACGTAACGGCCCTGGCCATGCCGACTGGACCATGCATCAGTTGTGAGGTGCACCTTTCCACTCACTGACAGCTTGAGTGCATGGACAATGCGGTCTTTCACATGATGGTGGAGGGCTGGGATGGCTTTGCGAGAGAAGAAGTGGCGACTGGGTAGGTCATAGCGTGGTACTGCATAGGCCATGAGTTCGCGGAAAGCTGCGCTTTCCACCAACCGATAGGGCATCATCTCTAACGAGATTAGTTTGGCAATGTGGGCGTTCAAACCCAGTGTACGCGGATGAGAGACTGAGTTCTTTCTTGACCTACTCATAGTCTCTGGGAGGGTGAGCTGGACTTGAGAGCTGCATATGGTGGACAGGGTGGACTGAGAGAGGGTTGATGATGGTGATGGAGTTGGTGTTCTTTCTGATGGCCTAGATTCAGTTTTTCATTGATATAACAGTGGGATTCCCTGAATGCTTTGGCCTTGCAACGACACCTCAACATTTGCTGCTGTGATAACCGGTGGGCTTACAGTGGGGGAAACAATGTAGCGTTGCTGACTACCTTCTTTGTGATCAGTTGCACATGTGGTACTTGAGGTTTGGTGTTGTGTCCACGCTTGCAAGTGCATGCTGGTTAAATGTCTAAGCATGCAACTAGTATTCAAATTTTTCAGATTTTTCCCTCGGCTAAAGGTCTTTGCGCACGTCTTACAGATAACCTTGGCCTGATCATGAGGATTTTGTTCAAAAAAGTGCCACACTGCACTCTTCCTACTTTGGAAGACATTTTCGGCCTAGCACGCTGTGCTATTTTGACCCTCTGGACAAGCTGTCCAGCAACTCTTTTGATTTTTGGAACCTGTCTTTGGAGTGCTCCGGGCCTGCCAGATAACAGCTGTTGCGATGTCGATGTCTGCTGTGGATGCTCCTCCTCCTCATCTGAGCTATTGGAAGCAGCACCCTCTTCCCCCAATGGATGCCAATCTGGGTCAACAACTGGGTCATCCATCACCTCCTCTTCAATGTCATGTGCACCTTCCTCTGTGTCACCGTGTATGGTGGTATAGTATGCGGGAAGTGGCACCTGAGTCTCATCAGGGTCAGAATCTGGCTCATTACACTGCGAGGACAATGTAGTGCTCTGAGTGAATGTACCAGCAGAATCATCTATCAGTGGCTGTGCATCAGTGTGCTCCATGTCAGATTCATCTTGGCCTGGGTAATTCACCATTTCACTTCATAACCCAGGCATGGTGTGTGAATCAGCTCCATGGAGTAATCAGTTGTATGGCCTGCGTCATCCTTCTATCTTGGTTGGGGTGAAGGACACAAGGAAAGGTGTGGTTCATGAACATGAGCCTCCATTGATGACTCAGTGCTTTTATTTTTTACAACTTCAGAAGAGGAGGCGATAGAGCTGGAGGCTGAGTCAGCAATGTAAGCCAAAACTTTTTCCTGAAGCTCTGGCTTTAAAAGCAGTTTGCCAACTCCTAGAAAACTAAGCCTTCCAGGCCTTGTGGAGCCAGACGATGACGCAGGCTCAACACCTCCTGCATTCGGTCCTATTTTGCTTTTGCCACTACCATCAGATCCACCACCAACACCATCATTACCAACAACCCCCGCCCAATTCCACGGCCTCTTCCACCAGCCTTCCTCATTTTTGGTAAAAATGTACACAAAATCCCACAAGCTATATAGTAATGTAAAACAAGGTACAAGGTGTATATAGGACAGGGGAGACGTAGAATTTCTGAACACACTTGTGGACTCTGTTGGATTGTGTGAGGCCCAGTGAATATCACACTGCTATGTCACAGGCTCAATGTCGTAGGTGTGAAAAATGTCACAATAGGACAGGGGAGATGTAGAATTTCTGAACACACTTGTGGACACTGTTGGATTGTGTGTGGCCCAGTTAATATCACA
This sequence comes from Dendrobates tinctorius, assembly GCF_039654945.1. Taxonomy (NCBI): domain Eukaryota; kingdom Metazoa; phylum Chordata; class Amphibia; order Anura; family Dendrobatidae; genus Dendrobates; species Dendrobates tinctorius. Next base: position 6,680,194 of record NW_027361817.1, read on the forward strand.
CCACTATGTCACAGGCTTACTGTTGTAGGTGTGAAAAATGTCACAATAGGACAGGGGAGATGTAGAATTTCTGAACACACTTGTGGACACTGTTGGATTGTGTGAGGCCCAGTGAATATCACACCGCTATGTCACAGGCTCAATGTCGTAGGTGTGAAAAATGTCACAATAGGACAGGGGAGATGTAGAATTTCTGAACACACTTGTGGACACGGTTGGATTGTGTGAGGCCCAGTTAATATCACACCGCTATGTCACAGGCTTAATGTCGTAGGTGTGAAAAATGTCACAATAGGACAGGGGAGATGTAGAATTTCTGAACACACTTGTGGACACTGTTGGATTGTGTGAGGCCCAGTCAATATCACACCGCTATGTCACAGGCTCAATGTCGCAGGTGTGAAAAATGTCACTATAGGACAGGGGAGATATAGTATTTCTGAACACACTTGTGGACAATGTTGGATTGTGTGAGACCCAGTTAATATCACACCACTATGTCACAGGCTAAATGTGGTAGGTGTGAAAAATGTCACTATAGGACAGGGGAGATGTAGAATTTCTGAACATACTTGTGGACACTGTTGGATTGTGTGAGGCCCAATAAATATCACACCGCTATGTCACAGGCTCAATGTCGTAGGTGTGAAAAATGTCACTATAGGACAGGGGAGATGTAGAATTTCTGAACACACTTGTGGACACTGTTGGATTGTGTGAGGCCCAGTTAATATCACACCGCTGTCACAGGCTCAATGTTGCAGGTGTGAAAAATGTCACTATAGGACAGGGGAGATGAAGAATTTCTGAACACACTTGTGGACACTGTTGTGTGAGGCCCAGTTAATATCACACCGCTATGTCACAGGCTCAATGTCATAGGTGTGAAAAATGTCACAACAGGACAGGGGAGATGTAGAATTTCTGAACACACTTGTGGACACTGTTGGATTGTGTGAGGCCCAGTTAATATCACACCGCTATGTCACAGGCTCAATGTCGCAGGTGTGAAAAATGTCACTATAGGACAGGGGAGATGTAGAATTTCTGAACACACTTGTGGACACTGTTGTGTGAGGCCCAGTTAATATCACTCCGCTATGTCACAGGCTCAATGTCGTAGGTGTGAAAAATGTCACTATAGGACAGGGGAGATGTTGAATTTCTGAACACACTTGTGGACACTGTTGGATTGTGTGAGGCCCAGTTAATATCACACCACTATGTCACAGGCTCAATGTCGTAGGTGTGAAAAATGTCACTATAGGACAGGGGAGATGTAGAATTTCTGAACACACTTGTGGACACTGTTGGATTGTGTGAGGCCCAATAAATATCACACCGCTATGTCACAGGCTCAATGTCGTAGGTGTGAAAAATGTCACTATAGAACAGGGGAGATGTAGAATTTCTGAACACACTTGTGGACACTGTTGGATTGTGTGAGGCCCAATAAATATCACACCGCTATGTCACAGGCTCAATGTCGCAGGTGTGAAAAATGTCACTATAGGACAGGGGAGATGTAGAATTTCTGAACACACTTGTGGACACTGTTGGATTGTGTGAGGCCCAATAAATATCACACCGCTATGTCACAGGCTCAATGTCGTAGGTGTGAAAAATGTCACTATAGGACAGGGGAGATGTAGAATTTCTGAACACACTTGTGGACACTGTTGGATTGTGTGAGGCCCAGTTAATATCACACCGCTGTCACAGGCTCAATGTTGCAGGTGTGAAAAATGTCACTATAGGACAGGGGAGATGAAGAATTTCTGAACACACTTGTGGACACTGTTGGATTGTGTGAGGCCCAATAAATATCACACCGCTATGTCACAGGCTCAATGTCGCAGGTGTGAAAAATGTCACTATAGGACAGGGGAGATGTAGAATTTCTGAACACACTTGTGGACACTGTTGGATTGTGTGAGGCCCAATAAATATCACACCGCTATGTCACAGGCTCAATGTCGCAGGTGTGAAAAGTGTCACTATAGGACAGGGGAGATGTAGAATTTCTGAACACACTTGTGGACACTGTTGGATTGTGTGAGGCCCAATAAATATCACACCGCTATGTCACAGGCTCAATGTCGTAGGTGTGAAAAATGTCACTATAGGACAGGGGAGATGTAGAATTTCTGAACACACTTGTGGACACTGTTGGATTGTGTGAGGCCCAGTTAATATCACACCGCTGTCACAGGCTCAATGTTGCAGGTGTGAAAAATGTCACTATAGGACAGGGGAGATGTAGAATTTCTGAACACACTTGTGGACACTGTTGTGTGAGGCCCAGTTAATATCACACCGCTATGTCACAGGCTCAATGTCATAGGTGTGAAAAATGTCACAACAGGACAGGGGAGATGTAGAATTTCTGAACACACTTGTGGACACTGTTTGATTGTGTGAGGCCCAGTTAATATCACACCGCTATGTCACAGGCTCAATGTCGCAGGTGTGAAAAATGTCACTATAGGACAGGGGAGATGTAGAATTTCTGAACACACTTGTGGACACTGTTGTGTGAGGCCCAGTTAATATCACTCCGCTATGTCACAGGCTCAATGTCGTAGGTGTGAAAAATGTCACTATAAGACAGGGGAGATGTTGAATTTCTGAACACACTTGTGGACACTGTTGGATTGTGTGAGGCCCAGTTAATATCACACCACTATGTCACAGGCTCAATGTCGTAGGTGTGAAAAATGTCACTATAGGACAGGGGAGATGTAGAATTTCTGAACACACTTGTGGACACTGTTGGATTGTGTGAGGCCCAATAAATATCACACCGCTATGTCACAGGCTCAATGTCGTAGGTGTGAAAAATGTCACTATAGGACAGGGGAGATGTAGAATTTCTGAACACACTTGTGGACACTGTTGGATTGTGTGAGGCCCAATAAATATCACACCGCTATGTCACAGGCTCAATGTTGCAGGTGTAAAAAATGTCACTATAGGACAGGGGAGATGAAGAATTTCTGAACACACTTGTGGACACTGTTGTGTGAGGCCCAGATAATATCACACCGCTATGTCACAGGCAGAAATTGGCTAGTGTATGACAAACTACAAAGTGTATATAGAATTGGGCAGAATAGGAATCTCCCTAGAGTGTAGGTCTGTAAGAACGGAACATGTCCTCGACTTATCCTTACAGAGTGACACACAGATAGCTTCACTGTGGCCGTGATAACAGCCGTTACACGGTACTGAGAGAGGAGTGTGCACGTACACCGCTGTCCGGTGTCCGTAAAATTGTCAAGCTCCGTGTTTTTTTTAAGTATACGGACTGACACACGCTGTCTCTATAGTTTTGAATGTGATCAAACAGCAAATATACTTAACTGTTTGAAAAGCAGACAAAACTACAAGGTGGAGGTCTGTAAGAACGGAACATGTCCTCGACTTATTCTTACAGAGTCACACACATATAGCTTCACTGTGGCCGTGATAACAGCCGTTACACGGTACTGTGTAAGGACCGTACACCGCTGTATGGTGTGAAAAAATGCATGCCCAGTACCTCACCAGGACAAAAAAAAATTTGGATTGCTTTTAAAAAAGCAGTTTGCAGAGCAGTGGGAAAACAGCAATGCAGCTATCAGGAAGCCTTATAAGGCAGCCTAACAACCAACACAGCTGATCCAGCAAAATATAGCCTCCACTTGCACTGCAGACACAGTGACTGGTGTGTTGTACAGGCAAAATCGCTAGCAGCAGAAGCAGTTTTTGGTGTCTTCTTCCCTGCCTAACGCTCTCCCTACAGAATCAGCAGCAGCAGCTCTCCCTATTCTGAGATCAGCATGAGTAACATGGCGGTCGGTGTGCATGCCCTTTTATACCCCCTGTGACGCCCACCAAAGCAAGCCAATCACTTGCATGCCCTTCTGAAAAATGGTGGTGACCCCTGCCTAAGTCATCACGTTGCCCACAGTGTCCGTGGATCCTGATTGGCTGAAAAAGGGCGGAAAAAAACTTTTGAAACGCGACTTTGGCGCTAAAGTCGCCGAGCTCGTGGCCGACCTCACCCTAGGGTCGGGTTTCGTTTCATGAAACCCGACTTCACCAAAAGTTGGTGACTTTTGAAATTTTTCAACCCGTTTCGCTCAACTCTAGCGGACAGCTCTATACGGTGTATGTATGTAAAAATGAAAATCTCTGTCTATTTTTTAACGGAGTCACAGCCAGATAGCATGTATTTGTCCGTGATACCAGCCGGTATACGGTAGAGTGTGAGGAGCGTACAGCTCTATTCGGTGTATGTATGGAAAATTTTAAATCTCCGTCTATTTTTTTACGGAGTCACACACACGCTGTCTCTGTATAGATTTGACCGTAAGGCAAATGCCAGATATACGACACTGTTTACGAAGCAGACAGCTCTATACAATGTATGTATGGAAAATTTTAAATCTCCGTCTATTTTTTGACGGAGTCAACAGCAGTTATACGATACTGTTAGAGAAGCGGACAGCTCTATATGATGTATGGAAAAATGGAAATGTCCATCTATGTATTTACGCACTCACACACACACGCGCTGTCTCTGTATAGATTGGACCGTAATCCAAACAGCAGATATACGATACTGTTTGACAAGCGGACAGCTGTGTATGTTGTATGTATGGAAAATTTTAAATCTCTGTCTGGTTTTTTACGGAGTCATACACACACGCTGTCTCTGTATAGATTTGACTGTAATCAAACAGCAGATATACAATACTGTTTGACAAGCGGATAGCTCCATACGGTGTATGGAAAAATTGAAATGTCCATATAAGTATTTGCGGAGTCTCACACACACGCTGTCTCTGTATAGATTTGACCGCTATACAAACAGCAGCTATACCATACTGTTTGAGAAGCGGACAGCTCTATACGGTGTATGTATGGAAAATTTAAAATCTCCATCTATTTTTTTACGGAGTCACACACAGATAGCATGTATATGTCCGTGATACCAGCCGGTACACGGTAGTGTGTGAGGAGCGTACACCTCTATACGGTGTGTGAAAAAATGAACGCTCTGTAACTGTGCAGAAAATCAGAATATAGTGTTTTTGCTTTTAAAAAAGCAGTCTGCACAGCAGTGTGAACACAGCAATGCAGCTATGAGGTAGCCTTATAAGGCAGCCTAATAACCTTCACCGCTGCTGCACACACAAAAATACTCCCTTGTCACTGCACACTAACTGTACAGTTGAAATCAGTATCAGAAGAAGGACAGCTTTTTTTTTTCTTTGTTGCCTAACGCTATCCCTATTGAGAATCAGCGGCAGCAACCTCTCCCTATACTAAGATCAGCAGAAGTAAAATGGCGGTCAGTGGTCAGGGCTTTTATAGTCACTGTGACGCCACACAAAGCAAGCCAATCACATGATTGCCCTTCTCTAAATGTTGGTGGCCGCTGCCGATGTCATTGCGTTGCCCACAGTGTGCGTCCTTGATGATTTGCTGAGAAAAGGCGCTGGAGGCATCATGGGAAATGCGACTTTTGCGCCCGGTTCGGCGTCCTCATGGCCGACCTCATGCTATGGTCGGGTTTCGATCGGCGAAACCCGTCTTTAGCGAAAGTCAGCGACTTATCAATTTGACTGACCCGTTTCGCTCAACCCTATTCATGATGACATGATGAATTTTTTTTAGTCCCCTATATTGTGTCAAGGAGTTTCCTATATTGCCTGCTAAGGCCTCTTTCACACATCAGGTTTTCGCCGATCCGGCGCTTTTGACAGAAACCGGATCCGGCGAAATGCAATGCCGGATCCGGTTTCACCCCCATTGACTTGCATTTGCGCCGGATCGCGCCGGATTGCCATGCGTTTCATCCGGTTTTCGCCGGATCCGGCAATGTGTCGCAATGTGTCGCGATCCGGCGTCTGGAAAAAACATCTACTGTAACGTTTTTTGTCTCCGGCGAAAAAGCCGGACACGCCGGATCCGGCGCGTCCGGCTTTTTCACACAATGAAAGCCTATGAGCGCCGCAATGCGCCGGATCCGGCGAAAGCCGGATCCGGCGGCCGGATCCGGTTTTTTGGTCTGAGCATGCTCAGTAGCTCTGCCCACAAGACATATATAAAAGCAAGACAGTGGGACCCACAGCCACACCCAACATGCCACCCAAGAAAGCAACCAAGCGAAGCAGGAGAAGGCAGGAGACCACTGCAGCACCATCAGCACCACCACCACCCCAAATGGAGCAGCAAATAGAACATGCTGAGGAGGGGAGGCCAGCAGCAGATGAGAGACGGTAATTATCAAATCCCCCATTCCTCCAAACTAGGGCCATGGAATATCAAGATATTCATTGGCCCTTTGTTTCTCTTTATTCAACAGCCGCCAAAGAGATGCAGCAGCAGCACCATCAGCACCACCCCAAATGGAGCAGCATGCTGAACGGGAGGGGAGTCCAGAAGCAGATGAGAGACGGTAATTATCAAATCCCCCATTCCTCCAAACTAGGGCCATGGAATATCAAGATATTCATTGGCCCTTTGTTTCTCTTTATTCAACAGCCGCCAAAGAGATGCAGCAGCAGCAGCAGAAATGGCATCACTGGCAGCAGCAATACCCACAGCCATGGAGTCTGGCCATCAACAGGACAGCACATCTTCTTCTGGGAGCCCTCCCTCGCATCGTCAGCGTTTGACGGTAAGTTTTTATTTCCAAAATCCATCATCTCTGTAATATATGTCTATTCATTGCCTTTTATTTCAAAACAGGAATCACAAGATGAAGAGGAGCTCCCAGAAGAAGAAGGAAGGGGTGGACAGACGCTTGGAGTGGGCTCACAATTCGTAAGTTTTTTGCATCAAACGCAGAAACACAACATCACACTACACACAACACATAGAAAACAATGTTCTGCAGACCACACACAGCAAACAAATGCCTACATCCAAACTCATAACATTTTTTGTTTTCTTCTCTAGTCTTCCCAATCTGGTGCTCGGCCAAGAGGTCCTCGCAGTGCCTCCCAGGGTCGTCGGCGACAGCAACGCGGCGGTCACCAGCGTGTAAGTATAAATATTTTTGCTTTGTTTTTTTGCACTTTTTATTTCATTTCTTTTGTGGAGGCTAATTATGTTATTTTTGTCTTTTTCTTTAACAGCCTTCACAGCGTGCTCCCGACTCTGACAGTGAGGATGGAGGGATTGATGTGGACCGCCTCATCGATCTCGTCAGAGAAAGGGAGCCGCTCTGGAATATGGCTGACCGCCGCCACGCTGACCTGATCATTACCCGACGACTCTGGGAGGAAATCTGTTCTCTCCTTGTGGGCCGCTGGGAGGACCTCGAAGCTCGGGACCAGATTAAAGAGCGTAAGTATATACAGTAACGGTTGCTTGATGTAAACCAGTGTTTCCCGAACTCCAGTCCTCGTGGTCCCCACGGATCATGTGTTCAGGATTTCTATTTACTATTGAAATCCTGAAAACATGACCCCTGGGGACCATGAGGACTGGAGTTTGTGAAACACTGATGTTGTATACTAACCACTCCTTTCTCGTTTCAGGGAACAGAATTGTGAATCGGTGGCGGTCTGTGAGGGATCGTTTCAAGAAGGAGTTCAATAAAGAGATGTGGGCCCCGAGTGGATCTGGAGGACGCAGGAGCAAGTACAAGTACGCACAAGCCCTGTCGTTCCTCCGGGAAACAATGCTCACCAGAAGGTAAATATTACACACCACATGTGAAAAAAATGTTAGATGTAACTTTTTTTTTTCAGCCAGGGCCATACCATGTCAGTATTTTAATTGTTTTTTTTTTCTCTTTATTCCACAGCACGGTGAGCAGCACTCGGGAGCCTGCACGATTGGACCCTTCTGAGGCGATCCCTGAGGAGACCGGCACCGAGGGACACTTCGACCGCCCCGGTACATCTGCACCTTCCCTGCCTTCCCACACATTCGACCCATCTGTCCCATCCACCAGCACAGGAGCATCGTGGCCGCCTACATTACATGAAGCTGCTGGTGAGGAGATCGCTTTCCCTTTACCCCACCCTTCTGCCCCTGCCGCCTCTAGTACACCTGCGGGTACTGGGCGACAGCGGCAGAGGGGTCAGGAAAAGAGTTATGCGCAAGAGTTATTGCATCTGAATGCATCTTTCCAGAACTGTCTCAAAGTCTTGTCAGAGCAAATCTCCGCAGGCTTTCAGCAGATCAACTCCAGCATTCTGGAGGTGAAGACACTTCTGCAAACCATGCATTCAGAAGCAAGATCTTCGCCAAACCACACCTTTTTCAGGTCTGTTGTGGAGCGCATGGAAACGCTCTCTCCTGCCCAGCAGATGCATATAATGCAATCGTGCCACGGTGCTCTACAGCAGGTTACCTCCCAACCTCCACCTCCCACCACTGTAGTTCCTCCACCTGCACCCCCTCCAGCCACTTTCCATCCTCCCCCTCCTATTACATCTGCACCCCCTCCAGCCACTTTTCATCCTCCCCCTCCTACTACATACCAGCAACCTGCCCAGTACCAGCAACCTCCCCAGTACCAGCAACCTCCCCAGTACCAGTCATCTCCCCACTTCCAGCAACCTGCCCCGTACCAAACTCCTTCCCCGTACCAAACTCCTTCCCCATACCAAACTCCTTCCCCATACAACTTTCCATCAACATCATCTGCTCCTACAGTCCCTGCCCAACCCTCCACTCCACCACCCACCACCTCTTCTGCTTCCCACATGTCCACCCATTCTGTAGTTTTTTCCACACCTTCACCTCTAACTGTTCCTTCCCCACCAAGATCCCAGTCCTCTCTCCACACACCCAGTGTCGAAGTGTCCCGCAGCCCCTCCAGCAGTATTTCCACCCCACAGTACACAGAATTGTAATGTGTGTTTTTTGTAATAAAAATGCCCATTGGGTTTAAAACCTTTCTAAAAAAGTTTTTTTGCACTTTAAAAACATTTTACAAAAAAAAAAAAAATTTAAATAAAAGTTAAATTATCGTTTCACAATGGTTGTCTGTCATTTCTTTCTGCGGCGAACTATGTTTTAAAAAAAGGTTAAATACAGGGTATTTCAAAGGTAAAAAGGTATTCAAAACCAGGTATAACTGTGGGTAAATTTTAGCTTTTTGCCACAGTTGTGTTCCTGGTTGTGTTTGAAGCAAAGTATTTCACTTAAAAAGTTGTGTTTATTGTTAGTGATTTCCTACCAATGTACACAACTTTTGTTAAAAGGTGAAATACTTTGCATAAAACACAACCAGGTACACACCTGTGGCCTAAAGGTAAAAATAGTAAGACCATGACAAGATAGCCAACTTTGGTTGGCAAAGGTATATACTGTTGGTCCAGAAGGTACACAAGTTTAGGGCAAAAATCTCTCACACTCTGTCATCCCAGTGTACTCTGCCTTGAGGTGACATAAAGTATAGTGGAAAATTGTCCCTGAAACCGTCACAGAACTTCTAGTGGTAATATTTCCAATGACAACATCCATCTTCGCCAGTAACTTGCTCTTCTCTCCAACCTGCACTTTCTTCTCTACAACCTGTCAAAGAAGGGCTGTAGGAACATGCTATATCTAGTTTTCCAGTAGCCAATCCCGTTCGGAAGGCCACAAGGGTCAATTTTAAAAACCGGATCCGGCGTAATCCGTCGAAAAACGGATAGAAAAACGGATGAACCGGATGAGACGGATCCGGTTTTGTCTGTCAAGAAAAAGACGGATCCGGCAGAAAACCGGATCCGTCACATCCGGTTTTACTAAACATTTGCCGGATCCGGCGTTCCGGCACGACGCCGGATCGCGCCTGACGCCGAAAACCTGATGTGTGAAAGTAGCCTAAGTCACTGGATATAATGATTATATATGGGATCTAGGACTTTAGACACATGGTTACTCATGGGATCTTGCCTAGGTTGTTTCCACTCTGAGAGAGGATGTCTCTTTTTGGGTGTATGGTCTCTGCATTTGGCACTTTATTGTTACAGTGTGATGTATTTTGTATATTGATCAATAAAATTGACTGATTTTATCTTTATTTCATCTTTTGTGCCTTGTTCTACACTGTTTCATTATGTTTTTGGAGTGAAAGTAGCTTTTCTGGGGGGCAGTTGTATTATCTACCACATCCTTGACATTTGAGCATGTTTTTGTGACTTCTGTTACTATTATGAAACATAAAACTCTCATTGCAGGGGAATAAAAGCTGATATAATAAGCTAGTCAATTACAAACTTGCTTACGGTATCTTCATGCTAACTTTTTCTTATTTTAATGGCCTTCGGCTCAATCTAGAGTGGTGTTGACTTGATTAATGAATGCATTGTAGGAACATCGATCTTGTGCAAGCTTAGAAAAGTGCACCAGAGTTTTCTACCTTGTTATCTTGATATTTTAATGCCATCAGGTTGCTTGTCTTCCTCTTCACCTTGTTCCTTCTATTCTTCTTACCAAGATGTCCTTTCCAAGTGATTTCTTTCTTCTTATGATGTGTCAAAAGTAGGCAAGTCGTAGCTTGGTGATCCTTGCTTAGAGTGACATTTCTGGCTTTATTTGTAACAAATTTTATCTGTAAGTTCTTCTCTCCATCCATGGTATTGGTAACATTCTTCTCCAGCACTACATTTCAAAACTGTCAATTCTCCTTCTGCCTTGCTTCTTTATCATCCAGGTTTTGCATCTGTATGTTACCACAGAAAAGACCAATGTACAAGCTGTGTCTTCGTCGCTACTGAAATGTTCCTTGATTTGAAGACCTTGTCCAATAATTTCATTGTTGATTTGCCCTTAGTTTTTCTCCTATTGACTTCCATGTTATCACTGCATCTTCAGTTATTACCGACCCGAATAGGATGAAGTCTTTTAACATCTTGCAGTTTGTTTCAGTCCATCTCAAATGTGCCCTATTTGGCAGTAGTCAACATCTTTGTCTACTTTGTTTTGAGTAGTAGACCTACTGTATGTTCGAGCTTTCCATCTTGACACTCCGTATTAAGCCCTTCATTCCATCTACACTTGTAGCTATCGATATTATATTGTCTTCGTACATAAGATTGTTGATGTTTCGTCCAGAAATTTTGAGTTCTTCTATTTGTCCAGCCTTCCTAAAAATATCTTCTGTATATAAACTGAAGAGGAATATTGACAGGATGCAGTCTTGTCTGATGCCTTGCTTTAATTTGAGCCATGCCACGACATCGTGTTCCATTCAGACTGTTGCTTTTTGCTTTCTGTATAGGTTTTTAATAAGGCTTATTAGATGGTTCAGCACACCTTTATCCTTCATGGTAATCCATAGTTTTTGGTGATCAACACAGTTGATATTACAGTTGCTGAAGTCATTGAAGCAAAACTGGATCTCCTTGTTGTATTCTTTGGCCTTTTCCATTATCCATCTATTAACAATCACATCTTTCATTCTTCTGTCTTTTCTGAAAGCTGCTTGTTCCTCTGGCAATTATTTTTCACAGTAATGCTGAAACCATCTTTAGTAGTATCTTCAGTATTATTTTGCTGTCTTGAGGTATGAGCGCAATTGTCCAATAGTTTCCACAGTCGGTAACATCTCCCTTCTTTGGAATAGGAATAAAAACAGATCTTGCCGAGTCTGTGGGCCATTTACCAGATGTCCATACCGGTTTGACATCAACTGGTTCTTTAGAAGACTTTATTAGCTCTGTTGGAATATTTTGACATCTAGGCACTTTGTTGTTTAACAGAAGTTTTCTTGCAGCAAAGACTTCATTTTCCAGGATGATCAGTTCTCTAATCATTTCATGCTATATATCATATAACATATCATGCTAACTAAAGCTATTTAATGACTTAAGTATTCCACTTTTAGGAAACCAAAAATGTTAGACTGCAAAATGCTACACATAGATTTATGACAAGAAACAAACATACAGCAATAATCAAATGATCAAAAGAAACCTTTTATACTGAAGGTGAAAAAATAACAGAGCCATATATCTTTAAGAAATAGAATGGGACCAGAAAATCTAGGTAGAATCGTGTCCCAAAAGCAAACACCTGCAACTGGCACCTGTATTCAGGTAGCTTGTGTACATATCAAATAGTAGAGTAAAGAAGTGGGTTGCAAAAATTAATTTAACCAATGCACACACTTTGGCAAGTAAACAGCTGTGTTTAAATTTCAGGATTATGGAGATTTCCATTTAAAAACAAAATAATTGGCATGCGCATCTCAAAATACATGTCACACTTTCATTGGAGCACAAACATAGAATTAAGAATTTGGTTTTAGTTGCCTAATTAAGAATGAGAGGTCTAATACTGACTATCCTTGCTTACATTGCATGAAAAATAAAACAAAAACACCTAATAAGTTGCTGTTACTGCAGTATATCACAAATCAATCCCGGCACAGTCACTGCTACAGCGGTTTTAGGAAGTTTTCGCCCCCAGCAGTTCGCCCCCAGCAATTTGCCCCCAGCAGTTTGCTCCCAGCTACACTTCGCCCCCGCACATTTCGCCCCTATCATTTCGCCCCCGGCACTTCGGGCCCGGATGTTTTGCCCCCAGCAGTTCACCCCCGGGATGTTTCGCCCCCAGCAGTTTGCCCCCAGATGTTTCGCCCCTGGATTTTTCACCCCCAGCAGTTCACCCCGGATGTTTCGCCCCCAGCAGTTCGCCCCGGATGTTTCGCCCCCAGCAGTTTGCCCCGGATTTTTGGCCCCCAGCAGTTCGTCCCTGGATGTTTCGCCCCCAGCAGTTCGCCCCCGGATTTTTCGCCCCCAGATTTTTCACCCCTGGCAGTTCACCCCCGGATTTATCGCCCCAGCAGTTCACCCCCGGTAGTTTGCCCCGGATGTGTGTACCCTGTTTTGCCCCCAGAATTTTGTGCTTGGATGTTTTGCCAGTTTGTCCTTGTGGTTCATGAATTCCCGTCCGTCATCAATTCACATGTCACAAAAGTACTGTACAGAGTGCTGCACTTTTGTGACATTTTAAATCAACTGTTTCCATCTGTAAACCTCACAACTGATTGCATTATAGTGTCAGAGCATTTTTCCCGTAATTTTAGCAAAACATTTTCCAAAACGTTTCTAAAACGTTTTTATGTTACAAAAACATACCACGAAAAAAATAAACGGATTCAAAAAATGTAGTGTGAATGAGGCCTGATTTAGGTGGGGAAGGTAAACCACGCTAAAATCAAAACAGGTTTTGTGAACTTTTACCTGACTCAGCACTGAGCTGCTTTTTTGCAAGTTTTGTTGCATATGTAACAATTTTCATGTCAGGTGTCCTGCAAGTTACAATAGACTAGCTCTTATTCCATCTTTACATCAGAATACAGCAGTGTCTAAAATCTCTACAAAGAGAGAGGTGTACTAGCACAAAACATCAGTCAGCTTCCACAGCAATTCACTTTCTACAAGTATGAATTCAGTTCTAGCCAAACGTGGGAAGAAGAAGTTGGTCTACGAGAATCACATTTACGTACTTTCGAAACGGACGGCTGACGATGTCTATTCCATCTGGGTCTGTGAAAAACGGTCGACTGGCAAGTAACCAATCCCCACAACCACGCAGCACAAGCAGCAAGACCTGAAGCAATCCAACTTGTCATTGAGGCGGTCACCAGGGCAAGGACAACACAGGAGACACCACCACAGATTCTCACAGAAGTCATTTCAGGAGCCCATTCTAATGTTGTAGCACTTCTCCCAAAGAAAGCATCACTGAAGAGAACAATACGATTATCAAGGCAACTTGGCAATATTCCAAGGTTGCCCCAAACCCTTGATCAACTTGTTATTCCCCAGGAGTTCCAGGGATCAATATTGATGGTATCCAGCAGTAGTTCCTTCTGCATGACTCTGGTGAGCATTTAACATTTCCATTATATAGAATTATTGCAAAGTTTATGTTGCACAAATGTGAAAAATTATCTATTACAAAGTGCTGATATAGAATACTATGTGATTATTTTACCTTAAAGGGAAACTTTGAGGATAGTATAATGCAGGGTGAGGCCTACTGATTCCAACTATGCCTCACTTGCTTAGTTGCAGTCTGATTTTCTGCTCAGCTTCTAAGTAGAAGTCCTGCCTTTGAGATACAGTGACCTGCCATGTTGATAAGCAGAGTGGTAACCTTGTCCACCAACCATGATTTGCAGGTATCCAGCCATTGTCAATCACAGCCAGAAGACAAGGTTGTTGCATCAAACCCGCATCACTAGATGTCAATTTTAGTGTAGAATTTTCTGCTATAAATTAGCTGCAGATTGTCTGCTGCAACTACTTAGTGCATGTGAATGGACCATAAGGATTCATTAACATGTCTCCTAACCTCTGCCCTGCCCTTTTAGCCATGCCCCCTGCCAACAGCCTGAAATGAAGTTCCAATGCTGAATTAGTGCTGGGAAGAGGGTACACCATGCCCCAGTAGGTGCCGGTCACTTACCGAAGCATGGCAGGGGGTTTAATTCATATTCACCACCTGCTGCCACATGCTGCTTTGATACAGGACCTGGATTTGATGTATGCAATCATGTGATCGCTCACGTCTCATGACCTGTATCGAAGCAGAGTGAGGAAAGCAGCACAGCAGCAGGCGGTATTAGTTTATCCTTGCCATGCTCCAGGAGGAGACAGGCACCTACCAGAGCATGATAGATCCAGGGGGCCCGCTGTTCATGGGTGCATTACACCCCTTGGCGGCAGGCCCGACAGCCCGGGGGCAGTGGCGTCCCCTGCCTACATGGTAGGTATGCCACTGCTGCACTGCATGTCATTTTTTTAACTGTGCATTTTTTCATGAGCATGTGGATGGGATTTAGACATTTACGCTGCATATGACCCCAACCTAATGAACCGTTAAGTTAGTATGCTTTTTTTCACAAATACTTCTTACATATTTGCTAGTTTTTCCTGATGTAAACCTTTTATGATCATGAATTCTGCATTTTGCTAGTTTCTGCTGCCGTTATTCCTTTCACGACTTTGAAAATGTGACATTTTTGAAGCTTGGAAGCATTTTTAAAGAGGAATATATCATTTTCCACTGGGACAATAAATGTCGTAGAAAAAGCTATTGTTTAGCTCCTTCACACCAGATTTTGCTTCAATTTAACGTTTCTGTTATAAAATCAGAAAATCTGAAGCAAAATGTGAGTTTTTAATGTGAGATATGAACAACAGATGCTTCTGATTAGGAAAATTTATTGTGAATTCATCCCAAAATTCTCTGTCGCGCATCCGCCCTTTTTGCGCTGCACCGAGCACACAAAAATGCAACACAGTGCGTTTGGCGCACGTCGGCGCAGCGCAAAAAGGGCAGATGCATGGGCAAAAGTGTACCAGCGCATGACCAGCGTACCCAGCACTAAGTATAGAGCATGCTGATCGCATGCAGCGTCATGCGATCGGAGGAGGAGCTGACTGGAGGAGGCACAGTCGGGGGGCGGAGCTTAGCGGTGGCCCTGCGCTGCGCCCAGTAACGCTAGTGTGAAAGTGTCCAAGAAAAAATATGCAACTCCAGGTAGAGAAAAGTTAATCCATGTGGCAGAAATGACCAGAGTACATATTAGAGATTTGAAAGCTAAGGTATAAGGAAGATATATAAAAGAAAAAGTGTTGTTACATTACCTTAAGTAGTGGCTGTACCCCATCGCACGTTTCGCATTTGCTTTTTCAAGGGAGTGTGTTTTTTAATATAATCAGGTAAAATTACCTTTGGGTATCTTTTATACAGGGTGCCGCTACCTCCTGGACTAGCGCATCCGCCCTGACGCACGTTTCAGTTCCTTTCTCAAGGGGCCTGCTACCAACCATGAGTCCCCATTATTTATATCTCCCAGCCGCAGCATGGTATATCGCGCGATCGGAAGTGATGCTCACCACCTGGATGTGACACGTCACATCCGGGTGGTAAGCGTTACTTCAAGTCGCGTGGACCAGAAGTGACCACGGTTATCTGATTATATTTGCGGAGTATTATTGTAATTATGGGTATGAGGGTTATTGCCAGGCAAGCGGGCATTGTTTTATGGTTGACATCTAGATCATAATCTGTGATGTGGCCTATACAGCTTGCGATATAATTATGGCTATATTAATATTTGTAGTAGTTTATTGTTTAGGCTTTTTCAGTTCTGCCCCTTGTAGCTGCAATATATTGCTGGCAGTCCCTATGTCTATCCATTTTTGTGGTAGCTGTCTCTTCCTGGATTTGCGTGTTAATTATGAATTAAATAATGAGTGACTGTGAGCAATGAGTGTATCTGTACTCTCCTACTTCCCCAGTTTTGGCAGTATGGTTTTAATGAATTTGTTTCAATAAAAATTATATTTTTACACACACAAATAATTGCCTTGTGAACATCCTTTTTCCTATGGTTCTATGAGGTACCGACAGACGTGGAGGGTCCTTTTCAATGCTCTTCCATGCACTTCCACATTGTGTGAATATGTCATCGTTCCCGAGGGAATCCCTTTCATTATTCCTAGCTAGGGATTCCCTTGATCAAGAAGACTCTCCACACAGGTCGGGACCTCGGCAAAGGGGAGAGAAGCGATTTTTATTTCTGATGAGCAAACTCCAAACATTGCCTGTTTTGGGTCGGTGTGGTTGAACCCGAGCAGGCAATGTTCGATATGAAACCTGAACTTTCCAGATCGGGTTTGCTCATCACTAGATATAGTAGGATATGTAATGGATGACAAAAAGAAGCCATTAAGTGTAACACCACTAATACAGGACAGTAAAATGATGGTCACTTGTCTTAGATCAGGGGTGTCATACTCATATTCACCAAGGGCCACACCAATTTAATGGTTGTCCCCAAAGGGCCGATTGTTACTGAAAGACCAGATGCACACAATCGAGCCCCGTCCAGAACACGCACTTCTCTGCATAGAGCAGTGCATGCCCCTGTATAAGGCATGTCACGGTGGATCAGCTCTTTACCAAGCGCTGTCACATCTTCCCTGGATCTCACTGAAATCATGGAGAGCTATGGCTGCAGCTTGCAGTCACTTGTCCTTGTCCTTGGTGCTGAAAGCTGCTGATAAACAGCTGGTTCAATGCAGAATACAACTGGACCCTATTCTTGGCCTAATCTGAGGAATGGGCATCAACAGAAAAAGGGATCCTGAAGTGAGAATACCACTTTTATCTGCTGCCCTATTCTTTGGTGTACTGGCAGAGTGTTCTGTGAGGGCTAATCCCAAAACCCCCCTTCTGAAGATCTGATAAAGAGGTTCTGTAGAAGCTGGTTAACCACCACTTTAGTTCAGCAAAGCCAGTATCTCAGTTCTGCAGAAATGGTTGGTGGTATTAACCCTGTAGTCAGTCAACAGTCCCCGTGCTTCCATACATAGCATTAAAGGGGTATTCTCATGCCGAACAGCAAAATAAGGCAGCATGCTTTCAGCAATCATGTTGTGGTAAGCATGCTGCCAATCTTCCCCTCCTGGTACTTACCTATAGGTCTTCTGCTCATCTTTGCCTGATCTTCTCCTGACTGTGTGGGCTGGTGATCACCATGCTGGATCTGGAGGCCACCACGAGTCCTCTCCTTCTTCCCAGCGTCCTCTTCTTCTGCTTGATCTCATCGCGGCACTGCGCATGTGCAGCAGTGTTTTGGTGACAGGAGAGGCATCCTGCCCCCTGGATTGACTGATGAATGGGGCAGGAGTTAGGTCATGTCAGTGAGCGGCCAGGAGACATTCGGCCTCACTGCCACGGCATTCTTCATGCTTTGTGGGTCAGTGATCCAGGCAAGATGAAAAGATAGCCAGAAGCAGGAGAAGACGTCACGGGGAACCGCTAGACAGCACTCCGGGACCCAAGAGCTGCAGCTGCGACAGGTAAGTATGTCAGCTTTTTGTGTTCTAGGGTGATAATACTCCTTTAAGGCCAGCCAATAGAGCTGCTGAAAAGGCAGCCACAAGAATCCCCAGCAATTGGGGTCCTGTATATTGTACCCCAGATATGTTCAGCCCTAGATGTTTTGCTCCCTGTATGTTGACCCAAAAAGCTGAGGGTGAAACATCTGGGGTCAAAATGCTAGGGGCAAAACATCAGATGCTGACACTTCCAGGGACAAAATGCTGTAGGTGAAACATCAGGGGGCAATCTGCTGGGGATGAAAAATCCAGGCGAGAAACATCTGGGGCGAACTGCGGGGGGAAAAACATCCGGGGGTGAAAAATCCAGGGGCGAAACATCCGGTTCGAACTGCTGGGGGCGAAACATCTGGGGGTGAACTGCTGTGGGTGAAACATCTGGGGGTGAAACATCCGGGGGAAAAACTGCCTGGGGCGAAAAATCCAGGGGCGAAACATCCGGTTCGAACTGCTGTGAGCAAAACATCTGGGGGCGAACTGCCGGGGGCGAAGAATCCAGAGGCGAAACATCCGGCTCGAACTGCTGGGGGCGAAACATGGGGGGGCGAACTGCTGGGGGTGAAACATCTGGTTCGAACTGCTGGGGGCAAAACTTCCGGGGCGAACTGCTGGGGTGAAACATCTGGTTCGAACTGCTGGGGGCAAAACTTCTGGGGGCGAACTGCTGGGGGCAAAACTTCTGGGGGCGAAACATCTGGGGGCGAAACATCTGGGGGCAAAACATCCGGGGGCGAAAAATCCAGGGGCAAAACATCCGGTTTGAACTGCTGGGGGCGAAACATCTGGGGGCGAACTGCTGGGGGTGAAACATCCGGTGCAAATTGCCGGGGGTGAAAAATCCAGGGGGCAAACTGCCGCGGGCGAAAAATCCAGGGTCAAACTGCTTGGGGCGAAACATCCAGGGGCAAAACATCCGGGGGCGAACTGCTGGGGGCAAAACTTCCGGGGGCGAACTGCTGGGGGTGAAACATCTGGGGGCAAAACATCCAGGGGCAAACTGCCGGGGGCGAACTGATGTGGGTGAAACATCCGGGGTCAAAAAATCCGGGGTCAAACTGCTGGGGGCGAAACATCCGGGGGTGAAACATCCGGGGGCGAACTGCTAGGGGCAAAAAATCCAGGGGCGAACTGTTGGGGGTGAAACATCTGGGGGCAAAACATCCGGGAGCAAACTGCCGGGGGCGAACTGCTGGGGGTGAAACATCCAGGGGCGAAAAATCCGGGGGCGAACTGCTGGGGACGAAACATCCAGGGGCGAAAAATCAGGGGGCGAGCTGCTGGGGGCGAAACATCCAGGGGCGAACTGCTGGGGGTGAAACATCTGGGGGTGAACTGCTGGGGGCGAAACATCGGGGGCAAACTGCCGGGGGCGAACTGCTGGGGGTGAAACATCCGGGGGCGAAAAATCCGGGGGTGAACTGCTGGGGGCGAACTGCTGGGGGCGAAACATCCGGGGGTGAACTGCTGGGGGCGAAATGTGCGGGGGTGAAATGTGCGGGGGCTAAACCTCCTGAGGGCCAAATGCTGTGGACGAAATGTGCGGGGGCAAAATGTACCCGGGGGCAAACTGCTGGGGGCAAAACATCGAAATCCCGCTACAGCAGTTCTCTGTATATCACTTTGATCTTTGGATTAATATTCTGAAACTGAGACTATCACTCCCATTTTAAATCTGCTTCATTAGCACTGCAATAATATGCCACAATCTCTTTAGGACTTTTCCTATCACTATGCTGTGTGCTCTGAGCTACTATCTCTATACAGTAGAAGCATAGACAAGTACAAAAACGAAAAAAGATTATCATTGGTCAAAATTTACTCGGTACTTGAATTTTCCGAGCATACTATGGTGTCTTGGGGGATTCCCTAACAAACAGGCAATCCCCACATGTATTCAGGCTGTCTAGCAGCCGCAAATCATGCAGCTGCGGAGACACAAACATAATCTACGAGCACATCCAAGATACTCGGAGAACACCTGAGCACACTCGGAAACTCGAGTAGCGAGCACACACGCTCATCACTAATAACCGCCTGTGTACAATGCATTATTTTAATATATTACTTCTAATCAAGGTATGTGCACCGGGCAAATCACTAATATTAAATGATGCCCCAAGATAGGTATGGACCACATTATGTACAGTATATATGCACAGGTATCAGTATATAACAACTTATTAACAATTTTTCTAAGAACGGTCCTTCTACCTAGCAGAGGAGCAGTCCATCACCGGGAGCAAGCTCGTCCGCCTTCGTCAATACAAGCAAAAAATGATAAAAAGGTATTTCCTTGGATGGGACCTATCTTTTATTCCGGCTATGATATTTTTCTCATCACCTGATTGGCTGGGCTAGGCCATGTGAGCTGCTTACTGCAAGGCAATGTATTAAAGCCCATGAGACTGAGCTTGAGTCAAGAGCAGTGTGTGAGACGGCGCTGGGCACGTTTTTTTTTATCTACACAAATCAAGACACTTAGTGTTCAAATTTATGTAGATCCACAAATTTTAGTAAACGTGATTCAAACTTGATCCTCCACAGGTCAATCTGCACATTATTAGTGGCCACCTCAATGAATATTATGATGACTTCTTTGTGCACCACAATATTATGGATTGCCTTTGTGCTGCTGCATAGAGATACTATCCAATTTTCCCCAAAAAATGATGGCTTTCCTCCTTATGCTATTGCCCCCACAAAATATAGTAATAAACAATTTTTCTCCTCACAGTAATAAGTTTTTTTCTGTGTGCCTCATACAGTATTAATGTATACTTTTTATGCAACAATAGCTCTATTTCTGTGCATGTAAATAATGCCAACTCTTCCCCTGCCTCAAAGTAATATTGGATCTTTTGTTCCCCACAAAGTAATAATGCTCACTCTCACTTTCTATTGTTTTGCTTATTAAGTCATATTAGGGCTTGTTTATTGCAAAATTAGTTAATTTTTTTAAAAGCACAATTAAAAGTGAAATCTATATAAAATGTGACTATGCACTTCTAATATAGTCACTCTACTTATCGTTCTGCATCCTACTACCTCTCCTTCTGTATCTGAGATTGGTGCCCTGTTCTTTTCATATCCATGCCCATACATGTGTTGTGTTAGGGTACGTGTACACGCTGCGGATTCCGCCCGGATTTTGCGGATTTCTGCGGATTAGCCTGCGGTTTTGCCCTGCGGTTTATCACCTCTACAATGGAGGAGATAGTAAACCGCAGCGGAATCCGCAGAAAGAATTGACATATCAATTCTTTCTGTGGATTAGAAACCGCAGCAAATCCGTGCTGAAAAATCTGCACCGTCTGCACTGCGGTTTCTATTTCCCATAGGATATTATGGTACTGTACACCAAAACCGCTGCGGATCCACAGTAGATTCCGCAGCGTGTGCACACACCCTTATAAGTCTGAACCATGCATTCACTGTCTTTTTCCGCTCTTTGGCAGACAGACCACCATCTTCAGCGCTATCTTCAGCACACCAAACCAATGCAAAGGCAGTGGGAGCATGGTTCAGGCTTACCACAGTCCTCTTCATGTCTCTGTCAAATTGGACATGTCACCAATGACACAATACATTAAAATATTCTTTGTCATGAAAAGAAAAAAATACAGCCATTCTGTATATCTGGTATTTACACTCGAGGAAGATACCAGTTTGGCATGGAAACACGTTGTGGTCTAAAAACCACTCCTTTTTATGATTGGATCAAGCATCTTGCTTTTAGTTAGTGCAGCCCAAACCGTAGTTTGTCTTTTCTTTCAAGCATTCTGATGGAGTTCATCTCCCAGCCACGAGGCACCAGCAACCATCATTGAACATTCATAGGAGATGTACCTACAGAACTTGGTCAGGTGAGCACATTACCTGGAACTAATATATCTTTTTATAAAAGTATCACCCTATGGTCTGGTGCGCTCTAGAGTGTTTATGTAAATTTACAGCTGTGATAACCAGAGGTTGATAAACTAGTAATGCCATCAGCCTGAAGCTGTGTTCACATATTCTGGCTTTGGTGATTCTCCAAAACTAAAACTATAGCAAAAAGCACAATTTGGCCACAATATCTGAACCAGCTTTAGGCCAGTTACAATTAAGACAATTGTTTCCACATTAAGCTTTTATATGCTGTTCTTAAAGCTGGTACAGGTATAGCCAAGTGCATGCAGTGTTAAGAACAACATGCAGGATTCCAAAAGAACTTTCTAAATTTGTGTCAAAAATGCTACAAAAAGTAATTTAGTGCATCAAATTTTTCCTATGAACTAACCTTACTGCTGTTCTCATTATTTTAAAATATTTTGCAGAAAAAATGCCAGAAAAGCAATAAACATGAATTTTTACAAGAAACAAATAAGCTAAAATGACATGTAAAACAAGCCAAATCTTGGTTTGCTTGCGTTGCACCAATCCAATATGTTAAGTTTTCTCTTCTGATGCTGAAGTGAAGCCATACACTGTTGTTACCTCTTCTGCTAAGAGGTCTCTCACAAGAGCGAATAAATCGGACAAGTGCAATCCAATAAAAAAAAAAATCGAATTGCACTCAGCCCAGTGTTTTTCTATGGGGCAGTGCACATCTGCGATTACTTTCTCATGCCGAATCGGCATGCGAAAACAATTGCAGCATGCAGTGAATGCCTGTGAGAATCAGATCTCAAGCACCCATACATCCAGATGTCACCCTAGTGCAGTGTAATTCCTGAGGACACCAGTGATGGAGGAGATGGAGAAACTAAGGCTACTTTCACACTAGCGTCGTGTGACGCACGTTGCAATGCGTCGCTTTGGAGAAAAAACGCATCCTGCAAAGTTGCCTGCAGAATGCGTTTTTTCTCCATAGACTTGCATTAGCGACGCATTGCGACGTATGGCCACACGTCGCATCCGTCATGTGACGGATGCGTCGTGATTTCGCGGCCGCGACGCACAAAAAAAGTTACATGTAACGTTTTTTGGTGCGTCGTGTCCGCCATTTTTGACAGCGAATGCACGGCCGAAACTCCGCCCCCCCCTCCCCGGACATTACAATGGGGCAGCGGATGCGTTGAAAAACTGCATCCGCCGCCCCCATTGTGCAAAGCTTTCACAACGTGCGTCGGTACGTCGGCCTGACGCATAGCGACGGGCCCGTACCGACACTAGTGTGAAAGTAGCCTCATTTATCCGTCTCTTCCGCATGTGTGCTCCGATTCTCTAATGCGAGAGGATCAGAGTGTCACGCCGCCACTGTATACTCACCCGGCCTCCGCTCCCGCGCCGCAGCCCGCTAGCACACTAGGTCCTGCTTCCTCGTGTTCCTGCCGCAGTCTCTCAGTCCTGTACTCCGTGGTTCCTGCCGCAGTCTCACAGTCCTGTACTCCTGTGTTCCTGCTTCGTCCTGCTATCTATGCTCCAGCCCTGCATTCCTACTCCAGTCCTGCCTCTCGTGTTCCTGCTCCATCCTGCTGTCTAGGCTCCAGTCCAGCAGTCCAATTCTGGTCCTGTCTCCAGTTATCCTGCTCTGTCCTGCTGTCTATACTCCAGTCCTGCAACACCACTCTTGTCCTATCTCCTACAGTCTCATGCTCCTACTCCAGTCCATTCTGAGCCGCCCCTCTCGGTGCCGACTATCGTGGTACCCGAACCCCTGGGCCTGCTCCTAACGATCCATGTATAGGGGTTGGCTCCACCTGGCAGCTCGCCCGGGGCCCCTCTGTGCCACGATCCAGAGGGTCCACTCCTGGAGATTATCCTCAACAGACCAGCCATGGTAACAGTACGATCAGGCCATGGACTCCCGCCGGTACTTCTGCTGCTACCCAAAAGGAGTTGCTCTTTTTACGGGAGAATCAGGGACGCATCATGTCTGTCATGAAGTCTATGGACACCCATTTGTCGGCCCTGCAGGTGGCTGATCCTGGAAATGCCACTGAACTAGCCAATCTTCAACAGGAGCTGGGCCAGCAAAGGGAGACTCAAGCCCATATTTTGAGTCATATGGCCTCCGTTGAAAGCTGTTTGTCACTCCTTCAGTCTGCCGCCACGACTCCGACTGCACCTTCTGTGCCTAAAGCTCTCCCGACGCCCCGCCTCGCCAAGCCGCCTCGGTTTAGTGGCGATCCCAAGCTCTGCAAGGGGTTCTTCAATCAGTGTAGCCTCCATTTTTAATGGTTTGCTCTGCAATATCCCTCTGACATGGCCAAAGTGGCCTTCATTATGTCCCACCTGGAGGGAGAGGCCCTATCCTGGCTGAACCCCCTCTGGGAATGGGACAACACCATTGTCTCGAGTCTTCCAGTCTTTTTGGATACTTTTCGCAGGGTTTTCGATGAGCCGGGTCGGTTAGCCTCCCGTACCGAATCTCTTTTTAACCTTCATCAGGGTTCCCTCACGGTCGGGCAGTATGCGATCCGCATTCGCACTCTCTCCTCTGAACTGGGTTGGAATAATGCGGCATTGGTGGGGGCATTCTGGCGTGGTCTTTCAAGTAGAATAAAGGATGAACTCGCTGGTCGGGATACCCCGACCACCCTAGAGGACCTTATCTCACTGGCCACCCACATCGACCTGCGCTTCCTGGAGCGCGTCCGGGAATCAGCAAGAGACAGGAGGTCTACTAGACCACCTTCCCTTTCCAACCGGTCCACTAGTCCCCGTCCTGCTGGGTCCCTTTCTCCCTCTTCGGTCGAACCCATGCAGGTGGATTGCCTCAAGTTGGCCGAGTTGCGTCGGAGGGAGAGACGGGCTCATGGCTTATGCCTCTATTGCGGGGGTTTGTCTCATTTTGTCTGCACCTGTCCTGAGAAACCCGGAAACTCCTCCACCTAGGTCAGGTAAGAGAGGCCTCCCTAGGTGCTAATGATTCCTCTCAACCTCTTACTATTTCTGTTCTTGTGGTTTCAGGGTAGAGACGTGGGTCCGAGGTGGCCTACGTGGATTCGGGCTCAGCAGGTAACTTCATCTGGCGTGAAGAGGTGGACAAGTACCAAATTCCCGTGGTTATCCTATGTAATCTTCCCCTGATTGTTGCAGTGGATGGCAATCTGCTACAGGAGACTGTCACCTTGGTCACTGAGGAAGTGGAGTTACAAGTCGAAGCCTTACATCGAGAGAAGATAGACTTTTACGTTTTGCCCAAGCTCTCCCATGTGATTCTACTTGGTCTCCCTTGGTTAAGGACTCATCAGCCTGTCCTAGACTGGTCTTCAGGGGAGGTACTCCGCTGGGGCCACCCATGCCAAGCTCGCTGCCTGACTCCAGTCCGTCTTGCGGCCGCTCCTCGGCCTCCTCCTGACCTTGCGGGACTTCCTTCAGCTTAAAGTTCCTACACTGATGTCTTTGATAAGAAGGAAGCGCAGGTCCTTCCTCCACACCAGTCTTTTGACTGCCCAATTGAACTAATCCCTGGTTCAACCCCTCCTAGGGGCAGAATCTACCCTCTGTCTCCCGCAGAGACCTTAGCCATGTCTGAGTACGTCTGGGAGAACCTCGCCAAAGGTTTTATATGGAAGTCCTCTTCGCCCGTGGGAGCCGGGTTTTTCTTCGTCAAGAAAAAGGATGGATCTCTACAGCCATGCATTGACTATAGGGGCTTGAATGAGATCACCATCAAGAACAGGTATCCTCTTCCACTCATTCTGGAGCTGTTTGACCGCCTCAGAGGGGCTCGGGTCTTCTCCAAGCTAGACCTTAGGGGAGCTTATAATCTGGTCCGTATCCGCGCAGGTGACTAGTGGAAAACGGCTTTCAACACTCGAGACGGCCATTACGAGTACCTGGTCATGCCCTTTGGTCTCTGCAATGCTCCTGCGGTGTTTCAAGAGTTTGTCAATGAGATCTTCCGGGACCTCTTGTACTCCTGTGTGGTCCTGTACTTAGATGACATTCTCGTCTTCTCTCCGGATCTTGCATCCCACAGAAAGAGTGTTCGCCTGGTGTTACAGCGTCTTCGGGAGAATCGCCTGTACGCCAAGATTGAGAAATGTCTGTTTGAGCAAACCTCTCTGCCGTTTCTGGGATACATAATCTCAGACACTGGATGGATCCCGAGAAACTGACTGCCATTCTCAAATGGCCTCGCCCTGTTGGAGTAAGAGCGATACAACTGTTTCTCGGATTTGCCAATTATTACAGGAAATTCATTTCTCACTTTTTCACTATAACCAAACCAATTTCTGCCCTCACTCGCAAGGGGACAGCTCCCAATTCTTGGACTACTGAGGCGGAGGAGGCCTTTCAGACCCTAAAACGGGCTTTCTCCATGGCTCCGGTGTTGCACCATCCTGAAAGCAACCAACCCTTTGTACTCGAGGTGGACGCTTCTTCAACAGGTGCCGGGGCAGTACTGTCCCAGAGATCCACCTCCGGTCATCTGCATCCCTGTGGCTTCTTTTCGAAGCCTTCTCTCCATCCGAGTGCAACTACTCAATCGGTGACCGTGAGCTGTTGGCCAAAAAATTGGCCCTGGAAGAATAGCGTCATCTCCTGGAGGGGGCTGTTCATCCTTTTGTAATCTTCTCTGACCACAAGAACTTGGCCTATCTCCAGTTTGCCCAGAGACTCAATCCTCGTCAGACCAGATGGTCCTTATTTTTTGCACGATTTGACTTCGAGCTCCGCTTTCACCTCTGCAACAAGAACACCAAAGCCGACGCCCTATCCAGGGTCTTCCAGCCAATCAAAACAGTGGAGGAACCTTCGCACATTATTGAGCCCACTAAAATCATCACGGTGGCTCCAGTGAACTGGCTTTCTCCAGCCCCCGGCAAGACCCTTGTGCCTGAAAATCTCAAGCGAAAGGTTCTTTTATGGGGACTCTCTCCCAGATTGGCCGGTCATGCCGGAACCAAGAAGACGCTTGCCCTTATCACGCGTCACTACTGGTGGCCTACGCTTCACCAAGATGTGCTTGATTTCATGGCCTCTTGTCCCTCCTGTGCTAAGAACAAAGTGCAGCGACGACTTCCATCCGGTTTATTGCTCCCGTTGCCTGTCCATTATCCATGCGGTTCCGTGGGAACACATAGCCATGGATTTCATCACGGGCCTACCCCATTCTTCTGGCTGTACAGTCATCCTGGTGGTGGTGGACTGTTTCTCCAAGATGGCCCATTTCATCCCTCTGTCCGGTCTACCCTCGGCTCCTGAGTTGGCCGAAGTTTTTATCCACCAGATCTTCAGACTCCATGGACTACCGCAACGTATTGTGTCTGACCGGGGGGGTTCAGTTCACCTCCAAGTTCTGGCGGGCACTTTGTAAGCTCATGAACATTTCCCTCGACTTCTCCTCCACCTACCGTCCAACGGACAGATGGAGCGTACCAACCAGACGTTGACTGGGTACCTGCACCATTTCTTCAACGCCCACCAGAACGACTGTGTTGACCTACTTCCCTGGGCAGAATTCGCCTATAACAACCACACTGGTGAGTCCTCGGCCAAGTCTCCGTTTTTCATTGTGTTTGGTAGACATCCTGGTGTTCCCCTTCCAGTAACCCCTGCCTCCGAGGTAACCGCGGCCAACGTCTTTTCCTCTGAATTTTCCAAGATCTGGGCTGAGACCATTACGCCACTCAAGAGGGCCGCTGACTGGATGAAAAATTATGCAGACAAAAAGAGATTGGATCCCCCGCCGTATCACATCGGGGACAAAGTCTGGCTCTCGTCCAAATTTATCCGCTTGAAACTGCCCTCTTACAAGTTGGGTCCACGCTAACTCGGACCGTTTGAAATTCTTGGACGTGTTATTGAAGTCACCTACAAATTGAGGTTGCCTGCTTCACTCCAGGTCCCGAACACCTTCCAAGTCTCTCTCCTGAAACCTGTGGTACTGAACCGCTTCCACTCTGTGTCTGATCCTGTTTCTCAGCTGGTTGGTGCCGATAATATCTTTGAGGTGGAGGACATCATCGCCATGAAAAAGTTAGAGGTAGGACCCTTTTTCTTATTGATTGGAAAGACTTTGGTCCTGAGGAGAGATCCTGGGAGCCTCGGGAGAATATCAATGCTCCCCGTATCCACAAGAGATTTTTTGCTAACCTCAGGGGAAGGCGGCTTAGGGGAGGGGGTACTGTCACGCCGCCACTGTATACTCACCCCCGCCTCCGCTCCCGCGCAGCAGCCCTCCGCCGTCCGACATCCACGGCGGTCCCTTCTGACAGGTCCGCGGCCGTCGGCGTCTCTGCATGCAATGCTCAAGCGCCATAGGCCGCGGCTGCGCCTCCCTCCTGTCACTTATGCTCCGGCAATGCCCTGACCCAGAAGCACCACCGGACCAATGGCAGTTCAGACAGGGGCATATCAGGCCATCCTCCTTTGAGGGAGGTGCCTGATCATTGTGTTTGCTAGCACACTAGGTCCTGCTTCCTCGTGTTCTTGCCGCAGTCTCTAAGTCCTGTACTCAGTGGTTCCTGCCGCAGTCTCACAGTCCTGTACTCCCGTGTTCCTGCTTCATCCTGCTATCTATGCTCCAGCCCTGCAGTCCTACTCCAGTCCTGCCTCTCGTGTTCCTGCTCTATCCTGCTGTCTAGGCTCCAGTCCCGCAGTCCTATTCTGGTCCTGTCTCCAGTTATCCTGCTCCGTCCTGCTGTCTATACTCCAGTCCTGCAACCCCACTTTGGTCCTATCTCCTACAGTCTTGTGCTCCTACTCCAGTCCATTCTGAGCCGCCCCTCTTGGTACCTGCTATCGTGGTACCCGAACCCCTGGGCCTGCTCCTAACGATCCCTGTATAGGGGTCGGCTCCACCTTGCAGCTCACCCGGGGCCCCTCGGTGCCACGATCCAGAGGGTCCACTCCTGGAGATTATCCTCACTCGACCAGCCATGGTAACACAGAGCACAGAACACTTACAGTTGGCTCATGTTCGCAGTTGGATCTGAGTGTCATATCGCATCCAATGCTCTCTCATCAGCTGTCATATACTAGTTTGACTCCGGCCTAAGATCTGCTCCTTTCTAGACACTGTTTGATGAAGTCCAAGGCTTGTAACATCAGAATTCTGTGCATTT
Source organism: Dendrobates tinctorius (assembly GCF_039654945.1). Lineage (NCBI taxonomy): Eukaryota > Metazoa > Chordata > Amphibia > Anura > Dendrobatidae > Dendrobates > Dendrobates tinctorius. Next base: position 6,709,055 of record NW_027361817.1, read on the forward strand.
AGTAAAAAAAATTCCTGTGTTTATCTTGCGTAACTAATTGTGGTACTAAACTACACTCTTTTTAATATCAAACTTCATAAAATATAAATTAGAATGAATTTTTCAGCTATGGGGCTAACACTAAGGCCAGAGTCACACTAGATGCATGAAAAATCGGTCTGAGACTCCGTGCCGAGAGTCACACGAGTGTCATGTGAGTACAATCCAATTTTTCACACCTAGCATCCGATTTATATCCAAATTCAGTGCAATTATAATCCAGTTGCAATGCGATTTTTAACATGAGCTTTTATATACAGCAATTCTCTATATCATTTACACATCATTTTCAAAGGAAATATTCATCAAAACATATATGTATATCTCAACATATCAAATACTTATTTCCCCATTGTATCTAACTAATTTTATATATATATATATATATATATATATATATATATATGTTTGCCCACTGACAAAGTTAAAGGTAGGTTAATTTTAACCCCTTTCTGACATTGGACGTACTATTCCGTCCATGTGCCTGGGACTTAATGCCTATGGACGGTATAGTACGTCACTCGCAATCAGCTGCGCTCACAGGGGGTCAGCCGGGTGTCAGCTGATTCTCACAGATAACACCCGGCACTAAGTGCTAGGAGCGGTCACGGACCGCTCCGGGCACTTTAACCCCCAGAATACTGCAATCAAATATGATCACAGTGTTCCGGAGCCAGCAGAGGGGCTGTCAGCCCCTCTGCCTTTGGATCGGAGACCCCACTTCCATGGTAACCTGATGTTGTCATGACATAACTTTATGTTGACATAACTATCAGAGCTGAGAGACTTTCTGTCATGCGCAGTGCATGCCATGAAGACTCTGAGGTCAGTGTGTACAGAGTTCAGATCTGCATGTCATATAAGTGATCAGCCTGCACAAAATGAATGTCCCATAGTGGGACACAGTGTAAAAGTAAGAATGAAATAAAAAAAATAAAAATAATTGTAAAAATAAAAAAAATCAATAATTATTCTATCATTATATCAATATTTGAATAAAAAAATCTATACAATAAAAGTACACATACTTAGTATCGCCATGTCTGTAACGACCTGACCTATTAAACTGTCCCACTAGTTAACCCCTTTAGTTAACACACCATTAAAAAAAACAAGGCAAAAAATAATGCCCTATCATACCACCGAACAAAAAGTGAAATAACACGCAATCAAAAATACGGATACAAATAAACATGGTACCACTGAAAACGTCATCTTGTCCCGCAAAAAAGAAGCTGCCATATAGCTCCATCACTGGAAAAATAAAAAAGTGATAGCTCTCAGAATAAAGCGATGCAAAATTAATGATTTTTTATATAAAATAGATTTTATTGTATAAAGCGCCAAAATATAAAAAAAGATATAAATGAGGTATCGCTGTCATTGTACTGACCTGAATAATAAAACTGCTTTAATAATGTTACCACATGCGGAATGGTATAAACGCACCCCCCAAAAGATATTCATGAATTCCGGGTTTTTGCTTCTTTCTGCCTTCAAAAAATCAGAATAAAAAGCGATCAAAAATGCCATGTGCCCGAATATGGTACCAATAAAAACGTCAACTTGTCCCGTAAAAAAACAAGACCTCAAGTGACTCTGTGGGCCAAAATGTGGAAAAATTATAGCTCTCAAAATGTGGTGATACAAAAATTATTTTTTGCAATAAAATGCGTCTTTTAGTGTGTGACAGCTGCCAAACATAAAAACCTTCTATAAAAACCCACTATAAATAGTAACTCAAACCCCCATTATCACCCCCTTTGTTAGGGAAAAATAATAAAATAAAAAATTGTATTTATTTCCATTTTCCCTTAGGATTAGGGTTAGAGTTGGGATTAGGGTTAGAGTTGGGGCTAAAGTTAGGGTTAGGATTGGGGCTAAAGTTAGGATTAGGGTAAGGTTTTGAGGTTACGTTTATGGTTAGGGTTGGGATTAGGATTAGGGGTGTGTTGGGGTTAGGGTTGAAGTTAGATTTGGGGGGTTTCCACTGTTTAGGCACATCAGGGGCTCTCCAAATGCAACATGATATCAATTCCAGCGAATTCTGAAAAAGTCAAATGATGCTCCTTTCCTTCTGAGCTCTCCCTTGCGCCCAAACAGTGGTTTACCACCACATATGGGGTATCAGCATACTCAGGACAAATTGTCCAACAGCTTTGGGGGTCCTGTTAACCTTAGTAAAATAAAAAATTGGGGGTGAAAAGATCATTTTTGTGAAAAAAGTATTTTTTATTTTTGCGACTCTATATTATTAACTTCTGTGAAGCACTTGGGGGTTCAAAGTGCTCACCACACATCTAGATAGGTTCCTTAGGAGGTCTACTTTCCAAAATGGTGTCAATTATGGGGGGTTTCCACTGTTTTGACACATCAGGGGCTCTCTAAATGTGACATGGCATCCGATCTCAATTCCAGCCAATTTTGCATTGAAAAGTCAAACGGCGCTCCTTCTAAGCTCTGCCATGCGCACAAACAGTGGTTTACCTGTATATATGGGATATCAGCATACTCAGGACAAATTACACAACTGTTGGGGTCCAATTTCTTCTTTTACCCTTGGTAAAATAAAACAAATTGGATCTGAACTAAATTTTTTATGAAAAAAAGTTAAATGTTCATTTTTTGAAACATTCAAAAAATTCCTGTGATGCACCTAAAGGGTTAATAAACTTCTTGAATGTGATTTGTTGCATCTTGAGGGGTGTTTTTTAGAATGGTGTCACTTTTGGGTATTTTCTATCATATAGACCCCTCAAAGTAACTTCAAATATGATGTGGTGTTGTAAAAATGAGAAATCGCTGGTCAACTTTTAACCCTTATAACTTCCTAACAATAAAAATAATTGGTTCCAAAATTGTGCTGATGTAAAGTAGACATGTGGGAAATGTTATTTGTTAACTATTTTGTTTGACATCATAAAAAATCATTAAGATTTAGAGGTTGTTGCATGGCAACTCAGAGCTTCAACTCCCTCCATAAATTTTCTATGGGATTAAGGTCTGGTGACTGGCTAGGCCATACCTTGACCTTCTTTGTGAGACACTTTGTTGCCTTGGCTGTATGTTTTGGGTTATTGTCTTGCTGGAAGATCCAGCCACAAACCATTTTTAATGTCCTGGTGGAGAAAAGGAGGATTCAGGATCTTATGGTACATGGCTAAATCCATTCTCTCATTGATGCAGTGTGGTAGTCATGTGTCCTTAACAGAGAAACACCTCCAAAACATAATATTTCCACCTCCATGCTTGATAGTGGGGATGGTGTTTTTTGGGTCATAGGCAGCATTTTGCTTCCTCCAAACACGGCAAGTTGAGTTAATGCCGAAGAACTACATTTTTGTCTCATTTGACCACAGCACTTTCTCCTAATCACTCACAGAATCATCCAGGTGTTCATTGGCAAATTTCAGATGGGCCTGCACATGTTCCTTCTTGAGCAGGGGGACCTTGCAGGCACTGCAGGATTTTAAAACTTTACGGTGTAATGAGTTACCAATGGTTTACTTGGTGACTATGGTCCCAGCTGCCTTGAGATCACTAACAAGTTCACCCATGAAGTTTTAGGCTGATCTCTCACATTCCTCATGAACAAGGATACCCCAAGAGGTGAGATTTTGCATGGTGCCCCAGATCAATGTCGATTGACAGTCATTTTGTATTTCTTCCATTTTCTTACTATTGCACCAACAGCTGTCTCCTCTCACCAAGCGTCTTACTTATGGTTTTGTAGCCCATTCCAGCTTTGTGCAGGTCTATGATCTTGTCCTTGACATCCCTAGAAAGCTCTTTGGTCTTGCCTATATTGTAGAGGTTAGAGTATAACTGATTAATTGAGTTTGTGGACAGGAGTCTTTTATAAAGGTGACTATGTAAGACAGCTGTCTTTATTGCAGGTAACGAGTTGATTAGGAGTGTCAGCACCACGCCGGATTTCTGCTCTGACAGACTGTTAGGGCTGGCGGAATGCACCAAATAATAAAATGATAGTAAGGTGCGTTTGCAGCCCGGGGTCCACCGTGCAGAGATGGTAAACTGCTGCTTAGTAATGGCGGATGTATATAGCGGTATACAAAAGGTCACACGTGGGTTAACATCACCTGGTGTGAACAGGAGCAGACTCTGTTACGTCACAGAGCTGTAGTACCACAGAACTTAAATGCCAGAGCCTGTTAAAACACACAGCACTCGGCAAGAGAGCGCTCTGTATATGGCCACAGAACTCAGCCCCAAGGACACGAGGTCTGAGTCCCTCTAGACCTACTGAGAGTGCGGCGTCGCACCTGCGGACGCCTCTAATGAACGATGACCACTGAGGAGTGCAGACTATGTGCACTGTGGCGTGCAGACAAAGCCACCGGTGGATGCTGATGCCAGTCTCTGACTCTGCCTCTACCTGGACCTCAGCCTGGGTGCTAGCAGGCTAGGCTACACAACACATGCGTACCAAGGGTAGGGGATTCATAATGAGTCATTCACCAGAGTCATTCATACATGCATACAACACTCACTCCACATGGTCTAATATTTTTCTATATTAGTGCACGGCCATGCGGTCGTGCGATCCTTTTATAGACTCAGCCTTCCAGGACCTTCCAGATAGCCCAATCCAAGCTGCAATAGGACCTGAGCATGTGACCTCTGACCTCCAATGAGAGGTTGTCCCACAGGTATGCTCAGTAGGAGAAAAGCAGGACTTAGTCCCAGGAGCGTCTGCTCGCCGCTAACTCATGCATGGTACAATAGCTGAGCCTGGAGTAGCAACCAGACGCCTCACATTAGCCTGGGCAAGACACTGCGACCAACGTCTCTGCTGAGCAGGAACCTCTGCAGCCGTAGAGGAATGGGAGACCACAGAGGACATGGCTTGAGATTCCCCCGGTGCAGTAGGAGAACCTCGACGCTTAACACAGACAGGGTCTCCGGCGTGTCACTTCACTCACCTGAGCTGCTGTCAGTTCTTCCCTGTCACATACATGCTCTGCATCCTTCCAGCTGGGCCTCTAGCCATGTCCTTAGGACTTGCCTTCGCGCTCTCCCGCCCTCTTAAAGGGCCAGGAAGTTCACATGCTATTTCCTCCCCAGCCAATAGCTGTGGGACATTATGTATATATTGCTTCTTCCTCACTGGGGAGGTGCCTGAGCAACCTTCCTGTTTTGCAGTCTATGTTTTGTAAGGTTGCATACCAGTCCCTGCTGCACTCTGGTGCAAATTCTACCTGCTTCACTCTGGTGCAAATCCTGCCTGCTGCACTCTGGTGCAAATCCTGTATGCTGCACTCTGATGCAAACTCTATTCTATCTCTCAATGTTAAAATTAACCTACCCTTAAAATTATAGACTATTCATGTCTTTGTCAGTGGGAAAACTTGCAAAATCATCAAGGGATCAAATACTTATTTCCCCCACTGTAGATAGATAGATAGAATAAAAGCCAGCAATTCATGCGCTGCGTACAGTAAAATCACAGAGTGACAGGTTAGAATAGAATAAATAGAATAGATATTTATACATAGATATATAGATGTCAGTGAAACACACACATATATATGTACTGTATATTATATATATATATATATATACTGCATAATATATATATATATACTGTATATATATATATCACATAGATAGAATAAAAGCCGTCAATTCATCTGCTATGTACTGTAAAATCACTGCAGGAGCCATCAGGATATAAGAGATTGATTACATACAGTAAATACAAATTGAGTAAATAGACATACAGATGTCTGTGACAAATACAATTAGTACATAGCATAGAAGAAAAAAGCAGGACAAAGGCACAGCTGTATGACCTCGGGTTAATGAAGCTGCATACACATCAGGGAATACGAGTGCCACTTCCATGGAAAATAGTCTGTATATCCATAGAAAAAGTGGATAGGCACAATCTGTCCTGTGCAAAGAATATCCTTTATTGTGGCATCAAGTTACCAACAGCAGGCAGATAAAACCATGGAGCAAGTACAGACGACGATCATTTTGCGCTTACATTGCGCTTCAACAGGTCATGTTGAAGCGCAATGTAAGCGCGAAATAATCGTCGTCTGTACTTTCTCCATGGTTTCATCTGCCAACTGTTGGTAACTTGATGCCACAATAAAGGATATTCTTCGCACAGGACGGATTGTGCCTATCCACTTTCTTTTCTATGGAAATTGAATTAGTACAGTGTGTGTGCAGCTTACAGTACATGTATTTAATTAATAAAATATTATTTTTTGAAAAAAATAACATGGGCTCACACGCATTTTTTTGTAACCAGCAATGGGAAAGCCGAGGGCTGAAGTTTATAGCCTAGGAAGGGGGTAATATACATGGAGCTTCCCAGGCTATTAATATCAGCTTACAGCTGTATACTTAGCCTTTACTGACTATTAAAATGGGAGACCCTAAAAAAATGATGCAGGGTCCCCCCTATAATTAGTAACCAGCAAAGGTTATGTACACTGTAAATAAATGTATCTCAATTTATGACTAAATTCTAAATAATTAGAAGCAAAAAATATCTGGACCCCAATGACTGAACACTTCTGTGTTCGGGTGTGTGCACATAGCAACTTTTAGATGCCATAGTTTTTGGTAAGCAAAACAGGCCTCAGAGACACATCAGATTAGTTTTTTTCTGATTAATTTCCTTTCATATCTTTTGCATTTTTTTAAATACTTTAAGCATAACATTGGTAGCCTCCAAGCAGAAGTAACCAAAACATGGACTATTTATTTCATTAAGGGTGGTTTCACATTAGCGCTTTTTAAGCGCACGCATGGCCGGGGGTAGCTCCGCCCCCGAGCCGGCTCTCTGCCCGGTGTGCCCACCCCTTGCTTGTAGCGCCGCCTCCTAGCGCACAGCGGCGCCTGCGATCGGCGCACCTTATCTTTAGCATAGGGTGCGCAGATCGTGCGCAGGCCATGCGCTAGTTGCGCTTTGACCTGCGCTGCGCACTTTTGACGGTGCGCCGTGCACGCCAAAATCTGAAAAGTTTGATTTTGGCGCGAACAATCAGAGGAAAAGTATAAGGCTGTGTGCACACGATGCAGATTTGCAGCGGATCCGCAGCGGATTTTACCGCGCAGAAATGTTGCATTTCTGCATTGTGATGTACAGTAGCCTTAAAATCAATGTAAAAAAAAAAACGCTGTGCAGACGCTGCGGATTTTTCCGCGCGGTTTTCCCGCGGTACAAAATCCGCAGCATGTTACTTCTTTTGTGCGGTTTTCCATCTCCCCTGTCACCAAATCCGCAGGGGGAAAACCGCGATGGAAAACCGCACAAAAACCGCATGAAAACCGCATGAAAATGGAAGAAATCCGCAGGAAAAATGCAGGTCATTTGACCTGCGGATTTCTTCCATTCTGTGTGGAAAAATCCGCAGGGCCAAAAAGTCCGTCTACACTCAGCCTTATAGAAATACGTGCACCACTTCTGGTTTTGGCTTACAAATACTGAGGTAAGATACTGACCAAATACTGAATGTGTGAACATGGCCTAAAGCTGTTAAAATAAGTTACAAAGCAAAGAACATATGTGCAAGCATTTTTGACATTGTTCTTCATAACTTCAGTCTTTTCATTTTTATGGAGATGATCATAATGCATATTTATTTTATATCTCTTCATCTAAAAGTCAAGTTTTTCTTATCTATAAACTTAGAGCACATTTTTTCATGCTAACTCAACTCTTAAGTTAAGTTGTCAATTGTATATCGGCAATACACTAGGATATCAATTTAGAGCTGTATATCACAGAAAAAACACAGTAGGATACAAAAACCCAGGCACTGCTTAGAAAGATAAAAAACTGGAGAAACATCTTAATTGCAAGCTGAATATGGTAGCCTGCAGAGTTCATTAATCATAGTGAGGATCGCAGTAGGTGTTCTGAACTGATTTCAGGTTCTCAAAGATTGCTAATAAGCGCACTTTGCAAATTTAACTTTAAGCATAATTTCTTATATTGAGTGCCTAATCATTATTATTAAATACATTTATACTGCCTGCAATGTTCATTTTGTGACATCTTTTTTTAGTGTGCTATACTAAAAAGATTATTTTACAATGACACACCCTGACACATACACTGTATTTATTACCATGAAATGCTTGGAAGTGTTGGAAGTGTAGCGCCATCAATGGCAGCCACAGCAGCAGCAGCAGTATTGCCGTGTAGATGACATGTGTAAAGTGGCTCAGTCAGTGGTAGTCTAGCAGCTCCAAAATGGCTACCACGAACAGGCTTGTCCCAAGCTGTATCCCATGACACTGGGGTTTCCTTGGCCTTCACCCTCTAACCCACATATAGGGATATGGACTTACACAGGGGTCCCTGCACAAGAGAAACAGAATTAGCTGCTGTTTGGTGGCATAAGCTCTCCGAGGAGGATAGTCAGGTAGCCAGGTAAAAACCAAGAGGGCAGCAAAGGTACAAAATCGTAAGGCAGAACACATGTAAAATAACAATTCGGGGTCAAAACAGGAAAACACAAATACCAAACAGGAGCAGAAATCATAAAACAATCCAGGGAAGCACATAGCTGTAAATGGCATCTTCCAGCAGTAAGCTGAGTAAGATGTGGTGCTTTCCATTTGGAAGGAGCAGGGAGCAGGTAACTTCATCTGGAAAGAACACATACCCAAACTGTCAGACTGGACAGCACTGCAGGTCTCAGCCACGGTAACCTTAGCAGCTGGAAAGAGCCTGCACTATCTAGAGCTTCTAGTTCTGACATCATCTCTTTCACCAGTGCCGCCCGCAGAGTGAATATGGAAGATGAACAAAGATGTCCAGCAGAATATGGTTCTTTGGACCTGCTGACAGTAGAATAGTGTTGATGACAGTCAATGGACAAGTAGGCATTAAATTGTTAAGATAAGTCAACGGTACATGAAAATCCACACTGATCTATTACTGATTAATTTTGACAAATACACTTTGGTGTAAAAAGTCCACTGCCCATGCTGAGTACCCTCTTTGACATTACACTAGGGTTGGACATTTTAGTACAGAATTGTAGATAAAGTTAAAAAGGCACTCGCTCACCTGTACGATACATGAGCCACGCTCTATATGGAGTTTTCAGCAGTGACCCCCGCAATTCAAGTGGTGCTTTGCAGAAGTACGTGAAAATGTCCACTTGGTGGAAGCAAAAAGTGGCACTCGCCACATCCTGCAATTGAAAAGTGCTTTAATCCAAAATTGGACATCCATGCGGTGTACATGGGGTGGTGGGAGAGATGAACGATGTACATTGTTTGTGACATATCTAAATGAGGTGAATATGGATAATATGAAATTTACTGCTAATTTTGTGGATCATTCTATAGGATTTTTAAATGTTAAAATTAACATTAAAGAGGCTAAAACATCCATTGAAACATTTAAAAAACCAACGTCGAGGAATACGCTTTTACATTACATTAGTGCTCATCCACAACACATTAAAAGAGGCTTACCATACTGTCAGTTCTTTAGATTAAGAAAAATCAATAATGATGACGGTGTATTCCAAAAGCAAGGATACATTGATTTAAGAGACAATTTCCTACAAAGAGAACATCCCCTATCCCTGCTGAATGACGCTGTAGAAAAAACATCTAACAGAATACAAAACAAAACGTGAGCAAAATAATAGGGAGGAAAAAAAAAATGCAAATTTGTTTTCAATTTCAAACACAGTTACATGGATAGTATCACCCACACCGCCATTAGACGAAATTGGCAGCTAATTGAGAATAATAGGTATTTAAGTGACAGAGCTTCACAAAAACCATTGTTTTCTTATAGAAGGAGTTGTAATATGAGAGATTTATTGTTGAGGAATAGAACACCAATAGATACAAATTACTGGTTAGAGAAAAATATCTTAAAGAGGAACTTTAAATGGGGAACTTGTTTTTTCTATCACTTGTATCTCACAGATAATTTTATCCATATAGGAGCCATGACATGCCGAGTTAATGATTTTATATCCTACAGAATGAATTACGTAGTCTATATAATTTTTTGCCGGTGAATATGTTACTATATTGGAAAAAATACAAGACCTTTGTTTGCTCAGTTTCAGGAGTATTACCACTCTATAATTACATGCAAATGGGCCTCCGATTAATTAAAGAAATGCAGGAGTGTCACAATGAAGACCCTAGTAAATTGCATTTTTGCAGGGTTAGAATAAATTTTTATCCTCCACAAGGTGGTGACTATAATAGATTTCTGTTAAGAAATGAAGGAAAGTGAATTTTAAATTAGAGCAGATGTATACAGAAAAAAAAAAGGGAAATAGTACTTAACAGCAGTTATACATACTTACTTAAAAATGAAGTTGATGTAGAATATTCTATGTAAGTTGAGATGTCTACGTGGAAAGTAGTTTGCAGGTTATCTGATGGTAGAGATCTCGTTTTTATAGCTGCTGATGCTATTGGAACAATGATATATTAAGGTACCAATAAAACATACAAAAGGTCACACCACTCCTTGCATGTCCACCATACTCACTGGTTGTATCTTAACGTTTATATTCTCTTCGGGGTGTTCCCTTTATGGTGGATCAATTGATACAATACTAAATATGAAGAGAATTTCAAATATTAACAGTGACCACAACCTTGATATTCAGTCCCAGTTCCTGGGGTACATATGCACTTACTTGTGCTAGATTTGTTATGCTACCCAGGTGTAAATCCTGCTAGACTCTCTATAATGGTCTTTGTTGGCTTTATTTAGAGCCAGTGTAGGGACGATATCCACTGTTGAAAAAAATGACAAAGTGCTGGGTAAGGAGGGATCCACTAAACCCACAAATAGTGCTAGCGTTCCAGTAGCCAGTTAGTCCTGGTAGGACTTCTATGCACTTACTTCTGGTAATTGCTCTGTCACAGTCTGGCTGAGGCAGCAGCTGCTGATAGAGTGATAAGCGATGCAGTGTAAGGAGGGATCCACTAGACACCCTAATTATGCTAGCGTTCGAATAATCAGTTAGTCCTAATAGGACTTCTATGCACTTACTTCTGGTGATTGCTCTGGCGCAATCTGGCTGAGACAGCGGCTCTGGCTGAGGCAGCGGCTGCTGATGGAGCGATAAGCTATGCAGCGTGTAGTAGGGGAGCGGGTAGACGCCAGCACCTCATGTACTCCGGCCGGAAGTATTGACGAGGACGCAGCGAGAGTGGGGGGGGGCGGAGCTACTGTGACGTCACAGGCAGGGAGGAGGACAGGTGCACGAGAGGCACAAACCAACCAACATGTTTCGAGGGGGACTTCCCTCTTTGTCAGCCCTGAGCGTCTACCCGCTCCCCTACTACACGCTGCATAGCTTATCGCTCCATCAGCAGCCGCTGCCTCAGCCAGAGCTGCTGTCTCAGCCAGATTGCGCCAGAGCAATCACCAGAAGTAAGTGCATAGAAGTCCTATTAGGACTAACTGATTATTCGAACGCTAGCATAATTAGGGTGTCTAGTGGATCCCTCCTTACACTGCATCGCTTATCACTCTATCAGCAGCTACTGCCTCAGCCAGACTGTGACAGAGCAATTACCAGAAGTAAGTGCATAGAAGTCCTACCAGGACTAACTGGCTACTGGAACGCTAGCACTATTTGTGGGTTTAGTGGATCCCTCCTTACCCAGCACTTTGTCATTTTTTTCAACAGTGGATATCGTCCCTACACTGGCTCTAAATAAAGCCAACAAAGACCATTATAGAGAGTCTAGCAGGATTTACACCTGGGTAGCATAACAAATCTAGCACAAGCAAGTGCATATGTACCCCAGGAACTGGGACTGAATATCAAGGTTGTGGTCACTGTTTATATTTGAAATTCTCTTCATATTTAGTATTGTATCAATTGATCCACCATAAAGGGAACACCCCGAAGAGAATATAAACGTTAAGATACAACCAGTGAGTATGGTGGACATGCAAGGAGTGGTGTGACCTTTTGTATGTTTTATTGGTACCTTAATATATCATTGTTCCAATAGCATCAGCAGCTATAAAAACGAGATCTCTACCATCATATAACCTGCAAACTACTTACCACGTAGACATCTCAACTTACACAGAATATTCTACATCAGCTTCATTTTTAAGTAAGTATGTATAACTGCTGTTAAGTACTATTTCCCTTTTTTTTTTTTTTGTATACATCTGCTCAGCATAGCGCGGTGAATCACACAAATATACGTTTCGCTCAGACTTTATAACAGGAGCCGACACAGTCCTGTCTCTTCACCAGCTGCATCTGAGTTTTTTGGATAGGTAGCGCCCGTGTTACTTTACCGTAATTGAATTTTAAATTAATTTGCCCAGGGTCCGTTAGAAATGAAGGATAAGATAAAATTGACATTTCTGTATCCTTATAAAGCTTCTAGTTATTTGAGTTGTACTGTATAATGTATTGTAAGTGCGTTCACAGATGGATACTATATTTTTATCTATAAAAGGAAGCAATATTGCGTCACTTCTCGCCTGGACCCATAGAAGTTATGTGGAAGCGTGAAACGGCCGTCATCCGTCTCTCTCCCACACACACCTGTACACCTCATGGATATCCTGGTTTTTGGATTATAGGACTTTTAACCCCTTACCAATATCAGACATATAATTACGCCAATGTCAGTATCCCTCGCTTTAATGTGGGCTCCGGCGGTGAGCCCACAACTTTCCTGGGACATGTCAGCTGGTTTGAACTGTTGACATGTGCCCGCAATAGCAGCAGGTGAAATCACGTTCCACCCGCGGCTCTTAACTAGTTAAATGCCGCTGTCAAACGCTGACAGCGGCATTTAACAAGCGCTTCCGGCAAGCACGCTGGGAATACGCTCACCGGTGACCCACGTCACGTGACGGTGGGTCACCGGTGTGTCGGCATGACAACCCGAGGTCTCCTGCAGACCTATGTGGTTGTCAGTGCTGGATTGCAATGAGCGCCACCCAGCGGTCGGCACTCATAGCAAGTTAGTAATTCAGGTACATAGCTGAGCCGATCGAGTTGTGCCAGCTTCTAGCCTCCTATGGAGACTATTGAAGCATGCCAAAAGAAAAAAAAATGTATTTAAAAATATAAAAAAATAAAAATTCAAATCACCCACCTTTCACCCCATTCAAAATAAAACAAAAAGGCTGTGTGCCCACATTGCATTTTTTATGCATTTCCACCGCATTTTTGCCGCAACAGAAACGCTTAAAAAACGCTAATAAAATGCAACCCCATGCAATCCTATGGGATTCCGCAATTGCTGTGCCCATGCGGCAGATTTTTCCGCTGGGGAATCGCATAGCGGTAAAATCCGCAGCATGTCCATTATTTCTGCGGAATTGCGGTGATTCCGCTGCCATAGGATTGCACTGAAATGCTCACTTTACGCATGTGGCTGTGCCCACCATGTGTAAAGTGAGCGCTTTATGTGCGGATGATACCCAGGGTCTGGAGGAGAGGAGACTTTCCTCCAGGGCTTGGGTACCATATTCCTGTCAAAAATAGAATTAAAATAAAAAATAGGGATATATTTACCCTCTGTCTGTCGCCTGAGTGCTCCTGCCTCTCAGCCACGCTGCCAGCATTTTCTGTTCCCAGGAATGCATTGCGCAAGGCATCCCTGGGAACGGAAGTTGCCGTCAGCATCACTGAGAGATGGGAGAACCCCGGGGGCCGACAGAGGGCAAGTATATCTCTGTTTTTTATTTTTTTATTATTTTTAATATTCTATCTTTTACTACTGATGCTGCGTAGGCAGCATCCATAGTAAAAAGTTGGTCACACTTGTCAAGCACTATGCACATAGCCTAAAAATAAAATCAAACATAAACATACTTGGTATCTCTGAGTTCAGAATTGCCCAATCTATCAATGAAATAAAGGATTAACCTGACCGCTAAATGGCATAGCAGGAAAAAAATTCAAAACGCCAGAATTAAGATTTTTTGGTCGCCGCAACATTGCACTAAAATGTAATAACAGTATATGAACCAAAATGGTATCATTAAAAACATACATCAGCTTGATGCACAAAAATAAGCCCTCACCCAACCCCAGATCATGAAAAATGGAGACGCTACGGGTATCGGAAAATGGCGCAATTTTTTTGTGTTGTTTCTTAGCAAAGTTTGGAATTATTTTTCACCACTTAGATAAAAAAGAACCTCAGACATATTTGGTGTCTATGAACTCAAACTCATAATGACCTGGAGAATCATAATGGTAGGTCAGTTTTAGCATTTAGTGAAACTAGCAAAAAAGCCAAACAAATAACAAGTGTGGGATTGCACATTTTTTGCAATTTCACTGCATTTTTTTTCCCATTTTCTAGTACATGACAAAGTAAAACCAATGGTGTCATTCAAAAGTACAACTTGTCCCACAAAAATAAGCCTTCCCATTGCCATATTGACAGAAAAATAAAAAAGTTATGGCTCTGGGACGGAAGAGAGTGAAAAACGCTTCGGGGGTTAGATTCCAGGATGTGGAGGTTGTGGCTTTTCTTTGTCTCTATCTTGACATGCTAGTACATACATAGCAAATTGAGACAGATTTTGCCACTGGTTCAATTTGGCTGGTGAGGAGATGTAAATTTGTTTACTGATGTACATCACTTTTTGCAGCAGCAGGTAAACCATCTGGTCCTTCATGCCATACATATTGTAATTGGCTCTGCCTGTCATGGCTCAACTCTGGGGCTTGATCCGGTGACTTTGGCAGTGGGTTGGTTTCCCTCTCTGTAGGAACACAGCCTGTGTTGTCTCTGTCCTGGTCACCTGGTCATACATGTGATTAACTGCCAACCACTGTGAAAAAACTGGACCAATTAAGGAATTCATATTTGCCTGTTAAATCTCCAATTCTCTGCCAAAATAGGAATAAAAATATTTTTGTGAAAAATGATCTTGTCTACGAGTGGTCTCGTAGCAACCAGACATGCTTTGGCCATGCTCAATACAAGTGAATTGAACAAGGCCTAATACGTCTAGTCTGAATGTAACCGGAAGTATACTTATCGCATCCTTATGGTCACTTGTCTGCCAACTCTCACCAGCAATACCAGAGAATCAGTAGAGTGACTGCAGACTTTCATCAAAAGACTGGACAACCACTTATTGCCGGCATAAATTATCCAATCACCTGACAAACGCTCTTTATTGGCTCATCTAATTAGGGCTTTACACATAATCAATTTTCTTGCTTCCAAAAACTTATCTTAATGACTGACTCTTCAATTGCAAATATATCCTATCCATTAACAGATAACATTGAAACAAAATAATCAATGTTATTTCCTTCAGTTGTTAATGGCTCGCAGATATTTATGTATAGATACATATACGTTACATGTAGTATACGCATGTACATATATTGCCTTGTTTGTATTTTGCCTAAGTCTACCTACATAATCTTCATGCACTTTGTAGTATACATTAATTCTAATAGAATTAAATGGCTGGCCTATTTTGACTTCACATTGTTTACTGTCTCAGATTCTTAAACCCCTTATGTTATTTGTCATTTATCCCAACTTTCTTCCCTAAAGGGATGAAGAGATGGGCCATCTGGCTGAATCTGGATCGGAGAGTCTTTTTCCACTCTGAAATAAAAATATTGAACATACGGTGAATGTGTTCAAAGGCGACTAATCCATTATTGAGCAGCTAAATGTTTCTTGTGCATTACTGTGAGGACTTTGTATACCCTAAGTAATTTTGCGAGGGTATGAACATATATCTATCAACTCTAATTGTTCCCATGAGAATTTTTCTTCAGCATTGTCTGCATTGCCTTTTGCTTTCCTTAGTGCAATAGGAAGTACATTGCCAACATTTCATCTTAGTTTTCAGTTTATTCAATTTGGGCAGGATGCAACTGTATAATCCTTTTACACCTTGATAGCTAATGTGATTTTCTGTGTCTGTAGCATCATGACACCTAACACCTTTGCTAAGGAAAGTCATGGTACATTACTTACGAAATTTGTGTATAGAAAATTATGATTAAAAGAAGAACTGAAAGGAAAATAATATATTTTAATTTCACATTGCATTTGAAGTTCATTTGCAATATTTGGTTATACTGTGATTAAAGATCATCAATATCCTAAACGAACATCTACAGAAAAGCATGCAACTTATTGATGTATCTAAAAGGCCAGCTCTAGATTAGTGCATTACCAATGCATTTGTGTGCTCTTATTATATACTAGCTGAAGAGCCCGGCATTGCCTGAACATAGTAACCAACTGTGGTTAGTTATAACAAATTATAATGATTATATTGCACATAAATTGTCACTGTATGTCATCTCCTCCTGTATATAGTGTATACCTGTGTATCATCTCCTCCTTTATATAGTATACCTGTATGTATATAGTAGATACTTGTGTCATCTCCCCTGTGTATAGTAGATACCTGTATGTCATCTCTTCCTGTATATAGTACATACCTGCATGTCATCTCTTGCTGTATATATTATGTACCTGTATGTTATCTCCCCTTTATGTAGTATATACTTGTATGTCAGCTCTCCTGTTTATAGTAGATACCTGTGTGTTATCTCCCCTGTATATAGTGTATGCCTGTGTGTCATCTACTCCTGTATATAGTATATACCTGTGTGTCATCTCCTCCTGTGTATAGTATATACCTGTATGTCATCTCCTCCTATATATAGTACATACCTGCATGTCATCTCCTGCTGTATATATTATGCACCTGTATGTTATCTCCCCTGTATACTGTATATACCTGTATGTCATCTGCCCCTGTATATAGTATATACTTGAATGTCATCTACTCCTTTATGTAGTGTATACCTGTATGTCATCTCCCCTGTATATAGTATATACCTGTATGTCATCTCCCCTGTATGTAGTATATACCTGTATGGCATCTCCTCCTGTATATAGTATTTACCTGTATGTCATCTCCAGGTTCCCTCCCGTCTTTGCACTGTGGAGCTGGAGTGACCCCACAGCACAGTGAATTTCAGTGTGGCAGCTCCGCCCCATGAGTGTAATACCATTTAGTTAGAAATTGTAAAAAAGGACTAATTTAGAGTCGTGTTAGTTGTAGCTGTATAAATAAGTTTAAAGACATCCAGGCATTGTCAAGTTGTCGCTGTTACACCGATTAAAATTATACCTGGGTTGGAGAAATCTGTCTTGTGTTTCTTTTTTAATCTGTGTTTGAATTTTTAAGTTACTGAGATGCTTCATGCCAGACAAAGAGAAGTTCCTGATTCTGGGCTCCCCTGCAGTCTGTGTCAGAGGGTGATCTATGTCGGCACGGTAATAAATTGTGTTATTTCCAGCTTTACAGAAGGACAATAGCACCATAGAAATGATAAGAATAATAGGTCTCAGTCACAACAACTGTCCACAAGGAAAACTGTTGCTCATAGCAACCAATCACAGCTCAGCTTTCGTCTTTTATACAGCTCTGGTGAAATGAAAGATGCTCAGTGATTGGTTGCTATGGGCAACACAGGTAGTGTAACCTGCTGTGGTCAAGAAGATGTGCCTATGAAATATATATGTACAGTTGTGGCCAAAAGTATTGACACCCCTGCAATTCTGTCAGATAATACTCAGTTTCTTCCTGAAAATGATTGCAAACACCAATTCTTTGGTATTATTCTCTTCATTTAATTTGTCTTAAATGAAAAAACACAAAAGAGAATGAAGCAAAAAGCAAAACATTGATCATTTCACACAAAACTCCAAAAATGGGCCAGACAAAAGTATTGGCACCCTCAGCCTAATACTTGGTTGCACAACCTTTAGCCAAAATAACTGCGACCAACCGCTTCCGGTAACCATCAATGAGTTTCTTACAGTGCTCTGCTGGAATTTTAGACCATTTTTCTTTGGCAAACTGCTCCAGGTCCCTGATATTTGAAGGGTGCCTTCTCCAAACTGCCATTTTTAGATCTCTCCACAGGTGTTCTATGGGATTCAGGTCTGGACTCATTGCTGGCCACCTTAGAAGTCTCCAATGCTTTCTCTCAAACCATTTTCTAGTGCTTTTTGAAGTGTGTTTTGGGTCATTGTCCTGCTGGAAGACCCATGACCTCTGAGGGAGACCCAGCTTTCTCACACTGGGCCCTACATTATGCTGCAAAATTTGTTGGTAGTCTTCAGACTTCATAATGCCATGCACACGGTCAAGCAGTCCAGTGCCAGAGGCAGCAAAGCAACCCCAAAACATCAGGGAACCTCCGCAATGTTTGACTGTAGGGACCGTGTTTTTTTCTTTGAATGCCTCTTTTTTTCTCCTGTAAACTCTATGTTGATGCCTTTGCCCAAAAAGCTCTACTTTTGTCTCATCTGACCAGAGAACATTCTTCCAAAACGTTTTAGGCTTTTTCAGGTAAGTTTTGGCAAACTCCAGCCTGGCTTTTTTATGTCTCGGGGTAAGAAGTGGGGTCTTCCTGGGTCTCCTACCATACAGTCCCTTTTCATTCAGACGCCGACGGATAATACGGGTTGACACTGTTGTACCATTGGACGGCAGGGCAGCTTGAACTTGTTTGGATGTTAGTCGAGGTTCTTTATCCAACATCCGCACAATCTTGCGTTGAAATCTCTTGTCAATTTTTCTTTTCCGTACACATCTAGGGAGGTTAGCCACAGTGCCATGGGCTTTAAACTTCTTGATGACACTGCGCACGGTAGACACAGGAACATTCTGGTCTTTGGAGATGGACTTGTAGCCTTGAGATTGCTCATGCTTCCTCACAATTTGGTTTCTCAAGTCCTCAGACAGTTCTTTAGGCTTCTTTCTTTTCTCCATGCTCAATGTGGTACACACAAGGACACAGGACAGAGGTTAAGTCAACTTTAATCCATGTCAACTGGCTGCAAGTGTGATTTAGTTATTGCCAACACCTGTTAGGTGCCACAGGTAAGTTACAGGTGCTGTTAATTACACAAATTAGAGAAGCATCACATGATTTTTCGAACAGTGCCAATACTTTTGTCCACCCTCTTTTTTATGTTTGGTGTGGAATTATATCCAATTTGGCTTTAGGACAATTCTTTTTGTGTTTTTTTCATTTAAGACAAATTAAATGAAGATAATAATACCAAAGAATTGGTGTTTGCAATCATTTTCAGGAAGAAACTGAGTATTATCTGACAGAATTGCAGGGGTGTCAATACTTTTGGCCACAACTGTATTAGATATTCATTATATATATATATATATATACTGTATATATATATCTATACATTGTATTAGATAATTATTATGTGGGGCTTTGCATGTGGAGTGGGCGGGGCTATGTGTAGTGGGCATGGCTTGATATACACACAGACACACACACATACATGCATAATGCATACACTCAAGTTTACATATAGATAGATAGAAGTCCAGAGCCAACTGCTTATTTAAAGGCCCTGAGTTGACAGATTTATACATGTGTATGATCCTTATGATCCTGCCCGCTCCAGTCCTTAGACCCAAGATTGCTTATGGACTTGCATTCATAATATGAAACAGTTATTAACGTATTACAGTTGTGGCCAAAAGTATTGACACCCCTGCAATTTTGTCAGATAATACTCAGTTTCTTCCTGAAAATAATTGCAAACACCAATTCTTTGGTATTATTATCTTCATTTAATTTGTCTTAAATGAAAAAAACACAAAAAGAATTGTCCTAAAGCCAAATTGGATATAATTCCACACCAAACATAAAAAAGAGGGTGGACAAAAGTATTGGCACTGTTCGAAAAATCATGTGATTCTTCTCTAATTTGTGTAATTAACAGCACCTGTAACTTACCTGTGGCACCTAACAGGTGTTGGCAATAACTAAATCACACTTGCAGCCAGTTGACATGGATTAAAGTTGACTTAACCTCTGTCCTGTGTCCTTGTGTGTACCACATTGAGCATGGAGAAAAGAAAGAAGCCTAAAGAACTGTCTGAGGACTTGAGAAACCAAATTGTGAGGAAGCATGAGCAATCTCAAGGCTACAAGTCCATCTCCAAAGACCTGAATGTTCCTGTGTCTACCGTGCGCAGTGTCATCAAGAAGTTTAAAGCCCATGGCACTGTGGCTAACCTCCCTAGATGTGTACGGAAAAGAAAAATTGACAAGAGATTTCAACGCAAGATTGTGCGGATGTTGGATAAAGAACCTCGACTAACATCCAAACAAGTTCAAGCTGCCCTGCCGTCCAATGGTACAACAGTGTCAACCCGTATTATCCGTCGGCGTCTGAATGAAAAGGGACTGTATGGTAGGAGACCCAGGAAGACCCCACTTCTTACCCCGAGACATAAAAAAGCCAGGCTGGAGTTTGCCAAAATTTACCTGAAAAAGCCTAAAACGTTTTGGAAGAATGTTCTCTGGTCAGATGAGACAAAAGTAGAGCTTTTTGGGCAAAGGCATCAACATAGAGTTTACAGGAGAAAAAAAGAGGCATTCAAAGAAAAAAACACGGTCCCTACAGTCAAACATTGCGGAGGTTCCCTGATGTTTTGGGGTTGCTTTGCTGCCTCTGGCACTGGACTGCTTGACCGTGTGCATGGCATTATGAAGTCTGAAGACTACCAACAAATTTTGCAGCATAATGTAGGGCCCAGTGTGAGAAAGCTGGGTCTCCCTCAGAGGTCATGGGTCTTCCAGCAGGACAATGACCCAAAACACACTTCAAAAAGCACTAGAAAATGGTTTGAGAGAAAGCATTGGAGACTTCTAAGGTGGCCAGCAATGAGTCCAGACCTGAATCCCATAGAACACCTGTGGAGAGATCTAAAAATGGCAGTTTGGAGAAGGCACCCTTCAAATATCAGGGACCTGGAGCAGTTTGCCAAAGAAAAATGGTCTAAAATTCCAGCAGAGCATTGTAAGAAACTCATTGATGGTTACCGGAAGCGGTTGGTCGCAGTTATTTTGGCTAAAGGTTGTGCAACCAAGTATTAGGCTGAGGGTGCCAATACTTTTGTCTGGCCCATTTTTGGAGTTTTGTGTGAAATGATCAATGTTTTGCTTTTTGCTTCATTCTCTTTTGTGTTTTTTCATTTAAGACAAATTAAATGAAGAGAATAATACCAAAGAATTGGTGTTTGCAATCATTTTCAGGAAGAAACTGAGTATTATCTGACAGAATTGCAGGGATGTCAATACTTTTGGCCACAACTGTATCAGTAAGAAATCTGAACAATCATTGAACCACATAAGCAAATAGGAAATGTGGTCAGAAATTGCACATAACAGAAACACTCCAATTCTGACCAAATATCAGTAAATGTTACTAAAGTTAAGTAAATCTTTCAAAATTCAATTCTGGCAAATTCTCTCTATTTAGTAGGAAGATTTGATTCACATTGACTATATTTGAGTTGAATCATATCTGAACATAACATCTGAGTAGTTAAATAAGGCTAAGGGCCACTTCTTTCAATCCACCAGCACTTAGCAAAGGCACATAGGCTTGTCATAGACATATTCTCCAGAGGCAGACAGTGTAGGACCCATATTCCAACCCTGCCTATTCTGTTAGGAGTCACTAGTGTTGAGCGATACCATCCGATACTGAGAAATATCGGATCGGATTGGATCGGCTCGATACCCAAAAATTATCGGGTATCGCCGAGTCCGATACCGGAAGTCCCATATAAGTCAATGGGACAGAAATATCGGAATTAAAAAAAACCCTTTCTTTCCTTGTACATCAATTTCGGGAGGAGGGAAGAGTGTGGGCGGTGCGTGGGCGGACACTGTGCGTGTCTGTGTGTGCGGGCGGGGTCTGTGCGGGCCTGTCGGGGGTCTGCGCCGGCTGTCGGGGGTCTGTACGGGCCTGCCGGGGGCCTGTGCCGGCTGCCGGGAGTCCGTACGGGCCTGCCGGGGGCCTGTGCCGGCTGTCGGGGGTCTGTGCGGGCCTGCTGGGGGTCTTGTGTGTGTGCAGGCATCGTCCGATGGGACTACAAGTCCCATTGGGCGATGCCTGCTACAATGACAGTGATTGACACATTAGTCAATGATGGGACAGTAGTAGTCCCATCATCAGGCTAATGTGTTGAGTGTAAAAAAAAAAACAAAAAAAACCTTACATACAACATATATACTACATACATACTACATACTACATATATACTGCATTCATACAACATACATACATACTACATACATATTTCATATATACTACATTCATACAACATACATACTGTCATGTCGGACACTGTTCGCACCAGGGTGTCCGGCAGACAGCGGTAATACCCCATCCTACCACTTGGTTCTCAGCGGCGCTGGTTGGTCTTCTGATCCGGCTTGGATTGGGTTAACCAGGTTGTCATTCTGGCTGAGGGCTTAGCCACGCCCTCTGACTTTAAATTGTCCTGCGTGACTATGGGCGTCGCCGACTATAGCTCTTGCCTTGTGCTAGCGATACCGGTCTGGAGTGGTGGTCTAAGGAGCATACGGTTTCTGGTGTAGTATATTCCGTTGTTGCCATTTTGCCTCCCTATGGTGTATTTTTTGGTTGCCCTTGCACATTATTGTATTCTCTTGTGTGTAGGCAGTGTGGTGCGTTTCCTTTATCCCTGTCCATACTTATTTGTGGGGTCCGGTGTTTGGTCTCCTCACTGGGTGGAGGGTGGTGGGTTCAGCTTTAGGGCTGGACAGGAGACAAGGACAGGGTGGAGGCCCAGGCAGGCACACCTTCAGTGTAAACCCTGGGTTGAGGGACAGACAGTCTGTCCCTAGTCTGAGGGACACCGCAGGGGCCCTGGGGTTTCAGCCTAAAGTTACCTAGGCTTCCCATGACATTATAGTCGGCCAAAAAAAAAAAAAAAAGAGAGGATTATTTACCATGGATCCTATAGTCTCCATAACAAAGCAGCTGGAGGCTCTGTCCATACAGGTCACTGAACTGAGGGGGGCGGTCCAGCAACAAGGCCTGCCAGTTCCTGCTGTGCAAACTGAGGCAGCAGTCAGGGCAGCTGAACCCAAGTTATCTCTTCCTGAACGATTTTCTGGTGATCGCTTTAAGTTTATTGTATTTCGTGAATCCTGCAAATTGTATTTTTGTATGCGTCCACTCTCCTCAGAAAATGAGGCTCAGCGTGTGGGCTTGGTAATTTCCTTGCTGAGTGGTGATCCACAAGCATGGGCTTTTTCACTACCTTCTGATTCACCTGTATTTGAGTCCGTAGACCTTTTTTTCTGCTCTTGGTTTAATCTATAACGATCCTGACAGACTAGCGTTAACAGAGTCTAAAATACGCTCTCTACTCCAGGGTGAGCGTCTGGCGGAGGATTATTGTACGGAATTTCGTCGCTGGGCTGTGGACACTCAATGGAATGACCCTGCACTAAGGAGTCAATTTTTGCATGGGGTTTCTGGAAGGGTTAAACAAGCTCTGCTAATGTATGAGACTCCCGCCTCTCTGGAGGCTGCTATGGTGCTTGTAGTATGCATTGATCGCCGCTTTCTTCAGAGGTTGCAGGAGACATTGCCTGTGGGGGGGGGCAGTCTCTGGTGAGGTTGCCTCGGGTGAATCCGTGGAGCCTATGCAGATCGCTGGTATATCACATAAACATAATAACAAGCATAAATGTCCCTTGCCCAGAAAGCAATGGGTCTGTTTTTTTGTGGCAAAAAAGGACATTTTATTAATGCTTGCCCCCTGGTACCTAAGAAAGACGTGCCGGCGGAAAACTGCTAGGCTCAGAGGGTTTGGAGGACTCTAGTCTGAGCCTTTGCATATCCTCCGTGGTGGTCTCCCAGTGTATGCTCCCTGCCAAGGTAGTAATCGGGGGCCAAGAGCTGTCGATTACTGTATTTGTAGATAGTGGTTTAGCCGCTAATCTCATTGATGAAAAGTTTGCGCGTACAGCGGGATTTAAGGTGGAGACGCTGCCTAATCCTATCCGGGTGGTTACCATCAATGCCTCCCCTCTCTCACAAGGGGAGATTAAAGAGTTTGTGGCTGATGTAAAACTCCACATTGGGGTCCTACACACTGAGCGGGTAACATGTAAGGTTCTCAGTAATTTACCTGCTCAGGTAGTTCTGGGGTTTCCATGGTTGTCTATGCACAATCCGGTGATTGAGTGGAAAACCCAGGACATGATCCAGTGGAGCAGATATTGCCAGGAGAGTTGTCTGGCCACATGTATCTCCGCTGTGACTCCCAGCATCCCGGAGCCACCGCTGGACTTTGCTGATGTATTTTCTGAAAGAGGTTGTTCAGAGCTGCCACCGCACCGACCCTATGACTGTGTTATTAGGTTAAAACCGGGGGCCAAGTTACCGAAAGCCAGGATGTTTAATATCTCAGGTCCTGAGAGGCAAGCTCTCAAAGAATACATTGAAGAAAGTCTAAGCAAAGGGCACATCAGGCCTTCATCATTTCCATTGGCGGCGGGGTTCTTCTTTGTCAAGAAGAAAGATGGCGGATTACGCCCGTGTCTGGATTTCAGGGAACTCAACCAGATTACGGTTCGTGACCCCTACCCGATGCCACTGATACCCGATTTGTTCAACCAGGTGTCTGGTGCCAAATGGTTTTCCAAGCCTGACCTCAGGGGGGTGTGCAATCTCATAAGAGTCCATCAAGGGGATGAATGGAAGACGGCATTTAATACCCCTGAGGGTCATTTTGAGAATTTGGTGATGCCATTTGGGTTGACGAGCGCGCCAGCAGTATTTCAACATTTCATAAATGATGTCTTTTCTCATCTCTTGGGGAAATTTGTTATTATATACCTTGATGACATTCTTATTTACTGACGCGACCGTGATGCACACATAGAGCATGTTAGGCAGGTATTGCAGTTGCTCAGGGAGAACAAGCTCTATGCCAAGCTTGAGAAATGTGTATTTGTCATCCAAGAATTACCTTTTTTGGGTTATGTAATTTCCGCCTTAGGGTTTAAAATGGACACCGCTAAGGTGCAAGCGGTGCTGCAGTGGGATCGGCCTGATAATCTCAAGGCGCTTCAGCGATTCCTGGGCTTTTCCAACTATTATAGGAAATTTATTAAGAATTTTTCTATGATTGCTAAACCGCTCACCGACATGACTAAGACTAAAAAAGGTACCGATTTTTCTGACTGGTCTGAGACTGCCGTGCGCGCGTTTGAATTCCTAAAAAACAGTTTTGCTTCAGCTCCCATCCTGGTTCAGCCTGATGTCTCCCTACCATTTACCGTGGAGGTGGATGCATCTGAGGTTGGAGTGGGGGCGGTACTGTCTCAGGGTCCATCCTTTGGCAAATTGCATCCGTGTGCCTACTTCTCCAAGAAGCTGTCGCCTGTCGAGCGTAATTACGATATTTGTAACAGGGAATTGTTGGCCATCAAGTTGGCATTTGAGGAATGGCGACACTTCTTGGAGGGGGCTGTCCATCAGATTACGGTTATAACAGACCATATAAATCTGCTTTATTTAGAGTGTGCTAAACGCCTGTCCCCCAGACAGGCTCGCTGGGCATTATTCTTCACCCGGTTAAATTTTTTTGTGACATACCGACCAGGTTCTAAGAATACTAAGGTGGACGCCTTGTCCAGATGTTTTCCAGGTGGAGAGCCACGTGAGGATCTGGTGCCTATCCTCCAAAAGGGAGTTGTGGTCTCGGCTCTCACGACAGAAGTTGAGGCAGAGATTGCTGAGGCTCAGTAGGAGGTACCGCCGGATCTGCCTCCTAATAAATCGTTTGTGCCACTACACCGACGCTTAAAGGTGTTAGGGGAACATCACAATACTGTCCAGGTGGGCCACCCAGGGGTTAAGAGCACTCTGGAACTTGTATCACGTCGTTTTTGGTGGTCCAAAATCCGGCAGGACGTGGCCTCATATGTGTCAGCCTGTACCACGTGCGCACGGGCCAAGACACCACGCTCCCGTCCTGCTGGCACATTGCATCCTCTCTGTGTGCCCAGTAAGCCATGGACTGAGATTTCCATGGATTTCATTACGGATTTGCCCTCCTCGGCTGGGAACACGGTCATTCTGGTAATAGTTGATCGGTTCTCTAAAATGTCGCATTTCATTGCTTTTCCATCTTTGTCCAATGTGAAAACCCTTGCTCAGGTATTTATTCGCGAGGTGGTCAGACTTCATGGTGTCCCGTCTGACATTGTATCTGATAGAGGTACACAATTTGTGGCAAAATTTTGGAGAGCTTTTTGTTCACGCCTTCGGGATTAAATTGTCTCATTCATCAGCTTTCCATCCACAGTCGAATGGGCAGACTGAGCGTATGAACCAAAACCTGGAACAATACTTACGCTGTTTTGTGTCTGACAATCAGGAAGAGTGGTCGACATTTCTTCCTCTGGCTGAATTCGCGATAAACAATCATTGTCAGGAATCGTCTGAGGAATCTCCTTTCTTTTGTGTTTATGGTCAACATCCCCAATTCTGTACCTTGCGCCAAGGGTGCTCTGCGGGCGTCCCTGAGGAGGACCAGTTGGGAGCACAATTGTCATCTGTTTGGAGGAGAGTAAAGCAGCGCTTGCTGAATGTAGGTTCTAGGTACAAACGTGTGGCTGACGGTAGACGTGTGCCAGGTCCGGACCTGTGTGTGGGTGATTGGGTGTGGTTGTCTACAAGGAACATCAAACTCAAAATACCATTGCTTAAGTTGGGTCCCAGGTTCATTGGTC
Source organism: Dendrobates tinctorius (assembly GCF_039654945.1). Classification (NCBI taxonomy): domain Eukaryota; kingdom Metazoa; phylum Chordata; class Amphibia; order Anura; family Dendrobatidae; genus Dendrobates; species Dendrobates tinctorius. The sequence goes on from NW_027361817.1 coordinate 6,735,721, forward strand.
TGTTTAGGATCTCCACAATTATCAACCCTGTGGCATTTCGTTTGGAGTTACCTGCCGTATACAAGATACATAATGTGTTTCACAAGGCGTTACTTAAGAAAGTCGTGGGTGCTGTTGATGTTTCTCCTGTGCCACCACCTCCCGTCTTGGTGGATGGCACATTGGAGTTTGAGGTGTCTAAGGTGGTTGACTCTCGGGTAGTGCATCGCACTCTACAGTACCTGGTCCACTGGCGTGGCTATGGTTCTGAGGAGAGGACTTGGGTACCGGCGTCGGACATACATGCGGACCGACTGATAACCCCTCTCCATAATCTTTGAAAATTCTTGGAGAACAGGAGAAGTGCCAGAAGACTGGAGAAGAGCAAATGTTGTTCCTATCTTCAAAAAGGGGAAGAAGGTGGACCCAGGCAACTATAGGCCGGTGAGTCTGACTTCTATACCAGGAAAGATCTTTGAACAAATTATTAAACAACATGTATGTCAATACCTGGATAAGAATGAAGTGATTAAACAGAGTCAGCATGGGTTTGTAACTAATAAGTCATGTCAGACTAATTTAATTTCCTTCTATGATGGTATTACTGATTGGGTGGATCAAGGAAATGCTGTAGATATAGTATATCTTGACTTCAGCAAAGCATTTGACAAAGTCTCTCATACAATCCTTATTGAAAAAATGACTAAGTATGGAATGGACAAGGCAACTGTTAGGTGGATTCATAACTGGCTTAGTGATCGGACCCAAAGAGTGGTCGTAAATGGCTGCACATCCAGTTGGAAGAATGTCTCAAGTGGGGTACCACAGGGCTCTGTCCTGGGCCCTGTATTGTTCAACATCTTTATCAACGATTTAGATGAAGGAATTGAGGGTAAACTGATTAAATTTGCTGATGACACAAAGCTAGGAGGGATAGCTAATACTAGAGAAGAGAGAGAGAGGATTCAAAAAGATTTAAATAAACTGGAGAAGTGGGCAGCAACTAACAGAATGGTTTTTAACAGGGAGAAATGCAAAGTACTACATCTGGGCAATAAAAATGAAAAAAGCATATATAGAATGGGAGGAATAGGGCTAAGTGACAGCACATGTGAAAAAGACTTGGGTATACTAATAGATCACAGACTGAATATGAGTCAACAGTGTGATGCAGCAGCAAAAAAGGCAAATGCAATTCTAGGATGTATTAACAGAAGCATACAGTCTAGATCACGTGAAGTCATTATTTCCCTCTACTCCTCTTTGGTCAGACCTCATCTGGAATATTGTGTCCAATTTTGGGCACCACATTTTAAAAAAGACATCAACAAACTGGAGCAAGTTCAGAAAAGAGCGACCAGAATGGTGACCGGTCTGCAAACCCTGTCTTATGAGGAAAGGTTGCAGGATTTGGGAATGTTTAGTTTGCAAAAGAGAAGACTGAGAGGAGACTTAATAGCTGTCTACAAATATCTAAAGGGCTGTCACATTGTAGAAGGATCAACTTTATTCTCATTTGTACAAGGAAAGACTAGAAGCAATGGGATGAAGCTGAATGGGAGGAGACACAGATTAGATATTAGAAAAAACTTTTTGACAGTTAGAGTGATCAATGAGTGGAACAGGCTGCCACGAGAAGTGGTGAGTTCTCCTTCAATGGAAGTCTTCAAACAGAGGCTGGACAGACATCTAACTGGGATGATTTAGCGAATCCTGCTTTGAGCAGGGGGTTGGACCAGATGGCCCAGGAGGTCCCTTCCAACTCTACGATTCTACGATTCTACGATTCTACAGGGTTTCATCGCCGCCATCCGGACAAGCCGGGTCCTCGACATTGTGACGTTCCTGGGGTCCCTCGTAGAAGGTGGGGTACTGTCATGTCGGACACTGTTCACACCAGGGTGTCCGGCAGACAGCAGTAATACCCCATCCTACCACTTGGTTCGCAGCGGCGCTGGTTGGTCTTCTGATCCGGCTTGGATTGGGTTAACCAGGTTGTCATTCTGGCTGAGGGCTTAGCCACGCCCTCTGTCTTTAAATTGTCCTGCGTGACTATGGGCGTCGCAGACTATAGCTCTTGCCATGTGCTAGCGATACCGGTCTGGAGTGGTGGTCTAAGGAGCATACGGTTTCTGGTGTAGTATATTCCGTTGTTACCATTTTGCTTCCCTGTGTTGTATTTTTTGGTTGCCCTTGCACATTATTGTACTCTCCTGTGTGTACGCGGTGTGGCACGTTTCCTTTATCCCTGTCCATACTTATTTGCGGGGTCCGGTGTTTGGTCTCCTCACTGGGTGGAGGGTGGTGGGTTCAGCTTAGGGCTGGACAGGAGACAAGGACAGGGTGGAGGCCCAGGCAGGCACACCTTCAGTGTAAACCCTGGGTTGCGGGACAGACAGGGTTTCCCTTAGTCTGAGGGACACCGCAGGGGCCCCGGGGTTTCAGCCTAAAGTTACCTAGGCTTCCCATGACACATACATACTACATACATACTTCATATATACTACATTCATACAACATACATGCATACTACATACATACTACATATATACTACATTCATATATACTACATGCATACTTCATATATACTACATTCATACAACATGCATACATACTACATATATACTACATTCATACAACATACTGTACATACATACATACTACATACATACTACATATATACTACATTCATACATACATAGTACATACTACATACATGCAACATGCTACAGACATACAACATACATACTACATACAATACATTCAGACATGCAACATACATACTACATATATACTACATTCATACAACATACATACATAAATAGTACATATTACATACATACAACATACATACAACATACATACAACATGCTACAGACATACAACTTACATACAACATACATACTACAACATGCTACAGACATACAACATACATACTACATACATACTACATTCATACATACTACATTCATACTACATACATACTACAACATGCTACAGACATGCAACATACATAAAACATACATACTACATACATACTACAACATGCTACAGACATACAACATACATACAACGTACATACAACATACATACTACATACTTCATATATACTACATTCATACAACATACATACGTACTACATTCAATACATTAATACATTCATACAATACATACATATAGACATACAGTACATATAACATAGAGTACATACAGTACTCACCATAACTTGTCACTTTGTTCCCCGAAGCCAATGTCATCTGTGAAAAAATATGAAAAAAACAATCAAGCAATATACTCCCTGATCCACAGAAATCCACAGTGTCCCACGACGATCTCCCGAAGAGAACAGCAGCATCAGCTGATGCGACCACTCTCTAGGGGGCTCCTCCACCACTGTAAAAAAATAGTCCCTAGTCTCACTTTATGGCAAATGCTGCATGGGAACTTTCTCACACAGCAATGCCAAAAGTGAAACTAGGGACTATTTTTTTACAGTTGCTGAGGAATACAGTGCGGAAGGATACCTACCTCCTGTCATTATATTCCTGGGGCCCATAGAGAGCGGTGGCATCAGCTGATGCTGCTGTTCTCCACGGGAGATCGTCGTTGGGACACTCGTGGATTTCTGCGGATCAGGGAGTATATATGTTGTTTGTTATTTTCATATTTTTCCACAGATGACATTGGCTTCGGGGATCAAAGTGACAAGTGATGGTGAGTATGTACTTTATGTTATATGTACTGTATGTCTATATGTATGTATTGTATGAATGTATTGTATGTAGTATGTATGTAGTTTGTATGTTGTATGTATGTAGCATGTTGTATGTATGTTGTCTGAATGTAGTATATATGTAGTATGTATGTAGTATGTATGAATGTAGTATATATGAAGTATGTATGTAGTATGTAGTATGTATGTATTTTGTATGAATGTAGTATATATGTTGCATGTATGTAGTATGTATGTTGTCTGAATGTAGTATATATGAAGTATGTATGTAGTATGTAGTATGTATGTATGTTGTATGAATGTAGTATGTATGTAGTATGTATGCAGTATGTATGTATGTTGTATGAATGTAGTATATATGTTGTATGTATGCAGTATGTAGTAAGAATGTAGTATATATGAAGTATGTATGTAGTATGTAGTATGTATGTATGTTGTATGAATGTAGTATGTATGTAGTATGTATGCAGTATGTATGTATGTATGTTGTATGAATGTAGTATATATGTTGTATGTATGTAGTATGTATGTTGTATGAATGTAGTATATATGAAGTATGTATGTAGAATGTATGTATGTTGTATGAATGTAGTATGTATGTAGTATGTATGTAGTATGTATGTATGTTGTATGAATGTAGTATATATGCTGTATGTATGCAGTATGTATGTATGTTGTAAGAATGTAGTATATATGAAGTATGTATGTAGTATGTAGTATGTATGTATGTTGTATGAGTGTAGTATGTATGTAGTATGTATGCAGTATGTATGTATGTATGTTGTATGAATGTAGTATATATGTTGTATGTATGTAGTATGTATGTTGTATGAATGTAGTATATATGAAGTATGTATGTAGAATGTATGTATGTTGTATGAATGTAGTATGTATGTAGTATGTATGTAGTATGTATGTATGTTGTATGAATGTAGTATATATGCTGTATGTATGCAGTATGTATGTATGTTGTATGAATGTAGTATATACACTCACTGGCCACTTTATTAGGTACACCTGTCCAACTGTGTGTTAAGACTTAATTTCTAATCAGCCAATCACATGGCGGCAACTCAGTGCATTTAGGCATGTAGACATGGTCAAGACAATCTCCTGCAGTTCAAACCGAGCATCAGTATGGGGAAGAAAGGTGATTTGAGTGCCTTTGAACGTGGCATGATTGTTGGTGCCAGAAGGGCTGGTCTGAGAATTTCAGAAACTGCTGATCTACTGGGATTTTCACGCACAACCATCTCTAGGGTTTACAGAGAATGGTCCGAAAAAGAAAAAAAATCCAGTGAGCGGCAGTTCTGTGGCCGGAAATGCCATGTTGATGCCAGAGGTCAGAGGAGAATGGGCAGACTGGTTCGAGCTGATAGAAAGGCAACAGTGACTCAAATTGCCACCCGTTACAACCAAGGTAGGCAGAAGAGCATCTCTGAACGCACAGTGCGTCGAACTTTGAGGCAGATGGGCTACAGCAGCAGAAGACCACACTGGGTACCACTCCTCTCAGCTAAGAACAGGAAACTGAGGCTACAATTTGCACAAGCTCATCGAAATTGGACAGTAGAAGATTGGAAAAACGTTGCCTGGTCTGATGAGTCTCGATTTCTGCTGCGACATTCGGATGGTAGGGTCAGAATTTGGCGTAAACAACATGAAAGCATGGATCCATCCTGCCTTGTATCAACGGTTCAGGCTGGTGGTGGTGGTGTCATGGTGTGGGGAATTTTTTCTGGGCACTCTTTGGGCCCCTTGGTACCAATTGAGCATCGTTGCAACGCCACAGCCTACCTGAGTATTGTTGCTGACCATGTCCATCCCTTTATGACCACAATGTACCCAACATCTGATGGCTACTTTCAGCAGGATAATGCGCCATGTCATAAAGCTCGAATCATCTCAGATTGGTTTCTTGAACATGACAATGAGTTTACTGTACTCAAATGGCCTCCTCAGTCACCAGATCTCAATCCAATAGAGCATCTTTGGGATGTGGTGGAACGGGAGATTCGCATCAGGGATGTGCAGCCGACAAATCTGCGCCAACTGTGTGATGCCATCATGTCAATATGGTCCAAAATCTCTGAGGAATGCTTCCAGCACCTTGTTGAATCTCTGCCACGAAGAATTGAGGCAGTTCTGAAGGCAAAAGGGGGTCCAACCCCTTACTAGCATGGTGTACCTAATAAAGTGGCCAGTGAGTGTATGAAGTATGTATGTAGTATGTAGGTACGGTCATGGCCAAAAGTTTTGAGAATGACACAAATATTATATTTTCACATGATCTGCTGCCCTCTGGTTTTTATGTGTGTTTGTCAGATGTTTTTATCACATACAGAAATATAATTGCAATCATATTATGAGTAACAAAAGGTTATATTGACAGTTAGAATGAGTTAATGCAGCAAGTCAATATTTGCAGTGTTGACCCTTCTTCTTCAGGACCTCAGCAATTCTCCCTGGCATGCTCTCAATCAACTTCTGGATCAAATCCTGACTGATAGCAGTCCATTCTTGCAAAATCAATGCTTTTATTTTGTCTGAATTTGAAGGTTTTTGTTTGTCCACCCGTCTCTTGATGATTGACCACAAGTTCTCAATGGGATTAAGATCTGGGGAGTTTCCAGGCCATGGTCCCAAAATCTCTATGTTTTGTTCCCTGAGCCATTTAGTTATCACTAGAGTTGAGCGACTTTTGGTTTTTTAGGGTCGCGTTTCGTTTCGTGAAACCCGACTTTTCCAAAAGTCGGGTTGAGCAAGATCGTCCGATTATAGGGAAAAGTCGGGGTCGTCCCGAAACACGAAACCCAATGTAAGTCAATGGGGAATAAAAGTCGGCAGTAAGAGGAGGACAGGAAACACACCTACAGTGCCCATTTGAATGCCAAAAGCATCAATTCTTCTTTCTTAAGCTTGTCAACCTTAATTAACTTCATAATACAAGTTACGCACTGAAAAATGGGGGTTATTTGGTTAAATTTGTGGGGGGGAGGGCTGGCTGCAGGTTTTCATGTGCCCTGGGCGAAAGAGCGCCCCTTTAACACATACCACAACTCATCATGCTCCGATACGGCAGAGAAATAGCGGTATAGTACAATGAAAAATACCTCACTTTTTACATCTCATGACGAGGCCCATCTATTTCTCCATACAAAATCATTGGTCCCATATAATGTTTGAAACAGTATATGATGAGCTCCACATAATGCTACAGTATATGTTGGTCCCCATGGATGAAGCTCCACTGTCTTATGGGCCCAAATAATGCTCCAAACATAATAGGCCCCATTTCTAATGCTCTAGTGTATAATGGGCCCTGTAAATGCTGCTCCAGTGTCTGATGTCCACCTTTGGAATGTTCCAGTGTATGGTGGGCCCCATCTATCATTCTCCAGAGTATAGTGCTCCCCAAAAATTGCTGTCCCAACATTGAAAACTATCAAATAAGTCTCCTCGCTAGGGAATCCCTGTACTTGTCTGGACAGGTGCTGTAGCTTGCTTAACAGCTCGCCAGCCGTTCTCACGCCCAGTATGGATTGCACGTGATTGCACAAAGGTTAGAAAGGGTACCGTATCCCTGGATAACATGTATGGATAGCGTACACATTCAAAATATATGTCTATACAGCATGAGGCAGGCTCAGACGGTGTTAGGCCCAGTATGGATTGCACGTCATTGCACAAAGGTTAGAAAGGGTACCGTATCCCCGGATAACATGTATGGATAGCGTACACATTCAAAATATATGTCTATACAGCATGAGGCAGGCTCAGACGGTGTTAGGCCCAGTATGGATTGCACGTCATTGCACAAAGGTTAGAAAGGGTACCGTATCCCCGGATAACATGTATGGATAGCGTACACATTCAAAATATATGTCTATACAGCATGAGGCAGGCTCAGACGGTGTTAGGCCCAGTATGGATTGCACGTCATTGCACAAAGGTTAGAAAGGGTACCGTATCCCCGGATAACATGTATGGATAGCGTACACATTCAAAATATATGTCTATACAGCATGAGGCAGGCTCAGACGGTGTTAGGCCCAGTATGGATTGCACGTCATTGCACAAAGGTTAGAAGGGGTACCGTATCCCCGGATAACATGTATGGATAGCGTACACATTCAAAATATATGTCTATACAGCATGAGGCAGGCTCAGACGGTGTTAGGCCCAGTATGGATTGCACGTCATTGCACAAAGGTTAGAAAGGGTACCGTATCCCCGGATAACATGTATGGATAGCGTACACATTCAAAATATATGTCTATACAGCATGAGGCAGGCTCAGACGGTTTTAGGCCAAGTATGGATTGCACGTCATTGCACAAAGGTTAGAAGGGGTACCGTATCCCCGGATAACATGTATGGATAGCGTACACATTCAAAATATATGTCTATACAGCATGAGGCAGGCTCAGACGGTGTTAGGCCCAGTATGGATTGCACGTCATTGCACAAAGGTTAGAAAGGGTACCGTATCCCCGGATAACATGTATGGATAGCGTACACATTCAAAATATATGTCTATACAGCATGAGGCAGGCTCAGACGGTGTTAGGCCCAGTATGGATTGCACGTCATTGCACAAAGGTTAGAAGGGGTACCGTATCCCCGGATAACATGTATGGATAGCGTACACATTCAAAATATATGTCTATACAGCATGAGGCAGGCTCAGATGGTGTTAGGCCCAGTATGGATTGCACGTCATTGCACAAAGGTTAGAAAGGGTACCGTATCCCCGGATAACATGTATGGATAGCGTACACATTCAAAATATATGTCTATACAGCATGAGGCAGGCTCAGACGGTGTTAGGCCCAGTATGGATTGCATGTCATTGCACAAAGGTTAGAAGGGGTACCGTATCCCCGGATAACATGTATGGATAGCGTACACATTCAAAATATATGTCTATACAGCATGAGGCAGGCTCAGATGGTGTTAGGCCCAGTATGGATTGCACGTCATTGCACAAAGGTTAGAAAGGGTACCGTATCCCTGGATAACATGTATGGATAGCGTACACATTCAAAATATATGTCTCAGGAGGCAGGCTCAGACGGTGTCAAGCACAGTACGGATTTGACGGCCCAGATTACACAGCGGAGGAGCAGGGAGAGGTAAAGATTGCAAATGCTGAGGCCCTGGCCAAGCAAGGGGGGCCCACTCGTGGGCGTCGGTACTGGCACTGGGCCCCTCATAGTACAGCGGTGTGTCTGACGGCGGGTGTGCACCACCACCGTCAGAGACACTTGATTGCACTATGAGGGACCCTGTGCCAGTGCCCGCGCCCAAGAGTCGGCCTACCCACCTGTCCAGGGCAACGGCACTCGCACGGTGTCTTGCGGTAGGTGGTGACCCCGGCCATGGGGGGGGAGGCAGCACAGTTATGGAGTTTTAGAAAGTGGCATATGTTGATGTTGGACATTCAGCTGATGCAAAAGGCGAAATAGGTGAAGTACCAGGAAGAGGTGGACCAAAAGCAAGCCATTTTTCTGTCACCCTATGTGTCATCAGGGGAAGGTGGGACAAAATCCTTGGAAACCCATGCGTGGTTCATTTTAATGAAGGTTAGATCATCCACATTTTGGGTTGACAGACGGGTCCTTTTTTCTGTCAGGATTGATCCAGCTGCACTGAAGACTCTTTCCGATAGCACACTTGCAGCTGGGCAAGCGAGCTCCTGTAAGGCATATTGGGCCAATTCAGGCCAGGTGTCCAGTTTAGCGGCCCAATAGTCAAAGGGGAAGGACCTGTGTGGGAGAACATCGATATGGGAGGAAAAGTAGTTTGTAACCATAGTTGACAACTGCTGTCTCCTGTCACTTTCCATCGATGCAGTATTACCAGTTGTGTGAGCGGTATTTGAAAAATCAGTCCACAACATTGTCATGAAACCTCTGTCTCCAACGCAACTTCTGCTGTGTGCACCACGAACACCTCTGCCAAGCTGCCCCCGGCCCGTACGGCTCTTGTGAGAACCATCACCGCTGCTGTGTGCTGGGAATGCCTCAAGCAACCGATTTACCAGAGTTGCTTGTTTATTAGCCAATATTAGGTCAAGGTTCTCCTGTGGAATGATGTTTTGTAATTTGCCTTTATAGCGTGGATCCAGGATGCTGGCCAACCAGTAGTCGTCATCGTTCATCATTTTGGCAATGCGGGGGTCCGTTTTTAGGATCCACAAGGCATAATCTGACATGTGGGCCAATGTTCCCGGTGTCAATGATGCACTGCGAGTGCTGGGTGGAGGAGCACTTTCTGGCAAATCCACATCCTTCCAGTCACGAACAAACCCTGTACCAGACCTTGCCACGCCAACATTTTCACTTGCCCCACGAGATGCATCCTCCTCCCCTAAGTAATCATCCCCATCATCCTCCTCCTCCTCCTCCTCTTCTTCCTCCACCTCGTCCAGGAGAGGTCCCTGAGCAGACAATGGCTGAATGTCATCAAGGATTCCCTCCTCCTCTTCCTCCTCATCAACATTGGCTGCAGACGCCTGCTCCTTAAGGTGCGTCAAAGTTTGCATGAGCAGACGCATAAGTGGGATACTCATGCTTAGGATGGCGTCGTCTGCGCTTACCAGCCGTGTGCATTCCTCAAAACACTGAAGGACTTTACAAAGGTCTTTCAGCTTCGACCACTGCACGCCTGTCAACTCCATGTCTGCTCTCAAAGTGCCTGGCCGTGTATCCTACCACAAATGCATTATGGCCTGCCTCTGCTCGCACAGCCGCTCCACCATGTGCAGGGTGGAGTTCCACCTTGTTGCAATGTCGATAATGAGGCGGTGGTTGGGAAGGTGGAGCAATCGCTGCAGCTTCTGCATACGAACGGAGTGTACAGGCGACCGGCGGATGTGCGCGCACAGTCTTCGCACCTTCTGGAGCAGGGCTGTTAACTCCGGATAATTTTTGAGGAAGCACTGCACCACCAGGTTCAAGGTGTGAGCCAAGCAAGGTATGTGGCTGAGTTTTGAAAGGGCTATGGCTGCCACAAAATTACGGCCGTTATCACTAACTACCTTGCCTGCCTCAAGATGTACACTGCCCAGCCATGACTCAGTTTGTCGCTTCAAGTACTCGGCCAGCACCTCGGCGGTGTGTCTGTCGCCCAAACACATCATCTGCAACACAGCCTGCTGACGCTTTCCACTAGCTGCTCGATAGGGGGACACATCGTGTGCAACAGTGGCAGCTGCAGATGGAGTGCTCGTACGACTGCGCTCTGTGGACGAGCTTTCGCTTCTGGAGGAGGAGGAGGAGGGTCGAACGCCTACAGCCAACTGTTTCCTATACCGTGGGCTAGGCAGCACTGTCCCACCACCGATGTCCCCTGTGGACCCTGCATCCACCACATTAACCCAGTGCGCAGTGATGGACACGTAACGGCCCTGGCCATGCCGACTGGACCATGCATCAGTTGTGAGGTGCACCTTTCCGCTCACTGACTGCTTCAGTGCATGGACAATGCGGTCTTTCACATGATGGTGGAGGGCTGGGATGGCTTTGCGAGAGAAGAAGTGGCGACTGGGTAGGTCATAGCGTGGTACTGCATAGGCCATGAGTTCGCGGAAAGCTGTGCTTTCCACCAACCGAAAGGGCATCATCTCAAACGAGATTAGTTTGGCAATGTGGGCGTTCAAACCCAGTGTACGCGGATGAGAGACTGAGTACTTTCTTGACCTACTCATAGTGTCTGGGAGGGTGAGCTGGACTTGAGAGCTGCATATGGTGGAAGTAGCGGTGGACAGGGCGGACTGAGAGAGGGTTGATGATGGTGATGGAGTTGGTGTTCTTTCTGATGGCCTAGAATCAGTATTTCGTTGATATAACAGTTGGATTCCCTGACTGCTGTGGCCTTGCAACGACACCTCAACATTTGCTGCTGTGCTAACCGGTGGGCTTACAGTGGGGGAAACAATGTAGCGTTGCTGACTACCTTCGTTGTGATCAGTTGCACATGTGGCACTTGAGGTTTGGTGTTGTGTCCACGCTTGCAAGTGCATGCTGGTTAAATGTCTAAGCATGCAACTTGTATTCAAATTTTTCAGATTTTTCCCTCGGCTAAAGGTCTTTGCGCACTTCTTACAGATAACCTTGGCCTGATCATGAGGATTTTGTTCAAAAAAGTGCCACACTGCACTCTTCCTACTTTGGCAGACATTTTGCGGCCTAGCACGCTGTGATCTTTTGACCCTCTGGACAAGCTGTCCAGCAACTCTTTTGATGTTTGGAACCTGTCTTTGGAGTGCTCCGGGCCTTCCAGATAACAGCTGTTGCGATGTCGATGTCTGCTGTGGATGCTCCTCATCTGAGCTATTGGAAGCAGCACCCTCTTCCCCCAATGGATGCCAATCTGGGTCAACAACTGGGTCATCCATCACCTCCTCTTCTATGTCATGTGCACCTTCCTCTGTGTCACCGTGTATGGTGGTATAGTGTGCGGTAAGGGGCACCTGAGTCTCATCAGGGTCAGAATCTGGCTCTGTACACTGCGAGGACAATGTAGTGCTCTGAGTGAATGTACCAGCAGAATCATCCATCAGCGGCTGTGCATCAGTGCACTCCATGTCAGATTCATCTTGGCCTGGCTAATTCACCATTTCACTTGATAATCCAGGCATGGTATGTGAAAACAGCTCCATGGAGTAATCAGTAGTATGGCCTGCGTCATCCTTCAATCTTGGTTGGGGTGAAGGACACAAGGAAAGGTGTGGTTCATGAACATGAGCCTCCAATGACGACTCAGTGCTTTTACTTTTTACAACTGAAGAAGAGGAGGCGATAGAGCTGGAGGCTGAGTCAGCAATGTAAGACAAAACTTTTTCCTGATGCTCTGCCTTTAAAAGCGGTTTGCCAACTCCTAGAAAACTAAGCGTTCGAGGCCTTATGTAGCCAGACGATGACGCAGGGTCAGCACCTCCTGCATTCGGTCCTATTTTGCTCTTGCCACTACCATCAGATCCACCACCAACACCATCATTACCAGCTGCCAACCCCCGCCCAATTCCACGGCCTCTTCCACCAGTCTTCCTCATTTTTGGTAGAAATGTAGACAAAATCCAACAAACTATATAGTAATGTAAAACAAGGTACAAGGTGTCTATAGGACAGGGGAGTTTTAGAATTTCTGCACACACTTGTGGACAGTGGACACTTGTGGATTGTGTGAGGCCCACTGATATCTGAGCGCTATGTGACACGCTCGATGGCACAGCTGCCTGTGACCAAAGTGACGAGAGGATAATGGAGATTTTGAATCTCTGCGTACACTTTTGGACACTGGACACTTGTGGATGGTGTGAGGCCCACTGATATCTGAGCGCTATGTGACACGCTCGATGGCACAGCTGCCTGTGACCAAAGTGACGAGAGGATAATGGAGATTTTGAATCTCTGCGTACACTTTTGGACACTGGACACTTGTGGATGGTGTGAGACCCACTGATATCTGAGCGCTATGTGACACGCTCGATGGCACAGCTGCCTGTGACCAAAGTGACGAGAGGATAATGGAGATTTTGAATCTCTGCGTACACTTTTGGACACTGGACACTTGTGGATGGTGTGAGGCCCACTGATATCTGAGCGCTATGTGACACGCTCGATGGCACAGCTGCCTGTGACCAAAGTGACGAGAGGATAATGGAGATTTTGAATCTCTGCGTACACTTTTGGACACTGGACACTTGTGGATTGTGTGAGGCCCACTGATATCTGAGCGCTATGTGACACGCTCGATGGCACAGCTGCCTGTGACCAAAGTGACGAGAGGATAATGGAGATTTTGAATCTCTGCGTACACTTTTGGACACTGGACACTTGTGGATGGTGTGAGGCCCACTGATATCTGAGCGCTATGTGACACGCTCGATGGCACAGCTGCCTGTGACCAAAGTGACGAGAGGATAATGGAGATTTTGAATCTCTGCGTACACTTTTGGACACTGGACACTTGTGGATGGTGTGAGGCCCACTGATATCTGAGCGCTATGTGACACGCTCGATGGCACAGCTGCCTGTGACCAAAGTGACGAGAGGATAATGGAGATTTTGAATCTCTGCGTACACTTTTGGACACTGGACACTTGTGGATGGTGTGAGGCCCACTGATATCTGAGCGCTATGTGACACGCTCGATGGCACAGCTGCCTGTGACCAAAGTGACGAGAGGATAATGGAGATTTTGAATCTCTGCGTACACTTTTGGACACTGGACACTTGTGGATGGTGTGAGGCCCACTGATATCTGAGCGCTATGTGACACGCTCGATGGCACAGCTGCCTGTGACCAAAGTGACGAGAGGATAATGGAGATTTTGAATCTCTGCGTACACTTTTGGACACTGGATACTTGTGGATGGTGTGAGGCCCACTGATATCTGAGCGCTATGTGACACGCTCGATGGCACAGCTGCCTGTGACCAAAGTGACGAGAGGATAATGGAGATTTTGAATCTCTGCGTACACTTTTGGACACTGGACACTTGTGGATTGTGTGAGGCCCACTGATATCTGAGCGCTATGTGACACGCTCGATAGCACAGCTGCCTGTGACCAAAGTGACGAGAGGATAATGGAGATTTTGAATCTCTGCGTACACTTTTGGACACTGGACACTTGTGGATGGTGTGAGGCCCACTGATATCTGAGCGCTATGTGACACGCTCGATGGCACAGCTGCCTGTGACCAAAGTGACGAGAGGATAATGGAGATTTTGAATCTCTGCGTACACTTTTGGACACTGGTCACTTGTGGATGGTGTGAGGCCCACTGATATCTGAGCGCTATGTGACACGCTCGATGGCACAGCTGCCTGTGACCAAAGTGACGAGAGGATAAGGGAGATTGGATTGCTTTTAAAAAAGCAGTTTGCGGAGCAGTGGGTAAACAGCAATGCCAGCGTGTCAGGAAGCCTTAAAAGGCAGCCCAACAACCAACACCACTGATACACCACAATATAGCCTCCCCTTGCACTGCACACACAGTGACTTGTGTGTTGTGCAGGCCAAATCGCTAGCAGCAGAAGCAGTTTTTTTGTCTTCTTCCCTGCCTAACGCTCTCCCTACAGAATCAGCAGCAACCTCTCCCTATACTAAGATCGGCAGAAGTAAGATGGCGGTCGGCGTGCACGCCCTTTTATACCCCCTGTGACGCCCACCAAAGCAAGCCAATCACTTGCATGCCCTTCTGAAAGATGGTGGTGACCCGTGCCTATGTCATCACGTTGCCCACAGTGTCCGTGGATCTTGATTGGCTGAAAAAGAGCGCAAAACAAACTTTTGAAACGCGACTTTGGCGCGTAAGTCGCCGACCTCGTGGCCGACCTCATCCTAGGGTCGGGTTTCGTTTCATGAAACCCGACTTTGCCAAAAGTCGGCGACTTTTGAATTTTTTCGACCTGTTTCGCTCAACTCTAGTTATCACCTTTGCTTTATGGCAAGGTGCTCCATCATGTTGAAAAAGGCATTGTTGATCGCCAAACTGCTCTTGGACGGTTGGGAGAAGTTGCTCTTGGAGGACATTCTGGTACCATTCTTTATTCATGGCTGTGTTTTTAGGCAAGACTGAGAGAGAGCCAATTCCCTTGGCTGAGAAGCAACCCCACACATGAATGGTTTCAGGATGCTTGACAGTTGGCATGAGACAAGACTGGTGGTAGCGCTCACCTGGTCTTCTCCGAATAAGCCATTTTCCAGATGTCCCAAACAATCGAAAAGGGGATTCATCAGAGAAAATGACTTTACCCCAGTCCTCAGCAGTCCACTCCCTGTACCTCTTGCAGAATATCAGTCTGTCCATGATGATTTTTCTGGAGAGAAGTGGCTTCTTTGCTGCCCTCCTTGAGACCAAGCCTTGCTCCAAGAGTCTCCGCCTCACAGTGCATGCAGATGCACTCACACCTGCCTGCTGCCTTTCCTGAGCAAGCTCTGCACTGCTGGTAGCCCGATCCCGCAGCTGAAACACTTTTAAGAGACGGTCCTGTCGCTTGCTGGTCTTTCTTGAGCGCCCTGGAGCCTTTTTGGCAACAAGGGAACCTCTATCCTTGAAGTTCTTGATGATGCGATAGATTGTTGACTGAGGTGCAATCTTTCTAGCTGCGATACTCTTCCCTGTTAGGCCATTTTTGTGCAGTGCAATGATGACTGCACGTGTTTCTTTAGAGATAACCATGGTTAACAGAAGAGAAACAATGATGCCAAGCACCAGCCTCCTTTTAAAGTGTCCAGTGGTGTCATTCTTACTTAATCATGACAGATTGATCTCCAGCCCTGTCCTCATCAACACCCACACCTGTGTTAATGGAGCAATCACTGAAACGATGTTAGCTGGTCCTTTTAAGGCAGGGCTGCAATGATGTTGAAATGTGTTTTGGGGGATAAAGTTCATTTTCTAGGCAAATATTGACTTTGCAAGTAATTGCTGTTAAGCTGATCACTCTTTATAACATTCTGGAGTATATGCAAATTGCCATTAGAAAAAATGAAGCAGTAGACTTTGTAAAAATTAATATTTGTGTCATTCTCAAAACTTTTGGCCACGACTGTATGTTTTATGAATGTAGTATGTATGTAGTATGTATGTAGTATTGTATGAATGTAGTATATATGTTGTATGTATGTAGTATGTATGTATGTTGTATGAATGTAGTATATATGAAGTATGTTTGTAGTATGTATATATGTTGCATGAATGTAGTATATATGTAGTATATATGTAGTATGTATGTATGTTGTATGAATGTAGTATATATGAAGTATATATGTAGTATGTATGTACTGTATGTATGTTGTATGAATGTAGTATATATGAAGTATATATGTAGTATGTATGTATGTTGTATGAATGTAGTATATATGAAGTATACAGCCATGGCCAAAGGTATTGACACCCCTGCAATTCTGTCAAATAATATTCAATTTCTTCCTGAAAATGATTGCAAACACAAATTCTTTGGTATTATTATCTTCATTTAATTTGTCTTAGATGAAAAAACGCAAAAGAGAATGAAGCAAAAAGCAAAATATTGATCATTTCACACAAAACTCCAAAAATGGGCCGGACAAAAGTATTGGCACCCTCAGCCTAATACTTGGTTGCACAACCTTTAGCCAAAATAACTGCGACCAACTGCTTCCGGTAACCATCAATGAGTTTCTTACAATGCTCTGCTGGAATTTTAGACCATTCTTCTTTGGCAAACTGCTCCAGGTCCCTGATATTTGAAGGGTGCCTTCTCCAAACTGCCATTTTTAGATCTCTCCACAGGTGTTCTATGGGATTCAGGTCTGGACTCATTGCTGGCCACCTTAGAAGTCTCCAGTGCTTTCTCTCAAACCATTTTCTAGTGCTTTTTGAAGTGTGTTTTGGGTTATTGTCCTGCTGGAAGACCCATGACCTCTGAGGTAGACCCAGCTTTCTCACACTGGGCCCTAAACTATGCTGCAAAATTTGTTGGTAGTCTTCTGACTTCATAATGCCATGCACACGGTCAAGCAGTCCAGTGCCAGAGGCAGCAAAGCAACCCCAAAACGTCAGGGAACCTCCGCCATGTTTGACTGCAGGGACCATGTACTTTTCTTTGAATGCCTCTTTTTTCTCCTATAAACTCTATGTTGATGCTTTTGCCCTAAAAGCTCTACTTTTGTCTCATCTGACCAAAGAACATTCTTCCAAAATGTTTTAGGCTTTTTCAGGTAAGTTTTGGCAAACTCCAGCCTGGCTTTTTTATGTCTCGGGGTAAGAAGTGGAGTCTTCCTGGGTCTCCTACCATACAGTCCCTTTTCATTCAGATGCCGACGGATAGTACGGGTTGACACCATTGTACCCTCGGACTGCAGGGCAGCTTGAACTTGTTTGGATGTTAGTGGAGGTTCTTTATCCAACATCCGCACAATCTTGCCTTGAAATCTCTTGTCAATTTTTCTTTTCCGGCCACATCTAGGGAGGTTAGCCACAGTGCCATGGTCTTTAAACTTCTTGATGACTCTGCGCATGGTAGACACAGGAACATTCAGGTCTTTGGAGATGGACTTGTAGCCTTGAGATTGCTCATGCTTCCTCACAATTTGGTTTCTCAAGTCCTCAGACAGTTCTTTGGTCTTCTTTCTTTTCTCCATGCTCAATGTGGTACACACAAGGACACAAGACAGAGGTTGAGTCAACTTTAATCCATGTCAACTGGCTGCAAGTGTGATTTAGTTATTGCCAACACCTGTTAGGTGCCACAGGTAAGTTATAGGTGCTGTTAATTACACAAATTAGAGAAGCATCACATGATTTTTCGAACAGTGCCAATACTTTTGTCCACCCTCTTTGTTATGTTTGGTGTGGAATTATATCCAATTTGGCTTTAGGACAATTCTTTTTGTGTTTTTTCATTTAAGACAAATTAAATGAAGATAATAATACCAAAGAATTTGTGTTTGCAATCATTTTCAGGAAGAAACTGAGTATTATCTGACAGAATTGCAGGGGTGTCAATACTTTTGGCCATGACTGTATATGTAGTATGTATGTATGTATGTTGTATGAATGTAGTATATATGTAGTATGTATGTAGTATGTATGTTGTATGTATATAGTATGTATGTAGTATATATGTATGTTGTATGAATGTAGTAAATATGTAGTATGTATGTATGTATGTTGTATGAATGTAGTATATATGAAGGATGTATATAGTATGTATGTTGTATGAATGTAGTATGTATGTACTATGTATGTAGTATGTATGGTTTTTTTTTTTACATTCAACACATTAGCCGGATGATGGGACTACTACTGTCCCATCATTGGCTAATGTGTCAATCACTGTCATTGTAGCAGGCATCGCCTGATAGGACTTGTAGTCCCATCGGACGATGCCTGCACACACACAAAACCCCCGGCAGGCCCACATAGACCCCCGAGAGGCCCGTACAGGCCCCGGTAGGCCTGCACGGGGCCCCGGCAGGCCCGCATAGACCCCCGAGAGGCCCATACAGGCCACCAACAGGCAGCACAGGCCCCCGGCAGGCCCGTACAGGCCCCGGCTGGCTTGCACAGGGCCCCGGCAGGCTCGCATAGACCCCCGAGTGGCCCGAACAGTCCCCCGACAGCCGTCACAGGCCCCCGGCAGGCCCGTACAGGCCCTGTCAGGCCCGCACAGGGCCCCGGCAGGCCCGCATAGACCCCTGAGAGGCCCGGCAGGCCACCGACAGCCAGCACAGGCCCCCGGCAGGCCCGTACAGGCCCCGGCAGGCCCGCACAGGGCCCCGGCAGGCCCGCATAGCCCCCCGAGAGGCCCGTACAGGCCCAGACAGCCGGCACAGGCCCCCGGCAGGCCCGTACAGACCCCGCATCATGATGCGTACAGACCGCACATCATGATGACATCATTTCAGCAGCCAATCACAGCCACAACAGTGGCTCATTGCATTATGGGGACTTCCGATTCTGGTATCCGATTTTGAAAAAATATCGGTACTCGGTATCAGAATTCCGATACAGCGAATATCAGCCGATTCCCGATATTTGCAGTATCGGAATGCTCAACACTAGTAGGACCCAACTGTGTAAACAGAAGCACATTTACATGCAAACTTGTATTAAGCACAACATAATGAATATGTACATGCTACTACATTACACACACACTTTTGCATTATGCATGTATATACATATTACATGTACATATGTATATCTTGCGACAAGGTCATTTATAAAATTCAGGAGGGGATGAGGATGTTAGCTTCAGTGATATGAACCTGTAAAAATGCTCCAGCGCACTAAGTTTAGGGATGTTTTTTTGTGAACAGCTGAAGAGTGGGTGGGAGGCTGTTCAGCATATCTCCACCCCAGGGTTTCATCCAGAAGCTAAATGTAGAGCCTTTGGGCTGATAGAGTGTTTGGTGTACTCTGGAGGAGAGCTGAGCTCCTAGTAAACAGCGCTAAAACCGGATTCTTGGCGGGCAGATCTCCATTATTATAAGGACTATAGTGAGTGCTATTTTGCATGTATATTTCAAGAGGACAGGTTATGTCTGTTTATTTTGTTTAGACCACTTTATGAAGCCTGTTTTAATAAACCAGTTGAAATTTAAACAAATAGCATTCCTGTGACTACATCGATAAGTAGCCGAGCGAGCCGATTTGCTGCTAATATATAATATATATTATTTTTTTTAGACAAGAATATATCAAATATGCATATGCACATAACTAGAGGAACCAATACCCAATACCATTTTTGTGATGTACTTGTTTAGATAACCAGATGATTTATAATTGCTTATTGTTAATCATAGTTGCAACATTCAGCTACATTTAATACACTTCACTACTAGGTCTTGTTTTTTTTTTTGCAAAATGAGCTGCCACTTTTGTAGTACCATTTTGCCATAAATGTAAGTAGTTGTTGTTACATTTGTGCTAACTTTTTATGCATTTAATGGATAAAAAAGGAATCACATTATTTTTGCACGCCATTTACTGATCACCATAATTCATATGTATGCTGTATTGAATGGGTTGTTATGATTACAGATTTACCAATTATGTTCTTAATATTTACTGGTCTGTGACATAAAGTAATAAAAATTGTATAAAGAATGTAATTATTTTAGTTATTTCTCTTAG
This sequence comes from Dendrobates tinctorius, assembly GCF_039654945.1. Classification (NCBI taxonomy): domain Eukaryota; kingdom Metazoa; phylum Chordata; class Amphibia; order Anura; family Dendrobatidae; genus Dendrobates; species Dendrobates tinctorius. Next base: position 6,756,074 of record NW_027361817.1, read on the forward strand.
TTTTTTTTAGTAATTTTGCAGGCAATTAAACCTCAGATGTTCTATTTGACCTTCACAATGCAGGTACTGTATAGGGATACGAACTGGTCTATAGAGGTGTAATGGTATATAGAGATGTACTGGTATACAGACCTGTTTCTTTATGTACCACTATAATATATCTGTAAAGAAAAAATAATTCCATATAGAGCTCTAGACTGAGAAGATATTTCTCTACTTAGCAATGCAGCCTTTGACTCATTGTAAATGCAGAAAGAAAAAAACAAAACAAATTAAATTACCTTTATATGAAAAGGATCTAGTGAGCTCAGGAAATGCAATGGGTCCTTTAAACCAACATCCTGAGACAGAAGGAGAATCATTACATGGGTGCCTTGCTGCTGATCTGGCGTTGAATGTTATATGTCCTCCTATATGTTTATATCAAAGGTATGTCCTAGTAGGCAGTGCATTAGTTTATTACAGACAGGTAATAATGCTTAGGTATTTGAGCATATGCACTACACCAGAAAATTTCTTTGTCAGACCAGAGACACACTAGCGTATCACATCTGATACAAGTGCATCAGATGAGATTCAGTGGACTTGGAAAGTACTCAGACCCCTTTAAATTTTTCACTCTTTATTTCATTGCAGCCATTTGGTAAATTCAAAAAAGTTCACTTTTTTTCTCATTAATGTACACTCTGCACCCAATCTTGACTAAAGAAAAATCAGAAATGTAGAAATTTTTTGCAAATTTATTATAAAGAAAAGCTGAAATATCACATGGTCAAAAGTATTCAGACCCTTTGCTCAGACACTCATATTTAAGTCACATGCTGTCCATTTCCTTGTGATCCTACTTGAGATGGTTCTACTCCCTCATTGGAGTCCAGCTGTTTTGAATTAAACTGATAGGACTTAATTTCTAAAGGCACACACCTGTCTATATAAGACCTCACAGCTCACAGTGCATGTCAGACCAAATGAGAATCATGGGGTCAAAGGAACTGGCCAAGGTGTTCAGAGACAGAATTGTGCAAGGCACAGATCTGGCCAATGTTACAAAAGAATTTGTGCAGTACTCAAAGTTCCTTAGAGCACAGTGGCCTCCATAACCTTTCGATGGAAAAAGTTTGGTACCACCAGAAGTCTTCCTAGACCTGGCCATCCAGCCAAACTGAGCAATCGTGGGAGAAGAGCCTTGGTGAGATAGGTAAAGAAGAACCCCAAGATCACTGTGGCTGAGCTCCACAGATACAGTAGGGAGATAGGAGAAAGTTCCACAAAGTCAACTATGACTGCAGTCTTCTGCCAGTCAGGCGTTTATGCCAGAGTGGCCTGACAGAAGCCTCTCCTCAGTGCAAGGCATATGAAATCCCGCATAGAGTTTGCTAAAAAAAAAACACATGAAGGACTCCCAGATTATTAGAAATAAGATTCTCTGGTCTGATGAGATCAAGATAGAACTTTTTGAAGATAATTCTAAGCGGTATGGATGGAGAAAATCAGGCACTGCTGAACACCTGCCCAATACAGTCTCAACAGTGAAACATGATGGTGGCAGCATCATGCTATGGGGATGTTTTTCAGCTGCCGGGACAGGACGACTGATTGCAATTGAAGGAAACATGAATGCGGCCAAGTACAGAGATATCCTGGATGAAAACCTCTTCCAGAGTGGCCAAAGGTTCACCTTCCAACAAGACAATGACCCTAAGCACGCAGCTAAGGCTACCTTCACACTTAAAATGCATGCTTTTTTTGCGCTGACGTGCGCATTACCATGCGCACGTCAGCGCACCCATAGACTATAATGGGTGGTTGGGTGAAAAAAAACGCATTGCGTGCGCATGCGTTTTTTTGGGGCAAGTCGGACGCTCAAAAAAATGCAACAGAGTGCATTTTGTGTGCCCGAGCGCACACTCCACTAAAAAGGCATGCGCATACAAACGCGTACAAACGCATGAGTATGCGCACCCATGTTAATAATAGGAAAAAAAACGCATGCTTTTTTTGCGCGAAAAAACAGTGCAAAAAAACACAAGTGTGAAACCAGCCTAACATAACAAAGGATTAGCTTCAGAACAACTCTGTGAACATTCTTGACTGGCCCAGCCAGAGCCCTGACCTAAACCCAATTGAGCATCTCTGGAGAGACCTGAAAATGGCTGTCCACCAACGTTCACCATCTAACCTGACAGAACTTTAAAGGATCTGCAAGGAAGAATGTCAGAGGATCCCCAAATCCAGGTGTGGAAAACTTGTTCCATCATTCCCAAGAAGACTCATGGCTGTACCAGATCAAAAAGGTGCTTCTACTCTATACTGAGCAAAGGGTATGAATACTTATGACCAAGTGATATTTCAGTTTTTCTTTTTTAATAAATTTGCAAAAATCTCTACATTTCTGGGGGGTTTTCAGTCAAGATTGGGTGCAGAGTGTACATTAATGGGAAAAAATGAACTTTTTTGAATTTACTAAATGGCTGCAATGAAACAAAGTGAAAAATTTAAAGGGGTCTGAATACTTTCCATACCCACCGTATGATAATGACATCCAGCTCTAAGGCTAGGTTCACATTAGCGTTTGAGTCCACAGCATATCATCCGCATCTCCAAACGCATACAAAAACTCATGCAAATGTATGTTTACACATGGCGCGCTTAAAAAATGCTGCGTTTGCATGTGTTTGTATGTGTTTTTGCATGCATTTGCGTTGTTTCTGCACATGCGTTAGAAATTTCCAATGTTTTTCAGTAACTTTTCCTTGATATCAGACACCCAGTAGCCGTGTCTCATGTTATATATATATTTATATATATATATATATATATATATATATATATATATATAGACACACCGCACTGATGAAATCCTCGTCTTTGGCTGCTGTATCTAGCTGCAAGATGGATCTTGACATGGAGAGATTCCTAGAAGATCTGTATTTACAAATGAAATTGGCTGCTTCCTATGCCTTTGCTTGTCAAGAACACAGAAGAAGAGAAAGACGGAGAAGACGTTGTCATCGCCATTGGCAACACCCCATCCTTGAACTCCGAGAGAGCCATGGAGCCTACCACTCTTTGTACACAGAGCTGCTGCAAAACCCGGAGAAGTTTTTTGACTACACGAGGATGTCGGAACAGAGCTTCCATGACTTGCTGCTACATGTCCAAGGATCCATCACCAGGCAGTACACACAGCTCCATTGAGCAATTCCTGCTGAGGAACGTCTTTTGGTCACCCTGAGGTACGTAATTTGAAAAAAGAAACCCCTGCCATTGATATGATTGCTAGAAAAGCCATGTACTCATTTTTCTGTTCTGCAGATTCCTGGCTACTGGAGAGACATTATCATCGCTCCATTTTCAATTCAGGATTGGAGTGTCCACCCTTTCTGGGAATGTTGTAGACACTTGTCGTGCTTTAGTTGACATTCTGCAGCACAAATTCCTCCTCCAACCCACAACTGAACTCTGGCTTGAAAATGCTTCCAAATTCCAGGAATTTTCCTAACTGTGTGAGGACTGTAGACGTAAAACACATTAGGATTATTAAACCAGCTGGAAGTGGAAGAGTACTTCAATTATAAAAAAACATACTTTTCCATTTTTCTAATGGCTATTGCAGATGCCGAGTGTAGATTTGTCGCAGTGAACATTGGTTCATTTGGATGAGGAAATGACTTGCAGCCTTTCAAAAACTCTGACATGGGCCAATGCCTGTATGGGAATGATTTTAATTTTCCGCCACCACAACCTCTTCCCAACACTTTTGGACCGCCAATGCCTTTTGTTGTTGTTGGGGATGAGGCATTCCAAATGTTTGCCAACCTCATTAAACCAGAAAAAGAATGTAAGGGCGCACTGCAAATGCTCAATGAAATAATTAATGTCCGGGGTGCAAATGGTCACATGAAGAGTTAATGGAAAGAAAGACCACATAAAAATGCAAACCACCAATATATATAATAATAACAAGAAAAGCTTTATTGACAATATAAATTTAAAAACATGTAAAAACAAAAAGGGAATACAATCCCCCTGTTAGTCCTGATCAATACAATAGTGAATTGAGTCTCATGCATATATCATCAGCATAAATAAAGGAACAAAAAAAGGAAAAACATCCACAATAAGGTGTATCCATATGATAGATGTAAATATATAATTACACCAAAGAGCACCTAATGGCGCACAATCCTGAAATCTCCTCATTTTGGAGATTGATCCACTCTAGGGACTATTTTTCTTGTCCTAATATTATGAACAGAGGATAATATTTTTTTTAGCACTTTCTTATCCTTTAATATCCTTTAATGTGTATTATCCATATCTGGTTACTGTGGCTCTTCATATATAAACCTTATTGAGGACATGGGTGAGCATCATTTATATTGATCTATCTGACCTTAAATAAAATAACTATTTGTTATCTATAGTCCTTGTTTTAAGTTGGTTATGAATTACCCTTTTCACCTTATGACTTTGACTCTGTGCCCCTCCCCCGTTCCCCTCCCCCCCCTCCTTTTTCCTAACCAGACTGGTCATTCACATTGTGGGATACACATCCTTCTTCCTTGTCCGCTTCTCTTGGCTACTAGATTGAGGTATTCAGTGTGGTGCAGCCTCCCCTGTAATCTTTTCTTAGTTCATTAATGGTCATGTATAATCTCTTCCTTTTGGAGAATGGTTCATTTTATGGATCATTCCTATTGTTCTTACATTATGAACTAAGAATATTATCTCTTTAGTATATCCTTATCCTTTAATGTGTACCATCTCTATCTGGTTGCTGTTGCTTCCCATATGTAAATCTTATTGAGGATTTATGCAAGTACCATTTATATTGATCTATCTGATGCTTAATAAAACCTCTATATTTAGCATTTATAGTCCTTGTTCAACGTTTGGCCATGAATTATCTGTGCCATATCATGGCTGTTTAATTCCTGTGTTAGGTGTTTTTTCATTACCTGACTGGTCATTCACACAATGCAATATACAACCCTTTCTTTTTTTTCTCTCTTCCCTGTTTGTGTCTGTTTGCTATTGAGACTCCCGGGAGCCGCGCATGCGCACTTTATGCTTTATTTCATGTCATCTGCACCGCGCTGTAATCACAGTGCGCGTGCAGCTGACACCTTGAGCAGAGACGTCTGCCAGGTTTTCAGCTTTCCTCGCTATTTCTGTTTTGGGTCTGACATGTTCCTTCACAGGTGGCTGGACTGAGCTCTTCATATACAGGTATTTAAAGGCTTTAGCAGCAATGTCATGCATACTTCCCCTGATGAAGCCGTCTTGATATGGCGACACGCGTGGGGTTTCCTCCGTTCTGCCGTCCTGTCTGTACTGTTGCCTTGGTATGGATCTTTCATGCATTTCATTATACCTGTTTCACATGTGAGCTGTTGCTTCTAACCGTGAGAGGGCTGACATTCACTGGGCATACTTGGCTGTTTTTCAACAGCGTTGTTTGCCTGATATCTTATTGCCACTTATTTATGTGGCGTCTTTCATGCAGATCCACATTAGTGTGGTTTTCATTTGGTATTATCATGGCTTTTTGAATAATATCTGCATGTTTGATATTTTATTACCACTCATTTAAGTGGTTTTATGTGCGCAGCTCAGCATTCAGTGCAGTTATTTATTCATCTTTATGGGATTGGACCATTTTTTGCACATGTTGTGCGCTGGTCTACATATATTTTTTCTGGACCTTCATCTCAAGTATTGTGGATGCTATATATTCTACCAGACTATGTGGCACTTCAGCTGTGATTGACATGTGACCCATGGTATTTTTCCACGCGAAGGCTATTTTATTGTTTGAGTCTCCAGCATTAGGGTGATTTGATCAGGATTGTGCGCCATTAGGTGCTCTTTGGTATAATTATATATTTACATCTATCATATGGATACACCTTATTGTGGATGTTTTTCCTTTTTTTGTTCCTTTATTTATGCTGATGATATATGCATGAGACTCAATTCATTATTGTATTGATCAGGACTAAAAGGGGGATTGTATTCCCTTTTATTTTTACATGTTTTTAAATTTATATTGTCAATAAAGCTTTTCTAGTTATTATTATATATATTGGTGGTGTGCATTTTTATGTGGTCATTCTTTCCTTTCTTGTTGCATAACCTCATTAAACCATACTCAAGTCAGAACTTAAATCACACAAAAAGAATTTTCAACTACCCACTGACAAGGGTGCAGAGGACCGTGGAGTGTGCATTTGGATTGCTGGTATAAAAATGACACATTTTGTGCACATCCATTAATCTAAAAATTGACACTATTGATGAGGTTGTGAAAGCGTGTGTTGTTCTGCACAACTTCATCCTGGTAAAAGAGCGACCAAATTTACAACCTGAGCAACCTGTTACATTACATGATTACCAATTTCACCCTCTGAGAACAACAGTGCAAGTTGCCCAGATGAGGGATAAGTTTGCTGCTTACTTTGCTTCAGATAATTGACATGTGGCATGTCAAGACAAAATGATTTAAGCCGCTAAGTAAAATGTACCTGTTATGTTTAAATTTACCTGTAATCTCAAAATTACATACCTGTAATGTTTAAATGTACCTGTGATGTTAAAATGTACATTTAATGTTAAAATTTACCCCTAGTGTTTGCTGAGTTAAATAATGAACTGCCATCCCTCAAAAATAAAGTGTGTTTGTGGCGGAAGCGGCACATAAAGATACAAATAAAATAAGATAAAGTGTAAACAAAATCCAACTTTTATTTACAAAACTTTAACAAAAAAGAAGGCTTGAGTTTGGGGTGATTGGCTTTTGCATCAGGGTTTTCGTGAGGGTGAGATGGGGTGGACCTTGGGGGTGTGGCGTTGTGAGGATTGGATGGTAGTTGATGAGGAAGAGGTTACAGGAGAAGGGTTTACGGGGGAAGGGGCAACAAATTAAAGGATTTGATCAGGGATGGCAGTGGAGACATTGGGGATAGATGACAACGTGGAATCATGGGAATTGATAGACAAACTGGAAGGAACAGACAGAGACCCAAGGGAAGGTAATGACAAATTGGTGGGTGAGGGTGGTGGGTTCATTGTGGGAATAGGTTTTTGGCTCCTGGTTTTTGTCCTGGTGGAAATATATATTATTTTGGACTGCTTTTCTTGGTTGAGCAGTCATCTGGCATGGTGCTAGACTGGGCTGCATTGCGGATACTGCTGGCTGCAGGGGTGCTGGACTGGGCAGGGTTGCTGGACTGGGCAGGGGTGCTAGACTGGGCAAGGGGGCTGGAGTGGGCAGGGGTGCTGGAGTGGGCAGCATCGTTGATACTGCTGGCTGCATGGGTGCAGGACTCTGGAGCATGGTAGATGCTGCTGGCTGCAAGGTTGATAAATTTGGCAGTGTGATCACTCTGTGAACTGGAGGCGGTTGTGGTGGAGGATAGTTCGGTCCTGTGGGAGCAGGAAAATAGATTGGCTGCTGGTAATATCCTCTGGCCTGTTGATTGTAGCTTTGTGACTGCTGCTGCTTCAATGCGTGGCTGAAAGCAGCCTGGCAGGCCTGCATGACGTTCAGCTGGAGTTGAGGCATAAGGTTTTCTGACACGCTCCGCTCTATTGCAGAAAAAAATGTTGCACTGGTCTCTCAAGGTCGGCTTCCAGGCGGTCAAGGCGTTTGTTGACTTCCTTGAACCAACTCTTCACTCTGTCAGCAATCAACCTAATCCCATCCTGGAAGACCGAGCTTAATTGCATAAACTCGGGCATGCCTGACCTCTCCCAGGCCCTCTGCCGCTGATGAGAAGACCAAGCAAAAGCAGAGGCAGAGGGCTGGGAGAGGGAAAAACCTGATGGACTGGCTGCCTGCTCCCAAGCCTGTGAAGCCTGCAAGGTTGCTCCATCACTGGTGGATGCTTGGGATTGCGGGATTGCATCTGTTCAGTGGCTGCTAGATGAGGGGCTGCTTCAACAGAGGATGATCCAGGTTGTGTGGTGCTGCACCAGGTTCTGTGTGGAAAAGAGAAAAACACTAGTGAAAAAATCCAGGTTGTGTTGTGCTGCTCCAGGTTCTGTGTGGGAAAAAAATGAAACATTATTAAAAAAAAAATAAAAAAAATATATATACTTACATTCGCTGAGCAAGCGCAGGCCTCAGAAAGTCAAGGTTCCGGTGCCACTTGTATTTCCAGAACCTTGCAGCAGCACCACTTCGAACCCGAATCTCCTCTCTCATGTCCTTGTTGAAGCACCAACGGATTTTGATTCGCTTCACTGTGAAGAGAGATAAAAAAAGCAAAATTAGTTGGAAAACAATGCACATACATTAACAGGTTCACTGCCGCTTCAGACCACATTGCAATACTTACCAAAAGCAGTTCTGGCACGCGACGTGGCATGGTCCCAATCAGCCAGCAGCGATGTTGTCACTTCTTCCCAGAGACTTCGAATCACCACATTGTCGGCATGCTGATGGTCAAGGGTGACCCACAACGGTACTCGCTCTTGCACAAGGTGAATAAGTTGCTCGTTGTCTATATCGAGTGTAGCTACTTCCCATTGTGATACCTATAGATAAAATGGAAAAAAATTTTTTTAAGTAAAACTGCAAAAAAATTGTATTACAAATCTGATGAAAAGACTACTTACACCCCATCTTTCCTCCTGAGACACCATACCCCGATGATCCTGGGAAGAATCATCTCCCCTCGACTGCTTCTGCTCTTCATCAGTGGCAGGTACCTGAAATGAAATTACATGATTTAACACGTGTAGTATTGCCAGTCAATAAATACTAATCAATATAGCAAATGTGATTACATAATCTTTGTTGGGTCCACCCTGGGAAGAAGTCAGTTCTTCGCTTGAGGACATTTTGAAGAGCAGGCAGCAGCCAAGTAAAACACTACAGAAGAACAGAGAAGAAAAATTAAACTTGTAAAGATCCAAAAACAATGTACACCAAAAAAAAAATAATGGACACCAATACTTACATTACAGGCAGTAGTCCAACAGCACAGCAGGCAGCACCAGGAGACATCCACTGCACCAGATTCGACCAGTCTACAAGGAACAGAAAGAGTATTGAGAGAGACAGACATATACAAAGCTTCTATACTTACATAGACAGTGTTGTCTTCAACACGACAGAAAGCAGCACCAGAAGACGACCATGAGAAAACCGCAGCACCAGGAGACAACCAGGAGACACCCACTGCACCAGAGAGTAGACCAGTCTACAAGGAACAGAATAACATTCAAAGACAGACATTGACAAAGCTTCTATACTTACATAGACAGTGTTGTCTTCACCACGACAGAAAGCAGCACCAGGAGACAACCAGGGGAAAACCACTTCACCAGGAGCCAACCGCCACCGGCACTCAGGAGCGGAGCGTGCAGCTCCGTGTATTGCTATGCAGCCGCACGCTCTGCTCCTGAGTGCGGGTGGCAGTGTCGGTTATTAACATGTGAGATTCGGCCATATTCCTCCCATGTGTGATCCCGGCCTAACAGGATAAGTAATTGCTGAGTGGGGTTGTTGGAATATGTTTGGTGCAACAACTCCTTTCCTGTCCATGAGTGTTTAGTTGCTAAATTTGTTTGTTGTTCATAAAGTTATAACAACAAAAAACCTCCCAGAGGCTCAGACAGGGAGAGCATTTGACTGTATTTCCTGTTTTTCCTGTGTCTGTGTATTAGAGGAGCAGCTTGCTGTAGATGATGCACAGACAGAGACACACAAATGATTTATTAATGATCTATTAAGCATATTGTTCCTGAATAAAGAAGCTCTGTTGTCACAAGCTTGGAGAGTATCCTGAATTATCTGCTGCAAACACATCTAGAATGGACTCCGATATGTCAATGGTGATATTGGGTAACAATATGTCTTGCTAGCAATCTCAAATCGCTGCTGGACATAGGGGCATTTGGCTGACTATGATAAAGGATAAGCCAACAGTGGTCATATTCTAATTGTTCATAATAAAATATCAGCTGACAGTGGTGATATGAAAATACAAGCCAGAATATACTTAATAATTCATAGTAATTTAAACTAGATGTGTATTTCCTGAAGGAAGTACAGATAGTGCTTTGAAATGGTGCCCGGGCTGCCCCTTTAAGAGAGACTAGCCTGCTGCCCCTGCAAGACTTTCAACTCAGGATCCGTTTTAACTGAGGGTGCCTCTCAGGGGCCACTTTGGCCTCAGGGTCTGATTTGGTGGGTGGGGCCCCTCAGGATCCGATTTGGTGGCCTGGGCTTCTCAGGGCTTGAATTGGTGGCCGGGATCCCTCAGGGTCCGATTTTGTGGGTGTGGCCCCTCAGGGTCCGATTTTGTGGGTGGGGCCCCTCAGGTTCCGATTTTGTGGGTGGAGCCCCTCAGGGTCCGATTTTGCTGCTTGGATCGCTCCCTGCCCACCGCTACACATGAGGGCAATCTAGCCAGGGGCCCCCCGGAGCCTTGGGCCCGGAGTAAACAGCCAGATTGCCCTCATCATTAGCCACCTTGAAGGGCCCCCTGGAGGCTCTGGACCCCGGTGCAGTGCAGTATAATGCTCTCATCATGTGTATCCAAACCTCATTTAAGGCACCCCATGATACTGTTTGCCTTGGTAGCCACTGCCTGGCACTGGATGCTCCAGGTAAGTTTATCATTAACTAAGATCCCCAAGTCCTTCTCCATGTCAGATTTGCCCAGTGGTTTCCCGTTCAGTGTGTAATTGTGATATTGATTCCTTCTTCCCATGTGTATAACCTTACATTTATCAATGTTAAACTGCATCTGCCACGTTTCAGCCTAAGTTTCCAACTTATCCAGATCCATCTGTAGCAGAATACTATCTTCTCTTGTATTGACTTCTTTACATAGTTTTGTATCATTTGCAAATATCGATATTTACTGTGTAAACCTTCTACTAGATCATTAATAAATATGTTAAAGAGAATAGGTCCCAACACCGACCCCTGCGGTACCCCACTGGTCACAGGGACCCAGTTAGAGAATATACCATTTATAACCACCCTCTGCTTTCTATCACTAAGCCAGTTACTTAATCATTTACACACATTTTCCCCCAGACCCAGCATTCTCATTTTGTGTACCAACCTCTTGTATGGCACAGTATCAAAGGCTTTGGAAAAATCAAGATATACCACATTCAATGACTCACCTTGGTTCAGTCTATGGTTTAACTTTTCATAAAAACTGATTAGATTGGTTTGACAGGAGCGGTTCCTCATAAACCCATGCAGATATGGAGTTAAACAGTTATTCTCATTGAGATAATCCAGAATAACATCCCTCAGAAACCCTTCAAATATTTTACCAACAATAGATGTTACTGTAGACTTACGGGCCCCTATAATTTCCAGGTTGACTTTTAGAGCCCTTTTTGATTATTGGTACCACATTTGCTATGCGCCAGTCCTGTGGAACAGACCCCGTCGCTATCGAGTCCATATATATAGGAAATAATGGTTTGCCTATTACATTGTCTATTACATTACTCATGGGTGTATGCCATCTGTACCCGGAGATTGATCCATTTTAATCTTATTTAGCCGGTTTTGCACCTCTTCTTGGGTTAGATTGGTGTCTCTTAATATAGTGTTTTCTTTGTCTCTCAGCAATTCACCTAGCATTTTATTTTCCATTGTGAATACCGTGGAGAAGAAGGTGTTTAATATATTAGCTTTTTCTTCGTCATCTACAACCATTCTTTTCTCACAATTTTTTAAGGGGCCTACACTTTCAATTATGATTCTTTTACTATTGATATAGTTGAAGAACAGTTTGGGAATAGTTTTACTCTCCTTAGCAATGTGCTTCTCTGTTTCCTTTTTGGCAGCTTTAATTAGTTGTTTAGATAAAGTATTTTCCTCCCTGAAGTTTTTTAGAGCTTCACCGGTGCCATCCTGCTTTAATAGTTTAAATCCTTTCTTTTTACTGTTAATTGACCCTCTTACTAGAGTTGAGCGAAATGGGTCGAAAAAATTCAAAAGTCGCCGACTTTTGGCAAAGTCGGGTTTCATAAAACGAAACCCGACCCTAGGATGAGGTCGGCCACGAGGTCGGCGACTTACGCGCCAAAGTCGCGTTTCAAAAGTTTGTTTTGCGCTCTTTTTCAGCCAATCAGGAACCACGGACACTGTGGGCAACGTAATGACATAGGCATGGGTCACCACCATCTTTCAGAAGGGCATGCAAGTGATTGGCTTGCTTTGGTGGGCATCACAGGGGGTATAAAAGGGCATGCACGCCGACCGCCATCTTACATCTGCCGATCTTAGTATAGGGAGAGGTTGCTGCTGATTCTGTAGGGAGAGCGTTAGGCAGGGAAGAAGACAAAAAAACTGCTTCTGCTGCTGGCGATTTGGCCTGCACAACACACCAGTCACTGTGTGTGCAGTGCAAGGGGAGGCTATATAGTGGTGTATCAGTGGTGTTGGTTGTTGGGCTGCCTTTTAAGGCTTCCTGACAGGCTGGCATTGCTGTTTACCCACTGCTCCGCAAACTGCTTTTTTAAAAGCAATCCCAATTTTTTTTTTTTGTCCTGCTGAGAAGAAAAAAAAACTGCTTCTGCTGCTAGCAATTTGGCCTGCACAACACACCAGTCACTGTGTGTGCAGTGCAAGGGGAGGCTATATAGTGGTGTATCAGTGGTGTTGGTTGTTGGGCTGCCTTCTAAGGCTTCCTGACAGGCTGGCATTGCTGTTTACCCACTGCTCCACAAACTGCTTTTTTAAAAGCAATTCAATCTCCCTTATCCTCTAGTCACTTTTGTCACAGCTGTGCCATCGAGCCTGTCACATAGCGCTCAGATATTCATTGGGCCTCACACAATCCAAAAGTGTCCAGTGTCCAAAAGTGTGTGCAGATATTCAAAATCTCCCTTATCCTCTAGTCACTTTTGTCACAGCAGTGCCATCGAGCCTGTCACATAGCGCTCAGATATCAGTGGGCCTCACACACTCCAAAAGTGTCCAGTGTCCAAAAGTGTGTGCAGATATTCAAAATCTCCCTTATCCTCTAGTCACTTTTGTCACAGCAGTGCCATCGAGCCTGTCACATAGCGCTCAGATATCAGTGAGCCTCACACAATCCAAAAGTGTCCACTGTCCACAAGTGTGTGCAGAAATTCAAAATCTCCCTTATCCTCTAGTCACTTTTGTCACAGCTGTGCCATCGAGCCTGTCACATAGCGCTCAGATATCAGTGGGCCTCACACAATCCAAAAGTGTCCAGTGTCCAAAAGTGTGTGCAGATATTCAAAATTTCCTTTATCCTCTAGTCACTTTTGTCACAGCAGTGCCATCGAGCCTGTCACATAGCGCTCAGATATCAGTGGGCCTCACACAATCCAAAAGTGTCCAGTGTCCAAAAGTGTGTGCAGATATTCAAAATCTCCCTTATCCTCTAGTCACTTTTGTCACAGCTGTGCCATCGAGCCTGTCACATAGCGCTCAGATATCAGTGGGCCTCACACAATCCAAAAGTGTCCAGTGTCCAAAAGTGTGTGCAGATATTCAAAATCTCCCTTATCCTCTAGTCACTTTTGTCACAGCAGTGCCATCGAGCCTGTCACATAGCGCTCAGATATCAGTGGGCCTCACACAATCCAAAAGTGTCCAGTGTCCAAAAGTGTGTGCAGATATTCAAAATCTCCCTTATCCTCTAGTCACTTAGGTCACAGCAGTGCCATCGAGCCTGTCACATAGCGCTCAGACATCAGTGGGCCTCACACAATCCAAAAGTGTCCAGTGTCCAAAAGTGTGTGCAGATATTCAAAATCTCCCTTATCCTCTAGTCACTTTTGTCACAGCAGTGCCATCGAGCCTGTCACATAGCGCTCAGATATCAGTGGGCCTCACACAATCCAAAAGTGTCCAGTGTCCAAAAGTGTGTGCAGATATTCAAAATCTCCCTTATCCTCTAGTCACTTTTGTCACAGCAGTGCCATCGAGCCTGTCACATAGCGCTCAGATATCAGTGGGCCTCACACAATCCAAAAGTGTCCAGTGTCCACAAGTGTGTGCAGAAATTCAAAATCTCCCTTATCCTCTAGTCACTTTTGTCACAGCTGTGCCATCGAGCCTGTCACATAGCGCTCAGATATCAGTGGGCCTCACACAATCCAAAAGTGTCCAGTGTCCAAAAGTGTGTGCAGATATTCAAAATCTCCCTTATCCTCTAGTCACTTTTGTCACAGCAGTGCCATCGAGCCTGTCACATAGCGCTCAGATATCAGTGGGCCTCACACAATCCAAAAGTGTCCAGTGTCCAAAAGTGTGTGCAGATATTCAAAATCTCCCTTATCCTCTAGTCACTTTTGTCACAGCAGTGCCATCAAGCCTGTCACATAGCGCTCAGATATCAGTGGGCCTCACACAATCCAAAAGTGTCCACTGTCCACAAGTGTGTGCAGAAATTCAAAATCTCCCCTGCCCTATAGACACCTTGTACCTTGTTTTACATTACTATATAGTTTGTTGGATTTTGTCTACATTTCTACCAAAAATGAGGAAGGCTGGTGGAAGAGGCCGTGGAATTGGGCGGGGGTTGGCAGCTGGTAATGATGGTGTTGGTGGTGGATCTGATGGTAGTGGCAAGAGCAAAATAGGACCGAATGCAGGAGGTGCTGACCCTGCGTCATCGTCTGGCTACATAAGGCCTCGAACGCTTAGTTTTCTAGGAGTTGGCAAACCGCTTTTAAAGCCAGAGCATCAGGAAAAAGTTTTGTCTTACATTGCTGACTCAGCCTCCAGCTCTATCGCCTCCTCTTCTTCAGTTGTAAAAAGTAAAAGCACTGAGTCGTCATTGGAGGCTCATGTTCATGAACCACACCTTTCCTTGTGTCCTTCACACCAACCAAGATTGAAGGATGACGCAGGCCATACTACTGATTACTCCATGGAGCTGTTTTCACATACCATGCCTGGATTATCAAGTCAAATGGTGAATTACCCAGGCCAAGATGAATCTGACATGGAGTGCACTGATGCACAGCCGCTGATGGATGATTCTGCTGGTACATTCACTCAGAGCACTACATTGTCCTCGCAGTGTACAGAGCCAGATTCTGACCCTGATGAGACTCAGGTGCCCCTTCCCGCACACTATACCACCATACACGGTGACACAGAGGAAGGTGCACATGACATAGAAGACGAGGTGATGGATGACCCAGTTGTTGACCCAGATTGGCATCCATTGGGGGAAGAGGGTGCTGCTTCCAATAGCTCAGATGAGGAGCATCCACAGCAGACATCGACATCGCAACAGCTGTTATCTGGCAGGCCTGGAGCACTCCAAAGACAGGTTCCAAACGTCAAAAGAGTTGCTGGACAGCTTGTCCAGAGGGTCAAAAGATCACAGCGTGCTAGGCCGCAAAATGTCTGCCAGAGTAGGAAGAGTGCAGTGTGGCACTTTTTTGAACAAAATCCTCATGATCAGGCCAAGGTTATCTGTAAGAAGTGCGCAAAGACCTTTAGCCGAGGGAAAAATCTGAAAAATTTGAATACCAGTTGCATGCTTAGACATTTAACCAGCATGCACTTGCAAGCGTGGACACAACACCAAACCTCAAGTGCCACATGTGCAACTGATCACAACGAAGGTAGTCAGCAACGCTACATTGTTTCCCCCACTGTAAGCCCACCGGTTAGCACAGCAGCAAATGTTGAGGTGTCGTTGCAAGACCACAGCAGTCAGGGAATCCCACTGTTATATCAACGAAATACTGATTCTAGGCCATCAGAAAGAACACCAACTCCATCACCATCATCAACCCTCTCTCAGTCCGCCCTGTCCACCGCTACTTCCACCATATGCAGCTCTCAAGTCCAGCTCACCCTCCCAGACACTATGAGTAGGTCAAGAATGTACTCAGTCTCTCATCCGCGTACACTGGGTTTGAACGCCCACATTGCCAAACTAATCTCGTTTGAGATGATGCCCTTTCGGTTGGTGGAAAGCACAGCTTTCCGCGAACTCATGGCCTATGCAGTACCACGCTATGACCTACCCAGTCGCCACTTCTTCTCTCGCAAAGCCATCCCAGCCCTCCACCATCATGTGAAAGACCGCATTGTCCATGCACTCAAGCAGTCAGTGAGCGGAAAGGTGCACCTCACAACTGATGCATGGTCCAGTCGGCATGGCCAGGGCCGTTACGTGTCCATCACTGCGCACTGGGCTAATGTGGTGGATGCAGGGTCCACAGGGGACAGCGGTGGTGGGACAGTGCTGCCTAGCCCACGGTATAGGAAACAGTTGGCTGTAGGCGTTCGACCCTCCTCCTCCTCCACCTCCTCCAGAAGCGAAAGCTCGTCCACAGAGCGCAGTCGTACGAGCACTCCATCTGCAGCTGCCACTGTTGCACACGATGTGTCCCCCTATCGAGCAGCTAGTGGAAAGCGTCAGCAGGCTGTGTTGCAGATGATGTGTTTGGGCGACAGACACACCGCCGAGGTGCTGGCCGAGTACTTGAAGCGACAAACTGAGTCATGGCTGGGCAGTGTACATCTTGAGGCAGGCAAGGTAGTTAGTGATAACGGCCGTAATTTTGTGGCAGCCATAGCCCTTTCAAAACTCAGCCACATACCTTGCTTGGCGAACACCTTGAACCTGGTGGTGCAGTGCTTCCTCAAAAATTATCCGGAGTTAACAGCCCTGCTCCAGAAGGTGCGAAGACTGTGCGCGCACATCCGCCGGTCGCCTGTACACTCCGTTCGTATGCAGAAGCTGCAGCAATTGCTCCACCTTCCCAACCACTGCCTCATTATCGACATTGCAACAAGGTGGAACTCCACCCTGCACATGGTGGAGCGGCTGTGCGAGCAGAGGCAGGCCATAATGCATTTGTGGGAGGATACACGGCCAGGCACTTTGAGAGCAGACATGGAGTTGACAGGTGTGCAGTGGTCGAAGCTGAAAGACCTTTGTAAAGTCCTTCAGTGTTTTGAGGAATGCACACGGCTGGTAAGCGCAGACGACGCCATCCTAAGCATGAGCATCCCACTTATGCGTCTGCTCATGCAAACTTTGACGCACCTTAAGGAGCAGGCGTCTGCAGCCAATGTTGATGAGGAGGAAGAGGAGGAGGGAATCCTTGATGACATTCAGCCATTGTCTGCTCAGGGACCTCTCCTGGACGAGGTGGAGGAAGAAGAGGAGGAGGATGATGGGGATGATTACTTAGGGGAGGAGGATGCATCTCGTGGGGCAAGTGAAAATGTTGGTGTGGCAAGGTCTGGTACAGGGTTTGTGCGTGACTGGAGGGATGTGGATTTGCCAGAAAGTGCTCCTCCACCCAGAACTCGCAGTGCATCATTCACACCGGGAACATTGGCCCACATGTCAGATTATGCCTTGCGGATCCTAAAAAGGGACCCCCGCATTGCCAAAATGATGAACGATGACGACTACTGGTTGGCCAGCATCCTGGATCCACGCTATAAAGGCAAATTACAAAACATCATGCCACAGGAGAACCTTGACCTAATATAGGCTAATAAACAAGCAACTCTGGTAAATCGGTTGCTTGAGGCATTCCCAGCACACAGCAGCGGTGATGGTTCTCACACGAGCCGTACGGGCCGGGGGCAGCTTGGCAGAGGTGTTCGTGGTGCACACAGCAGAAGTGGCGTTGGAGACAGGGGTTTCATGACAATGTTGTGGACTGATTTTTCAAATACCGCTCACACAACTGGTAATACTGCATCGATGGAAAGTGACAGGAGACAGCAGTTGTCAACTATGGTTACAAACTACTTTTCCTCCCATATCGATGTTCTCCCACACAGGTCATTCCCCTTTGACTATTGGGCCGCTAAACTGGACACCTGGCCTGAATTGGCCCAATATGCCTTACAGGAGCTCGCTTGCCCAGCTGCAAGTGTGCTATCGGAAAGAGTCTTCAGTGCAGCTGGATCAATCCTGACAGAAAAAAGGACCAGTCTGTCAACCCAAAATGTGGATGATCTAACCTTCATTAAAATGAACCACGCATGGGTTTCCAAGGATTTTGTCCCACCTTCCCCTGATGACACATAGGGTGACAGAAAAATGGCTTGCTTTGGTCCACCTCTTCCTGGTACTTGACCTATTTCGCCTTTTGCATCAGCTGAATGTCCAACATCAACATATGCCACTTTCTAAAACTCCCTAACTGTGCTGCCTCCCCCCCATGGCCGGGGTCACCACCTAGCGCACGACACCGCGCGAGTGCCGTTGCCCTGGACAGGTGGGTAGGCCGACTCTTGGGCGCGGGCACTGGCACAGGGTCCCTCATAGTGCAATCAAGTGTCTCTGACGGTGGTTGTGCACACCCGCCGTCAGACACACCGCTGTACTATGAGGGGCCCAGTGCCAGTACCGACGCCCACGAGTGGGCCCCCCTTGCTTGGGCAGGGCCCCAGCATTTGCAATCTTTACCTCTCCCTGCTCCTCCGCTGTGTAATCTGGGCCGTCAAAAACATACTGTGCCTGACACCGTCTGAGCCTGCCTTCTGAGACATATATTTTGAATGTGTATGCTATCCATACATGTTATCCAGGGATACGGTACCCTTTCTAACCTTTGTGCAATCACGTGCAATCCATACTGGGCCTAACACCGTCTGAGCCTGCCTCATGCTGTATAGACATATATTTTGAATGTGTACGCTATCCATACATGTTATCCGGGGATACGGTACCCTTTCTAACCTTTGTGCAATCACGTGCAATCCATACTGGGCCTAACACCGTCTGAGCCTGCCTCCTGAGACATATATTTTGAATGTGTACGCTATCCATACATGTTATCCAGGGATACGGTACCCTTTCTAACCTTTGTGCAATCACGTGCAATCCATACTGGGCCTAACACCGTCTGAGCCTGCCTCATGCTGTATAGACATATATTTTGAATGTGTACGCTATCCATACATGTTATCCAGGGATACGGTACCCTTTCTAACCTTTGTGCAATCACGTGCAATCCATACTGGGCCTAACACCGTCTGAGCCTGCCTCCTGAGACATATATTTTGAATGTGTTCGCTATCCATACATGTTATCCAGGGATACGGTACCCTTTCTAACCTTTGTGCAATCACGTGCAATCCATACTGGGCCTAACACCGTCTGAGCCTGCCTCATGCTGTATAGACATATATTTTGAATGTGTACGCTATCCATACATGTTATCCAGGGATACGGTACCCTTTCTAACCTTTGTGCAATCACGTGCAATCCATACTGGGCCTAACACCGTCTGAGCCTGCCTCATGCTGTATAGACATATATTTTGAATGTGTACGCTATTCATACATGTTATCCGGGGCTACGGTACCCTTTCTGCCCTTTGTGCAATCACGTGCAATCCATACTGGGCCTAACACCGTCTGAGCCTGCCTCCTGAGACATATATTTTGAATGTGTATGCTATCCATACATGTTATCCAGGGATACGGTACCCTTTCTAACCTTTGTGCAATCACGTGCAATCCATACTGGGCCTAACACCGTCTGAGCCTGCCTCCTGAGACATATATTTTGAATGTGTACGCTATCCATACATGTTATCCAGGGATACGGTACCCTTTCTAACCTTTGTGCAATCACGTGCAATCCATACTGGGCCTAACACCGTCTGAGCCTGCCTCATGCTGTATAGACATATATTTTGAATGTGTACGCTATCCATACATGTTATCCAGGGATACGGTACCCTTTCTAACCTTTGTGCAATCACGTGCAATCCATACTGGGCCTAACACCGTCTGAGCCTGCCTCCTGAGACATATATTTTGAATGTGTACGCTATCCATACATGTTATCCAGGGATACGGTACCCTTTCTAACCTTTGTGCAATCACGTGCAATCCATACTGGGCCTAACACCGTCTGAGCCTGCCTCATGCTGTATAGACATATATTTTGAATGTGTACGCTATCCATACATGTTATCCAGGGATACGGTACCCTTTCTAACCTTTGTGCAATCACGTGCAATCCATACTGGGCCTAACACCGTCTGAGCCTGCCTCCTGAGACATATATTTTGAATGTGTACGCTATCCATACATGTTATCCAGGGATACGGTACCCTTTCTAACCTTTGTGCAATCACGTGCAATCCATACTGGGCCTAACACCGTCTGAGCCTGCCTCCTGAGACATATATTTTGAATGTGTATGCTATCCATACATGTTATCCAGGGATACGGTACCCTTTCTAACCTTTGTGCAATCACGTGCAATCCATACTGGGCCTAACACCGTCTGAGCCTGCCTCCTGAGACATATATTTTGAATGTGTACGCTATCCATACATGTTATCCAGGGATACGGTACCCTTTCTAACCTTTGTGCAATCACGTGCAATCCATACTGGGCCTAACACCGTCTGAGCCTGCCTCCTGAGACATATATTTTGAATGTGTACGCTATCCATACATGTTATCCAGGGATACGGTACCCTTTCTAACCTTTGTGCAATCACGTGCAATCCATACTGGGCCTAACACCGTCTGAGCCTGCCTCATGCTGTATAGACATATATTTTGAATGTGTACGCTATCCATACATGTTATCCAGGGATACGGTACCCTTTCTAACCTTTGTGCAATCACGTGCAATCCATACTGGGCCTAACACCGTCTGAGCCTGCCTCATGCTGTATAGACATATATTTTGAATGTGTACGCTATCCATACATGTTATCCAGGGATACGGTACCCTTTCTAACCTTTGTGCAATCACGTGCAATCCATACTGGGCCTAACACCGTCTGAGCCTGCCTCATGCTGTATAGACATATATTTTGAATGTGTACGCTATCCATACATGTTATCCAGGGATACGGTACCCTTTCTAACCTTTGTGCAATCACGTGCAATCCATACTGGGCCTAACACCGTCTGAGCCTGCCTCATGCTGTATAGACATATATTTTGAATGTGTACGCTATCCATACATGTTATCCGGGGATACGGTACCCTTTCTAACCTTTGTGCAATCACGTGCAATCCATACTGGGCCTAACACCGTCTGAGCCTGCCTCCTGAGACATATATTTTGAATGTGTACGCTATCCATACATGTTATCCAGGGATACGGTACCCTTTCTAACCTTTGTGCAATCACGTGCAATCCATACTGGGCCTAATACCGTCTGAGCCTGCCTCCTGAGACATATATTTTGAATGTGTACGCTATCCATACATGTTATCCATGGATACGGTACCCTTTCTTACCTTTGTGCAATCACATGCAATCCATACTGGGCCTAACACTGTCTGAGCCTGCCTCATGCTGTATAGACATATATTTTGAATGTGTACGCTATCCATACATGTTATCCAGGGATACGGTACCCTTTCTAACGTTTGTGCAATCACGTGCAATCCATACTGGGCCTAACACCGTCTGAGCCTGCCTCATGCTGTATAGACATATATTTTGAATGTGTACGCTATCCATACATGTTATCCGGGGATACGGTACCCTTTCTAACCTTTGTGCAATCACGTGCAATCCATACTGGGCCTAACACCGTCTGAGCCTGCCTCCTGAGACATATATTTTGAATGTGTACGCTATCCATACATGTTATCTGGGGATACGGTACCCTTTCTCACCTTTGTGCAATCACGTGTAATCCATACTGGGCGTGAGAACGGCTGGCGAGCTGTTAAGCAAGCTACAGCACCTGTCCAGACAAGTACAGGGATTCCCTAGCGAGGAGACTTATTTGATTGTTTTCAATGTTGGGACAGCAATTTTTGGGGAGCACTATACTCTGGAGAATGATAGATGGGGCCCACCATACACTGGAACATTCCAAAGGTGGACATCAGACACTGGAGCAGCATTTACAGGGCCCATTATACACTAGAGCATTAGAAATGGGGCCCATTATGTTTGGAGCATTATTTGGGCCCATAAGACAGTGGAGCTTCATCCATGGGGACCAACATATACTGTAGCATTATGTGGAGCTCATCATATACTGTTTCAAACATTATATGGGACCAATGATTCTGTATGGAGAAATAGATGGGCCTCGTCATGAGATGTAAAAAGTGAGGTATTTTTCATTGTAGTATACCGCTATTTCTCTGCCGTATCGGAGCATGATGAGTTGTGGTATGTGTTAAAGGGGCACTCTTTCGCCCAGGGCACATGAAAACCTGGAGCCAGCCCTCCCCCCCTACAGTTTGTAGCCAAATAACCCCCATTTTTCAGTGCGTAACTTGTATTATGAAGTTTATTAAGGTTGACAAGCTTAAGAAAGAAGAATTGATGCTTTTGGCATTCAAATGGGCACTGTAGGTGTGTTTCCTGTCCTCCTCTCACTGCCGACTTTTATTCCCCATTGACTTACATTGGGTTTCGTGTTTCGGGACGACCCCGACTTTTCCCTATAATCGGACGATCTTGCTCGACCCGACTTTTGGAAAAGTCGGGTTTCACGAAACGAAACGCGACCCTAAGAAACCATAAGTCGCTCAACTCCACCTCTTACTACTTTGTTTAGCCACATTGGGTTTTTCCTATTTCTTGTCCTTTTACTCCCACAAGGAATAAAACGGAAACAGTGCCTATGTAGGATGTTCATAAACATTTCCTTTTTATTATCTGCATTCTCATTTCTGAGGACATTGTCCCAGTCAACCAGATTAAGGGCATCTCTAAGGCTGGTTTCACACTTGCGTTTTTTTGCACTGCGCTTTTGCGCATACGTGCGCATGCGTTTTTTTTCCTGTATTTAACATGGGTGCGCATTGGTATGCGTTTGTATGCATTTTTCGTGCGCTGCTTTTTTTTTCCAGTGTGCGTCCATAATTTCCAGACGCTACATGTTGCATTTTTTGGTCCACCCAACCGCTTTAAAAAAACGCACGTTTTGCGCAAAAAATTAACATTAGAGTCTATGGGTGCGCATACGTGCGCATTGGCATGTGCACGTATGCGTTTTTTTGCGCATGCGCTTTTTAGGTCAAGATTATCTAGACACATGATAAAACCCACCCCCTCCAAAAAAAAATGTCTATATAAAAGTAGGTGTCTGCCAGAACTGTACCACAACTATGGAGACAGCCTGGAGAGCAGACAGACTGCAAAAGAAGACACAATTTTCAATTCCAGCTTCAGCGGCAAGAATGTGAGTATTATTACATCTAATGTATGCCTGTCCTTTTAAATTGTATATGTACTAATGCTTTGTATTTTTTTTTTCATGCAGTATGTCTTTGGAATCGGAATATTCACCATCCCGGCAGGAACTGGCGCAAGCAGACCGTGAGATGATTATTTTCGTGCATTTGGTAAGTATACGAGGGGCGATCCAAAAGTAATGATAATCGTTTATTTCTATTGCACACAGAAATTAAAATAAAATGTTTTCTTCTCTCTTAGGTACCCACTAGTCCAGGAAAAAAAAATCATTTAAACAGGCCACGATTCCTGGGAGCTATATTCATTTGAATATGAACTGCCAAGGAGTGAACATCAAAATGGAAAAAAACGAGCTCAGAGCTGTCATCAAATACCTCTGCTTGAAAAAAATGTCTACCAAAGACATACACAGCGACTTGGTGGAAACATTGGGGGACTCTTCTCCTCCATATTCCACAGTTGCACGTTGGGCCAAGGAATTTAAGCTGGGAAGAACATCGACGGAAGATGAACATCGCGAAGGACACCCATCCACGTCCCTCAATGAAGAAAACGTGAAAAAAGTTGAAGAAGTTGTGTTGGCAAATCGAAGAGTGACTATCAGGCATGTAGCTGAGGTCACAGGGATCTCATATGGCAGTATTCAAAGAATCCTTGCAAAAGAATTGCATATGAGAAAGGTCTCCGCGCGTTGGGTGCCAAAAATGTTAACCGACGAGCAAAAGAAGAAACGAGTTGACATTTCAATAGCAAATCTCGAAAAGTTCCAAGCAGACAAGGAGAATTTTTTGTCACGTTTTTTGACCATGGATGAGACCTGGATCCACCACTTTGATCCCGAAACGAAACAACAATCGATGACATGGAAACGAGCCGACAAACCGACGCCGAAGAAATTCAAAGTGTCAAGCTCAGCAGGGAAGGTTATGGCGTCCTTTTTTGGGACGCTGAAGGAATTATTATGGTGGACTATTTGGAGAAGGGAGCCACTATTACGGGCTCCTACTATGCAGAAGAAATAAGAAGATTGCGGGAGGCTATCAAGGAGAAAAGGCGCGGCAAACTGCAGGCTGGAGTGCTGTTTCACCAAGATAACGCACCGGCTCACAAAGCTGCAGTTGCCACGGCTACCATTCAAGAAGCGGGCTTTGAACTGGTGGAACACCCCCCCCTATTCGCCAGATCTAGCCCCCCAATGACTTTTTTCACTTTCCTCGGCTCAAGGAACACCTTCGGGGCAAGAAATTTGACAACAATAGCGACGTGATAACCGCTGTTGGGGAGTTTTTTGAGGGTCAAGATCAAGAATTTTTTTCAAAGGGAATTCTAAGTTTAGAAAAGAGATGGACTAAATGTATAGACTTGTTAGGAGACTATGTAGAAAAATAAAAACTTTTTTGACTATATTCATTGTGTTTATCATTGATTATCATTACTTTTGGATCGCCCCTCGTATCTGCTGCTTCTCAAAATATCTAACATTTTTTGGGTTTTTTTTCAGACATCGTCATCTTCAGCGGACGCGACTAGCGAGGGCGAACAGCATGAGCAGCCAAGCCACGTCCCGGTGGTGATACGGAATGTAAGTATCAAATGATTTGTAATGTCCTTTATTTTTTATCTTCTATCGTTCCTCTTTTCTGGATGTTTTTTTAACTTTTTATTCACACAAAATTCAAATATTCTAATGAATATTTTTTCTCTAGGTTCCACAACGAGATGAAGACGTCTACCTGGATAATGAGCACCTTATCCGCCTGGTCCAGGAGTGTGCCCCGTTGTGGGACAGCCGTGACCAGCTGTACAAGGACAATGTGGTGACCCGGCGGCTATGGAATGAGGTGGCTGCAGCATTGATGGATGGCTGGGACAGCGCCCAAGCAACCTACAAAAAGGCGTTTAGTAAGCATTTCCCTGCTCTGTTATGCTGCAGAGACTACTGTCCTTGATGGCACTGTTGGGTTTCCTGCTAGATATATTCTAGCAGGAAACCCAACAGTGTCATCTGGCTCAAAAGTGACTGCTTTGGCTATTGTATTGCTGTATTGTGTTGCATTGACTCTTGTTCGTGATGGCACTGTTGGGTTTAACCCCTTAGCGGCAGAGCCAGTTTGCAGCTTAATGACCAGGCCAATTTTTACAATTCTGACCACTGTCCCTTTATGAGGTTATAACTCTGGAATGCTTTAATGGATCCCGCTGATTCTAAGACTGTTTTTTCGTGACATATTGTACTTCATATTAGTGGTAAAATTTCTTCAATAAGTCTTGTGTTTATTTATGAAAAAAATGGAAATATGGCGAAAATTTTGAACATTTTGCGATTTTAAAACTTTAAATTTTTATGCCCTCAAATCAGAGAGATGTGTCACACAAATTTCTTAATAAATAACATTTCCCACATGTCTACTTTACATCAGCACAATTTTGGAAGCAAAATTTTTTTTTGTTAGGAAGTTATAAGGGTTAAAAGTTGACCAGCGATTTCTCATTTTTACAACAAAATTTACAAAACCATTTTTTTTAGGGACCACATCATATTTAAAGTCATTTTGAGGGGTGTACATGACAGAAAATACCCAAAAGTGGCACCATTCTAAACACTAGACCCCTCAAGGTGCTCAAAACCACATTCAAGAAGTTTATTAACCCTTTAAGTGCTTCACAGGAACTAAAGCAATGTGGAAGGAAAAAATTAATATTTAACTTTTTTTTGCAAAAAATTTACTTCAGAACCAATTTTTTTTATTTTCACAAGTGTTAAAAGAGAAAATCAACCACAAAATTTGTTGTACAATTTCTCCTGAATACGCTGATACCCTATATGTGGGGGTAAACCACTATTTCAGCACACGGCAGAGCTCGCAAGGGATGGAGCGCCGTTTGACTTTTTCAACGCAGAATTGGCTGGAATTGAGATCGGATGCCATGTTGCGTTCGGAGAGCCCTTAATGTGCCTAAACAGTGGAAACCTCCAACAAGTGACCCCATTTTGGAAACTAGACCCATTAAGGACCTTATCTAGATGTGTGGTGAGCACTTTGAACCCCCAAGGGCTTCACAGAAGAAGTTTATAACGTAGAGCCGTGAAAACAAGAAAACTATTTTTTTTCCACAAAAATGATCTTTTCTCCCCCAAATTTTTATTTTTACAAGGGTAATAGGAGAAATCATACCCGCACAGTTGTTATGCGATTTGTCCTGAGTACGCCGATACCCCATATGTGGGGGGGAACCACTGTTTGTGCGCATGGGAGAGCTCGTAAGGGAAGGAGTGCCATTTTGGAATGCAGACTTTGATGGAATGGTCTGCGGGCATCATGTTGCTCTTGCAGAGCCCCTGATGGGCCTAAACAGTGGAAACCCCCCACAGGTGACCCCATTTTGGAAATTAGACCCCCTAATAAACTTATCTAGATGTGTTGTGAGCACTTTGAACCCCAAAGCGCTTCACAAAAGTTTATAAACGCAGAGCCGTGAAAATAAAAAGTCTTTTTTTATTTCCACAAAAGTGATTTTTTAAACCCCAATTTTTAGACCCCCAAAGTTGGCAAATAGTGGAAACCCCTCAATTCTTGCTCCAACCCTAACCCCAACACACCCCTAACCCTAATCCCAACCCTAACCCTAATCCCAACCCTAATCCCTAATCCTAATTCTAACCCTAATTCTAGTTCGCCCTAACCCTAATTCTAACCCTAGTCGTGACCCGAGCCTTAACCCTATCCCTAGCACAACCCTAACCCTAGCCTAACCCTAGCCCTAACCCTAGCCCAACCCTAACCCTAGCCCAACCCTAACCCTAACCCTAACCCTAGCCCTAACCCTACCCTAACCCTAACCCTAGCCCTAACCCTACCCTAACCCTAACCCAAACCCTAACCCTAATGGAAAACTGAAAAAAAAAATATTTTCTTTATTTCATTATATTGGCCTATATAAGGGAGTGATAAACGGGGGGGTTATGTACTATTTTTTTTATTTTGATCACTATGATCGTTTATCATAGTGATCAAAATAATGAATGGAATCTGCCAGCCGGAGCCGGCAGATTCCCGGCGGGCGCACTGCGCATGCGCCCGCCATTTTCAAGATGGCCGGCGGGACGTGGATGCCAGCGGGACGTGGGACCACCGGGAGGGGACGGAGGGCCACGGAGAGGTACCGGGGGGGATCGGGGACCCTATTTCTCTCTCCTCTGATGTGCGATCACATCAGAGGAGAGAGAAATTAAATGTAAAATCGCGGCTTTTTTTTTTTGCGGTCGCCGTTATAGGGTTAATAACGGCGATCACAAAAGCGGGGGTCGGTAAAAACCGACCGATTCATGTTCTCTGGGGTCTCGGCTACCCCTGGCAGCCGAGACCCCGGAGAAAATCCGACACTGGGGGGCGCTATTCACCTAAATCACAGCGCCGTGAATTAACGGCACTGTGGTTTTAGTACCCTTAATTACCGCCGTTAAAAGGCGTATCGGCGGTCATTAAGGGGTTAATGATAGCATATATCGTGCATCATACACAATTGTTAACTGTTGTTTGTTTGCTTTTCCAACAGTGAACGAAGTCCAAACATGTTGGCGCTTGATCAAGGACCACTTCAATGCTGATGTTCGTGCTGAGGGGCAGGGTCGCAGTGGTTCAGCGGCAAGGACCAGAACAAAATACCGGTACTATCAAGCTTTGCAGTTCCTAAGACCGGTCCTTGCCACCAGAGCGTAAGTATTATAATTTTTTGTTTTTATTTTTATTAATCTGTGTTTTTCTATTCCACAGCTGATGCTTCTTGTAAATGCATGATAGTAATGATTTTCCTTTCTTCCACAGCACCTGGAGCAGCACCCTGCAACCTGCCCCTGGAGCGGTCCTTCATCGGATGACCTCGGACCTGTCTCAGCCATCCGACAGCCAGGAAACACTTTGCACGTCTGCAACACGGACTGCTGCTGACCAGGAAGCTGGTCAATCAGGTGTTTCCCTGTCCCAGGTCTCTGCCACTGGTTATGTGGGCACTACCCGCCAGCGGCAGAGGGCCTTGGACAGGAATGTCTTGCCCGAGTTTATGCACTTGAGCGAGGCCTTTGTTGCCAGCCTCAAGTCGCTGACAGACAGAGTGGCAAGCGGTTTTTCACTCATGGAACGTGGTTTTAACCTCATGGAACACCTCTTCCACTCTGTCGAACAGCGCCTTGATCTTCTGGAGGCTGACCACAACAGAGTAGAGCACCATTTTTTCAGTAAAATTGAAAAGGGCATGGCGGAACACCTTAGTCCTGAGCAACAGCTGAGTGTGCTGCAGGCCTGCAACAATGCTTTCTTGCAGGCTATGCAGCAGAATCGGTAAGGGCAGTAGTCAGTGGTGTCATTTCCAACTGTGCCACCATTGACTCGCTCCACCTCACTACCGACTTGTGCTGCATACCACAGCACGGACACTTCTATTCAAAGCCAGGACACCCACTGCTACACCACCACAAGTGTGAGTGCTGCTGGTCACTTAACCGACACCACCATGGCAAGCGCTGCTCCTGTCTGGAGCACCACAGCCACCCCCATGCATGCTTGGAGCACAGCCATCGTGACCACTCCTCAAACATGGAACAGCCCTGCCGCCAACACTATAACATGTACTAGCCCTGCCACCACCACTACGCAAACCTGGACCATCACTGCCGCCACCAGTCCTCCTGCAAGGACGAGCACTGCCACCACCACCACAGAGCATCAGCAGCAGCCACAGCAGCAGCAGCCACAGCAACAGCAGCAGGAACAGCAACAGATGAGGGACCCACATTCCTTATTTGCCCCAAATTCCAGGCGGGTCCAACAATCAAGGTGGGGATTGGGCCCAAGGAGGTCCACGCAGGCCAGTTTAAGGAGACAAAAAACAGTTAGGACCACTGTCGCTGAACCTCTGTCCTCTCCTCCTAGTGTGTCTAGCTCCATTCCCATCACTGGACTCCCTTCCCCCACAAGTTTTGTTGCCCCTTCCCCTAGAACACCTTCATCCACTATAAGCTGTTCATCTTCACTGCACACCCCCAACTTGCAACCATCTGCCACCAAATGCAGAAAAAAATAAAGTTTGTTATAATTTTTTTGGTTAAAAATACATTTCAATTTCTGGTTTACCATAACAAAGTTTGATTAATATTTTTTGTGCCACCTACACACACTGCACCATACACACAATGCGCCTTAATCTTTGCAAGTTGTCATAAAAAGTGTTTTGAGCATGGGCTGTTTTTACCATCCCCATTTCACTTATTGTGATACTAGGCCAGGGAGATTATATATATACCTTGTAATTAACAACATGCTCTTACTAAGTGTGTGTTGAATCAACTGATGGGTAAAATACACGTCATATGGCCAATACCCAGGCCTATGGCCAACACCCAGGCCTAGTATCATAACTGTTTATCAATCATGGGCAGGTGAATACACACATGATGTTTAACCTGCAGCGTCGCTTACGTACCAATATATTTCACGCAGACTGGCGATGCTGCAGTTTAACTCGTATGTTTATTTACCTGCCCAGGTGTGAGAACATCATGAATTCACAGGTATACATGGGAAGTTGTTTATTTTATTGGAGTGTAAAAAGACAGTGCACTCGGTACAGGTATCAAAACAGGTTTTTTATTAACATACACACACGAAAACATTTTTACACCATTTCATCTTGCCAGTGCACCCATCCTACATCAGAGACAAAGTAGGCTGCAAATTGGTCCCTCATTTGGCCAACTTCAACAGATGACCTGAGAGAGTGAATTCGGGCAATGGGTTAGGAGCAGCATCATCGAGTTCATAGGTTGGGTGCTCTTTAGCCATCACAACTACAGAGGAGCAACTGGCATTGCAGACCTTGGAGGAATTGTACAGGGAGCATTAGGGTACCTCTATGGGTAAGATACCCAAATGCTTGTATGAGAAATCACGGAAGTTCCCACCCTTATCCGCATGTCCTAATGTTGAACTATTTATTCAATTGGTTTCCCAGGAGTTGAAACAAATTCCATCAGGTATTTATAGAGATAACTTAACGTCTGATGAACGTATGAGTTTAAATAAGTTAAAACCAATAAAAGATGTTGTTTATAAACCTGCGGATAAGGGTGGGAATGTGGTTGTGTGGCCATGCAAACTATATGAAGCAAAGGCCTACCAACAGTTACGTGATAAACAATGCTACCGTAGGTTGACTTTCAATCCCTTGGTGGAGTATTCTGGAAAATTGGTGCAGATTCTAGATACTGCCTGTAAACGGGGTACTATTTCTAAACAACTATGTGATGTACTCATAGTCACAGAACCCAAGGTGTCCACTCTGTACCTCTTACCAAAGGTACATAAAGACTGTAAGACATCTCCTGGGAGACCAATTGCTTCCGGTGTTGGCAATTTTTTGGAAAAGGTCTGTAAATATGTTGACTCGCAGTTAAAAACCTTTGGTGGAAACATTACCCTCATACATCCGTGATACGGGTGATTTTTTGAAAAAAATTGATTCATTAAATATAGAGGAGGGGAATATACTTGTGACATGTGATGTCGAGGCTTTGTACACAAGCATTCAACATGAAGATGGGCTGAAGGCGGCAGCATACTATCTGGCTT
This sequence comes from Dendrobates tinctorius, assembly GCF_039654945.1. Taxonomy (NCBI): domain Eukaryota; kingdom Metazoa; phylum Chordata; class Amphibia; order Anura; family Dendrobatidae; genus Dendrobates; species Dendrobates tinctorius. The sequence goes on from NW_027361817.1 coordinate 6,786,843, forward strand.
TAACAGATTTGACTAAAGAGGAGATTCAATTTATTCTATCTCTATTGGAATTTGCACTTGAACACAATTTTTTCTTTTTTGGGGGGTCCCTCTACCTACAGCTCCAGGGGAAAGTCATGGGAGCGGCCTTTGCGCCCTCCTATGCTAACCTGTTCCTGGAGCTGTGGGAGAGGGAGGCATATCTAAAGAAGAATATAATGCTGTCTGCAGAACCTGCAGGGCACAAATCAGATTACCTAAAGCTGAAAATGAATTGAGGCTTGCAAGAGATGTCAAAAGCAATAATAAAGGATTTTGGGGATAATGCAAAAGTAAAAGAAAAGTCAAAGATGCTATAGGATTTTTACAGGATGAAAATGATGAAATGGTAAGACAGGATGTTGAGAAGGCTGAACTTTTAAATTCCTATTTTGCATCTGTTTTCTCTCAGAAAGGAAATGTAACATCAACTGTTATTCACTGTCCTTTTAAGGGAATAGAAGAATCCAGGATATCTATAAACAGAAAGATAGAGAGGAAACACTTAGCTAACCTAAATGAATTCAAGTCTCCAGGTCCAGATGAATTACACCCCAGAGTACTGAAGGAGATAGCAGAAGAAATTTTTGAACCCCTCTCCATAATCTTTGAAAATTCTTGGAGAGCAGGAGAAGTGCCAGAAGACTGGAGAAGAGCAAATGTTGTTCCTATCTTCAAAAAGGGGAAGAAGGTGGACCCAGGCAACTATAGGCAGGTGAGTCTGACTTCTATACCAGGAAAGATCTTTGAACAAATTATTAAACAACATGTATGTCAATACCTGGATAAGAATGAAGTGATTAAACAGAGTCAGCATGGGTTTGTAACTAATAAGTCATGTCAGACTAACTTAATTTCCTTCTATGACGGTATCACTGATTGGGTGGATCAAGGAAATGCTGTAGATATAGTATATCTTGACTTCAGCAAAGCATTTGACAAAGTATCTCATGCAATCCTTATTGAAAAAATGACTAAGTATGGAATGGACAAGGCTACTGTTAGGTGGATTCATAACTGGCTTAGTGATCGGACCCAAAGAGTGGTCGTAAATGGCTGCACATCAAGTTGGAAGAATGTGTCAAGTGGGGTACCACAGGGTTCTGTCCAGGGCCCTGTATTGTTCAACATCTTTATCAACGATTTAGATGAAGGAATTGAGGGTAATCTGATTAAATTTGCTGATGACACAAAGCCAGGAGGGATAGCTAATACTAGAGAAGAGAGAGAGAGGATTCAAAAAGATATAAATAAACTGGAGAAGTGGGCAGCAACTAACAGAATGGTTTTTAACAGGGAGAAATGCAAAGTACTACATCTGGGCAATAAAAATGAAAAAAGCATATATAGAATGGGAGGAATAGGGCTAAGTGACAGCACATCTGAAAAAGACTTGGGTATACTAATAGATCACAGACTGAATATGAGTCAACAGTGTGATGCAGCAGCAAAAAAGGCAAATGCAATTCTAGGATGTATTAACAGAAGCATACAGTCTAGATCACGTGAAGTCATTATTTCCCTCTACTCCTCTTTGGTCAGACCTCATCTGGAATATTGTGTCCAGTTTTGGGCACCACATTTTAAAAAAGACATCAACAAACTGGAGCAAGTTCAGAAAAGAGCAACCAGAATGGTGACCGGTCTGCAAACCCTGTCTTATGAGGAAAGGTTGCAGGATTTGGGAATGTTTAGTTTGCAAAAGAGAAGACTGAGAGGAGACTTAATAGCTGTCTACAAATATCTAAAGGGCTGTCACATTGTAGAAGGATCAACTTTATTCTCATTTGCACAAGGAAAGACTAGATGCAATGGGATGAAACTTAATGGGAGGAGACACAGATTAGATATTAGAAAAAACTTTTTGACAGTTAGAGTGATCAATGAGTGGAACAGGCTGCCATGAGAAGTGGTGAGTTCTCCTTCAATGGAAGTCTTCAAACAGAGGCTGGAAAGACATCTGACTGGGATGATTTAGCGAATCCTGCTTTGAGCAGGGGGTTGGACCAGATGGCCCAGGAGGTCCCTTCCAACTCTACGATTCTATGATTCTATGATTCTATGAGAGTGACCTCTTCCTGTCAGATCGACACACATCGATGGACCGTGTCTCCTTTTGGGCGCGGTACATCAATGATGTTTTTATGATCTGGCAGGGTACTTTGGATGAGTTGGCCTCCTTTTTTGGTGACCTTAATGTCAATAACTATAATCTACGATTGACATATAAGTGTGATAAGGAATCTACTGATTTCCTAGACGTCACAGTTAAACGTGACAGTCAAGGTTTTTTACAGACGGATTTATATAGGAAGGAAACTGCTACGAATTCTTTGTTACATGCGCAGTCAGCCCATCCTATACAGGTCATTAAATCAGTACCGACTGGACAATTTCTGAGAGTTAGACGTATCTGCTCTTCACATGAAGATTTTTGTAAAAGAGCGGCTGATTTAAAACAGAGGCTCATGGCAAGAGGTTATAGCAGGAGATAGATTAAAAAGGCACAGGATCGAGCCATGAGCCAGAGGAGACATGATTTGATTTATGCTCCAGGTGGCAATGTTAAGAATAATGATACTAATAAGGTTCGAATGATTACCACCTATCATTCTCAATGGGAGCTAATGAGGAAAATTATGGCCAAATATTGGCCTGTACTCCTCGCGTAATAAGAATTTGAGGGACATATTGGTCCATAGTCACTACGAAAAGAATGACCAACAACAACTTCCATTTGTCCAAACATGTAAACCTAAATGGGGATGTGCCCCGTGCGGTAAATATGTAGCATGTTCAAATATAGAACGTGCTACCACCTTTTCCTCCTCTGATAATAGTAAACATTACAAAATAACACAATCAATTACATGCTCGACTAAGGCAGTAGTTTATTATGCTCGCTGCCCTTGCAATATGATTTATATAGGCCTCACTACGAGAGCCTTAAAAATACAGGTAAGAGAACATCGCTGCCAGAGAGGAGACAGGCATGGACCATCTACGCACGATACCCAGACACTTCAAATTATTTCATCAGAGTGATCCCAAGGGATTAAAGGTTAGGGGTATAGATAGAATTCTTCATGATATTAGGGGGGGTGAAATTTGTCGACCTCTGGCAAGACTTGAAACAAAATGGATTTGGACTCTGAGAACCTTACATCCACACGGTTTGAACGAGTCTTGCAGCTTCGTTTCATTTCTTTGAACCATTCTGGTCAATTTTTATCTCACCTTGTTTGTTTTTTTATTGATTTTAATTATTTTTGTTTATTTGTAGAGCCAAATATCAAGCAACATCATGTATTTGTGTTATATTGTTAATTTGCTCTAATATAGATCTGAACATCAAGAAACATCACGTATTGGGGATACATATGTCTGGACTTCATAAGAGGGATTGTATTGCTGAAATCAATGTGTGCATTAGTATGATATGTACATGGCGACTATTCAGTAATACCATATATTATGGATGCATATGAATGGATTATTTGAAAAGAATTTCACTTTAGACATCATGTCTGTATTTTTTGTGATGTATATATGGTGATCATTATATTCTGTTTTTGATTCTTGTGGAGTTTTGTGTATCTATTGTATACTTGATGTTATTTATGTCATCATATATATTACTGCTGCTCATATGTGTTATGGTGACAATTCTTTAGTAGGTATGATATGCCTTCTTTTTGGAATTAATACATTATATGTTTGGACTGTCGCTATGCAGGATTTGGTTGATCTTATGTACATATATTATTATTTCCTATTTTTTTCTGTTATCTAATGATCTCCATATACTGTATAATGCAACTCTGAGGGTCCTTTTCTTTCATATCTTATTATAAGTTTCCATCTTATTTTTAGATTGGTGGTACTCTGGTGGTTACGGGTAATTTTTGCCATATTTCCTTATATGATCTAGGATTATTATTGTTGGTGCCCGTAATCACCTCCTCTATATCTAATTATACTATTAGGCTTTTTAAAATATGTGCCCTCTTATATGTAGATTTTTAAAAAAAATGTTTGTCCCTGGTATTAGATGCTGCTTTAGATGGCCAGAGATCTTTAGATTTAAATTGTTTCCTTTACCTTTTTTGGTGTATGCATTGTATTATATGATCACCCCCTGAGTGTAATCTCCAGACTGACCGGAGTGAAAGTGCGTGTGCGCCCGCCGGGTGTCTTGGGGGCATCGCTCAATGTGGCGTCTGATGCTGTGTCCCGGTCACGTGGGCTTGGTCCTCCTACGTCAGATGTGGGAGGGGCCTGGCTCACGGCGTCGGGCGGCTCCCCCGGGCCGCTTGTCGGTGTGCCATGCGCCGTTTCGGGATGGCACTGTCGGGACCCTCTGGTTGTATAGGATTTCCTATTTTGGTGTAGTAGATGAGCTACCTTAAGAATATGGCGGGATGGCTTATGAAGGATGATTTGAGCGGATTGGTGCAATCATTAAATTATGCCGCCCACTTTGTATGATAGACAAGCTCTCATAGCTACCTATTGGTCCCTTTATCTGGGGTTTTTAAGATGCTCAACCTCCATAACCAGATGACCTATGATATTCGGTGTAGGAGGATGGTGATTTGTGAGGGGATCTATGACTGGAGAGGAATCAGATGGCCTATGACATCTAGTGTGAGAAAATGGAGATTTGCGAGGGGATCCATGATTGGACAGGTTTTCACATAAAGATATGCTCCTGCAGGTGTGATGTTAACCCCCGGAAGAAGGCTGAAGACCGAAACGTATGTAGGGGCTGATATCACCACCCACAAGAGGTAAGCTTTTTGTTTGCACTTAGAAACTGTATCTAACTTTTAGTGTAATTTAGTGGTCACTTTAATCTTGTGATTTCTGGGCCTGCCTATTAGTGCAATTTTTTGTGGTTAGACATATAGTAGTGGTACGCCTTGAATTTTTGCTCACTTCCTAATAGAGGGTATGTGGGTGGTGGTATCTCCATTTGGGTTTCCCACCTTTTAAATGTTTATGTAATGTATGTATTTTTTTACTTAAATAAAGATTATTGTATTTTTGAATTTTTTTGGGTCCATATGTGTTTTTTCGGTTTTCATCACAAAATTATTTAGAACCACACATGCCTTAACCACCTCATCCACTGTTTCAAGTTTAAGATTAATGGCTGTGCCGAGAATTCGCCATCTGGAGACAAGAATCCCAAAAGCACACTCTACAGCATTTCTGGCCCTGGTCAGCCTGTAATTAAAGATTTTTTTGGTGTGGTCTAAGTCACGGCTGGAGTAGGGTTTCAGTAGGTTTGCGCACATTTGAAAAGCCTCATCCCCAACCATTACAAAGGGCAGTGGCAGAGCTTCGGTGTGGGGAAGAGGCTGTGGCAAAGGGAAATTAAATTGGTTGCCATACAACCTCTGGCCCATGTCTGAATTTCTAAAAGCCTGGGAGTCATTACCACGGCCAAATGCTCCAATGTCCACTGCTACAAACATACATCTGGCATCCGCAATGGCCATGAGTACTGTTGAAAAGTACTTTTTGTAATTATAGTACTCCGATCCTGTTCTTTTGGGTTTGATGATCTGTATGTGTTTACCATCAACAGCTCCCAAACAGTTGGAGAAATTGCAGACTGTCCAGAATTTATCAGCAATTTCCATCCACTTTTCAGCAGTGGGCAGGGCAATAAATTCTGGACAAAGAACGTTCCAGAGAGCCCGGCAGGTGTCCGCAACAATTCCAGACAAGGTGGATATTCCAATGCGGTATTGGAAGCATAGTGAAGATGGGGTCTCTCCAGTCGCCAGGAATCTGCGAAACAGAGAAAGAAGTAAAATTAATATTTCTGTATATGGTTTTTTAAAACAATAAAATAAAAAATTAGTACATTCAAGAAAAATAATTAGGCCAGGTTTTGATTAGTACATGTCACAAAAAAAAGTAGACACCCCCTTTGGTTTTTAAATACTACGTACCGTAATGTCACCAGCAGCTGTTCCTCAGGAGGAATCGCACGACGGAGCTGTGTGTCCTGTCTCCGGATGGATTCTTGGACACAAGCAAGCAAATCCCTGAAGCTTTCTTGGGACATCCGGATATAATCTGTAAATTTATCCGGGTTTGCCTGTAGCTCGCTGTAGAGGGTGTGGTACACCCCACGGCTCTCCCGGAGTTCAACAATCGGATGTATCCACAAACGCCGCCGCTGCCTTCTTCGCTGTCTCTCTCTCTTCCTTTGTTCATGGCAAGCAACTGCATATGCCCTAGCCATTGCGATGTCCAAATCCAAGTTGAAGTGAAAACTCTTCCAGAGCAGATCGATGTTGACACGAGAAAAATCAAGCAAATGTGAAGAATACGGCTGTAGACAGGGTCTATATATTACCATTCCACACCACCACTGATGTCCCATTGGTGGTGTGTGTTGCAAGATTGTTATCTTGATTTTTTTTGGTGAAGACAAACAATGTGCAAAAAAATGCAAACGCATTGAAAACGCATGCAAACGCATACAAATGCTGCGTGTTTTTGCTTCATGCGCACAAAAATGCTGCAAAAAAAGCAGCGTTTGTATGTGTTTTTTAATGTGTTTGTGTGAGCAAAAAACGCAGCACAAAAAAACGCAAGTATGAAAGTAGCCTAAAGCTACTTTCACACTTGCGTTTTTTTGCTGCGCGTTTTTTGCGCACACAAACGCATGAAAAAAATGCATCATGCGTTTGTGTGCGTTTTTCTGCGGGTTTTGGTGCTTTTTTGAGCATACGTGCGCATTGCAATGCGCACATATGCGCACCCATAGAGTACAATGGGGGTTTTGCTGTAAAAATACGCATTGCGTGTGCATGCATTTTTGGGGGGCAAGTCGGACACACAAAAAATGCAACAGGATGCATTTTGTGCGCCCGAGCTCACACTACAAAAAAACGCATGCGCATACAAACGCGTACAAACGCATGTGTATGCGCACATAAGCGCACCCCATGTAAAATATAGGGGAAAAAACGCATGTGTTTTTTTGCGCTAAAAAGCAGCGCAAAAAAACGCAAGTGTGAAACCAGCCTAAGCTGGTCAAACTTTGCCTTCTTAAAGTTCAGTGTTTTTGTGAATCCCTGACATGTCCCCCTAGCAAAAGACAAGTGAAATGGTATAATGTTGTGGTCGCTATTTCCTAGATGCTCGACGACCTGCAGATTTGTTATTCTGTCAGGTCTATTAGATACTGTATCTTAGATCTAAAAATAGAAAGACATGCAGCTGAATTCTCCGATCCGAGTACCAGCCGCTGTGCCGGGTATTGACGTGCGAGACTCATTCGAGTTTCTCGCAAGTCTGACCCCAGCCTTAGTAGTAGACTTTCTATGATTTGTGTTATATTTGGAGGTTTGTAACTGACCCCAGTGAGAATTGTGTTACTATTTTTCCCTCCATGTATTTCGACCCATATGGACTTGACATCCTGCTTCCCTTTGCTAACTAGTTTTTCCAATTCCAGAAAGAGTTTTTAAATGTTAGTCTGAGTTCACACTGTCGGACTAAAACTTGGGCTAGTCTTGTGCCCAGATTGCAAATGTGATTCGTACCTCATGCACTTGCCATTATTGCAAACAAGTTCAGCAACTACCTACTTTTTACCAGACTAGTGCATGCCACAATATACTGAATTCAGACCTCAATGCTAAAACTCGGTTCAGTCATGTCTGCAAATTGTGGACGTGACTGGCTCCATGTGCAGCTCTGTGTGCTTGTCTGCCTGGCTCACAAATGCAGAAGCTGCCTTCTTTTTTAAAGGGAATTTGTAAGCAGGGAATTTTGCTACCTCATCTGAGAGCAGCGGGATATAGGCAAAGAAACCCTCAGCCCAAGGATTTATCACTTAGTTTACTTGGTGCAGCTGTTCTGACAAAATCATTTTTTTAGATTTAGTAATGCAGCAGAGCTGAGGAAGCTAGCCCCACCCACACCACAGATAACCCCGCTCACACCAGGCTCTCTGAAGACAGTGAGGAGCCTATCACAGAAGGGGGCAGAGTCGGACCAGGGTTTTACACCAACAGCTAGTCAAGGCAATGTTAATCACAAGGTGATTAAACCTTCAGTCTAAGTAACCAACACCACACAGCCGGACATGTCACATTTCATAGAGGTCAATGCTTTTAACCCATACCTAATGATGTGCTGCTGACAGATTTCATTTAAAGGCATTAGTCTGGTATGTAAGCCAGACCAGAATAGTGCATGCTGCAGTGGCACATTGGCTATAATGGATGTGTGAGCTCCTCTTTTGTGGTCCACAATGCACACGGACTGTATAACATGCTTGATTCAATGAGCCTTTAAGCACACAGACAGCACACTGTCTGAGACCAGCCCTCACTACGTCAAATAAATAAGCTATGGCTCTTTGAATGTGACCACATAAAAATGGTGGCCAAAAAAGGCCCAAACCTGGAAGGTTATTCATTTCTATATGCAGATTATTAAAAATAAATAATCAGAAGTGCAAAAAGAAAAATAACCAGAATAAATCTTTCTGCAGTGATCAGAAGAATGACTTGCAGATGACTCTTGCTGTAGGATTTTTGGCATGTTATTGTTCTTTGTCTTTGCCGCTGCAGAACGCTGTATGTGCCAGGAAAGGTAAGATGGAAAAGCTTTCAGTCTGTAAATGAGATTCTGCAATGTCAGTGACACTTTTTAAGTGCTATTGTTTTTAAGCAGTGCTACGTGAAATATTATTCTTTCTATGCTGATGGCAATGAATTTGCATAAGTGCTTAATAATTCTGTTTCCCTTGCAGAGAAGGTCACGTTGCAAACAATTATTGGGCAAAAAATAACAAGCTCAGGTCAGTAGGAGCTCACATGTGGCTTTGATGAGACAGGTGGCTTTAGCCTGTAAGTTTTTATTTTTCTTATTTACAAGCTATTGTTAATTGTCTCTAGTTTGTATGGTAATACATTCCGTTGTGTGTATCTGTTCTGCACCATTAGAAAATGTAGATTTATTCTCTGCACTGTGTTTATTTAATGGAGTCTTGCTTCCATAGCTTAAAATAATTCCATGTTAGAAGGCAAAAGTAGTAATGCACACAGCAACATGTCCAAAAATGTACCTGAAAATAATTTTTTTCAGCATGCTTTCGGCTGTCCTTTGTTACGCCACTTTAGGTTACATTTCCACAAAAGAGTATTTGGTGAGTTATTGAAATTGCAGATTTTCTGAAGCGTTTCTGCACTGGTTAGATTATTTGCATCTATTTCATCGTGTTTTTGTGTGCATTTTTGTTTTTTTAGCGATGTGGCTTTTGTATCTTGCTGGTATGTTATGTTTTAAATAAAGCTGTTTTATTTTCAATACTTACAGGTATTTGTCTCTGACAACAATTTATTGTTAATACATGTGGGTAGTGTTGAGCGACTTTTGGTTTTTTAGGGTCGAGTTTAGTTTCATGAAACCCGACTTTCCCAAAAGTCGGGTCGAGCAAAATCGGCCGACTATAGGGAAAAGTCGGGGTCGTCACGAAACCCAATGTAAGTCAATGGAGAATTAAAGTCGGCAGTGAGAGGAGGACAGGAAACACACCAACAGTGCCCATTTGAATGCCAAAAGAATAAATTCTTGTTACTGAAGCTTGTCAACCTTAATTAACTTCATAATACTAGTTACGCAGTGAAAAATGGGGGTTATTTGGCTACAGTTGTGGGGGGGAAGGCTGGCTCCAGGTTTTCATGGGCCCAGGGCAAAAGAGCGCCCCTTTTACACATACCACAACTCATGATGCTCCGATACGGCAGAGAAATAGCAGTATAGTACAATGAAAAATACTTCACTTCTTACATCTCATGACTGATATCCATTTTAAATTCTCCAATACCTCCAAAAACGGACAGTATATAACTCCATACAGTATTATGGCCAGCGCTTAGTGCGCTATACAGAGTAATGAGGCCCATATATTTCTCCATACGGAGAAATATGCTATCTCCATGCTATCTCCCCTACTCTGGAACTCTCTACCACAACATATCAGACTCTCACCTACCATCGAAACCTTCAAAAAGAGCCTGAAGACCCACCTCTTCCGACAAGCCTATAACCTGCAGTAACCACCGATCGACCAAACCGCTGCACGACCAGCTCTACCCTCGCCTACTGTATTATCACCCATCCCTTGAAGATTGTGAGCCCTCGCGGGCAGGGTCCTCTCTCCTCCTGTACCAGTTATGACTTGTATTGTTTAAGACTATTGTACTTGTTTTTATGTATACCCCCCTCACATGTAAAGCGCCATGGAATAAATGGCGCTATAACAATAAATAATAATAATAATAATAATACGGAATCATTATTCCCATATAATGTTTCAAACCGTATATGATGAGCTCCACATAATGCTACAGTATATGTTGGTCCCAATGGATGAAGCTCCACTGTCTTATGGGCCCAAATAATGCTCCATATATAATGGGCCCCATTTCTACTGCTCTAGTGCATAAAGTGCCCTGCAAATGCTGCTCCAGTGTCTGATGTCCACCTTTGGAATGCTCCAGTGTATGGTGGGCCCCATATATCATTCACCAGAGTATAGTGCTCCCCAAAAATTGCTGTCCCAACATTGAAAACAATTACATATGTCTCCTTGCTAGGGAATCCCTGCACTACTCTGTACTCCTTGTCGTCCCCATCTTCCATCGCACTGCACTTGGCTGTTTAGGCCCTCCCACCGGCAGAGACACTTTTGCGTACTATGCGGTGCCCTGTGCCAGTGCCATCGCCCATGAGTATGCCCCCCCACCTGCTCAAGGAACCTGCACTTTCATCTGCACCTTCCTCTTTGTCCTCTGGGTCAGATTCTGGCTGTGCAGAGTGCGAGGGGAATGTAGTGGTCTGGGTCAATGTACCAGCAGCATCATCCAGCAGTGGCTGGGCCTCAGTGCACTTGTGGCGTCCCCAAGAGTACGGTCGCCACTGTGGCATTGCCTTCCTCCTTGGGAGTGTGTTGTCAAGCTTGGGAGCAACGAAGGATCTCTCTAGCAGTGAAACCAACACACAACACATTTCCCACTCCAGGCCAGCAGGGAGACCTCTGAACCTGACTGCTGAGGAGCTGCTCTCTATGGTCGGGAGGAGGTAAGTTAGGGCACTCTGTGCAAGGAAGGGGAAGTGTGTGGACGTGAGAAGGGGAGCTGGAGGATGAGCAGAGTTAAGGCTCACGCCTAGCTGGAGCGCATGGTCCGGATTCCAGTCTCCGAGTTTGTAGGGACACTGACGTTCCTGCAGCAGAAATTAGGGGAAGTAGCAGCTATAAATGCTCTGTACCCAACTAAGGCTCGGAGGCCCCAGCATCGACGTGTGCGAGGCAGAAGGAAAAGGCTACAGCTGTCTGCCGTACAAGTAAAGTCTGAGGAACATCTGTTAGACACGAGGCATTTCAGTGAACCACGGTCCTGTGAGTGCTTCCCCCACAAGCGCTAGAAAGGAGACGTTCAGGATGCTACATGTTGGCGGAGTGTTGGAAGGGAGCTTTCCATTCTGGTCCCGGAGGTTGGCAGAGGTCCTGACCCGGAGGACACAGCACGGAGGCAGGCATCTGTGTAACCTGCAGACTGTGAGTAAAGCTTTGGAACTGCACACTCTGGTGTCCTACAGTTATTCCAGCACCGCTACATCTGGGTACCAGCAACTACACCACCTGTGCCTTTCCCCCATCACTACATCTACACTTCCCTGGGACTCCAGCTCCACCTGTGGGGAGCTTCACCATCTTTGCTGCACAACACCATCAGTCCCAGAGGATCTGCATGCAGCGTCGGCCTAACATCTATGTTGCCGAACACCACAGGTGGCGTTAAACTATCTATATAAACTCTTTACCATTATACCACGCCATTTACATGGGTGCCCAGGGCCACCGTCCGGGTCACCGCTGCTGTGACACATCCCACTGACACCGGCCCGGTACCGAGTACCCCACAGCCCTGGGCGGGCGACCCATATGCCGACTGCTGATCGGGCGGCATTATTCCCACGAACCTCCAAACAGCGTCCCTGACACAAAGTTTTTGGTTTCCGGGGGCAGTATGATTGCAAAGCTGAACCTTAAAGGAATGTCCAAAAGGGCACCACCAGGAGTGGAGCCTGTGGCTTAATTGGACTGCACCCGGGAAACCACTACCATACAAGCTACAGAAAAGATGGACAGATTGCAAGCTTTGTCGATTCTGTGTGTGGTGTGGTATGTCCGTTTGTAGTTGTGCTAGCGATTTCTCAGCTTTATTCCGTTAACGACCGAGACTCCGGCATGAACCCCGCGGTACGCGTCAAGCTTACTAGAGGGATACGCGAGGCTGTGGCACGTGAGATTGAGCAATAACAGGTCTAGCATTCCAGTACTTGTCCGGGGCTGCATGCACGCTACACTGAAAGGACCAGCTTTTGTCGCTTACAGGTGCAGATAACCTGCTGAACTCCGTTAGTGATGGGGATCTGGGATTCAGATTATTCCCCGCGAACAATGATTTCCCAGTAAGTTCAAGTCAACCGCAATTCCGGAGTTAGGCCTAACCGTCATTCCTGAAAAAATTACGTGTCCAAACCACATGTGCTGTAGCTTGCTTAACAGCTCGGCAGCCGTTCTCAGGCCCAGTATGGATTCAACAACATTGTAGAAAGTTGATAAAGGGTACAGTTTCACCGGATAACACGTATATACACTCACTGGCCACTTTATTAGGTACACCATGCTAGTAAGGGGTTGGACCCCCTTTTGCCTTCAGAACTGCCTCAATTCTTCGTGGCAGAGATTCAACAAGGTGCTGGAAGCATTCCTCAGAGATTTTGGACCATATTGACATGATGGCAACACACAGTTGGCGCAGATTTGTCGGCTGCACATCCCTGATGCGAATCTCCCGTTCCACCACATCCCAAAGATGCTCTATTGGATTGAGATCTGGTGACTGAGGAGGCCATTTGAGTACAGTAAACTCATTGTCATGTTCAAGAAACCAATCTGAGATGATTCGAGCTTTATGACATGGCGCATTATCCTGCTGAAAGTAGCCATCAGATGTTGGGTACATTGTGGTCATAAAGGGATGGACATGGTCAGCAACAATACTCAAGTAGGCTGTGGCGTTGCAACGATGCTCAATTGGTACCAAGGGGCCCAAAGAGTGCCCAGAAAAAATTCCCCACACCATGACACCACCACCACCAGCCTGAACCGTTGATACAAGGCAGGATGGATCCATGCTTTCATGTTGTTTACGCCAAATTCTGACCCTACCATCCGAATGTCGCAGCAGAAATCGAGACTCATCAGACCAGGCAACGTTTTTCCAATCTTCTACTGTCCAATTTCGATGAGCTTGTGCAAATTGTAGCCTCAGTTTCCTGTTCTTAGCTGAGAGGAGTGGTACCCAGTGTGGTCTTCTGCTGCTGTAGCCCATCTGCCTCAAAGTTCGACGCACTGTGCGTTCAGAGATGCTCTTCTGCCTACCTTGGTTGTAACGGGTGGCAATTTGAGTCACTGTTGCCTTTCTATCAGCTCGAACCAGTCTGCCCATTCTCCTCTGACCTCTGGCATCAACATGGCATTTCCGGCCACAGAACTGCCGCTCACTGGATTTTTTTTCTTTTTCGGACCATTCTCTGTAAACCCTAGAGATGGTTGTGCGTGAAAATCCCAGTAGATCAGCAGTTTCTGAAATTCTCAGACCAGCCCTTCTGGCACCAACAATCATGCCACGTTCAAAGGCACTCAAATCACCTTTCTTCCCCATACTGATGCTCGGTTTGAACTGCAGGAGATTGTCTTGACTATGTCTACATGCCTAAATGCACTGAGTTGCCGCCATGTGATTGGCTGATTAGAAATTAAGTCTTAACACACAGTTGGACAGGTGTACCTAATAAAGTGGCCAGTGAGTGTATGTAGCCTAGTTTACACATTAAAAATATATGTCTATAGATCAGGAGGCAGACTCAGATGTTCTCAGGCCCAGTATGGATTTGACCAGATTGTACAAAGATGAGAAAGGGTTCTTTATCACTGGATAGCAGGTATATATAGAATAGTTTAAACATGTAAAATCTCCGTGTTCTCAGTATGGATTACACAGCAATCTAAAAAGTGGAAAAAAGGAAATGCATTTGAGGCGTACACAACTATATACTTTTGGTGTTATTTTTAAATCTTCATACATATTTCTGTCTCAGTAATACAGTCCAGCCTCTCCGCAATAGGAAATGAGATGCATACAATTAGTGACATAAAGGCTATTGATTGCAGAAATCTAGGAATTATTATAATAGGCGATGCTGACCCTCAATTAATTTGTGTGTTGAGACAGTGAAAACATTTTTTTGTGAATAAAGTCTTGCTGTATCGCACTTCCGTTGATTCCATCACTGTTACTCATCTCAATCCAATTTTTATCACAGGGAGCGATGTAAACATGGTGCTCACTGGCTATCATGATCTGTCACGTAACTTTGGAGTGCAAAAGACAGAAGCCACAGGCCGTAGGCGATTCTATTTGATTGGCATGAGAGGGCACATTTTGAAATGTGCGCCGGAATGTCACAAGTTTGTGAGTAGGAAAACTGTGAAAGCTGATGATAAACCACCACTGCATGTAATTGTGAGTCGACATCAATATGAAATGGAAGCCACTGATCATCTGGAGCTAGAGCCCGGCCAGCAAGACAGGGCATAGCTACATCTTAACCATCATCTTTCAGTTCAATCAATTTGTAGTGGCAGTCAAAGTGAAGGATTTGACAGCCCAGACTACACAGAGGAGGAGCAGGGAGAGGTAAACATTGCAAATGCTGGGGCCCTGCCCAAGCAAGGGGGGCACTCTCATGGGTGTCGGTACTGGCACTGGGCCCCTCATAGTACGGCGGTGTGTCTGACGGTGGGTGTGCACCACCACTGTCAGAGACAATTGATTGCACTATGAGGGACCTTAACAGCTCGCCAGCCGTTCTCACGCCCAGTATGGATTACACGTGATTGCACAAAGGTGAGAAAGGGTACCGTATCCCCAGATAACATGTATGGATAGCGTACACATTCAAAATATATGTCTCAGGAGGCAAGCTCAGACGGTGTTAGGCCCAGTATGGATTGCACGTGATTGCACAAAGGTTAGAAAGGGTACCGTATCCCTGGATAACATGTATGGATAGCGTACACATTCAAAATATATGTCTATACAGCATGAGGCAGGCTCAGACGGTGTTAGGCCCAGTATGGATTGCACGTGATTGCACAAAGGTTAGAAAGGGTACCGTATCACCGGATAACATGTATGGATAGTGTACACATTCAAAATATATGTCTATACAGCATGAGGCAGGCTCAGACGGTATTAGGCCCAGTATGGATTGCACGTGATTGCACAAAGGGTAGAAAGGGTACCGTATCACCGGATAACATGTATGGATAGCGTACACATTCAAAATATATGTCTATACAACATGAGGCAGGCTCAGACGGTGTTAGGCCCAGTATGGATTGCACGTGATTGCACAAAGGTTAGAAAGGGTACCGTGTCACCGGATAACATGTATGGATAGCGTACACATTCAAAATATATGTCTATACAGCATGAGGCAGGCTCAGACGGTGTTAGGCCCAGTATGGATTGCACGTGATTGCACAAAGGTTAGAAAGGGTACCGTATCCCCGGATAACATGTATGGATAGCGTACACATTCAAAATATATGTCTATACAGCATGAGGCAGGCTCAGACGGTGTTAGGCCCTGTATGGATTGCACGTGATTGCACAAAGGTTAGAAAGGGTACCGTATCACCGGATAACATGTATGGATAGCGTACACATTCAAAATATATGTCTATACAGCATGAGGCAGGCTCAGACGGTGTTAGGCCCAGTATGGATTGCACGTGATTGCACAAAGGTTAGAAAGGGTACCGTATCCCCGGATAACATGTATGGATAGGGAACACATTCAAAATATATGTCTATACAGCATGAGGCAGGCTCAGACGGTGTTAGGCCCAGTATGGATTGCACGTGATTGCACAAAGGTTAGAAAGGGTACCGTATCACCGGATAACATGTATGGATAGCGTACACATTCAAAATATATGTCTATACAGCATGAGGCAGGCTCAGACGGTGTTAGGCCCAGTATGGATTGCACGTGATTGCACAAAGGTTAGAAAGGGTACCGTATCCCCGGATAACATGTATGGATAGCGTACACATTCAAAATATATGTCTATACATCAGGAGGCAGGCTCAGACGGTGTCAGGCACAGTATGGATTTGAAGGCCCAGATTACACAGCGGAGGAGCAGGGAGAGGTAAAGATTGCAAATGCTGGGGCCCTGCCCAAGCAAGGGGGGCCCACTCGTGGGCGTCGGTACTGGCACTGGGCCCCTCATAGTACAGCGGTGTGTCTGACGGCGGGTGTGCACCACCACCGTCAGAGACACTTGATTGCACTATGAGGGACCCTGTGCCAGTGCCCGCGCCCAAGAGTCGGCCTACCCACCTGTCCAGGGCAACGGCACTCGCACGGTGTCTTGCGCTAGGTGGTGACTCCGGCCATGGGGGGGAGGCAGCACAGTTAGGGAGTTTTAGAAAGTGGCATATGTTGATGTTGGACATTCAGCTGATGCAAAAGGCGAAATAGGTGAAGTACCAGGAAGAGGTGGACCAAAGCAAGCCATTTTTCTGTCACCCTATGTGTCATCAGGGGAAGGTGGGACAAAATCCTTGGAAACCCATGCGTGGTTCATTTTAATGAAGGTTAGATCATCCACATTTTGGGTTGACAGACGGGTCCTTTTTTCTGTCAGGATTGATCCAGCTGCACTGAAGACTCTTTCCGATAGCACACTTGCAGCTGGGCAAGCGAGCTCCTGTAAGGCATGTTGGGCCAATTCAGGCCAGGTGTCCAGTTTAGCGGCCCAATAGTCAAAGGGGAATGACCTGTGTGGGAGAACATCGATATGGGAGGAAAAGTAGTTTGTAACCATAGTTGACAACTGCTGTCTCCTGTCACTTTCCATCGATGCAGTATTACCAGTTGTGTGAGTGGTATTTGAAAAATCCGTCCACAACATTGTCATGAAACCCCTGTCTCCAACTCCACTTCTGCTGTGTGCACCACGAACACCTCTGCCAAGCTGCCCCCGGCCCGTACGGCTCGTGTGAGAACCATCACCGCTGCTGTGTGCTGGGAATGCCTCAAGCAACCGATTTACCAGAGTTGCTTGTTTATTAGCCAATATTAGGTCAAGGTTCTCCTGTGGCATGATGTTTTGTAATTTGCCTTTATAGCGTGGATCCAGGATGCTGGCCAACCAGTAGTCGTCATCGTTCATCATTTTGGCAATGCGGGGGTCCCTTTTTAGGATCCGCAAGGCATAATCTGACATGTGGGCCAATGTTCCCGGTGTCAATGATGCACTGCGAGTGCTGGGTGGAGGAGCACTTTCTGGCAAATCCACATCCGTCCAGTCACGCACAAACCCTGTACCAGACCTTGCCACGCCAACATTTTCACTTGCCCCACGAGATGCATCCTCCTTCCCCTAAGTAATCATCCCCATCATCATCCTCCTCTTCTTCCTCCACCTCGTCCAGGAGAGGTCCCTGAGCAGACAATGGCTGAATGTCATCAAGGATTCCCTCCTCCTCTTCCTCCTCATCAACATTGGCTGCAGACGCCTGCTCCTTAAGGTGCGTCAAAGTTTGCATGAGCAGACGCATAAGTAGGATGCTCATGCTTAGGATGGCGTCGTCTGCGCTTACCAGCCGTGTGCATTCCTCAAAACACTGAAGGACTTTACAAAGGTCTTTCAGCTTCGACCACTGCACACATGTCAACTCCATGTCTGCTCTCAAAGTGCCTGGCCGTGTATCCTCCCACAAATGCATTATGGCCTGCCTCTGCTCGCACAGCCGCTCCACCATGTGCAGGGTGGAGTTCCACTTTGTTGCAATGTCGATAATGAGGCGGTGGTTGGGAAGGTGGAGCAATCGCTGCAGCTTCTGCATACGAACGGAGTGTACAGGCGACCGGCGGATGTGCGCGCACAGTCTTCGCACCTTATGGAGCAGGGCTGTTAACTCCGGATAATTTTTGAGGAAGCACTGCACCACCAGGTTCAAGGTGTGAGCCAAGCAAGGTATGTGGCTGAGTTTTGAAAGGGCTATGGCTGCCACAAAATTACGGCCGTTATCACTAACTACCTTGCCTGCCTCAAGATGTACACTACCCAGCCATGACTCAGTTTGTCGCTTCAAGTACTCGGCCAGCACCTCGGCGGTGTGTCTGTCGCCCAAACACATCATCTGCAACACAGCCTGCTGACGCTTTCCACTAGCTGCTCGATAGGGGGACACATCGTGTGCAACAGTGGCAGCTGCAGATGGAGTGCTCGTACGACTGCGCTCTGTGGACGAGCTTTCGCTTCTGGAGGAGGAGGAGGAGGAGGAGGGTCGAATGCCTACAGCCAACTGTTTCCTATACCGTGGGCTAGGCAGCACTGTCCCACCACCGCTGTCCCCTGTGGACCCTGCATCCACCACATTAACCCAGTGCGCAGTGATGGACACGTAACGGCCCTGGCCATGCCGACTGGACCATGCATCAGTTGTGAGGTGCACCTTTCCGCTCACTGACTGCTTGAGTGCATGGACAATGCGGTCTTTCACATGATGGTGGAGGGCTGGGATGGCTTTGCGAGAGAAGAAGTGGCGACTGGGTAGGTTAAAGCGTGGTACTGCATAGGCCATGAGTTCGCGGAAAGCTGTGCTTTCCACCAACTGAAAGGGCATCATCTCAAACGAGATTAGTTTGGCAATGTGGGGGTTCAAACCCAGTGTACGCGGATGAGAGACTGAGTACTTTCTTGACCTACTCATAGTGTCTGGGAGGGTGAGCTGGACTTGAGAGCTGCATATGGTGGAAGTAGCGGTGGACAGGGCGGACTGAGAGAGGGTTGATGATGGTGATGGAGTTGGTGTTATTTCTGATGGCCTAGAATCAGTCTTTCGTTGATATAACAGTGGGATTCCCTGACTGCTGTGGTCTTGCAACGACACCTCAACATTTGCTGCTGTGCTAACCGGTGGGCTTACAGTGGGGGAAACAATGTAGCGTTGCTGACTACCTTCGTTGTGATCAGTTGCACATGTGGCACTTGAGGTTTGGTGTTGTGTCCACGCTTGCAAGTGCATGCTGGTTAAATGTCTAAGCATGCAACTGGTATACAAATTTTTCAGATTTTTCCCTCGGCTAAAGGTCTTTGCGCACTTCTTACAGATAACCTTGGCCTGATCATGAGGATTTTGTTCAAAAAAGTGCCACACTGCACTCTTCCTACTTTGGCAGACATTTTGCGGCCTAGCACGCTGTGATCTTTTGACCCTCTGGACAAGCTGTCCAGCAACTCTTTTGATGTTTGGAACCTGTCTTTGGAGTGCTCCAGGCCTGCCAGATAACAGCTGTTGCGATGTCGATGTCTGCTGTGGATGCTCCTCATCTGAGCTATTGGAAGCAGCACCCTCTTCCCCCAATGGATGCCAATCTGGGTCAACAACTGGGTCATCCATCACCTCCTCTTCAATGTCATGTGCACCTTCCTCTGTGTCACCGTGTATGGTGGTATAGTGTGCGGGAAGGGGCACCTGAGTCTCATCAGGGTCAGAATCTGGCTCTGTACACTGCGAGGACAATGTAGTGCTCTGAGTGAATGTGCCAGCAGAATCATCCATCAGCGGCTGTGCATCAGTGCACTCCATGTCAGATTCGTCTTGGCCTGGGTAATTCACCATTTCACTTGATAATCCAGGCATGGTATGTGAAAACAGCTCCATGGAGTAATCAGTAGTATGGCCTGCGTCATCCTTCAATCTTGGTTGGGGTGAAGGACACAAGGAAAGGTGTGGTTCATGAACATGAGCCTCCAATGACGACTCAGTGCTTTTACTTTTTACAACTGAAGAAGAGGAGGCGATAGAGTTGGAGACTGAGTCAGCAATGTAAGACAAAACTTTTTCCTGATGCTCTGGCTTTAAAAGCGGTTTGCCAACTCCTAGAAAACTAAGCCTTCGAGGCCTTATGTAGCCAGACGATGACGCAGGGTCAGCACCTCCTGCATTCGGTCCTATTTTGCTCTTGCCACTACCATCAGATCCACCACCAACACCATCATTACCAGCTGCCAACCCCCGCCCAATTCCACGGCCTCTTCCACCAGCCTTCCTCATTTTTGGTAGAAATGTAGACAAAATCCAACAAACCATATAGTAATGTAAAACAAGGTACAAGGTGTCTATAGGACAGGGGAGATTTTGAATATCTGCACACACTTTTGGACACTGGACACTTTTGGATTGTGTGAGGCCCACTGATATCTGAGCGCTATGTGACAGGCTCGATGGCACTGCTGTGACAAAAGTGACTAGAGGATAAGGGAGATTTTGAATATCTGCACACACTTTTGGACAGTGGACACTTTTGGATTGTGTGAGGCCCACTGTTATCTCAGCGCTATGTGACAGGCTCGATGGCACTGCTGTGACCTAAGTGACTAGAGGATAAGGGAGATTTTGACTATCTGCACACACTTTTGGACACTGGACACTTTTGGATTGTGTGAGGCCCACTGATATCTCAGCGCTATGTGACAGGCTCGATGGCACTGCTGTGACAAAAGTGACTAGAGGATAAGGGAGATTTTGAATATCTGCACACACTTTTGGACACTGGACACTTTTGGATTGTGTGAGGCCCACTGATATCTCAGCGCTATGTGACAGGTTCGATGGCACTGCTGTGACAAAAGTGACTAGAGGATAAGGGAGATTTTGAATATCTGCACACACTTTTGGACACTGGACACTTTTGGATTGTGTGAGGCCCACTGATATCTCAGCGCTATGTGACAGGCTCGATGGCACTGCTGTGACAAAAGTGACTAGAGGATAAGGGAGATTTTGAATATCTGCACACACTTTTGGACACTGGACACTTTTGGATTGTGTGAGGCCCACTGATATCTGAGCGCTATGTGACAGGCTCGATGGCACTGCTGTGACAAAAGTGACTAGAGGATAAGGGAGATTTTGAATATCTGCACACACTTTTGGACACTGGACACTTTTGGATTGTGTGAGGCCCACTGATATCTCAGCGCTATGTGACAGGCTCGATGGCACTGCTGTGACAAAAGTGACTAGAGGATAAGGGAGATTTTGAATATCTGCACACACTTTTGGACAGTGGACACTTTTGGATTGTGTGAGGCCCACTGTTATCTCAGCGCTATGTGACAGGCTCGATGGCACTGCTGTGACCTAAGTGACTAGAGGATAAGGGAGATTTTGAATATCTGCACACACTTTTGGACACTGGACACTTTTGGATTGTGTGAGGCCCACTGATATCTCAGCGCTATGTGACAGGCTCGATGGCACTGCTGTGACAAAAGTGACTAGAGGATAAGGGAGATTTTGAATATCTGCACACATTTTTGGACAGTGGACACTTTTGGATTGTGTGAGGTCCACTGTTATCTCAGCGCTATGTGACAGGCTCGATGGCACAGCTGTGACCTAAGTGACTAGAGGATAAGGGAGATTTTGAATATCTGCACACACTTTTGGACACTGGACACTTTTGGATTGTGTGAGGCCCACTGATATCTCAGCGCTATGTGACAGGCTCGATGGCACTGCTGTGACAAAAGTGACTAGAGGATAAGGGAGATTTTGAATATCTGCACACACTTTTGGACACTGGACACTTTTGGATTGTGTGAGGC
Organism: Dendrobates tinctorius; assembly: GCF_039654945.1. Classification (NCBI taxonomy): domain Eukaryota; kingdom Metazoa; phylum Chordata; class Amphibia; order Anura; family Dendrobatidae; genus Dendrobates; species Dendrobates tinctorius. Next base: position 6,808,666 of record NW_027361817.1, read on the forward strand.
CCACTGATATCTCAGCGCTATGTGACAGGCTCGATGGCACTGCTGTGACAAAAGTGACTAGAGGATAAGGGAGATTTTGAATATCTGCACACACTTTTGGACACTGGACACTTTTGGATTGTGTGAGGCCCACTGATATCTGAGCGCTATGTGACTGGCTCGATGGCACTGCTGTGACAAAAGTGACTAGAGGATAAGGGAGATTTTGAATATCTGCACACACTTTTGGACACTGGACACTTTTGGATTGTGTGAGGCCCACTGATATCTCAGCTCTATGTGACAGGCTCGATGGCACTGCTGTGACAAAAGTGACTAGAGGATAAGGGAGATTTTGAATATCTGCACACACTTTTGGACACTGGACACTTTTGGATTGTGTGAGGCCCACTGATATCTCAGCGCTATGTGACAGGCTCGATGGCACTGCTGTGACAAAAGTGACTAGAGGATAAGGGAGATTTTGAATATCTGCACACACTTTTGGACAGTGGACACTTTTGGATTGTGTGAGGCCCACTGTTATCTCAGCGCTATGTGACAGGCTCGATGGCACTGCTGTGACCTAAGTGACTAGAGGATAAGGGAGATTTTGAATATCTGCACACACTTTTGGACACTGGACACTTTTGGATTGTGTGAGGCCCACTGATATCTCAGCGCTATGTGACAGGCTCGATGGCACTGCTGTGACAAAAGTGACTAGAGGATAAGGGAGATTTTGAATATCTGCACACACTTTTGGACAGTGGACACTTTTGGATTGTGTGAGGTCCACTGTTATCTCAGCGCTATGTGACAGGCTCGATGGCACAGCTGTGACCTAAGTGACTAGAGGATAAGGGAGATTTTGAATATCTGCACACACTTTTGGACACTGGACACTTTTGGATTGTGTGAGGCCCACTGATATCTCAGCGCTATGTGACAGGCTCGATGGCACTGCTGTGACAAAAGTGACTAGAGGATAAGGGAGATTTTGAATATCTGCACACACTTTTGGACACTGGACACTTTTGGATTGTGTGAGGCCCAATGAATATCTGAGCGCTATGTGACAGGCTCGATGGCACAGCTGTGACCAAAGTGACTAGAGGATAAGGGAAATTGGATTGCTTTTAAAAAAGCAGTTTGCGGAGCAGTGGGTAAACAGCAATGCCAGCCTGTCAGGAAGCCTTAAAAGGCAGCCCAACAACCAACACCACTGATACACCACTATATAGCCTCCCCTTGCACTGCACACACAGTGACTGGTGTGTTGTGCAGGCCAAATTGCTATCAGCAGCAGAAGCAGTTTTTTTTTCTTCTCAGCAGGACAAAAAAAATAAAATTGGGATTGCTTAAGCAGTTTGAGGCCCAATGAATATCTGAGCGCTATGTGACAGGCTCGATGGCGCAGCTGTGACCAAAGTGACTAGAGGATAAGGGAGATTGGATTGCTTTTAAAAAAGCAGTTTGCGGAGCAGTTGGTAAACAGCAATGCCAGCCTGTCAGGAAGCCTTAGAAGGCAGCCCAACAACCAACACCACTGATACACCACTATATAGCCTCCCCTTGCACTGCACACACAGTGACTGGTGCGTTGTGCAGGCCAAATCGCTAGCAGCAGAAGCAGCTTTTTTGTCTTCTTCCCTGCCTAACGCTCTCCCTACAGAATCAGCAGCAACCTCTCCCTATGCTAAGATCGGCAGAAGTAAGATGGCGGTCGGCGTGCACGCACTTTTATACCCCCTGTGACGCCCACCAAAGCAAGCCAATCACTTGCATGCCCTTCTGAAAGATGGTGGTGACCTGTGCCTATGTCATCACGTTGCCCACAGTGTCCGTGGATCCTGATTGGCTGAAAAAGAGCGCAAAACAAACTTTTGAAATGCGACTTTGGCGCGTAAGTCGCCGACCTCGTGGCCGACCTCATCCTAGGGTCGGGTTTCGTTTCATGAAACCCGACTTTGCCAAAAGTCGGCGACTTTTGAATTTTTTCGACCCGTTTCGCTCAACTCTAGTGGCATATGTATATGTGGGTCATTCAGCTGCTGCAAAAGGCGAAATAGGTCAAGTTCGCGGAATAGGAGGTGGACCAAAGCAAGCAATTTTTCTGGCAACCTATGTGTCATCAAGGGAAGGTGGGACAAAATCCTTGAAAACCCATGCATGGTTCATTTTAATGAAGGTTAGATCATCCACATTTTGGGTTGACAGACGGGTCCTTTTTTCTGTCAGGATTGATCCAGCTGCACTGAAGACTCTTTCCGATAGCACACTTGCAGCTGGGCAAGCGAACTCCTGTAAGGCATATTGTGCCAATTCAGGCCAGGTGTCCAGTTTAGCGGCCCAATAGTCAAAGGGGAATGACCTGTGCGGGAGAACATTGATATGGGAGGAAAAGTAGTTGTTAACCATAGTTGACAACTGCTGTCTCCTGTCACTTTCCATCGATGCAGTATTACCAGTTGTGTGAGCGGTCCATGAAAAATCAGTCCACAACATTGTCATGAAACCCCTGTCTCCAACTCCACTTCTGCTGTGTGCACCACGAACACCTCTGCCAAGCTGCCCCCAGCCAGTACGGCTCGTGTGAGAACCATCACCGTTGCTGTGTGCTGGGAATGCCTCAACCAACCGGTTAACCAGAGTTGCTTGTTTAGTAGCCAAAATTAGGTCAAGGTTCTCCTGTGGCATGATGTTTTGTAATTTGCCTTTATAGCGTCGATCCAGGATGCTGGCCAACCAGTAATCGTCATCGTTCATCATTTTGGCAATGCGTGGGTCCCTTTTTAGGATCTGCAAGGCATAATCTGACATGTGGGCCAATGTTCCCGGTGTCAATGATGCACTGCGAGTGCTGGGTGGAGGAGCACTTTCTGGCAAATCCACATCCCTCCAGTCACGCACAAACCCTGTACCAGACCTTGCCACGCCAACATTTTCACTTGCCCCACGAGATGCATCCTCCTCCCCTAAGTAATCTTCCCCATCATCATCCTTCTCCTCTTCTTCCTCCACCTCGTCCAGGAGAGGTCCCTGAGCAGACAATGGCTGAATGTCATCAAGGATTCCCTCAACCTCTTCCTCCTCGTCAACATTGGCTGCAGACGCCTGCTCCTTAAGGTGCGTCAAAGTTTGCATGAGCAGACGCATAAGTGGGATGCTCATGCTTAGGATGGCGTCGTCTGCGCTTACCAGCCGTGTGCATTCCTCAAAACACTGAAGGACTTTACAGAGGTCTTTCAGCTTTGACCACTGCACACCTGACAATTCCATGTCTGCTCTCAAAATGCCTGGCCGTGTATCCTCCCACAAATGCATTATGGCCTGCCTCTGCTCGCACAGCCGCTCAATCATGTGCAGGGTGGAGTTCCACCTTGTTGCAATGTCGATAATGAGGCGGTGGTTGGGAAGGTGGAGCAATCGCTGCAGCTTCTGCATACGAACGGAGTGTACAGGCGACCGGCGGATGTGCGCGCACAGTCTTCGCACCTTCTGGAGCAGGGCTGTTAACTCCGGATAATTGTTGAGGAAGCACTGCACCACCAGGTTCAAGGTGTGAGCCAAGCAAGGTATGTGGCTGAGTTTTGAAAGGGCTATGGCTGCCACAAAATTACGGCCGTTATCACTAACTACCTTGCCTGCCTCAAGATGTACACTGCCCAGCCATGACTCAGTTTGTCGCTGAAAGTACTCGGCCAGCACCTTGGCGGTGTGTCTGTCGCCCAAACACATCATCTGAAACACAGCCTGCTGACGCTTTCCACTAGCTGCTCGATGGGGGGACACCTCATGTGCAACAGTGGCAGCTGCAGATGGAGTTCTCATACGACTGCGCTCTGTGGACGAGCTTTCGCTTCTGGAGGAGGAGGAGGAGGAGGAGGGTCGAACACCTACAGCCAACTGTTTCCTATACTGTGGGCTAGGCAGCACTGTCCCACCACCGCTGTCCCCTGTGGACCCTGCATCCACCACATTAACCCAGTGCGCAGTGATAGACACGTAACGGCCCTGGCCATGCCGACTGGACCATGCATCAGTTGTGAGGTGCACCTTTCCACTCACTGACTGCTTGAGTGCATGGACAATGCGGTCTTTCACATGATGGTGGAGGGCTGGGATGGCTTTGCGAGAGAAGAAGTGGCGACTGGGTAGGTCATAGCGTGGTACTGCATAGGCCATGAGTTCACGGAAAGCTGCGCTTTCCACCAACCGATAGGACATCATCTCTAACGAGATTAGTTTGGCAATGTGGGCGTTCAAACCCAGTGTATGCAGATGAGAGACTGAGTACTTTCTTGACCTACTCATAGTGTCTGGGAGGGTGAGCTGGACTTGAGAGCTGCATATGGTGGAAGTAGCGGTGGACAGGGCGGACTGAGAGAGGGTTGATGATGGTGATGGAGTTGGTGTTCTTTCTGATGGCCTAGATTCAGTCTTTCGTTGATATAACAGTGGGATTCCCTGACTGCTGTGGCCTTGCAACGACACCTCAACATTTGCTGCTGTGCTAACCGGTGGGCTTACAGTGGGGGAAACAATGTAGCGTTGCTGACTACCTTCTTTGTGATCAGTTGCACATGTGGTACTTGAGGTTTGGAGTTGTGTCCACGCTTGCAAGTGCATGCTGGTTAAATGTCTAAGCATGCAACTGGTATTCAAATTTTTCAGATTTTTCCCTCGGCTAAAGGTCTTTGCGCACTTCTTACAGATAACCTTGGCCTGATCATGAGGATTTTGTTCAAAAAAGTGCCACACTGCACTCTTCCTACTTGGGCAGACATTTTGCGGCCTAGCACGCTGTGATATTTTGACCCTCTGGACAAGCTGTCCAGCAACTCTTTTGATTTTTGGAACCTGTGTTTGGAGTGCTACGGGCCTGCCAGATAACAGCTGTTGCGATGTCGATGTCTGCTGTGGATGCTCCTCCTCCTCATCTGAGCTATTGGAAGCAGCACCCTCTTCCCCCAATGGATGCCAATCTGGGTCAACAACTGGGTCATCCATCACCTCCTCTTCAATGTCATGTGCACCTTCCTCTGTGTCACCGTGTATGGTAGTATAGTGTGCGGGAAGGGGCACCTGAGACTCATCAGGGTCAGAATCTGGCTCTGCACACTGCGAGGACAATGTAGTACTCTGAGTGAATGTACCAGCAGAATCATCTATCAGTGGCTGTGCATCAGTGCACTCCATGTCAGATTCATCTTGGCCTGGGTAATTCACTATTTCACTTGATAATCCAGGCATGGTATGTGAATACAGCTGCATGGAGTAATCAGTAGTATGGCCTGCGTCATCCTTCAATCTTGGTTGGGGAGAAGGACACAAGGAAAGGTGTGGGTCATGAACATGAGCCTCCAATGACGACTCAGTGCTTTTATTTTTTACAACTTCAGAAGGGGAGGCGAAAGAGCTGGAGGCTGAGTCAGCAATGTAAGACAAAACTTTTTCCTGAAGCTCTGGCTTTAAAAGCGGTTTGCCAACTCCTAGAAAACTAAGCCTTCGAGGCCTTGTGGAGCCAGACGATGACGCAGGGTCAACACCTCCTGCATTTGGTCCTATTTTGCTTTTGCCACTACCATCAGATCCACCACCAACACCATCATTACCAGCTGCCAACCCCGCCCAATTCCACGGCCTCTTCCACCAGCCTTCCTCATTTTTGGTAGAAATGTAGACAAAATCCAACAAACTATATAGTAATGTAAAACAAGGTACATGGTGTCTATAGGACAGGGGAGATTTTGAATTTCTGCACACACTTGTGGACACTGGACAGTTTTGGATTGTGTGAGGCCCACTGAAAATGACAGCGCTATGTCACAGGCTCGATGTCGCAGGTGTGAAAAATGTCCCTAGAGGATAACGGAGATTTTGAATTTCCGCACACACTTGTGGACACTGGACACTTTTTGATTGTGTGAGGCCCACTGAATATCACAGCGCTGTGTCACAGGCTCGATGTCGCAGGTGTGAAAAATGTCACTAGAGGATAACGGAGATTTTGAATTTCTGCACACACTTGTGGACACTGGACACTTTTGGATTGTGTGAGGCCCACTGAATATCACAGCGCTATGTCACAGGCTTGATGTTGCAGGTGAGAAAAATGTCACTAGAGGATAACGGAGATTTTGAACTTCTGCACACACTTGTGGACACTGGACACTTTTGGATTGTGTGAGGCCCACTGAATATCACAGCGCTATGTCACAGGCTTGATGTCGCAGGTGTGAAAAATGTCACTAGAGGATAACGGAGATTTTGAATTTCTGCACACACTTGTGGACACTGGACACTTTTTGATTGTGTGAGGCCCACTGAATATCACAGCGCTATGTCACAGGCTTGATGTCGCAGGTGTGAAAAATGTCACTAGAGGATAACGGAGATTTTGAATTTCTGCACACACTTGTGGACACTGGACACTTTTTGATTGTGTGAGGCCCACTGAATATCACAGCGCTATGTCACAGGCTCGATGTCGCAGGTGTGAAAAATGTCCCTAGAGGATAACGGAGATTTTGAATTTCCGCACACACTTGTGGACACTGGACACTTTTGGATTGTGTGAGGCCCACTGAATATCACAGCGCTATGTCACAGGCTCGATGTCGCACGTGTGAAAAATGTTACTAGAGGATAACGGTAATTTTGAATTTCTGCACACACTTGTGGACACTGGACACTTTTGGATTGTGTGAGGCCCACTGAATATCACAGCGCTATGTCACAGGCTCGATGTCGCAGGTGTGAAAAATGTCACTAGAGGATAACGGAGATTTTGAATTTCTGCAAACACTTGTGGACACTGGACACTTTTGTATTGGGTGAGGCCCACTGAATATCACAGCGCTATGTCACAGGCTCGATGTCGCAGGTGTGAAAAATGTCACTAGAGGATAACAAAGATTTTGAATTTCTGCACACACTTGTGGACACTGGACACTTTTGGATTGTGTGAGGCCCACTGAATATCACAGCGCTATGTCACAGGCTTGATGTCGCAGGTGTGAAAAATGTCACTAGAGGATAACGGAGATTTTGAATTTCTGCACACACTTGTGGACACTGGACACTTTTGGATTGTGTGAGGCCCACTGAATATCACAGCGCTATGTCACAGGCTTGATGTCGCAGGTGTGAAAAATGTCACTAGAGGATAACGGAGATTTTGAATTTCTGCACACACTTGTGGACACTGGACACTTTTTGATTGTGTGAGGCCCACTGAATATCACAGCGCTATGTCACAGGCTCGATGTCGCAGGTGTGAAAAATGTCCCTAGAGGATAACGGAGATTTTGAATTTCCGCACACACTTGTGGACACTGGACACTTTTGGATTGTGTGAGGCCCACTGAATATCACAGCGCTATGTCACAGGCTCGATGTCGCACGTGTGAAAAATGTTACTAGAGGATAACGGTAATTTTGAATTTCTGCACACACTTGTGGACACTGGACACTTTTGGATTGTGTGAGGCCCACTGAATATCACAGCGCTATGTCACAGGCTCGATGTCGCAGGTGTGAAAAATGTCACTAGAGGATAACGGAGATTTTGAATTTCTGCAAACACTTGTGGACACTGGACACTTTTGTATTGGGTGAGGCCCACTGAATATCACAGCGCTATGTCACAGGCTCGATGTCGCAGGTGTGAAAAATGTCACTAGAGGATAACAGAGATTTTGAATTTCTGCACACACTTGTGGACACTGGACACTTTTGGATTGTGTGAGGCCCACTGAATATCACAGCGCTATGTCACAGGCTTGATGTCGCAGGTGTGAAAAATGTCACTAGAGGATAACGGAGATTTTGAATTTCTGCACACACTTGTGGACACTGGACACTTTTGGATTGTGTGAGGCCCACTGAATATCACAGCGCTATGTCACAGGCTTGATGTCGCAGGTGTGAAAAATGTCACTAGAGGATAACGGAGATTTTGAATTTCTGCACACACTTGTGGACACTGGACACTTTTTGATTGTGTGAGGCCCACTGAATATCACAGCGCTATGTCACAGGCTCGATGTCGCAGGTGTGAAAAATGTCACTAGAGGATAACGGAGATTTTGAATTTCTGCACACACTTGTGGACACTGGACACTTTTGGATTGTGTGAGGCCCACTGAATATGACAGCGCTATGTCACAGGCTCGATGTCGCAGGTGTGAAAAATGTCCCTAGAGGATAACGGAGATTTTGAATTTCCGCACACACTTGTGGACACTGGACACTTTTGGATTGTGTGAGGCCCACTGAATATCACAGCGCTATGTCACAGGCTCGATGTCGCACGTGTGAAAAATGTTACTAGAGGATAACGGTAATTTTGAATTTCTGCACACACTTGTGGACACTGGACACTTTTGGATTGTGTGAGGCCCACTGAATATCACAGCGCTATGTCACAGGCTCGATGTCGCAGGTGTGAAAAATGTCACTAGAGGATAACGGAGATTTTGAATTTCTGCAAACACTTGTGGACACTGGACACTTTTGTATTGGGTGAGGCCCACTGAATATCACAGCGCTATGTCACAGGCTCGATGTCGCAGGTGTGAAAAATGTCACTAGAGGATAATGGAGATTTTGAATTTCTGCACACACTTGTGGACACTGGACACTTTTGGATTGTGTGAGGCCCACTGAATATCACAGCGCTATGTCACAGGCTCGATGTCGCAGGTATGAAAAATGTCACTAGAGGATAACAGAGATTTTGAATTTCTGCACACACTTGTGGACACTGGACACTCTTGGATTGTGTGAGGCCCACTGAGTATCACATCGCTATGTCACAGGCTCGATGTCGCAGGTGTGAAAAATGTCACTAGAGGATAACAGAGATTTTGAATTTCTGCAAACACTTGTGGACACTGGACACTTTTGGATTGTGTGAGGCCCACTGAATATCACAGCGCTATGTCACAGGCTCGATGTCGCAGGTGTGAAAAATGTCACTAGAGGATAATGGAGATTTTGAATTTCTGCACACACTTATGGACACTGGACACTTTTGGATTGTGTGAGGCCCACTGAATATCACAGCGCTATGTCACAGGCTCGATGTCACAGGTATGAAAAATGTCACTAGAGGATGACGGAGATTTTGAATTTCTGCACACACTTGTGGACACTGGACACTTTTGGATTGTGTGAGGCCCACTGAGTATCACATCGCTATGTCACAGGCTCGATGTCGCAGGTGTGAAAAATGTCACTAGAGGATAACGGAGATTTTGAATTTCAGCACACACTTGTGGACACTGGACACTTTTGGATTGTGTGAGGCCCACTGAATATCACAGCGCTATGTCACAGGCTCGATGTCGCAGGTGTGAAAAATGTCACTAGAGGATAATGGAGATTTTGAATTTCTGCACACACTTGTGGACACTGGACACTTTTGGATTGTGTGAGGCCCACTGAATATCACAGCGCTATGTCACAGGCTCGATGTCGCAGGTATGAAAAATGTCACTAGAGGATAACAGAGATTTTGAATTTCTGCACACACTTGTGGACACTGGACACTTTTGGATTGTGTGAGGCCCACTGAGTATCACATCGCTATGTCACAGGCTCGATGTCGCAGGTGTGAAAAATGTCACTAGAGGATAACAGAGATTTTGAATTTCTGCAAACACTTGTGGACACTGGACACTTTTGGATTGTGTGAGGCCCACTGAATATCACAGCGCTATGTCACAGGCTCGATGTCGCAGGTGTTAAAAATGTCACTAGAGGATAACAGAGATTTTGAATTTCTGCAAACACTTGTGGACACTGGACACTTTTGGATTGTGTGAGGCCCACTGAATATCACAGCGCTATGTCACAGGCTCGATGTCGCAGGTGTGAAAAATGTCACTAGAGGATAACAGAGATTTTGAATTTCTGCACACACTTGTGGACACTGGACACTTTTGGATTGTGTGAGGCCCACTGAATATCACAGCGCTATGTCACAGGCTCGATGTCGCAGGTGTGAAAAATGTCCCTAGAGGATAACGGAGATTTTGAATTTCTGCACACAATTGTGGACACTGGACACTTTTGGATTGTGTGAGGCCCACTGAATATCACAGCGCTATGTCACAGGCTCGATGTCGCAGGTGTGAAAAATGTCACTAGAGAATAACGGAGATTTTGAATTTCTGCACAGACTTGTGGACACTGGACACTTTTGGATTGTGTGAGGCCCACTGAATATCACAGCGCTATGTCACAGGCTCGATGTCGCAGGTGTGAAAAATGTCACTAGAAGATAACAGAGATTTTGAATTTCTGCAAACACTTGTGGACATTGGACATTTTTGGATTGTGTGAGGCCCACTGAATATCACAGCGCTATGTCACAGGCTCGATGTCGCAGGTGTGAAAAATGTCACTAGAGGATAACAGAGATTTTGAATTTCTGCACACACTTGTGGACACTGGACACTTTTGGATTGTGTGAGGCCCACTGAATATCACAGCGCTATGTCACAGGCTCGATGTCGCAGGTGTGAAAAATGTCACTAGAGAATAACGGAGATTTTGAATTTCTGCACAGACTTGTGGACACTGGACACTTTTGGATTGTGTGAGGCCCACTGAATATCACAGCGCTATGTCACAGGCTCGATGTCGCAGGTGTGAAAAATGTCACTAGAGGATAACGGAGATTTTGAATTTCTGCACACACTTGTGGACACTGGACACTTTTGGATTGTGTGAGGCCCACTGAATATCACAGCGCTATGTCACAGGCTTAATGTTGCAGGTGTGAAAAATGTGACTAGAGGATAACGGAGATTTTGAATTTCAGCACACACTTGTGTTATGCGGGGCTTAGGTCAAAGGAGGCTGAAATACCCGGGGCCCCTGCAGAGTCCCTTCAACTAGTGCAAACCCTGTCTGACCCTCAACCCAGGGTTTTTGCTAATGGTGCAAATGCATGAGCCTCCAACCTTTCCTTATCTCCTGCTCAGCCCTAAGCTGAACCCTCCACCCTCCACCCAGTGAGTCGTCAAACCACCAAAGTCCACACAGTAATGACAGCCAGGGAGAACTTAAACCACACCGCGCCGCAAACACACAGGACAATACTGTAATGTGAACAGGGCAAAACAAAACACAAATATAGGAAGGCGAAAAGGTAACAACGGATCATACGCCACCAGATACGAATTTCTCTCTCCAACACCTCCTCTCCAGACCGGAACCATTTGGCATAAAACACAAGCTATAATCGGCGACGCCCACAGGCCAGCACGACTATTTAAAGACCGTGGGCATGACCAAACATCCCACCTGATTTCCAGCTAGATTAACCCCCGATAACCTGAGTAAAATCAAGCCGGCGCCACTGAGGCTATAGTGGACGGAGATGGAACTACCACTGCCTGCCGGACGCTGTGGTGTGAATAGCGTCCGACATGACAGTACCCCATCTTCTACGAGGGACCCCAGGGCCCTCAAGACTCATAGGACCCGGCTTGTCCGGATGACGGCGGTGAAACGAACTGACCAGCCGATCCACATGTATGTCCGAGGCTGGTACTCAAGACCTCTCCTCCGGACCATACCCCCGCCAGTGTACCAAATACTGAAGAGAACGTCATAGTACTCGAGAGTCCACCACCTTGGAGACTTCAAACTCTAAATCGCCATCCACCATGACTGGAGGTGGCATTGGCGTCGTGTCCACAGAGCCTACCACCTTTTTCAATAAAGCCCTGTGAAACACATTGTGTATCTTGTATACCGCAGGAAGTTCCAACCGATAAGCAACCGGATTAATGATGGCAGCAATCTTAAAAGGGCCAATAAACCTTGGACCCAATTTCAATGATGGAATTTTGAGTTTTATGTTTTTAGTAGCTAACCACACCCAATCACCCACACACAGGTCCGGACCTGGCACGCGTCTAGCGTCATCCACACGTTTGTACCTTGCACTCATGCTCAGCAATCACTGTTTCACACTCCTCCAGACCGAAGATAGTTGAACTCCTAACCGGTCCTCCTCCGGGACGCCCCCAGAGCCACCCTGACGCAAGGTACAAACTTGAGGATGGTGCCCATAAACACAAAAGAACGGAGACTCTCCCGATGAGTCTTGGCGGTGATTATTTAATCATAGCCACATTAAGGATAAGCAACCCATAAACACTAATGTATACAATAAAGTAAAGGGTTTAGGGAACATGTGGACAATCGCAAAAACATAACCATAGACACAGAAAAGAAAAGCGATCAAAAAAGGTCCAAAGAACTAGATAATTCAAAAGATAAAACATTGAATCTTTATTGAAATATGACCAAGGTACAGGGAAAGTGAAAACAAGTCAAACATGACCATGGTAGCACAAGAGCGACAAAGTGGGGCATACATTGGGCTTATGGACAGTGTAGGGGAAAGCAAATTGCTTAGGCATTGTTATGTTGGCAACATTGAAAATATAGCACCCATCCCCAAAATACACATATTATAAATACCACCCAACAGGATATATTAATATAAAGACACTAAGTCAAGGTATACACATCTTTACCTGTTGGAATGGGATATGGAGGTCCACCCAGGTGTGACCCCCCCCAACGCACGTTTCGGCAACTGGCCTTTCTCAATTCCCCAATTGTGAGCAAAAAGCTTTCCAAAACTTCGCCACAAACTGGGTCCCCCTATCAGACAGTATGTCCGACGGGACTCTGTGTAGTCTGACCACCTCCTGCACAAAAACCTGAGCCAACGTCTTCGCGTTGGGCAAGGAAGGCAACGACACAAAATGCACCATCTTCGAAAATCGATCAACCACCACCAGGATGACCGTGTTCCCCGCCGAGGCAGGCAAGTCCGTGATAAAGTCCATGGAGATTTCTGTCCATGGCCTACTAGGTACCCCCAGAGGCTGTAGAGTGCCAGCAGGACGGGTTCTGGGCGACTTGGCCCTGGCGCACGTGATGCAAGCTGCCACGTACGAGACCACGTCCTGCCGGATTTTTGGCCACCAGAAGGGGCGCGATACCAGCTCCAAGGTGCCCCTAACCCCTTGATGACCAGCCAGGACAGAGTCGTGGTGTTCCCCCAACACCTTAAGACAAAGATGAAGGGGTACGAATGACTTATTAGCGGGAAGTCCTGGTGGTACCTCCTCCTGGGCCTTGGCAATCTCCGCCTCTACCTCAGTCGTGAGAGCCGAAACCACTACACCTTCCTGGAGGATGGGTACCGGATCTTCCCGAGGTTCTCCCCCCGGAAAACACCTGGACAAGGCATCCGCCTTGGTGTTTTTAGCCCCAGGACGGTAAGTCACCAGAAAGTTAAAACATGTAAAAAACAATGCCCAGCGAGCCTGCCTGGGAGACAGACGTTTGGCCGACTCCAGATAGAGCAGGTTTTTATGGTCGGTGATGACTGTGACCTGGTGGGCCGCCCCCTCCAGGAAGTGTCGCCATTCCTCAAAAGCCAATTTGATGGCCAACAACTCCCTGTTGCCGATGTCGTAATTCCGTTCGGCAGGCGACAGCTTCTTGGAGAAGTAGGCGTATGGACGCATATTGCTCAAGGACAAGTCCTGTGACAGTACTGCCCCCACTCCCACCTCAGACGTATCGACCTCCACCGTAAAAGGTTTAGATACGTCCGGTTGCACCAGAATGGGGGCTGAAGCAAAACGGTTTTTCAGAAGCTCAAATGCACGCACCCCATCCTCAGACCAGATAGCGAGATTGGTACCTTTTTTCGTCATGTCCGTGAGCGGTTTGGCTATAGTAGAAAAATTCTTAATAAACTTTCTATAATAAAAAATGAAAAATATATTACACCTGCGCTGGCTGACTGAATCCTGCAATGACCACCTAAGTAGGTCATAAATGAGTAGTGTACTTACTTCCTGTAAACTGTGGGGCTGCAGATGAATCCAGCGTGTGCCATATATGAAAATGGCTGTACCCCGATGGAAACCGGAGACGCAGCACCAAGGAGGCGTCCCTCCTGTAGACGGTGGTGCAGGAGCGTAACTTCAGCTGACAGCCGCTGGACACGCTGAAAAGATGGCGGCGCGCTCCGGCCGAGAGGCGCCGCCGGCGTGCAGCGGCAAGGAGGGAGGAGAACCAGGTGACGTCACCGAGGAAAAAGAAGGAAGGGGGTGCGTACAGGCCAAACTAGAAGCCAACGCGTTTCTAAGGTCTACGGACCTTCTTCATCAGGGCCCTGACGCTCCTGCACCACCGTCTACAGGAGGGACGCCTCCTTGGTGCTGCGTCTCCGGTTTCCATCGGGGTACAGCCATTTTCATATATGGCACACGCTGGATTCATCTGCAGCCTCACAGTTTACAGGAAGTAAGTACACTACTCATTTATGACCTACTTAGGTGGTCATTGCAGGATTCAGTCAGCCAGCGCAGGTGTAATATATTTTTCATTTTTTGTCATTTATTTTCCCTTGGGTGTGCACAGACCCTGGGTATTCGCCAGCAGTGGCTGTATTGCATATATCCACCATTATCTGTATCAGGTAGCGCCGGTGTATATTTGTTATTCAACTTTCTATAATAGTTGGCAAACCCAAGGAACCGCTGGAGCACTTTTAGATTATCAGGCCATTCCCATCGCAGCACCGCTTGCGCCTTCGCGGCGTCCATTTTAAACCCTGCGGCGGACACAATATATCCCAAAAAAGGCAACTCCTGAACAAAAAATACGCATTTTTCAAGCTTAGCATAGAGCTTATTCTCACGGAGCAACTGTAACACCTGCCTGACATGCTCTAAATGAGTGTCCCGGTCGCTCAAATAAATGAGGATATCATCCAGGTACACAATCACAAATTTCCCCAGCACATGAGCGTATACATCATTTATGAAATGTTGGAAAAGAGCAGGCACGGTTGTCAACCCAAATGGCATAACTAGGCTTTCAAAATGACCCTCATGGGTATTAAACGCCGTCTTCCACTCATCCCCCTGACAGACCCTTATGAGGTTATATGCCCCCCTGAGGTCAAGTTTGGAAAACCACTTCGCACCAGCCACCTGGTTGAACAAATCAGGGATCAGAGGCATCGGGTAGGGATCATGGACCGTAATCTGGTTTAACTCCCGGAAATCCAGACACGGGCGTAACCCCCCATCTTTTTTCTTAATGAGGAAAAACCCCGCTGCTACAGGTGAGGATGAAGGCCGGATGTGCCCTTTACTTAGACTCTCCGCGATGTAGTATTTCTCTCCGGACCAGAAATACTAAACATCCTCGCCTTTGGCAATTTGGCCCCGGGTTTTAACCTAATCTCACAGTCATAGGTTCGATGTGGAGGTAGTTCTGAGCAACCCCTCTCAGAGAATACGTCCGCAAAATCCAGCAATGCCTCCGGAAGGCTGGACTTCATGGCGGACACACACACATGTGGCCAAGCAATTTTCCTGGCAGAAACCACTCCACTGGACTATGTCCTGGGTTCTCCAGTCAATCACCGGGTTGTGCTTGGACAACCATGGGAAACCCAGGACCATTTGTGCTGGGAGATTATTGAGTACCCTACTTGTAACCCACTCAGAATGTAGGACCCCAATGTTGAGTTTAACCTCAGCTGCAAACTCAGTAATCTCCCCCTGTGGGAGGGGAGCGGCATTCATGGTAACCACGCGAATAGGATGAGGGAGTTTTTCGATCCTAAAACCTGCCGTGCGTGCAAACTCCTCATCCATGAGATTGGTGGTGGAACCGCTATCCACAAACACTGATATGGGTAGCTCTCTGCCCGCAATAATAACCCTGGCAGGGAGCATACATTGAGATACCATCATGGAGGATATGCATACGCTCAGTTGGGCCTCCTCCATACCCTCTGAGCTTACCAGTTTTCCGCCGGTGCGACTTTCTTTGGTAGCACAGGACAAGCATTTACATAATGATCTCTTTTACCACAGTAAAAACATGCTCCATGCTTCCTGAACCCGGGAACGCGACGCTGCACATGTGATACCCCAGCGATTTGCATAGGTTCCGTGGGCTCACCTGCAGCAACCACACTTGCACCCCTGCTTTCCCCCAGGGGCAGCGTCTCCTGCGCCCCTTGACGCAAACGGCGATCAATACGAATAACCAAACTCATGGCAGACTCTAACGATGCTGGAGTCTCATACATCAGGAGGGCCTGTTTAACTCTTTCTGATACCCCATGAATAAACTGACTCCGCAGCGCTGGGTCATTCCACTGTGTGTCTACTGCCCAACGGCGAAATTCTGAACAATAGTATTCCGCCATACGTTCCCCCTGACGGAGGGCGCAGATTTTAGATTCCGCCAGAGCCAATCTGTTGGGATCATCATAAATGAGCCCGAGTGCTGAAAAAACATTCTCAACCGAATGAAACGTAGCAGAGTCGGCTGGTAAGGAAAACGCCCATGCTTGAGGGTCCCCACTCAGTAATGATAACACCAGACCCACCCGCTGAGCCTCATTACCTGAGGAGACCGGGCGCATGCGAAAGTATAACTTGCAGGCCTCCTGAAAGATGACAAATTTGCTGCGTTCCCCAGAAAATCGTTCAGGCAGCGGAATCTTTGGCTCTGCACCTGCACCTGCAGAAGCCGCTTGCACATTAGCTACAACCAGGCCCTGCTGCTGATCTGCCCCCTTCAACTCGGTGACCTGTAAGGACAGCGCCGCCAACTGGCGGTTTATGGAAGTCATGGAATCCATGGACTACCAAAATGTTGTGGGCCGATTATAATGTTATGCGGGGCTTAGGTCAAAGGAGGCTGAAATACCCGGGGCCCCTGCGGAGTCCCTCCAACTAGGGCAAACCCTGTCTGACCCTCAACCCAGGGTTTTTGCTAATGGTGCAAATGCTGAGCCTCCAACCTTTCCTTATCTCCTGCTCAGCCCTAAGCTGAACCCTCCACCCGGTGAGTCGTCAAACCACCAAAGCCCACACAGTAATGACAGACAGGGAGAACTTAAACCACTCCGCGCCGCAAACACACAGGACAATACTGTAATGTGAACAGGGCAAAACAAAACACAAATATAGGAAGGCGAAAAGATAACAACGGATCATACGCCACCAGATACGAATTTCTCTCTCCAACACCTCTTCTCCAGACCGGAACCACTTGGCATAAAACACAAGCTATTATCGGCGACGCCCACAGGCCAGCACGACTATTTAAAGACCGTGGGCATCCTGATTTCCAACTAGATTAATCCCCGATAACCTGAGTAAAATCAAGCCGGCGCCACTGAGGCTATAGTGGACAGAGATGGAACTACCGCTGCCTGCCGGACGCTGTGGTGTGAATAGCGTCCGACATGACAACTTGTGGACACTTTTGGATTGTGTGAGGCCCAGTGAATATCACAGCGCTATGTCACAGGCAGAAATTGGCTAGTGTATGACAAACTACAAGGTGTATATAGAATTGAGCAGAATAGGAATCTCCCTAGAGTGTAGGTCTGTAAGAACGGAACAAGTCCTCGACTTATCCTTACAGAGCGACACACAGCTTCACTGTGGCCGTGATAACAGCCGTTACACGGTACTGAGAGAGGAGCGTACACGTACACGGCTGTCCGGTGTACGAAAAATTGTCAAGCTCCGTGTTTTTTAAGTATACGGACTGACACACGCTGTCTCTCTATAGTTTTGAATGTGATCAAACAGCAAATATATTTAACTGTTTGAAAGCTAGACAAAACTAGAAGGTGCAGGTCTGTAAGAACGGAACATGTCCTCGACTTATCCTTACAGAGTGACACACAGATAGCTTCACTGTTTCTGTGATAACAGCCGTTACACGGTACTGTGTGAGGAGTGTGCACCGCTGTATGGTGTGAAAAAATGCACGCTCATTACCTCACCAGGACAAAAAAAAAATAATTGGGATTGCTTTTAAAAAAGCAGTTTGCAGAGCAGTGGGTAAACAGCAATGCAGCCGTCAGGAAGCCTTAGAAGCCAGCCTAACAACCAACACCGCTGATCCAGCAAAATATAGCCTCCACTTGCACTGCACACACAGTGACTGGTGTGTTGTACAGGCAAAATCGCTAGCAGCAGAAGCAGTTTTTGGTGTCTTCTTCCCTGCCTACCGCTCCCCCTACAAAATCATCATCAGCAGCAGCTCTCCCTATTCTGAGATCAGCATGAGTAACATGGCGGTCGGCGTGCACGCCCTTTTATACCCCCTGTGACGCCCACCAAAGCAAGCCAATCACTTGCATGCCCTTCTGAAAGATGGTAGTGACCCCTGCCTATGTCATCACGTTGCCCACAGTGTCCATGGATCCTGATTGGCTGAAAAAGAGCGCAAAACAAACTTTTGAAACCCGACTTTGGCGCTTAAGTCGCCGACCTCGTGGCCGACCTTATCCTATGGTCGGGTTTCGTTTCATGAAACCCGACTTTGCCAAAAGTCGGCGACTTTTGAAATTTTTTGATCCGTTTCGCTCAACTCTACATGTGGGTTAAATTAGGGTTAGGGTGTTCCCGCATCAGAAGTACACTAAAAATATATGTTTTTTACCAGTTATTTTTGATATTTAATGCAAGTCTATAGGTAAAATCTGCACATACAGCTCAGCGTACTCCCAGGAGAGATTTAAATCGCACTGAAGGCCAGTTTATGCTCAGATAAGAAAAGCCCAGTGGGCAGGAGATTTCTATAAATCCCATCAACTTTTTGGGAACTGTTAGATGCTGCATTTTTTTGTGCTGCGAAAATAGGCAGTTTCAAAAATTCATTGTGGAAACCAAAACTAACATGTCAGTATTTGTGTCACGCTGCAGCATTGCAGGTAAATGCAGAGTAATGCAAACTCCAATAGATGGCAGCAGATTGGAGAGAGGGCTGCGATCCTGCTCAGAGCAGACCAGCAGAATTGCAGCGAGGCTACCACCAGATGGCAGCAGAATAGTCAGACAAGCCAGGTCGATACCAGTGAGTAGTGTAATATCAAGGGGAATCCCACACACAGAGTCAGAGGAGCGCAAAAATGTCAATACCGGTCTGTAGCAGAAGTGCCAGAAGGAAGGGCCAGAATCAGATCAGAGCCAAAGCACAGTCAAGTACCGGGGACTCCAAACACACAGGGACACACAGTCGGGAAAAGAAGGAAACTGTAACAACCCTGCTGGCATCACTGCATGGCCTCCCATTCCCCACTCACCAACTTTCTCACTACTCTAGTCCTTGCTCTGATTTCTGTATACTGCCAGCTCCATGCTCTGTCCCTCTTATCTCCTGTCTGCTGTGTTCATGTTTCCTGACTGTGTATATAGGGGAGCGGCGCCTGAACTTTCTGCTTCTTATGGAGTCAGGGTGCACCTGTCTAAAGTGTCCCTGACCAATTACCTAGAGCCCTCTACTATTTAGGCGTGCCCCATCCACTGGAACATTGTCGGTGCAATGTCTAGACTAAGTTAGTATCTTGCTACTGAGCCTGCCAGGTCCTCTCCTACGTATCTCCTCCTTCTCTGGAGGAATACTCCTAGCCTTGCTTAGTGTTCTCTGTCTGCCCACCAGGAGGCAGAATATCCTGGTCTCTGTGTCTCCATCCTAGCTTTGTCTTATACCTAACCCCCGCCCTCCAGGAGGCAGAATATCCTGGTCCTTGAGTCTTTGTCCCTGTACTTAGTCTGAACTCTGTCCTACCCTTGCCTCCTTGTCTTTGGCTTCTTTCCCTGCTGTGTCTTTCCCTGTGTCCTCCCTGTCTGTGCACTGCACCCTCATGGCTCCGCCTGCTCTGCACCCTCGTGGCTCCGCCTGCTCTGCACCCTCATGGCTTCGCCTGCTCCGTACTCTTGTGGATCCGCCTGCTCCGCACTCCTGCGGCTCTGCCTACTCCACACTCCTGCGGCTCTGTCTACTCCGCACTCCTGCCTGTATCTGTATCTGCACATCCTTTGTGAACAGGTCCAACCCTGTTCTCTCATACTCCATCCCCTCCTGTCTGTTACAGTACTAGCACCCGCTGTGTGAACAGGCCTCGACCTGTTCCTTCATATATCACGCCAGCCTGCCCTGTGTCTCAAGCTGTGCCCACCTGCCCTGTGTCTCAAGCCGTACCCGCCTGCCCTGTGTCTCAAGCCGTGCCCACCTGTCCTGTGTCTCAAGCCGTGCCTGCCTGCCCTGAGTCTCAAGCCGTGCCTGCCTGCTCTGTGTCTCATCCATGTCAGCCTGCCCTGTGTCTTCAAGCTGTGCCTGCCTGCCAGTGTATCAATCCATACCTGCTTGCCCTGTGTCTCAGCGGTGCCTGCTTGCCCTGTGTCTCAGCCATGCCTGCTTGCCCTGTGTCTCAGCCTGCCTGTCACTTGCACCTGTCCAAGTGACTTGTCCCCGAGTGGGATCAGCAGCCACAACCAGACACCACCCTGGAGTGGAACCTGGCAGATATGGGCAAAGTCAGCAAAAAACAGCAGGACAAATTAGGGTCTCACCAGAGCTAGCTACATATGCCGTAGGCAGGAAATATAACTGGCACTGCCTGCAGTATGCAGCGCAGAGAAATAGCAGACCCGACACCGGAACAAGGCATAGAAAGTTAACCCCTGAATGACCAGACCTGGAAAGGAGAGACAAGACCCAAAATCCGGTCTGGATCATGACAGCACTTTCCTCTCAAGGGGGGGCCACTGGACCCCCAGGTTTCCCAGGATAACGTGCATGAAAAGCCCGAACCAACCAATCAGCATGGACTGATCACGCATGGACCCAAGATGGATCCTCAGGACTGCAACCCCTCCAATGTACCAAGTAGTGAAGCGAACTGTGAACCATCCGCGAATCGACAATATGTTCAACTTCATACTCAGTTTGTCTATCCACAGAAACAGGAGGTGGAGGAGGTGGAAACTCCGCAGAGGAAGGTACGAATGATTTAAGAAGAGAACACATTGGGGATGCGAAGTGACAGAGGTAAGTGTAAATGAAAGGCAACTGGGTTTACAACCTCAATGATCTCGTAAGGACCAATAAACTCAGGACCCAGCTTAACGGAAGGAATTTTCAGACATATGTTCTTGGTAGACAACCACACTTTAACTCCTACCAGAAACTTAGGTCCTACAGATCGTCGCTTATCAGCAAAATGTTTCTGTTTGCAAAATGTTTGTTTGCCCTGAGCCACCCCAATGTTCTTCTGGACCTCCCTCCAAACCTCCCCAAACCATTGAACCGCTGAATCAGCCCCTGGACATCACAAATCCAGCCTGGAAAATTCACCAAAATGGGGGTGAAAACTGTTGCTACAGAAAAATGGAGAGGTGCCAGTGGACTGATTAACCTGATTATTTTATGTGAACTCAGCCACGGGCAAGGAGGAACACCAATCATTCTGCGAGACATGACAAGACACTGCAAAGTCTGTTCTAGCGACTAATTGGTCCTCTCCTTCTGACCGTTGGTTTCAGCATGGTAGGCAGAGGAGAAG
This sequence comes from Dendrobates tinctorius, assembly GCF_039654945.1. Lineage (NCBI taxonomy): Eukaryota > Metazoa > Chordata > Amphibia > Anura > Dendrobatidae > Dendrobates > Dendrobates tinctorius. Next base: position 6,830,087 of record NW_027361817.1, read on the forward strand.
GTCAAGCTGATACCCAATCTCTTGCAAAATGCCCTCCAAAATTTGGACACGAATTGCATCCCTCTGTTAGACACTAAATTCAGAGTCATGCCATGCAACCGCACAACGTGATCAATAAACAACTTAGGCTGGTTTCACATTTGCGTTTTTAGCACTGGCACTGGCATGCGCATGTATGCTTTTTTTTAGCGCTGCGTTTTTTTGGTGGTGTCCACTTGTTGTCCTAGTTATAATCTTCTAAAGTCAAAAAAAAAAAGTCTATATAAAGGAGGTGCCTGCCAAAACTCTGCCACTACTACACTGACAGATTGAAGAGCAGACAGTCAACCAAGAACCCATTATATCAGCGAAGAATGTGAGTATATTACATTATATGCCTTTCCTTTTAAATTATGTATGTACTAATGATTTTTATTATTTTTACATGCAGTATGTCTTCAGAATCCGAGTATTCCCCATCGCGGCAGGAATTGGCGCAAGCAGACCGTGAGGTGATTATTTTCGTGCATCTGGTAAGTATATCTGCTGCTTCTCCAAATCTCTTACGTTTTTTTCAACTTTTTTAAGACATCGTCATCATCATCTGCGGACGGGACTAGTGAGGGCGAAGAGCAGGAGCAGCGAAGCCAAGTCCCGGTGGTGATACGGAATGTAAGTATCAAATGATTTGTAATGTTCTTTATTTTTTATCTTCTATTTTTACTCTTTTTTATGTTTCTTTTTTTGTAACTTTTTATTCAATTTAAATTTGATTATTCTAATGAATGTGTTTTGTCTAGGTTCCACAACGGGATGAAGACGTCTACCTGGATAATGAGCAGCTCATCAGCCTGGTCCAGGAGCGTTCGCCGTTGTGAGACAGCCGTGACCGGCTGCACAAGGACATTGTGGTGACCCGGCGGCTATGGAATGAGGTGGCCGCAGCGTTGATGGATGGCTGGGACAGCGCCACAGCATCCTCCAAAAAGGCGTTTAGTGAGTATTTCCCTGCTCTGTATTGTGCCGCAGTGACTGTTGTCCTTGACGGCACTGTTGGGTTTCGTGCTAGGTGTATTCTAGCAGGAAACCCAACAGTGTCATCGGGGTCTACAGTGACTGCTTTGAGTATTGTATTGCTACATTGTGCCGCAGTGACTGTTGTCCTTGACGGCACTGTTGGGTTTCGTGCTAGGCATATTCTAGCAGGAAACCCAACAACCCAACAGTGTCATCGGGGTCTACAGTGACTGCTTTGAGTATTGTATTGCTACATTGTGCCGCAGTGACTGTTGTCCTTGACGGCACTGTTGGGTTTCGTGCTAGGTGTATTCTAGCAGGAAACCCAACAGTGTCATCGGGGTCTACAGTGACTGCTTTGAGTATTGTATTGCTACATTGTGCCGCAGTGACTGTTGTCCTTGACGGCACTGTTGGGTTTCGTGCTAGGCATATTCTAGCAGGAAACCCAACAGTGTCATCGGGGTCTACAGTGACTGCTTTGAGTATTGTATTGCTACATTGTGCCGCAGTGACTGTTGTCCTTGACAGCACTGTTGGGTTTCGTGCTAGGTGTATTCTAGCAGGAAACCCAACAGTGTCATCGGGGTCTACAGTGACTGCTTTGAGTATTGTATTGCTACATTGTGCCGCAGTGACTGTTGTCCTTGACGGCACTGTTGGGTTTTGTGCTAGGCATATTCTAGCAGGAAACCCAACAGTGTCATCGGGGTCTACAGTGACTGCTTTGAGTATTGTATTGCTACATTGTGCCGCAGTGACTGTTGTCCTTGACGGCACTGTTGGGTTTCGTGCTAGGCATATTCTAGCAGGAAACCCAACAGTGTCATCGGGGTCTACAGTGACTGCTTTGAGTATTGTATTGCTACATTGTGCCGCAGTGACTGTTGTCCTTGACGGCACTGTTGGGTTTCGTGCTAGGTGTATTCTAGCAGGAAACCCAACAGTGTCATCGGGGTCTACAGTGACTGCTTTGAGTATTGTATTGCTACATTGTGCCGCAGTGACTGTTGTCCTTGACGGCACTGTTGGGTTTCGTGCTAGGTGTATTCTAGCAGGAAACCCAACAGTGTCATCGGGGTCTACAGTGACTGCTTTGAGTATTGTATTGCTACATTGTGCCGCAGTGACTGTTGTCCTTGACGGCACTGTTGGGTTTCGTGCTAGGTGTATTCTAGCAGGAAACCCAACAGTGTCATCGGGGTCTACAGTGACTGCTTTGAGTATTGTATTGCTACATTGTGCCGCAGTGACTGTTGTCCTTGACGGCACTGTTTTTTTTTTATCAACAGTGGACAAAGTCCGAACACGTTGGCGTTCGATCAAGGACCGCTTCAACAGTGATGTTCGTGCTGAGGGCCAGGTTCGCAGTGGATCTGCGTCAAGGACCAGAACTAGATACCGTCACTATCACGCGTTGCAGTTCCTAAGACCGGTCCTTGCCACGAGATCGTAAGTATTATAAATTTTGGGTTTTTATTTTTATTAATCTGTGTTTTTCTAATCCACAGCTGATGCTTCTTGTAAAGGCATGGTAGTAATGATTTTCCTTTCTTCCACAGCACCTGGAGCAGCACCCTGCAACCTGGCCCTGGAGCGGTCCTTCCTCGGACGTCCTCTGACCCGTCCCAGCCATCCGACAGCCAGGAAGCACCTTGCAGGTCAACCACACACACAGCTGGTGACCAGGAAGCTGGGCCATCAGGTGTTCCCCTGTCCCAGGTCTCTGCCACTGGTTATGCGGGCACTACCCGCCAGCGGCAGAGGGCCTTGGACAGGAATGTCTTGCCCGAGTTTATGCATTTGAGCGAGACATTTAATTCCAGCCTCAAGTCACTGTCCGACAGAGTTGAAAGCGGTTTTGCACTGATGGAACGTGGTTTTAACCACTTTGAACACCGCTTCAATTCTGTAGAACAGCGCCTTGACCGTCTGGAGGCCGACCTCAACAGACCAGCACACCATTTTTTTAGTAAGATTGAAAAGGGCATGGCGGAACACCTTAGTCCTGAGCAACAGCTGAATGTGCTGCAGGCCTGCAACAATGCTTTCTTGCAGGCTATGCAGCATAATCGGTACGGTCAGCAGTCAGTGGTGTCCTTTCCACCTGTGCCACCATTGACTCGCTTCACCTCACTACCGACTTGTGCTGCATACCACTGCACGGACACCTCTATTCAAAGCCAGGACACCCACCGTTACACCACCACAAGTCTGAGTGCAGCTGGTCACTTCACCGACACCACTATGGCAAGCGCTGCTCCTGTCTGGAGCACCACCGCCACTCCCATGCATGCGTGGAGCTCAGCCACCACTAGGCAAACATGGAACAGCTCTGCCGCTACAACAACATGTAGTAGCCCTGCCACCACCACTCTGCAAACCTGGACCATCACTGCCGCCACCAGTCCTCCTGCAAGGACGAGCACTGCCAACGAAGAGCAGCAGCAGCAGCCACCTCAGCAGCAGCAGCCACCTCAGCAGCAGCCACCGCAGCAGCAGCCACCTCAGCAGCAGCAGCAGCCACCTCAGCAGCAGCAGCAACCACCTCAGCAGCAGCAGCCACCTCAGCAGCAGCCGCCACCTCAGCAGCAGCAGTCGCCACCTCAGCAGCAGCAGCCGCCACCTCAGCAGCAGCAGCAGCCATACCAGCAGACGGGGGACCTACATTCAATATTTGCCCCTAGTTCAAGGCGAAATCTATCAAGGCGGGCATTGGGCCAAAGTCGGTCCAGGCACACAAGCCTACGGCGACATGCCATTACAACTAATGTACCTGAACAGATTTCCTCTCCTCCAAGTGTTCCTAGTTTAATTCCCTTAACTGGACTACCTTCCCCCACAAGTTTTGTTGCCCCTTCCCCTCAAACACCGTCTTCAACTGCAAGTGTTGCATATTCCCTGCACACCCCCAAATTGAAACCATCTGCCCCCAAACGCCGGAAAAAATAATTTTTTGGTTTATTTTTGTGATAAAAAATAAATTTACATTTGTGGTTCACCATTACTAAGTGTCATTAATGTTGTTTGCGCCGCTCACACACACTGATGGGTAAATACATGTTAAAAACCAACCCAAGGCCTAGTATAGTCATATGTGAAATAACACGGACTAGTATAGTCATACCAAGGCCTAGTGTAATAACTCGAGTTTTACCAACTTGGATCTGGTTTCATGAAAAACAAACTGTTGAAACTTGTCTTAAAAATAAGTTTCTTTCTAGTTTCACCAGTTTGTTTTTTGTGAAACAAGATGCTAGTTGTTAAAAATCGAGTTATTACAGTAGGCCTTGGTATGACTATACTAGGCCGTGGTATTTCACATATTACTATACTACTAGCCCCAAGGCCTACTATACTCATATTTGAAATACCACGGCCTAGTATAGTCATTACAAGGCCTAGTGTAATAACTCTAGTTTCACCAACTAGAATCTGGTTTCATGAAAAACAAACTGTTGAAACTTGTCAAGTTTCACCAGTTTGTTTTTCGTGAAACAAGATCCTAGTTGGTAAAATTCGAGTAGGCCTTGGTATGACTATACTAGGCTGTGGTATTTCACATATTACTATACTACAAGCCCCAAGGCCTACTATACTCATATTTGAAATACCACGGCCTAGTGTAGTCATTACAAGGCCTAGTGTAATAACTCTAGTTTTACCAACTAGAATCTGGTTTCATGAAAAACAAACTGTTGAAACTTGTCAAGTTTCACCCGTTTGTTTTTCGTGAAACAAGATCCTAGTTGGCAAAAATCGAGTAGGCCTTGTTATGACTATACTAGGCCGTGGTATTTCACATATGACTATACTAGTAGGCCCAAGGCCTACTATACTCATATTTGAAATACCACGGCCTAGTATAGTCATTCCAAGGCCTAGTGTAATAACTTGTAAGTTGGAATGGAGCAGATTACATTCATCCACTCAATGCTGACTTGTATTCCCCATGGACTTTCATTGGGGTTGGGTTTTGAGGGTTGTGTTTTGAGAAAATCACATACTTTGTTTTCAACTAGTTGCACAATTTTCTCTTGAAAAAAAATGGTTTCCTGATTCATGGCCTGCAGCTTTGCTCATTCCAATATATTTCACGCAGACTAGCAATGCTGCATTTTAACTCATATGTGTATTTACCTGCCCAGGTGTGTGAACATCAAAAAATTCAGTTATACATGGGAAGTTTTTTATTTAATTGGAGTTTAAAAAATATAGTGCACTCAGTAATGGTATCAAATAAGGTTTTTTATTACCATAAACAAACAAAAACATTACACCATTTCATCTTGCCAGTGCACCCGTCCTACATCAGAAATAAAGTAGGCCGCAAATTGGTCCCTCATTTGGCCAACTTCAACGGATGACCTGAGAGTGTGCTGAGTGAATTCAGGCAATGGGTTAGGAGCATCATCATCCAGTTCAAAGGTCGGGTGCTCTTTAGCCATCACAAAGTTATGTAGAACCACACAGGCCTTCACCACCTCATCGACTGTTTCAAGTTTAAGATTAATGGCTGTGCCCAGAATTCGCCATCTGGAAACAAGAATCCCAAAAGCACACTCGACAGTTCTTCTGGCCCTGGTCAGCCTGTAATTAAATATTTTTTTGGTGTGGTCCAAGTCCCGGCTGGAGTAGGGTTTCAGTAAGTTTCCGCACATTTGAAAAGCCTCATCGCCAACCATTACAAAGGGCAGTGGCGGAGCTTCGGTGTGAGGAAGAGGCCGTGGCATAGGGAAATTAAATTGGTTGCCATACAACCTCCGGCCCATGTCTGAGTTTTTAAAAGCCTGTGAGTCATTACCACGGCCAAATGCTCCAATGTCCACTGCTACAAACATACATCCGGCATCCGCAATCGCAATGAGTACTATTGAAAAGTACTTTTTGTAATTATAGTACTCAGATCCCGTTCTTTGGGGTTTGATGATCCGTATGTGTTTACCATCAACAGCTCCCAAACAGTTGGGAAAATTGCATACTGTCCAGAATTTGTCAGCAATTTCCATCCACTTTTCAGCGGTGGGCAAGGGCATAAATTCTGGGCAAAGAACATTCCAGAGAGCCCGGCAGGTGTCAGCAACAATTCCAGACAAGGTAGAGATTCCAATACGGTACTGGAAGTGTAGTGAAAATAGGGTTTCTCCAGTCGCCAGGAATCTGTGAACAGACAAAGAAGTAAAATTAATATTTATGTATATTATTTTAAAAAACTATAAAATAAAATATTAGTACATTCACGAAAACTAATTACCCAAGGTTTTGAATACTAAATTTAAAAAAAACCCATCAGACCGCACCCCTTGGTTTTTAAAACATACCGTAATGTCACCAGTAGCCGTTCCTCAGGAGGAATCGCACGACGGAGCTGTGTGTCCTGTCTCCGGATGGATTGTTGGACACGAGCAAGCAAATCCATGAAACTTTCGTGGGACATCCTGATATAATCTGTAAATTTCTCCGGGTTTGCCTGTAGCTCGCTGTAGAGGGTGTGGTATGCCCCACGGCTCTCCCGGAGTTCAACAATCGGATGTATCCACATACGCCGCCGTCTTCGCTGCCTCTCTCTCTTCCTTTGTTCATGGCAAGCAACTGCATACGCCTGAGCCATCGCGATGTCCAAATCCAAGTTGAAGTGAAAACTCTTCCAGCGCAGATCCATGGTCACGAGAAGAATCAAGCAACTGTGAAGAATACTGTAGACAGGGTCTATATATTAACATACCACACCCACAATGAAGTCCCATTGGTCTTGTGTGTTGTTGAATGGTTGTTTTTTCATTTTTGTGGGGTTTTTCCAAAATCTGTAAAAAAACGCTAACGCACAAAAAACGCATACAAACGCGCAAAAACGCTGCGTTTTTTTCCTGCATGCGCATAAAAATGCTTGAAAAAAACGCAGCGTTTGTATGCATTTGTATGCGTTTTTTTAATGCGTTTTTTTGCGGGAAAAACGCGCTGCAAAAAAAAGCAAGTGTGAAACTAGCCTTAGATAGTCTTTCTGCATTGGGCCATCCTGCCAAAGGAACCAAATGTGCCTGTTTGCTAAATCTGTCAACCACTACCCAGACCACTGTTTTGCCATTGGAAGGAGGAAGATCAGTGATAAAATCCATGGATGAGTGAGCTCAAGGTCTATCCGGAATCGGCAACGGCACCAATTCCCTGGCTGGCCGGTCGGTCATGAGCACACGTCTCACAAGCAGACACAAACACGGTGATGTCAGAAGACATGGATGACCACCAAAACAGTCTAGCAATCTCTCCCAGGTGGCCACGACTCCCGGGTGTCCACTGAGAGCAGATTCGTGGAACTCCCAGAGCACCCTCAACCGATACTGAACTGGGACAAAGAGCTTGTTATCGGGACAGAGGAGCAAGAGTGTTAGAATCTGCTCAGTTTGTGACTATCCGCCACTTTCTTGTAGTGTTCTGGCTGCTGGTCTTTTTCCCTGGTGCTGGGTTTGCCTTTGGTCAGGTGATTGTATCACCCTTTATTAGCTTGCACCTGCCTCCCATTTCTTGCTGGATAACAGTGTTAATCCACTTGAAGTCTGACTAGGAGCCTTGCTTTGCTTTCTGTGTGTTTAATTAGTGCAGTTCTGGGACCTCCGGTTCTGCTAGTCTAAGTTTCTATTTTCAGTTTGTTTCTGCAGCCTTCTTTGTGTTTTCTGTTAAGAGGTGACCCTTATCTTTCAGGGACCCCCTTTCCCCTATCTATAGGTCTTCACTTGAGATTAGCCTACAATCGTTGGTGGGTCTATTCACAAGGAATGGATCTCCCACTCCATCGTAGGGCATCAGCCTAGTCACAGTGCAGAGTCAGTTTTCCCCCTCCTACTCTAGTCCTGGGCTGCAGAACCATAACAAAGAGATTGAGCCTCACAAATTTCAAGTTCCAATTTGGAGTACACCACTGCCACAACAACCCCATGCTGAAGAATGGAGGAAGGAGGTTCTGGAGATGATATCGGATCAAAGCTGTGAGATAAGGCATCAGCCTTGACATTCTTGGAACCAGGCCGAAACGTAATAGAAAAATGAAATTGTGGAAAAAAAGCAACTACCTCGCCTGTCTAAGAGTCAGACATTTGGCAGACTCAAAGTAAGACAGGTTCTTGTGGTCCATAATCACTGTGATCCGATGAACAGCCCCCTCCAAAAAATGCCTCCATTCTTCAAAAGCCAATTTTATGGCTAATAACTTCCGATTCCCGACATCATAATTTTTCTTCGCAGGAGAAAATTTCTTGGAGAAAAAGGCACAAGGTCTTAAGTTAGTCAAAGTATCGTGTCCCTGAGACAGCACCGCCCCCACTTCCACCTCCGATGTGTCCACCTCTACAATGAATGGTTGAGACGGATCGGGCTGGACCAACACAGGAGCAGACATAAAACATTTTTTCAATGTAGAAAAGACTTCAACTGCCAGAGACAACCAAATTTTAAAAATCAGCCCCCTTCAGTGAGAGGCTTGACCACCTGAGAAAACCCCTTATTAATTTTGCAATAGTAATTGGCAAAACCCAAAAAATGCTGAAGACCCTTGAGGTCTCTGGATTGATCGCAGTCAACAATGGGCTGTACTTTTCCAGGGACCATACGAAACCCATTGGCAGAAAAGATGAACCCCAGAAAGGACAGCTCTTGAACAAAAAGTGAACACTTCTCAGGTTTAGCAAACAGAGAGTTCTCCTGTAACCTATGAAGAACTGCCCGTAAATGACCCATGTGAGATTCTTTGTCAGATGAAAATATGAGAATGTCATCTAAATACTGTATACCACCATAAAGAGCCCAATGAAGTCAGAAAATACATCATTAATGAAATTTTGAAAAATAGCTGGCACGTTCATGAGACCAAAAGGCATGACCAAATTTTCAAACAAACCCTCAGAGGTTAGAAATGCAGTTTTCCACTCACCCCCCCTCCTGAATACAGATAAGATTATATGCTCCCCTGAGATCTAACTTGGAAAACCACTTATCCCCAGATAATTGGTTGTAAAGATTTGGAATAAGTGGAAGCGGATAGGTATTTCTCACCGTAATTTTATTTAGTTCCCGAAAATCGAGACATGGGCGTAAACCACCATCTTTCTTTTTGACAAAAAAGAATCCTGCAGCCACAGGAGGGACAGAGGGGCGGATGTGACCTTTACATAAGCTTTCTGAGGTATAATCTTTCATAGCGGTACGTTCCAGGCCGGAAAGATTGTACAAATTTTGCCTTAGAACATAATGGTGATGTGGTGGCAAGACCTCAGCCTCTTTTTCGGAAAACACGTCCTCAAAATTTTCAGGTACTCTGGAACACCCTCCAGATTAACAGATGACACAAGAACAGCAGAAAGACAACCATTTGAACAATTAGGACCCCATTTCACAATATCCCGAGATTCCCAGTCAGCAACAGGATTATGCACTTGTAACCAGGGACATAATGACAAACTCAAAAAAAAATACACATTACAAAGTCAAAATGGCAATAGAATAAATGTTTCTTCATGTAGTATAATACCATATATGCCATTAAAAGTGTTTCATGGAAATGCTAAAGACATATCGGCAATGCACATAGAGGACGAAGGAAAATAGCCGAGTTTACAACTCAAAATGTTTTTAAAAAATATTTTTCTTTATTGATACCCACATTCTTATATTATATTTTGTAAGGGTGGAAACAAATACACAGGGAACAAGAGAATGATGCAATACATTGGGGACATATAAAATTAGGTATTATCAAAACTGAGTACATTATTGCAGTACTAAGGAGTTAACCCCTTCCTGACCTGTGACACAGCGTATGCGTCATGAAAGTCGGTGCCAATCCGACCCATGACGCATATGCTGCGTCATGACTTCAAAGCCCCCCTGCGGGTCGGGTGACCGGGGTCACTGAAAGGTCACCCGACCCGCAGATACAGTGGGCTTTGTACTTCACCCCGGGGGGGTGGCTTAGCCCCCACGTGGCTACCATCTCTCTGATTGGCTGTTGAAAAGTGAAACAGCCAATCAGAGTGATAGTAATATTTCACCAATGAAAATTGATGAAATATTAAAATCCAGCCATGGTTGATGCTGCAGTAACATCGGACATGGCTGGAGACCCTAATCTGACCCCCCCACACCGCCTGGCGTGGGCGATCGGCCCCTGCCACGGACTGACGGCAGCGATTGGCTGCTGCCGTGACAATATGCTCCCCCTCCCCTTCCTTCCTCTCCCTCCGCAGTCCGATCACCCCCCTCACCTTCCACGGTGCCTCCGAGTCCTGCTCTTGCTCCTGGTGTCCCAACATCCTGGCTCATGGGCGCCACCATCTTGGAAAATGGCGGGCGCATGCGCAGTGCGATTGTAATATTTCACCAATGAAATTTGGTGAAATATTACAATCAAGCCATGGCCGATGCTACAATAGCATTGGTCATGGCTACAGACACCGAAGAGACCCCCCACACACTGACTGATGGCACCGATCGGCCGCCGCCACCGATTGACGGCACCGATCGGTCGCCGCAGTCATCATCTGCTTCCCTCCCCCTTCCCTCCGCTCCCCCCAGCCTTCCGATCCCCCCTCACCCTTCCTGGTACCTCCTGTCCCTCTGGCCGTCCCGGTGTTACGCATCATGGGCGCCGCCATCTTGGAAAAGGGCGGGCGCATGCACAGTCCGCCTGCCAGATTCTGCTGGCTGCAGGTTCATTCATTTATTTTGATCACTGTGATAAACTTTCACAGTGATCAAAATAAAAAAAAGTAAATAAACCCTCCGTTTATCACTCACATAGGTAGGGACAACTAATAAAATACAGAAAATATTTTTATTTTTCAGTTAGGGTTAGGGTTAGGGCTAGAGTTAGGCTTAGGGCTATGGCTAGGGATAGGGCTAGGGCTAGGGTTAGGGTTAGGGTTGGAATTAGGGTTAGGGTTAGAAATATGGTTAGGGTTAGAATTAGGGTTAGGGTTAGTATTAGGTTAGGGATAGAAATAGGGTTAGAGTTAGAATTAGGGTTAGGGTTGGAATTAGGGTTAGCGTTAGAATTAGGGTTGGGGTTAGGGTTGGAATTAGGGTTAAGATTAGGGTTAGGGGTGGGTTGGGGTTGGGATTATTGTTATGCTTGTGGTTAGGGTTAGAGTTGAGATTAGGGTTAGGGGTGTGTTGTGGTTAGGGTTGTGGTTAGGGTTATAACTAGGGTTGGGATTAGGGTTAGGGGTGTGTTGAGGTTAGGGTTGGAGTTAGAATTGAGGGGTTTCCACTGTTTAGACACATCAGGGGGTCTCCAAACGTGACATGGCGCCACCATTTATTCCAGCCAATTTTGAGTTCAAAAAGTCAAACAGTGCTCCCTCCATTCCGCGCCCTGACGTGTGCCCAAACAATGGTTTACCCCCACATATGTGGTATCAGCGTACTCAGGAAAAATTGCACATCTTTTGGGGTCTAATTTCTCCTGTTTCTCTTGGGAAAATAAAAAATTGGCTGCTAAAATAATTATTTTTGTGGAAAAAAAATTATTTTTTATTTTCAGAACTCTGCGTTATAAACTTCTGTGAAGCAATTGGGGGTCCAAAGTGCTCACCACACATCTAGATAAGTACCGTGGGCAGTCTAGTTTCCAAAATGGGGTCACTTGTGGGGGGTTTCCACTGTTTAAGCACATCAGGGGCTCTGCAAACGTAACATGACACCTGCAGACCAATCCATCAAGTCAGCATTTCAAAACGTCACTACTCCCCTTCCGAGCCCCGACGTGTGCCCAAACAGTGGTTTACCCCCACATATGGGGTACCAGCGTACTCAGGACAAACTGGACAACAACTTTTGGGGTCCAATTTCTACTGTTACCCTTGTGAAAATAAAAAATTGTGAGAGAAAAAATCATTTTTTGAGGAAAAAAAATTATTTATTTTCATGGCTCTGCGTTATAAACTTCTGTGAAAAACTTGGGGGTTCAAAGTGCTCACCACACATCTAGATTAGTTCCTTGGGTGGTCTAGTTTCCAAATTGGGGTCACTTGAGGGGGGTTTCCACTGTTTAAGTGCATGAGGGGCTCTGCAAATGTAACATGACACCCGCAGACCATTCCATCAAGTCGGCATTTCAAAACGTCACTACTTCCCTTCCAAGCCCCGATGTGTGCCCAAACAGTGGTTCTCCCCACATATGGGGTACCAGCGTACTCAGCAGAACCAGGATAACAACTTTTGGGGTCCAATTTCTCCTGTTACCCTTGTGAAAATAAAAATTAGCGAGCTAAAATATCATTTTTTGAGGAAAGAAAAATATTTTTATTTTCACAGATGTGCGTTATAAACTTCTGTGAAGCACCTGGGGGTTCAAAGTGTTCACTATGCATCTAGATAAGTTCCTTAGGGGGTCTAGTTTCCAAAATGGGGTCATTTTTAGGGGATCTCCAAAGTTTAGGCTCACAGGGGCTCTCCAAACACGACATGGTGTTCCCTAACGATTGGAGCTAATTTTCCATTTAAAAAGTCAAATGGGGCTCCTTCCCTTCTGAGCCTTGCCTTGCACCCAAACAGTGGTTCCCCCCAACATATGAGGTACCAGCATACTCAGGACAAACTGGACAACAACTTTTGGGTTCCAATTTCTCCTGTTACCCTCGTGAAAATAAAAAATAGCGGGCTAAAAAATCATTTTTGAGGAAAAAAATGATTTTTTTTCTCTGCTCTGCGTTAGAATCTTTTGGGAAGCATTTGGGGGTTCAAAGTGCTCACCACACATCTTGATAAGTTCCTTCGGGGGTCTAGTTTCCAAAATAGGGTCACTTGTGAGGGAGCTCCAATGTTTAGGCACACAGGGACTCTCCAAACGCGATATGGTGTCCGCTAACGATTGGAGCTAATTTTCGATTCAAAAAGTCAAATGGCACTCCTTCCATTCCGGGCCCTGTCGTGCGCCCAAACAGTGGTATATGACCACACATGAGGTATCGGTGTACTCAGGAGAAATTGACCAACAAATTTTATTATCCATTTTACCCTGTTGCCCATGTGAAAATGAAAAAAGTGAGGCTAAAATAAATTTTTTGTGAAAAAAGTCCTTTTTTTTTACGGATCAATTTGTGAAGCACCTGGGGGTTCAAAGTACTCACTATGCATCTAGATAAGTTCCTTGGAGGGTCTAGTTTCCAAAATGGGGTCACTTGTGGGGGAGCTCCAATGTTTAGGCACACAGGGACTCTCCAAACGCGACATGGCAACCGCTTAATATTCCGGCATATTTTCCATTCAAAAAGTCAAATGGCGCTCTTTCACATCTGAGCCCTGCCGTGCGCCCAAACAGTGGTTTATGACCACATATGAGGTATCGGTGTACTCAGGAGAAGTTGCTCAACACATTTTAGGATCCATTTTACCCTGCTGCCCATGTAAAAAAGGAAAAAACTGAGGCTAAATGAAAATTTTTGTGAAAAAAAAGTACATTTTTATGGATCAATTTGTGAAGCACCTGGGGGTTCAAAGTACTCACTATGCATCTAGATAAGTTCCTTGGAGGGTCTAGTTTCCAAAATCGGGTCACTTGTGGGGGAGCACCAATGTTTAGGCACACAGGTGCTCTCCAAACACAACATGGTGTCTGCTAAATATTCCTGCATATTTTCCTTTCAAAAAGTCAAATGGCGCTCCTTCCCTTCTGAGCCCTGCCGTGTGTCCAAATAGTGGTTTATGACCACATATGAGGTATCGGTGTACTCAGGAGAAATTGCCCAACAAATTTTAGGATCTATTTTATCCTGTTACCCATGTAAAAATGAAAAAATTGATGCTAAAAGAAAATTTTTGTTGGAAAAATTAAAATGTCCATTTTTTCCATCCATGTTGCTTTAGTCCCTGTGAAGCACCTGAAGGGTTAATAATCTTCTTGAATGTAGTTTTGAGTAGCTTGAGTGGTGCAGTTTTTAGAATGGTGCCACTTTTGGGTATTTTCTGCCATATAGACCCCTCAAAGTGACTTCAAATGTGAGATGGTCCCTAAAAAAATGGTTTTGTAAATTTTGCTGTAAAAATGAGAAATCACTGGTCAACTTTTAACCCTTATAACTTCCTAACAAAAAAAAATTTGTTTCCAAAATTGTGCTGATGTAAAGTAGACATGTGGGATCTGTTATTTATTAACTATTTTGTGTCACATAACTCTCTGGTTTAACAGAATAAAAATTCAAAATTTGAAAATTGCAAAATTCTCTAAATTTTTGCCAAATTTCCATTTTTTTCACAAATAAACGAAAAATTATTGACCTACGTTTACCACTAACATGAAGCCCAATATGTCACTAAAAAACAATCTTATAATCACTAGGATGCGTTGAAGCGTTCTTGAGTTATTACCTCATAAAGGGACACTGGTCAGAATTGCAAAAAATGGCCAGGTCATTAAGGTCAAAATAGGCTGGGTCATGAATGGGTTAACAGAATTGAAAAGAATTTGATGGTATAATGGAGGACTGCTGATTCAAATGCCACAATATATAGATATAAATGTGGATACTCAAATTCTAACATCAAATTCTTTTCAATTTTTTCAACTTCTTGGTACTGCAACGATGTACTCAGTTTTGATATGACCTAATTTTATCTGTCCCCAATGTATTGTGTCCTTCTCTTGTTCCCTGTATATTTGTTTCCATCCTTACCCACATTCTTATATTATATGTTGTATCAAAGAAAAAATTTTTTTTTTAAATTATTTTGGGTTGAAACCAGGAGAATCCCAACACCAGTTCCGCTGGAAGATTATCCAGAACATAACATGAAATTTGTTCTTGATGTAAGGAACCCACGTTGAGGAGAAACTCCTCAGAGACAAACTTAACAATATTCTCAACAGTGATATTTTATCAATGGCAATTATATGGATTGGGTTTTCAAGCCTAACTGTCCCTATCTTACAACTGAACACCAAGCTCGAGTCAATGAAGTTCATGGACGACCCACAGTCCACAAAAGCAGAAGTGGGTATGAAACCATCACCACAACAAAGTTCCACACCCAACAAAATCTTTTGAAATGAGGAAAAAAAGGTACCTGAGAGTCTGGGTGACCTCCTCGACAATCACCCAGGCATTTTCCCGGCAACTTGTTAGTCAGTGGGCAAGAGGGGCAGTCCTTTTTCCAATGTCAGGACTTCCACAATAAAAACATAGTCTCCCTCCATGTCGTCGCTTCCTCTGTTTCTCTTGAAGTTAGTGGCCCCAACCTCCATAGGTTCCATATATGGCATCACTTCAGATTTAGCAGGATGAAAAGGAACCTCTCGCTGAATTACTCCTCTCTCCTGCAACCTCCAATCCATACGAATAGCAAGAGTCATGGCCTCCTTCAAGGAGCTGAGTGCCGGATGGAGAGGCAGAGTGTCCTTAAGATGATCTGACAGTCCGCTCCTGATCTGACATCTTAGTCCAGGACAATACCATTCGGCAGTTAGCTTACCCTGGAGAGACCCATGATCGCGTCCTCTGCCAACTTGACCCCGTCTGGTTCATCAAAATTCAGTCCTAAAGCCTCAAAGAGCCTATCCACAGACACAGGTTCAGGGGCAGTAGCAGGAAAAGAAAAAGCCCAAGTTTAGGGACCCTCCTGGAGTAAAGAAATAATTATCCTCACCCATTGACTCTCATCACCAGAGGATCAGGGTCTAAGGGAGAAAAGCAGCATACAATTCTCCCTGATTGTACATAACTTCTCCTTTTCTCCAGAACAAGTATCTGGGAGCCTGACCATAGGTTCAGGAGAGTGTAAAAAGACATCCATTGGGTGCGAGTGCTTGCTGGTTGACTGTGTCATAGAACCCTGAAAAGACTTAACCATCTCAGTAAGTTCCCTATGAAGTTGATTATGGAAGTGGCCAGGGTTCTATGTTCCACAGACAAATCCTGCATCATTTGAGTCAAATTAGACATCTGATCCACAAGAGTACATAGCGGATCCATAGAGAGAGTGGAGGGAAAAAAATGTATGGCCAGTTAAAATGTCACGCTGCAGCACTGCAGGTAAATGCAGAGTAGGACAATCTCCACTAGATGGCAGCAGAGTGGAGAGATGGCTGGGATCCGGCTTAGAGCAGACCAGCAGCACACAGCGAGGCTACAACCAGGTGGCAGCAGAATAGTCAGACAAGCCTGGTCGATACCAGAGAGTAGCGTAGTACCAAAGGGAATCCCACAAGCAGAGTCAGAGGAGCGCGAAAAGGTCAATACTGGTCCGTAGCAGAAGTACCAGAAGAAGTGCTCTGTCAGTGATTAATGATTGGAAGGATGGCAGTGGTACCAGGGGCAGAGTCAGGGAGATGACCAATGCTAGGGACGGTGGAGAGGAGGTGGAAGACAATGTTGCTCAAGCATAAGGGGAGTCCATCCCAGGCTCCCATGGAGCTAGTTGCCAACAGTCAGTCCCGCCATGGGCTGCTTACGACCTAAATCACCTCCCTGCCAGGAAGGCTAGGAGACATGCCTGCAAGCTGCCCTAGCCAAACTTGAGGCAGGAGACAAAGCCTCCTATGAGACCTCCACAGCAGCGGCAATAGCAGAAGGTCACAATGCAGATGCAGGACATCAGCAGAAGTGCGAGCACCAACAACAAATGCTTCAACTACAACTCAATCTCCAGCTACAGACACAAGCCAGTCATGAGTCCCAGGTCTCGAAGCTACGGGCAGAGGACTTCACTGTGCTGGAGAAAGGAGGGGACACTTATGAACACTTTCTTACTGGCATTTGAATAAACTTACCATCAGCACTGTGAAGGATGGGGAGAGGTAATGGCAGCTTGCAGTCATTCTGTAAGCATGTGTAGCTGCAACAAGACCCCTGGCTTCGCAGGTGGTCCCATCTTTTAGCTGCAAAGTCAGAATTCACACCACCACCAGCTAGCTTGAATCATGATACTACAGTAAGACAACTTGTGGATTCAAACACTATGCGGTCTGCTTTAAGTCAGCTATGGTTCCATAAGGAGTTCTGGAGATACAATATGTCCTAGCTGTACATTGTGTATATTTTCATGATCTCTGGATCGGACAGAATGCCTTCCAGTGTCTCAACCCGTTCTCACACCCAGGTCTATGGAAATACATAGAACAGCTACTAGAAACAAGGTAGTAAAGCTATGTTTGGCCTTTATGTGTAGCAGGAGCCTGGCCAGATTTGATGGCGCTAGAGCCGTCACCCTAGGACCATCCAGAAAAGAGTTATGATCCGCTCTCCTTTCCCCATGGGCATAATACTACTCAGACAACACAAGTTAAGGGAAAAACAGTGTGGCAATACTTCAGCGAGCCACAAAACAGGCAAATAACACATAGATCTGTGCCAGCAAAATGCCCAAGTGTCTGGTAAATTAGCTCTCTAATCTCCTTAGTGGGATCTGTTTGCAATTTAATGTACATGGTAGTGTCATTGAGTTGTCACATCACTACTTGAACATAACAGACACTTATAGGCTACACTAACCGGGGAGTCATTGACACCAAAACACAGGAGTTTCTTACCATTTTACATACTACCTAAGGTACACCAGCGGCTTGATTGTCCCCTAGGACGCCCCATTGTGGCATCTACGGACTCTATATTCTAGCCGTTATCTATTTTTCTGGAGAACATTCTTACTTCATTGATACATAAATTACCATCTTTTCTGTTGGAGGCAGGTGATTTTCTACAGAACATTCATAATCTTGGACCTATACCAAAAGAATCCATTCTTGTCTCATTTGACTTAAGACTTATATACATCTCTTCCTCATTTACAAGGCATTAACTGTGTCCGTCTATTGGAGGCCTCTAACACTAATCCCAACCTCATTGAATTGATTGTAGATCTGTTATCTCTGGTGCTGACCAAAAACTTCTTCATGTTTGAAGAAAACTTTTATCTACAGACCAAAGTGACCGCGATGGGCTCAAACATGTCACTGCTATATGCAAATACTTATATGGCCATGTTCAAAGATGACATTGTCTACCCTGATCCTCTCTTCCAATCTCATTGTATCATCTGGAAGAGATATATAGATGACATTTTTTCTATTTGGACTGGCACACCCCAATTCCTCGATTGCTTCTTCCAAAAACTCAATTCATCATGGCCTGGTTTATCTTTCACCATCACTAGTAACACAAGTCAAGTTAATTTCCTGGACATGTTGATTCTCAAAGATGAGCACGGTATAAATTTAGAAGTGATCTCTATACAAAACCTACAGACAAAAACAGTTTACTTCACTTCAACAGTCTCCACCCTATATCCATAAAGAAATCAATCCCTAGGTCACAGGTTAAGAGATTGCTGAGGATTGTACCGAATCCATCAAATTATACTTCAAGAAGGGATGAAATGTATCTGAAATTTAGGGAAAGGGGCTATCCACCTAACATATTGACTGATGCTATGACACCCTCTACTAGTACACAACGTTCAGTTGATAAACGCATACCCTTCGTACATATGTATCATCCGTATGTACATATACTACATCGCACCATAAGGAGACACTGGGGCCTGCTCCAAATGGCATATCCGAGTATCCCAGAATTCGGGCAACCCTTTTTACCCTGTTACAAGTGATCCCCCAGCATTCGGGCTTCCTTGATCAAAGCTGACATTGTTTCCAAAGGAAGCGTCACTATACAACATTTTCTCCATGATCCTAGAACAGGAACTTTTCCCTGTTTGCATTGCAACCAGTGCAACAATGTGATTAAGGATAACACATTTTTTCATACCCACTTGAGTAAAAAGTATAGCATCAAAGATTATTCCACATGTGACAGCTCTTATGTGATTTACCTGATCAAGTGCCCTGTGGCCTTTTTTATATATTGGCGAGATGACACAACCTATTAACCTCTTTCTATCATATGACGTACTATCCCGTCCATGTGCCTGGGACTTAATTCCCGGGGACAGGATAGTACGTCATAGCGATCAGCGGCGGTCGTGGGGTGAGCGCCGCTGATCGCGGCCGGGTGTCAGGTGATTATCACAGCTGACACCCGGCACTATGTGTCAGGGGCAGTCACGGACTGCCCCTGACACGTTAACCCCTGGCACACTGCGATCAAACATGATCACAGTGTACCAGGGGTTTAGGAAGCATAGGCAGGGAGGGGGCTCCCTCCGTGCTTCTCTCAGCCCCCCGGAGCAGTGCGATGTGCTGCGCTGCTCCGGGGTCCTCCTTCCCTGCCGGTCCCCGGATGCAATATGGCGACGGAGACCTGCAGGGAGCCGGTTTCCTCACTGTCTGCTGAGCGCAGGCATGAGGAAGCCTGCTTCAATGCCTGTGCCAGATCGCTGATCTGTCACAGTGACCTGTGATATGACAGATCAGCGATCTGTCACATGACAGTGATGTCCCCACTGGGATAGTATAATAAAGTTTAAAAAAAGTGTAAAAATAATTTATAAAAAATCGATAAATAAATAAAAAAAATATTCCCTAATAAATTCATTTTTTGGAAATAAAGAAAACAATAAAAATACACATATTAGGTATTGATGTGTCCGTAACGACTCGCCCTATAAAACTGTCCCATTAGCTAATCCCTTAAGCGAACCCCTTAAAAAATAAAAACAAAAAACAAAGCAAAAAATAATGCTTTATTATCATACCACCGAACAAAAAGTCCAATAACGCGCGATCAAAAAGCCGGATATAAATAACCATGGTACCACTGAAAACGTCATCTTGTCATGCAAAAAACAAGCTGCCACACAGCATCATCAGTGAAAAAATAAAAAAGTTATAGCTCACAGAATAAAGCGATGCAAAAATAATTATTTTTTATATAAAATTGTTTTCATTGCATAAAAGCGCCAAAACATAAAAAAGACTTAAATGAGGTATCGCTGTAATCATACTGACCCGAAGAATAAAACCGCCTTATCAATTATACCACACACGGAACGGTGTAAACGCACCCCCCAAAAGAAATTATTGAAATGCTGGTTTTTGTTCATTCTGCGTCCCAAAAATTGGAATAAAAAGAGATCAAAAAATATCACGTTCATGAAAATGGTACCAATAAAAACGTCAACTCGTGCTGCAAAAAATAAGACCTCACATGACTCAGTGGGTCAAAATATGGAAAAATTATAGCTCTTAAAATGTGATGATGCAAAAACTATTTTTATAATAAAAAGCGTCTTTTAGCGTGCGACAGCTGCCAAACAGAAAATCCCACCATAAATAGTAAAACAAACCCCCCTTAACCACCCCCTTAGTTAGGGAAAAATAATAAAATAAAAAAAATGTATTTATTTCCATTTTCCCATTAGGGTTAGGGTTAGGGCTAGGGCTAGGATTAGGGCTAGGGTTAGGGCTAGGGTTAGGGCTGAGATTAGGGTTAGGGGTGTGTTGGGGTTAGGGTTCGAGTTAGAATTGGGGGGTTTCCACTGTTTGGGCACATCAGGTGCTCTCCAAACGTAACATGGTGTCTGATCTCAATTCCAGCCAATTCTGCGTTGAAAAAGTCAAATGGTGCTCCTTCCCTTCCAAGCTCTGCCATGCGCCCAAACAGTGTTTTACCCCCACATATTGGGTATCAGCCTACTCAGGACAAATTGAAAAACAACATTTGGCATCCAATTTCTCTTGTTAACCTTAGAAAAATAAAAAATTGGGGGCAAAAATATCATTTTTGTTGAAAAAAATATGATTTTATTAATTTCACGCTCAGGCATTATAAACTTCTGTGAAGCACTGGGGGGTTCAAAGTGCTCATCACACATCTAGATAAGTTCCTTAGGGGGTCTAGTTTCCAAAATGGGGTTACTTGTGGGGGTTTTTCACTGTTTAGGTACATCAGGGGCTCTCCAAAGGCAACATGACTCCCGCAGACCATTCCATCAAAGTCTGCATTCCAAAACGTCACTGCTTCCCTTCTGAGCCCTGACGTTTGCCCTTACAGTAGTTTTCTCCCACATACGGGGTATCAGCATACTCAGGACAAATTGGACAACAACTTTTGGGGTCCAATTTCTCCTGTTACCCTTGGGAAAATAAAAAATTGGGGACTAAAAGATCATGTTTGTGGAAAAAATATAATTATTTTATTTTCATGCCTGGGCATTATAAACTTCTGTGAAGCACTGGGGGATTCAAAGTGCTCACCACACATCTATGTCAGCAACGCTCCCCGTTCCGCTGTTCCCGCTCCCGCTGCCATACTGACCACCTCCGCTTCTGGTCCGACTCGCTCCTCTGACGCGTCCTGGACGCGTGCCCCCGCTCTCCTCGCTTTCCGGCGGCCGGCGTCCCGACGCACTCCTCCACTTCCCTCGGCCGCGCGCACTATGCCTCTGCGCACGCGCCGGGGGGTTAAGCCGCGCGCCTCTGCCATCAGCCACCCGCCTGGCGTGACCTGACCCGGACTAGCCTCCTGACCTATCAGAGCCCGCCACCAGGTATTTCAGGCCGCCCTCCCTCAGTGGAGGCGCCTGACTATTGAGTTACCTCTCTTATGTCTAGGCCGCGCTCTCTGCTGCTAGTTTCTTGCAAGCTTGCGCGCTGGTTAACCCCTTGTGTCTTGTACCTCTTCTTCCTGATAATCCCTGTGTCTCCCGCCTGTGTCTCCTGTGTTCCCCCTGAGACTCCTGCCTGTGCCTCCTGGTAACCCCTGTGTCTCCTTCCCTTTTCAGTTTGCCTCTTCCTGGTTCCCGCCATCCTCTTCCGTCCTTCTCCACCTCCCTCAGCTTCTGGACCCTGGTCTTCCTGGCTCCTCTCCGGATCTTCCTCTGCTCCTCATCATCTGCTCACCCTCCTGAGCCGACCCCTGGTCCTGGCTGCCGTGGCGCTTGAACTTCCCGAGTCTGTTCCCTAACGGTCCCTGTATAGGGGTCGGTCCACTTGGTGCGCTCGCTCGGGGAGGGCTCGGCGTCACGGCCCAGAGGGTCCACTCTCGCCACCGTCATCCGCAGCGTAACAATGTAGATAAGTTCCTAAGGGGGTCTAGTTTCCAAAGTGGGGTCACTTGTGGGGGGTTTCCACTGTTTAGGTACATCAGGGGCTTTCCAAATGCAACATGACAACCGCAGACCATTCCATCAAAGTCTGCATTCCAAAACGTCACTACTTCCCTTCCGAGCCCCTACGTGTGCCCATACAGTAGTTTTCTCCCACATATGGGGTGTCAGCGTGCTCAGGACAAATTGGACAACAACTTTTGGGGTCCAATTTCTCCTGTTACCTTTGGGAAAATAAAAAAATTGGGGACTAAAAGATCATGTTTGTGGAAAAAATTAGATTTTTTTATTTTCACGCCCAGGCATTATAAACTTCTGTGATGCCCTTGGAGGTTCAAAGTGCTCACCACACATCTAGATAAGTTCCCTGGGGGGTCTAGTTTCCAAAGTGGTGGATTTGTGGGGGATTTCCACTGTTTAGACACATCAGGGGCTTTCCAAACACGGCATGGCGTCCAATCCCAATTCCAGCCAAAAAAGTCAAATGGCGCTGCTTCCCTTCCGAGCTTTGTCATGCGCCCAAATAGTCGTTTAACCCCACATAAAGGGTATCAGCGTACTCAGGACAAATTGCACAATAACTTTAAGGGGGGCCTGTTACCCTTGGAAAAATACAAATTGTGGGTGAAAAGATCATTTTTGTGGAAAAAATATGATTTTTTAATTGTACAGCTGTACGTTATAAACTTCTCTGAAGCAGTTAGGGGTTCAAAGTTCTCACCACACATCTAGATAAGTTCCTTGGGGGGTCTAGTTTCCAAAATGGGGTTATTTGTGGGGGGTTTCAACTGTTCCTTCCCTTCTGAGCTCTGCCATGCGCTGAAACAGTGGTCCCCCCCACATATCAGGTATCAGCGTACTCAGGACAAATTGCACAATAACTTTTGCAGCCCAATTTCTCCTGTTACCCTTTGTAAAATAAAAAAAATGGATCTGTAGTAATTTTTTTGTGAAAAAAAGATAAATGTTCATTTTTTCAACATTCAAAAAATTCCTGTGAAGCACCTTAAAGGTTAATAAACTTCTTGAATGTGGTTTTGAGCACCTTGAGGGGTGCAGTTTTTAGAATGGTGTCACTTTTGGGTATTTTCTATCATATAGACCCCTCAAAGTGACTTCAAATGTGATGTGGTCCATAAAAATAAAATGGTGTTGCAAAAATGAGAAATCGCTGGTCAAACTTTAACCCTTATAACTTCCTAACAAAAAAAATTTTGGTTCCAAAATTGTGCTGATGTTAAGTAAACATATGTGAAATGTTACTTATTAAGTTTTTTGTGTGCCATATCTCTGTGATTTAAGGGCATAAAAATTCAAAGTTGCAGACCGGATATAACTTCAAGAGAAATGTGTTGTCTTCCAGGTGCAAAAATTAAAGATGTGTCTGACAGGATATCAGGACTCTTCAGACCTACAGATGACTACCCATTCCTGCTACTACATGTGGGGACAAATGACACTGCAAGAAACGACCTGGAAACCATCTGCAGAGACTTTGAAGACTTAGGCAAGAAAGTGAAAGAACTGGGAGCGCAGGTGGTCTTCTCTTCCATCCTCCCAGTGGATGGCCATGGAACAAGGAGGTGGAATAAGATTCTGCAGGTGAACAACTGGCTACGTCGATGGTGCCGTCAGCAACGATTTGGATTTCTGGATCACGGAGTGAACTACTTATACGATGGACTACTTGCTAGAGATGGGGTGCACCTTACGAAGACTGGTAAGCATGTATTTGGAAGTCGCCTTGCTACACTTGTAAGGAGAGCTTTAAACTAGAACAACATGGGAAGGGAAGCAAAAGACCAGAAAAAGCCATACACCTGACAAATGCTATTGAGAACTCTGCTATTAGAAGTGGAAAGGAAGAACAAAGACGAAAGAATCTAATTAATAAAAATATTGGAGAAAGAGAAACCAATCACAAACTAAAATGTTTCTATACTAATGCACAAAGCATGGGCAACAAACAAGGAGAATTGGAACTACTAACACAGGAAAAGAAATATGATGTCATTGGAATCACTGAAACTTGGTGGGACAATACACATGATTGGAATACAAGACTAGAAGGATACAACTTATTTGCAAGAAACAGACTTGATAAATGAGGAGGGGGTGTCGCATTGTATGTTAGAAACGCGTATATCTGCACAGAGATTGAAGCTTCAGAGACTGGGAGTTCTGTGGAAACTGTTTGGGTAAGAATACAAGGACAGAACAATGGAAAGGACACCATTGTAGGCATTTACTACAGGCCGCCTGTGCAAGCTGAAGCTATGGATGAACTCTTTATGCATCAAATGGCCAAGTTCTCCAAAAAATATGACATAGTTGTCATGGGAGATTTCAACTATCCAGACATTTGTTGGGAATCTCTCTCAGGCAAAACTAACAGGTCAAGGAAATTCTTATCCTCTCTTGCTGACAACTTTATCTTCCAAAAGGTAAGGGAGAAAACAAGGGGAACTGCTACCTTGGATCTAATCCTTATAAACAGGGAGGAAATGGTTGAGGAGGTAAAAGTGGCTGGGACCCTAGGAGGTAGCGACCATGCTATTTTAGAATTTTGGATAACTAGAGGCGGAAGACCTGTGAAGACTCAGACGTCAAGGTTAGATTTCAGAAAGGCAGATTTTAAGGGATTCAGAAAGAGAATTGGAGGGATCCAATGGCTGGATATCCTTAAAGACAAAAATGTCCAGGAAGGATGGGAAATCTTGAAAAATGAAATTCTCAAAGCACAGTTGTTAACAATTCCGAAAAGAGGGAAGAATAGGAAGCAGTTAAGGAAACCAGGATGGATGAACACAGAACTTAAGCACATGCTAAAAAGGAAGAAAAAAATGTTTATAAAATGGAAAGAGGGAGGCATATCTAAAGAAGAATATAATGCTGTCTGCAGAACCTGCAGGGCACAAATCAGATTAGCTAAAGCTGAAAATGAATTGAGGCTTGCAAGAGATGTCAAAAGCAATAATAAAGGATTTTGGGGATATGTCAAAAGTAAAAGAAAAGTCAAAGATGCTATAGGATTTTTACAGGATGAAAATGATGAAATGGTAAGACAGGATGTTGAGAAGGCTGAACTTTTAAATTCCTATTTTGCATCTGTTTTCTCTCAGAAAGGAAATGTAACATCAACTGTTATTCACTGTCCTATTAAGGGAATAGAATAATCCAGGATATCTATAAACAGAAAGATAGTGAGGAAACACTTAGCTAGCCTAAATGAATTCAAGTCTCCAGGTCCAGATGAATTACACCCCAGAGTACTGAAGGAGATAGCAGAAGAAATTTTTGAACCCCTCTCTATAATCTTTGAAAATTCTTGGAGAACAGGAGAAGTGCCAGAAGACTGGAGAAGAGCAAATGTTGTTCCTATCTTCAAAAAGGGGAAGAAGGTGGACCCAGGTAACTATAGGCCGGTGAGTCTGACTTCTATACCAGGAAAGATCTTTGAACAAATTATTAAACAACATATATGTCAATACCTGGATAAGGATGAAGTGATTAAACAGAGTCAGCATGGGTTTGTAACTAATAAGTCATGTCAGACTAACTTAATTTCCTTCTATGACGGTATCACTGATTGGGTGGATCAAGGAAATGCTGTAGATATAGTATATCTTGACTTCAGCAAAGCATTTGACAAAGTCTCTCATACAATCCTTATTGAAAAAATGATTAAGTATGGAATGGACAAGGCAACTGTTAGGTGGATTCATAACTGGCTTAGTGATCGGACCCAAAGAGTGGTCGTAAATGGCTGCACATCCAGTTGGAAGAATGTCTCAAGTGGGGTACCACAGGGCTCTGTCCTGGGCCCTGTATTGTTCAACATCTTTATCAACGATTTAGATGAAGGAATTGAGGGTAAACTGATTAAATTTGCTGATGACACAAAGCTAGGAGGGATAGCTAATACTAGAGAAGAGAGAGAGAGGATTCAAAAAGATTTAAATAAACTGGAGAAGTGGGCAGCAACTAACAGAATGGTTTTTAACAGGGAGAAATGCAAAGTACTACATCTGGGCAATAAAAATGGAAAAAGCATATATAGAATGGGAGGAATAGGGCTAAGTGACAGCACATGTGAAAAAGACTTGGGTATACTAATAGATCACAGACTGAATATGAGTCAACAGTGTGATGCAGCAGCAAAAAAGGCAAATGCAATTCTAGGATGTATTAACAGAAGCATACAGTCTAGATCGCGTGAAGTCATTATTTCCCTCTACTCCTCTTTGGTCAGACCTCATCTGGAATATTGTGTCCAGTTTTGGGCACCACATTTTAAAAAAGACATCAACAAACTGGAGCAAGTTCAGAAAAGAGCGACCAGAATGGTGACCGGTCTGCAAACCCTGTCTTATGAGGAAAGGTTGCAGGATTTGGGAATGTTTAGTTTGCAAAAGAGAAGACTGAGATTAGACTTAATAGCTGTCTACAAATATCTAAAGGGCTGTCACATTGTAGAAGGATCAACTTTATTCTCATTTGCACAAGGAAAGACTAGAAGCAATGGGATGAAACTGAATGGGAGGAGACACAGATTAGATATTAGAAAAAACTTTTTGACAGTTAGAGTGATCAATGAGTGGAACAGGCTGCCACGAGAAGTGGTGAGTTCTCCTTCAATGGAAGTCTTCAAACAGAGGCTGGACAGACATCTGACTGGGATGATTTAGAGAATCCTGCTTTGAGCAGGGGGTTGGACCAGATGGCCCAGGAGGTCCCTTCCAACTCTACGATTCTATGATTCTATGATTCTATGATTCTATGATTCTATGAAAATTGCAAAATTTTCTAAATTTTCGCCAAATTTCGTTTTTTTTCACAAATAAATGCAAGTTATTTGAATGAAATTTTACCACTGACATGAAGTATATAATATGTCACGAGAAAACATTGCCAGAATCACCGGGATCCATTGAAGCGTTTCAGAGTTATTACCTCATAAAGGGACAGTGGTCAGAATTGTAAAAATTGGCCCGGTCATGAACGTGCAAACCACCCTTGGGGGTTAAGGGGTTAAAGACCGCATCTCGAAGCACAAGTTGACCATCAAATGTAAAAATTTACCATTACCACATCATTTCATTTCTAAGGGACATAATATCTCACAGCTGAAATTTCTAGTCATAGAACACGTCCCAGTATTGAGACGTGGGGGCGATCGTATACATACCCTAAAGAAAAGAGAAGCGTTCTGGATCCATGAGCTGCAGACCCTTTCACCAAGGGGTCTTAATTAGAGTTGAGCGAAACGGGTCGAAAAATTTCAAAAGTCACCGACTTTTGTCAAAGTCGGGTTTCATGAAACGAAACCCGACCCTAGGATGAGGTCGGCCACGAGGTCGGCGACTTACGCTCCAAAGTCGCGTTTCAAAAGTTTGTTTTGCGCTCTTTTACAGCCAATCAGGATCCACGGACACTGTGGGCAACGTGATGACATAGGCAGGGGTCACCACCATCTTTCAGAAGGGCATGCAAGTGATTGGCTTGCTTTGGTGGGCGTCACAGGGGGAATAAAAGGGCGTGCACGCCGACCGCCATCTTACTTCTGCCGATCTCAGTATAGGGAGAGGTTGCTGCTGATTCTGTAGGGAGAGCGTTAGGCAGGGAAGAAGACAAAAAAACTGCTTCTGCTGCTAGCGATTTGGCCTGCACAACACACAAGTCACTGTGTGTGCAGTGCAAGGGGAGGCTATATTGTGGTGTATCAGTGGTGTTGGTTGTTGGGCTGCCTTTTAAGGCTTCCTGACAGGCTGGCATTGCTGTTTACCCACTGCTCCGCAAACTGCTTTTTTAAAAGCAATCCCAATTTTTTTTTTTTGTCCTGCTGAGAAGAAAAAAAAACTGCTTCTGCTGCTAGCAATTTGGCCTGCACAACACACAAGTCACTGTGTGTGCAGTGCAAGGGGAGGCTATATTGTGGTGTATCAGTGGTGTTGGTTGTTGGGCTGCCTTTTAAGGCTTCCTGACAGGCTGGCATTGCTGTTTACCCACTGCTCCGCAAACTGCTTTTTTAAAAGCAATCCAATCTCCCTTATCCTGTAGTCACTTTGGTCACAGCTGTGCCATCGAGCCTGTCACATAGCGCTCAGATATTTATTGGGCCTCACACAATCCACAAGTGTCCAGTGTCCAAAAGTGTGTGCAGAGATTCAAAATCTCCCTTATCCTCTCATCACTTTGGTCACAGCTGTGCCATCGAGCCTGTCACATAGCGCTCAGATATTCATTGGGCCTCACACAATCCAAAAGTGTCCAGTGTCCAAAAGTGTGTGCAGAGATTCAAAATCTCCCTTATCCTGTAGTCACTTTGGTCACAGCTGTGCCATCGAGCCTGTCACATAGCGCTCAGATATTCATTGGGCCTCACACAATCCACAAGTGTCCAGTGTCCAAAAGTGTGTGCAGAGATTCAAAATCTCCCTTATCCTCTCGTCACTTTGGTCACAGCTGTGCCATCGAGCCTGTCACATAGCGCTCAGATATTCATTGGGCCTCACACAATCCACAAGTGTCCAGTGTCCAAAAGTGTGTGCAGAGATTCAAAATCTCCCTTATCCTGTAGTCACTTTGGTCACAGCTGTGCCATCGAGCCTGTCACATAGCGCTCAGATATTCATTGGGCCTCACACAATCCACAAGTGTCCAGTGTCCAAAAGTGTGTGCAGAGATTCAAAATCTCCCTTATCCTGTAGTCACTTTGGTCACAGCTGTGCCATCGAGCCTGTCACATAGCGCTCAGATATTCATTGGGCCTCACACAATCCACAAGTGTCCAGTGTCCAAAAGTGTGTGCAGAGATTCAAAATCTCCCTTATCCTCTCGTCACTTTGGTCACAGCTGTGCCATCGAGCCTGTCACATAGCGCTCAGATATTCATTGGGCCTCACACAATCCACAAGTGTCCAGTGTCCAAAAGTGTGTGCAGAGATTCAAAATCTCCCTTATCCTCTCATCACTTTGGTCACAGCTGTGCTATCGAGCCTGTCACATAGCGCTCAGATATTCATAGGGCCTCACACAATCCAGAAGTGTCCAGTGTCCAAAAGTGTGTGCAGAGATTCAAAATCTCCCTTATCCTGTGGTCACTTTGGTCACAGCTGTGCCATCGAGCCTGTCACATAGCGCTCAGATATTCATTGGGCCTCACACAATCCAAAAGTGTCCAGTGTCCAAAAGTGTGTGCAGAGATTCAAAATCTCCCTTATCCTGTAGTCACTTTGGTCACAGCTGTGCCATCGAGCCTGTCACATAGCGCTCAGATATTCATTGGGCCTCACACAATCCACAAGTGTCCAGTGTCCAAAAGTGTGTGCAGAGATTCAAAATCTCCCTTATCCTCTCGTCACTTTGTTCACAGCTGTGCCATCGAGCCTGTCACATAGCGCTCAGATATTCATTGGGCCTCACACAATCCACAAGTGTCCAGTGTCCAAAAGTGTGTGCAGAGATTCAAAATCTCCCTTATCCTGTAGTCACTTTGGTCACAGCTGTGCCATCGAGCCTGTCACATAGCGCTCAGATATTCATTGGGCCTCACACAATCCAAAAGTGTCCAGTGTCCAAAAGTGTGTGCAGAGATTCAAAATCTCCCTTATCCTGTAGTCACTTTGGTCACAGCTGTGCCATCGAGCCTGTCACATAGCGCTCAGATATTCATTGGGCCTCACACAATCCACAAGTGTCCAGTGTCCAAAAGTGTGTGCAGAGATTCAAAATCTCCCTTATCCTCTCGTCACTTTGGTCACAGCTGTGCCATCGAGCCTGTCACATAGCGCTCAGATATTCATTGGGCCTCACACAATCCACAAGTGTCCAGTGTCCAAAAGTGTGTGCAGAGATTCAAAATCTCCCTTATCCTCTCGTCACTTTGGTCACAGCTGTGCCATCGAGCCTTTCACATAGCGCTCAGATATTCATTGGGCCTCACACAATCCAAAAGTGTCCAGTGTCCACAAGTGTCTGCAGAAATTCAAAATCTCCCCTGTCCTATAGACACCTTGTACCTTGTTTTACATTACTATATAGTTTGTTGGATTTTGTCTACATTTCTACCAAAAATGAGGAAGGCTGGTGGAAGAGGCCGTGGAATTGGGCGGGGGTTGGCAGCTGGTAATGATGGTGTTGGTGGTGGATCTGATGGTAGTAGCAAGAGCAAAATAGGACTGAATGCAGGAGGTGTTGAGCCTGCGTCATCGTCTGGCTACATAAGGCCTCGAACGCTTAGTTTTCTAGGAGTTGGCAAACCGCTTTTAAAGCCAGAGCATCAGGAAAAAGTTTTGTCTTACATTGCTGACTCAGCCTCCAGCTCTATCGCCTCCTCTTCTTCAGTTGTAAAAAGTAAAAGCACTGAGTCGTCATTGGAGGCTCATGTTCATGAACCACACCTTTCCTTGTGTCCTTCACCCCAACCAAGATTGAAGGATGACGCAGGCCATACTACTGATTACTCCATGGAGCTGTTTTCACATACCATGCCTGGATTATCAAGTCAAATGGTGAATTACCCAGGCCAAGATGAATCTGACATGGAGTGCACTGATGCACAGCCGCTGATGGATGATTCTGCTGGTACATTCACTCAGAGCACTACATTGTCCTCGCAGTGTACAGAGCCAGATTCTGACCCTGATGAGATTCAGGTGCCCCTTCCCGCACACTATACCACCATACACGGTGACACAGAGGAAGGTGCACATGACATAGAAGAGGAGGTGATGGATGACCCAGTTGTTGACCCAGATTGGCATCCATTGGGGAAGAGGGTGCTGCTTCCAATAGCTCAGATGAGGAGCATCCACAGCAGACATCGACATCGCAACAGCTGTTATCTGGCAGGCCCGTAGCACTCCAAAGACAGGTTCCAAACATCAAAAGAGTTGCTGGACAGCTTGTCCAGAGGGTCAAAAGATCACAGCGTGCTAGGCCGCAAAATGTCTGCCAAAGTAGGAAGAGTGCAGTGTGGCACTTTTTTGAACAAAATCCTCATGATCAGGCCAAGGTTATCTGTAAGAAGTGCGCAAAGACCTTTAGCCGAGGGAAAAATCTGAAAAATTTGAATACCAGTTGCATGTTTAGACATTTAACCAGCATGCACTTGCAAGCGTGGACACAACACCAAACCTCAAGTGCCACATGTGCTACTGATCACAACGAAGGTAGTCAGCAACGCTACATTGTTTCCCCCACTGTAAGCCCACCGGTTATCACAGCAGCAAATGTTGAGGTGTCGTTGCAAGGCCACAGCAGTCAGGGAATCCCACTGTTATATCAACGAAAGACTGATTCTAGGCCATCAGAAAGAACACCAACTCCATCACCATCATCAACCCTCTCTCAGTCCGCCCTGTCCACCGCTACTTCCACCATATGCAGCTCTCAAGTCCAGCTCACCCTCCCAGACACTATGAGTAGGTCAAGAAAGTACTCAGTCTCTCATCCGCGTACAATGGGTTTGAACGCCCACATTGCCAAACTAATCTCGTTTGAGATGATGCCCTTTCGGTTGGTGGAAAGCACAGCTTTCCGCGAACTCATGGCCTATGCAGTACCACGCTATGACCTACCCAGTCGCCACTTCTTCTCTCGCAAAGCCATCCCAGCCCTCCACCATCATGTGAAAGACCGCATTGTCCATGCACTCAAGCAGTCAGTGAGCGGAAAGGTGCACCTCACAACTGATGCATGGTCCAGTCGGCATGGCCAGGGCCGTTACGTGTCCATCACTGCGCACTGGGTTAATGTGGTGGATGCAGGGTCCACAGGGGACAGCGGTGGTGGGACAGTGCTGCCTAGCCCACGGTATAGGAAACAGTTGGCTGTAGGCGTTCGACCCTCCTCCTCCTCCTCCTCCTCCAGAAGCGAAAGCTCGTCCACAGAGCGCAGTCGTACGAGCACTCCATCTGCAGCTGCCACTGTTGCACACGATGTGTCCCCCTATCGAGCAGCTAGTGGAAAGCATCAGCAGGCTGTGTTGCAGATTATGTGTTTGGGCAACAGACACACTGCCGAGGTGCTGGCCGAGTACTTGAAGCGACAAACTGAGTCATGGCTGGGCAGTGTACATCTTGAGGCAGGCAAGGTAGTTAGTGATAACGGCCGTAATTTTGTGGCAGCCATAGCCCTTTCAAAACTCAGCCACATACCTTGCTTGGCTCACACCTTGAACCTGGTGGTGCAGTGCTTCCTCAAAAATTATCCGGAGTTAACAGCCCTGCTCCAGAAGGTGCGAAGACTGTGCGCGCACATCCGCCGGTCGCCTGTACACTCCGTTCGTATGCAGAAGCTGCAGCGATTGCTCCACCTTCCCAACCACCGCCTCATTATCGACATTGCAACAAGGTGGAACTCCACCCTGCACATGGTGGAGCGGCTGTGCGAGCAGAGGCAGGCCATAATGCATTTGTGGGAGGATACACGGCCAGGCACTTTGAGAGCAGACATGGAGTTGACAGGTGTGCAGTGGTCGAAGCTGAAAGACCTCTGTAAAGTCCTTCAGTGTTTTGAGGAATGCACACGGCTGGTAAGCGCAGACGACGCCATCCTAAGCATGAGCATCCCACTTATGCGTCTGTTCATGAAAACTTTGACGCACCTTAAGGAGCAGGCGTCTGCAGCCAATGTTGATGAGGAGGAAGAGGAGGAGGGAATCCTTGATGACATTCAGCCATTGTCTGCTCAGGGACCTCTCCTGGACGAGGTGGAGGAAGAAGAGGAGGAGGAGGAGGATGATGGGGATGATTACTTAGGGGAGGAGGATGCATCTCGTGGGGCAAGTGAAAATGTTGGCGTGGCAAGGTCTGGTACAGGGTTTGTGCGTGACTGGAGGGATGTGGATTTGCCAGAAAGTGCTCCTCCACCCAGCACTCGCAGTGCATCATTGACACCGGGAACATTGGCCCACATGTCAGATTATGCCTTGCAGATCCTAAAAAGGGACCCCCGCATTGCCAAAATGATGAACGATGACGACTACTGGTTGGCCAGCATCCTGGATCCACGCTATAAAGGCAAATTACAAAACATCATGCCACAGGAGAACCTTGACCTAATATTGGCTAATAAACAAGCAACTCTGGTAAATCGGTTGCTTGAGGCATTCCCAGCACACAGCAGCGGTGATGGTTCTCACACGAACCGTACGGGCCGGGGGCAGCTTGGCAGAAGTGTTCGTGGTGCACACAGCAGAAGTGGCGTTGGAGACAGGGGTTTCATGACAATGTTGTGGACTGATTTTTCAAATACCGCTCACACAACTGGTAATACTGCATCGATGGAAAGTGACAGGAGACAGCAGTTGTCAACTATGGTTACAAACTACTTTTCCTCCCATATCGATGTTCTCCCACACAGGTCATTCCCCTTTGACTATTGGGCCGCTAAACTGGACACCTGGCCTGAATTGGCCCAATATGCCTTACAGGAGCTCGCTTGCCCAGCTGCAAGTGTGCTATCGGAAAGAGTCTTCAGTGCAGCTGGATCAATCCTGACAGAAAAAAGGACCCGTCTGTCAACCCAAAATGTGGATGATCTAACCTTCATTAAAATGAACCATGCATGGGTTTCCAAGGATTTTGTCCCACCTTCCCCTGATGACACATAGGGTGACAGAAAAATGGCTTTCTTTGGTCCACCTCTTCCTGGGACTTCACCTATTTCGCCTTTTGCATCAGCTGAATGTCCAACATCAACATATGCCACTTTCTAAAACTCCCTAACTGTGCTGCCTCCCCCCCATGGCCGGGGTCACCACCTAGCGCACGACACCGCGCGAGTGCCGTTGCCCTGGACAGGTGGGTAGGCCGACTCTTGGGCGCGGGCACTGGCACAGGGTCCCTCATAGTGCAATCAAGTGTCTCTGACGGTGGTGGTGCACACCCGCCGTCAGACACACCGCTGTACTATGAGGGGCCCAGTGCCAGTACCGACGCCCACGAGTGGGCCCCCCTTGCTTGGGCAGGGCCCCAGCATTTGCAATCTTTACCTCTCCCTGCTCTTCCGCTGTGTAATCTGGGCCGTCAAATCCATACTGTGCTTGACACCGTCTGAGCCTGCCTCCTGAGACATATATTTTGAATGTGTACGCTATCCATACATGTTATCCGGGGAAACGGTACCCTTTCAAACCTTTGTGCAATCACGTGCAATCCATACTGGGCCTAACACCATCTGAGCCTGCCTCCTGAGACATATATTTTGAATGTGTACGCTATCCATACATGTTATCTGGGGATACGGTACCCTTTCTAACCTTTGTGCAATCACGTGCAATCCATACTGGGCCTAACACCATCTGAGCCTGCCTCCTGAGACATATATTTTGAATGTGTACGCTATCCATGTTATCTGGGGATACGGTACCCTTTCTAACCTTTGTGCAATCACGTGCAATCCATACTGGGCCTAACACCGTCTGAGCCTGCCTCCTGAGACATATATTTTGAATGTGTACGCTATCCACACATGTTATCCGGGGAAACGGTACCCTTTCAAACCTTTGTGCAATCACGTGCAATCCATACTGGGCCTAACACCATCTGAGCCTGCCTCCTGAGACATATATTTTGAATGTGTATGCTATCCATACATGTTATCTGGGGATACGGTACCCTTTCTAACCTTTGTGCAATCACGTGCAATCCATACTGGGCCTGACACCGTCTGAGCCTGCCTCCTGAGACATATATTTTGAATGTGTACGCTATCCATACATGTTATCTGGGGATACGGTACCCTTTCTAACCTTTGTGCAATCACGTGCAATCCATACTGGGCCTAACACCGTCTGAGCCTGCCTCCTGAGACATATATTTTGAATGTGTACAGTATCCATACATGTTATCTGGGGATACGGTACCCTTTCTAACCTTTGTGCAATCACGTGCAATCCATACTGGGCCTAACACCGTCTGAGCCTGCCTCCTGAGACATATATTTTGAATGTGTACGCTATCCATACATGTTATCCGGGGATACGGTACCCTTTCTAACCTTTGTGCAATCACGTGCAATCCATACTGGGCCTGACACCGTCTGAACCTGCCTCCTAATGTATAGACATATATTTTGAATGTGTACGCTATCCATACATGTTATCTTGGGATACGGTACCCTTTCTAACCTTTGTGCAATCACGTGCAATCCATACTGGGCCTAACACCATCTGAGCCTGCCTCCTGAGACATATATTTTGAATGTGTACGCTATCCATACATGTTATATGGGGATACGGTACCCTTTCTAACCTTTGTGCAATCACGTGCAATCCATACTGGGCCTAACACCGTCTGAGCCTGCCTCCTGAGACATATATTTTGAATGTGTACGCTATCCATACATGTTATCCGGGGAAACGGTACCCTTTCAAACCTTTGTGCAATCACGTGCAATCCATACTGGGCCTAACACCATCTGAGCCTGCCTCCTGAGACATATATTTTGAATGTGTACACTATCCATACATGTCATCTGGGGATACGGTACCCTTTCTAACCTTTGTGCAATCACGTGCAATCCATACTGGGCCTAACACCGTCTGAACCTGCCTCCTGAGACATATATTTTGAATGTGTACGCTATCCATACATGTTATCTGGGGATACGGTACCCTTTCTCACCTTTGTGCAATCACGTGTAATCCATACTGGGCGTGAGAACGGCTGGCGAGCTGTTAAGCAAGCTACAGCACCTGTGGTTTGCACACGTAAGTTTTTAATTTTTTCAGGAATGACGGTTAGGCCTAATTCCAGAACTGCGGTTGACCTGCACTTACTGGGAAATCATCGTTCGCAGGTAATAATTGTAATCAGTGATCCCCATCACTAACATTGTTCAGCGGGTTATCTTCACCCGTAAGCGACAAACGCTGGCCTTTTCAGTGTAGCGCACATGCAGCCACGGACATGTAAGGGCATGACACACCAGTTATTGGCCAATCTCATGTGCCAGAGCCTCACGTGTCCCTCTAGTAAGCCGGTCTCGGACCGCGGGGCATGACGGAGTCTCGTTCGTTAACGGAATTAAGCTTGCAATGTGTGCATCTGTTCTGTAGCTGGCATGGTTGAGGTTTCCCAGGTGGAGTCGAATTTAACCGTAGGCTCCACTCCTGGTGGTGCCCTTCTGGACATTCCTTTAAGGTTCAGCTTTGCAACCATACTGCCCACGTAAAACAAACACTTTGCCTTCATGAACGCTGTTTGGAGGGTCATGACTCGTGGGAATAACGCCGCCCAATCAGTTAACCTGCTAGAGAGATCCTTCGTTGCTCCCAAGCATGACATCACACTCCCAAGGAAGAAGGTAATGCCACTGTGGCGACCGTACTCCTGGGGGCGACACAAGTGCACTGATGCCCAGCCACTGCTCGATGAATCTGCTGGTACATTGACCCAGACCACTACATTCCCCTCGCACGCTACACGACCTGTATCTGACCCTGATGAAACTCAGGTTACCCTTCCCATATACAGTTCCATCTTACACGGTGACAAAGAGGAAGCTGCAGATGAAAGTGCAGGTTCGGCCCACCCGCCATCAGATACACCACCGTACTATCAGGGGCCCTGTGCCAGTGCCGTCGCCAACGAGTGGGCCCCCCCTGCTTGCCCAGGATCACAGCACTTGCAAAGTTGAAATACTGTGCAGTGAGATGGAAGATGGGGACGACGAGGAATCCAGAGAAGTACAGGGATTCCCTAGCGAGGAGATTTATTTGATTGTTTTCAATGTTGGGACAGCAATTTTTGGGGAGCACTATACTCTGGAGAATGATAGATGGGGCCCATCATACACTGGAACATTCCAAAGGTGGACATCAGACACTGGAGCAGCATTTACAGGGCCCATTATACACTAGAGCATTAGAAATGGGGCCCATTATGTTTGGAGCATTATTTGGGCCCATAAGACAGTGGAGCTTCATCCATGGGGACCAACATATACTGTAGCATTATGTGGAGCTCATCATATACTGTTTCAAACATTATATGGGACCAATGATTCTGTATGGAGAAATAGATGGGCCTCGTCATGAGATGTAAAAAGTGAGGTATTTTTCATTGTACTATACCGCTATTTCTCTGCCGTATCGGAGCATGATGAGTTGTGGTATGTGTTAAAGGGGCGCTCTTTCGCCCAGGGCACATGAAAACCTGCAGCCAGCCCTCCCCCCCACAACTTTAGCCAAATAACCCCCATTTTTCAGTGCGTAACTTGTATTATGAAGTTAATTAAGGTTGACAAGCTTAAGTAAGAAGAACTGATGCTTTTGGCATTCAAATGGGCACTGTAGGTGTGTTTCCTGTCCTCCTCTCACTGCCGACTTTTATTCCCCATTGACTTACATTGGGTTTCGTGTTTCGGGACGACCCCGACTTTTCCCTATAATCGGACGATCTTGCTCGACCCGACTTTTGGAAAAGTCGGGTTTCACGAAACGAAACGCGACCCTAAAAAACCAAAAGTCGCTCAACTCTAGTCTTAATAGGGATTATGATTTGATATCTTTCATTTGAAGTTATTTTTCCTTTTTTTAGTACATCATTGCCCTTGACAACTCATTTCCCTGTCCTTGTTAATAATTCCTTTTTATACGTCAGTATGGATGATCCTTTTTCATCCATATTCATTTTGTGTGCTTATGGCCATATGCATTATGGTCCACCAGCTATATTATAATGCATCAAAGGACTATGTATGTTATGTCTGTCTTTCAATCTTCTGGGTTTCTCATCTTCATGACCTCATTAGTCATTCTTAGATGATATCTATTTAGCCTTATTCATTTTGTATGTTATTAGTCCTATACATTGTGGTCTAATATTTATAATATATTTCAGTACTATGCGAGTCATCTATTGTATTAATTATGCTATCTCCTTTTACAGAGCCGATTGTACTGAATCTGTCTAGCAATTCACTTCCTGACCCCTTGGACTCTCCTCCATCCGTCCCCTACCCAACTGATCCAATGATATTGCTGTATTCGCATGTCATGCAAGTTTTGTACACATACTTCCAGCATCCACTACAAAATCTAGCCATGGAACGCACACAGCTCTACCCGGGGAAACGCATGCGTCATATCTGGTGCGCACTTCCGGTTCAGAGATGCACGTGCAATGCTCACTTCGGGACATTTAAAAGACAGATAATGAGTAGTGTTGAGCATTCCGATACCGCAAATATCGGGTATCGGCCGATATTCGCGGTATCGGAATTCCGATACTGAGTTCCGATACTTTTAGCATATCGAATACCGGAATCGGAAGTTCCCATAATGCTATGAGCCAGTTTGATTAGATTCAGCCAAAGACAACCCCCAGAAGTGTGGGCACATCCTGTTAGGCATGTAGGTATGTTAAGTCATGGCATGGCTGTGATTGGCTGCTGAAATGATGTCATGATGCACTTTAAAAGCCGCCGCCGCCATTTCGGGTTCACTCTGCTGTGAATTCAGTTAGGGACAGGCTGCTGTTCAAGGCTGTGAGGGACAGTTAGAGATAGCGATTTTCCAAATCATATTGTGCTTTACCCAGGCTACATAATCAACCACTGTAGCTTTCTTTTGCCTTGCAGCAGTGTTCACAGCTGTCTGCAAGGTCTGTGTGAGTGCAGCTCACGCTGCGCAGTGTGTCCTGCAGCCACGTCTGGTTGTAGGCCCCTCAGCGTGCGTCACTGCCTCATACATATTTTTCTTTTATTGCTGCTCATTTTTCATTCTCCTTTTAGTGTGCATCCATCCGTATCCATAAACGTTGGTTGCAAACACTGTAGGAGTAGACAGTGGAGCCTCTCTGCAGCCTTTCAGTGCTAGTTCCCAGTTATCTGCACTGTTCACGGCTGTCTGAGAGGTCTCTGTGTGTGAGTGCAGCTCACGCTGTAGTGTGTCCTTCAGCCACCTCTGGTTGTAGGCCGCTCAGCGTGCGTCACTGCTTCATACATATTTTTCTTTTATTGCAGCTCATTTTTCATTCTCCTTTTAGTGTGCATCCATCCGTATCCATATACGTTGGTTGCAAACACTATAGGAGTAGACAGCAGAGCCTCTCTGCAGCCTTTCAGTGCTAGTGTCCAGTTCTCTGCACTGTTCACGGCTGTCTGAGAGGTCTCTGTGTGTGAGTGCAGCTCACGCTGTAGTGTGTCCTGCAGATACGTCTGGTTGTAGGCCGCTCAGCGTGCCTCACTGCCTCATACATAATTTTCTATTATTGCAGCTCATTTTTCATTCTCCTATTAGTGTGCATCCATCAGTATCCATCTACACTGGTTGGTTGCAAATACTATATAGAAGTAGATAGAGGAGCCTTTTTTCTGGCTTGTGCCCTTCATCCGCAGCCAGATTAGTATTACCCTATTTTTTGGAGCCTCATCTTTTGCATTGTAGGTTACCTTCCTGCATTGTAATAGCTCCAAAAAGTTTCTGATACTATCGCTTTCCAATCTTTGGTCACATCCTTTTTGTTTTTTTGAAAACAAAAAACAAAATAAAGTTCACCAAACACTCCATTTGAC
Organism: Dendrobates tinctorius; assembly: GCF_039654945.1. NCBI lineage: Eukaryota > Metazoa > Chordata > Amphibia > Anura > Dendrobatidae > Dendrobates > Dendrobates tinctorius. The sequence continues at coordinate 6,869,594 of NW_027361817.1, forward strand.
AGTTGTGTAGGCCACATTAGGCTCATATTAAAGTGTAGTCCACACACTTTATAAAATTAGTGTTTCTTATACCTGTTAGCAGCTGTTCAGGAATAAGCACATTAAGCCCCCCTTTGTACTCTTCTGCCTATCTTTATCAGTCTAGCAAGATGAAGAAGGCAGGGAGTAAGGCACGTGGGCATGGGCGTGGAGTCTCAGCAGGGAGAGGACGTGTGGATTCTGCAGGGATAGGACGTGGGGATTCTGTGTCAATTTTAACAGGCAACAGTCCTTTATGCGCAGCTTTGTAGGACCTCGCCGTACCCCACTGCTGTGGGAGGAACAAATTGAAGCCGTTGTCGGATGGATGGCAGCTAATGCATTGACTTCAATGACTTCCACATCCTCTCAGGGCCAGAGCACTGAAGAGCAACCATCTGTCTCTTCACCACCTGCCAAATTGCCCAGGCAGTCAGAGAGCCCTGTACAAGAGCCATCACAATCTCTACTTCTGTTCTCTGAATCTGTTGGCTTGGAAAGAGGGGGCCAGCCAAGCAGCATTCAAGAATGTGAAGAAGAGGGAGTATGCAGTGATGCGCAACTGCTTTGTCCCTCTGAATCTGAAGAGGCGGGTGGGCCAGTGCCTATGGTCAGCACACCTCAGTACGCATCAGATGATGACGAGACTCAGGTGCCTCTTTCTGGTGCATACGGTGCTGGCGAGACTACCCAGGAGAAGCAGGTGTTTGAAGAGGGGAGTGTAGATGATGAGGTCCTTGACCCATCATGGCGTGAGGAACAGGAAGGTGGTGAAAGCAGCTCTGAGGAAGAGAATCCCCGAACGGCCAAAACAGGAGGGAGAGGGAGGGGGCACACTTGGTTGCCTGTAGCCTCCACTTCGGCACCCGTTAGGAGCATTCCTCTTCCAAAAGCCAAAATGGGCGCTCCCAAGACTTGCAGTGCGTGGTCCTTTTTTGACACAGTTGCAGATGACATTTGCTTTGTCAAATGCAAGCTGTATCATCAGAAAGTCAAGAGGGAGAAGTGTCAGCAACCTCAATACCACAAATATGTGGAAACATGTGAGGACCAAACACGAGGTGGAGTTACACAGACACACTGAAGACGTAGGCCAACCTACAGCACCACCTACCACCTCTTCAGCTCGTGCTGTAGCTTCTTCCTCCAGCTCACACACAGCAGGTTCGGCTTCCTCACAGGATCGCCATGGAAGAACCTCTGACACTGTTGTCCAGAGACCCAGTGACATTCCACCCACAGCACCACGTTCCTGTTCATCCTCACACTCCCAGGCCACTCTACAGTCATCGGTAGCACAGGCATGGGAGAAAAGGCGGCCATACTCAGCAAACCATCCCCGAGCACAGGCTCTGAATGCTGGCATTGCCAAATTACTGGCCCTTGAAATGCTCTCATTCAGGCTGGTGGAGACTGACACCTTCCGGAACTTCATGGCATTGGCAGTCCCACAATACACCGTGCCCAGCCGCTTTTATTTCCGCAGGCAAGCCGTCCCTGCCCTGCAAAAGCATGTGGAGAGAAAAATTAAACATGCACTTCTAAATGCCATCAGTAGCAAGGTCCACCTGACCACCGACGCGTGGACCGGTACCCATGGACAGGGACGATACCTTTCCCTCACTGCCCATTGGGTTAATGTTGTGGAGCTGGGTACAGATCTTGAGAGTGGCACTGTACGTGTTCTGTCAACTCCAAGGATTGCAGGAATCCAGTCTGTACACATTGACTCCTCCTCATACTCCAGTTCCTCAGAATCAGCGCTGCAGGTGCCTGTTACGACCGATATGAGCACAGCCGTGGCCAAACATCAACAGGCTGTATTGAAATTAATTTCTTTGGGGAATCGAAGCCACACAGCGCAGCAGCTCTGGAATGCCATCAAGAAGGAGAGCGACGTGTGGTTTCTGCCAGCGAATCTCCAGCCAGGCTTGGTACTGTGTGACAATGGCCGAAATCTGGTGGCAGCTCAGGGCCTATGCAACCTCACTCACATCACATGTGCTCTACTTGCTCGTGCAGAACTTTCTGAGGGACGATACGGATCTTGATGCACTGCTGCACAAGGTCCGCATAGAGTGCGCTCACTTGCGGCGTTCCAGCACGGCAAGATCGCGCCTTGCAGCTCTGCAGCGCCGATTACGCCTTCCGGAACATCGCATCATATGTGACCTACCCACCAGGTGTAATTCAACGTTACATATGTTGGAGCGGTTGTGTGAGCAGCATGCAGCAGTAATGGAGTACCAGCTGCATCAGGTGCAAGCAAGTCGCACTGTGCGCCGGTCACACTTCAGTCCCACTGAGTGGGCCTCTATGAAGGACATCTGCCTCGTTTTGTGTGCCTTTGATGATTCCACATGGATGGCGAGTGCAGATGATGCACTAGTCAGCATGACTGTCCCCCTTATCTGCCTGCTTCAAAAAACACTGCAAGCACTAAGGGAGGAGGCTTTGGAAGAGGTGGAGGATGAGGAGTCACAAATGCCATTTGCTTCTCGACAGTCTGCGCTACGTGGATCCTCACAAAGGCCTAGGCAGGGGACACTTTGTGAGGAGGATGAGGAGGAGTCAATGGAGGAGGAAGACATCTCTCCAGAGGAGGGAGGTACACAATGTCAGTATGTAGATCGAGGGTGGGGTGATGCAGAGCAGGCAGAGATGACGCCTCAAGCAGGGGACAGCGTTTCTTGGGCAGTTGGGTGTCTGCAGCACATGGTTGATTTCATGCTGCAGTGCCTGAGAAACGACCGCCGCATCGCCCACATTCTCAACACGGCTGATTATTGGGTGTACACCCTCTTAGATACTCGCTACCGGGACAACTTACAAAGCCTCATAACACCGTTGAACCGGGAGCGTAAAATGCGGGAGTACCAAGACACACTGGTGCAGTCCATTATATTTTCCATTCCACCTGAGAGCAGTGCTGCTAGTGCCTCAGCACAAGGCAAGACCAGTATGGCCCAAATGTGGCAAAGTTTTGTGTGCCCGCCACAAATGTCTACACCATCACAGACGGCTCCAGTCAGCAGGAGGCAACGTTTCCGTCAGATGGTGACAGACTACATGTCTTGCCCTGTCAGTGTACTCCCAGACGGCTCTTCCCCCTTCAAGTTTTGGGTCTCTAAGCTGGATACATGGCCAGAGCTTAGCCAGTATGCATTGGAGGTGCTGGCTTGCCCTGCTGCCAGTATATTTTCGGAATGCGTCTTTAGTGCCGCAGGTGGTGTACTAACAGACCGTCGCATGTTACTATCCTCCGATAACGTTGACCGACTTACTTTTCTGAAAATAAACAAGGCCTGGATCCCGCCAGAATTTGCCAGTCCTCTTCCAGAATAAATAATTGGTTGGCAACAGTATCCAGGTCTCCTGTTGTGTTCTTGTTTCTTGTGCTCTTGTTTCTACCACCTGAACTGTAATCTCTGGGCTTCAACACAGCCAGTTGTTGCTCAGAAGTGCCATCTGCACAGAGAAAAACAGTAGCTCCTGTGTTAGTGGGGTTCAGTAACGCCAGCTGCTCCCCTGCTGTGTGGACGGCAATGTCTTCTGCTGCCTCCACATTCACACTACTACTGATTTCAAACTTGCTCCAACTAGGCCTCTGACTCCACTCTGTTTCTAGTATTTCCCCTGGCCTCCAACCCCGCCAGTTGCTGCTCTGAAGTGGCGTCTGTACAATCAACACTTGTACCTGTGCTACTGGGGTTCAGTAACGTCAGCTGATCCCCTGATGCGTGTCCGGCAATGTCTCCTGCTCTGTCCACATTCTCACTACTAGTAGTGGGAATGTGGACAGAGCAGGAGACATTGCCGGACACACATCAGGGGATCAGCTGACGTTACTGAACCCCAGTAACACAGGAACAAGTGTGGATTGTGCAGACGCCACTTCTGAACATCAACTGGTGGGGTTGGAGGCCAGGGGAAATACTAGAGACAGAGTGGAGCCAGAGGCCTATTTGGAGCACGTTTAAAATCAGTAGTAGTCTACAACAGATATTATACTTGATGAAATTAGGCCTCAGCCTACACACTGATTTACCCTGGGCTTCAATATCGCCAGTTGTTGCTCGGAAGTGCTGTCCGCACAGAGAAAAACACTAGCTCCTGTGTCAGTGGGGTTCAGTATCGTCAGCTGCTCCCCTGCTGTGTGGACGGCAATATCTCCTGCTGCCTCCAAATTCAAACTAGATCATATTTTCAACAAGCTCCAAGTAGGACTCAGCCTGCTGCATGATTGATCCTGGGCTTCAACACAGCCAGTTGCCGCTCGGAAGTGCCGTCTGCACAGAGAAAAACACTAGCTCCTGTGTTAGTGGGGTTCAGTAACGTCAGCTGCTCCCCTGCTGTGTGGACGGCAATATCTCCTGCTGCCTCCACATTCAAACTAGATCATATTTTCAACTAGCTCCAAGTAGGCCTCAGCCTGCTGCTTGATTGATCCTGGGCTTCAACACAGCCAGTTGTCGCTCGGAAGTGCCGTCAGCACAGAGAAAAACACTAGCTCCTGTGTCAGTGGGGTTCAGTAACACCAGCTGCTCCCCTGCTGTGTGGACGGCAAAGTCTCCTGCTGCCTCCACATTCAAACTAGATCATATTTTCAACTAGCTCCAAGTAAGCCTCAGCCTACTGCATGATTGATCCTGGGCTTCAACACAGCCAGTTGTCGCTCGGAAGTGCCATCAGCACAGAGAAAAACACTAGCTCCTGTGTCAGTGGGGTTCAGTAACGTCAGGTGCTCCCCTGCTGTGTGGACGGCAATGTCTTCTGCTGCCTCCACATTCACACTACTACTGATTTTTAACCGTGCTCCACTTAGGCCTCTGGCTCCACTGTCTCTAGTAATTCCCCTGGCCTCCAACCCCACCAGTTGCTGCTCAGAAGTGGCGTCTGCACAATCCACACTTGTTCCTGTGTTACTGGGGCTCAGTCACATTAGTTGATCCCCTGATGTGTGTCTGGCAATGTCTCCTGCTCTGTACACATTCCCATTACTAGTAGTGGGAATGTGGACAGAGCAGGAGACTTTGCCAGACACACATCAGGGGTTCAACTGACGTGACTGAGCCCCAGTAACACAGGAACAAGTGTGGATTGTGCAGACGCCACTTCTGAGCATCAATTGGCGGGGGTTGGAGGCCAAGGGAAATACTAGAGACAGTGGAGCCAGAGGCCTAAGTGGATCATGGTTACAATCAGTAGTAGTGTACAACCTATATAAAACTTGCTTCAATTAGGCCTCAGCCTGCTCCATGATTGATCCTGGGCTTCAACACAGCCAGTTGTCGCTCGGAAGTGCTGTCCGCACAGAGAAAAACACTAGCTCCTGTGTCAGTGGGGTTCAGTAACGTCAGCTGCTCCCCTGCTGTGTGGACGGCAATGTCTCCTGCTGCCTCCACATTCAAACTAGATCATATTTTCAACTAGCTCCAAGTAGGCCTCAGCCTTCTGCATGATTGATCCTGGGCTTCAACACAGCCAGTTGCTGCTCGGAAGTGCAGTCTGCACAGAGAAAAACACATGCTCCAGTGTTAGTGGGGCTCAGTAATGCCTCCTGCTCCCCTGCTGTGTGGACGGCAATATCTCCTGCTGCCTCCACATTCAAACAACATCACATATACAATTTGCTGCAATTAGGCCCCAGCCTGCTCCATGATTGATCCTGGGCTTCAACACAGCCAGTTGTTGCTTGGAAGTGCCGTCTGCACAGAGAAAAACACATGCTCCAGTGTTAGTGGGGTTCAGTAATGCCTGCTGCTCCCCTGCTGTGTGGACGGCAATATCTCCTGCTGCCTCCACACTCAAACAACATCACATATACAACTTCCTGCAATTAGGCCTCAGCCTGCTCCATGATTGATCCTGGGCTTCAACACAGCAAGTTGTTGCTCAGAAGTGCCGTCTGCACAGAGAAAAACACATGCTCCAGTGTTAGTGGGGTTCAGTAATGCCTGCTGCTCCCCTGCTGTGTGGACTGCAATATCTCCTGCTGCCTCCACATTCAAACGACATCACATATACAACTTGCTGCAATTAGGCCTCAGCCTGCTCCATGAATGATCCTGGGCTTCAACACAGCCAGTTGTTGCTCGGAAGTGCCATCTGCACAGAGAAAAACACATGCTCCAGTGTTAGTGGGGTTCAGTAATGCCTGCTGCTCCCCTGCTGTGTGGACGGCAAAGTCTCCTGCTGCCTCCACATTCAAACAACATCACATATACAACTTGTGGTGTTGGAGGCCAGGGTAAATACTAGAGACAGAGTGAAGCCAGAGGCCTAGTTGGAGCACGTTTAAAATCAGTAGTAGTCTACAACAGATATTAAACTTGATGAAATTAGGCCTCAGCCTACACCCTGATTGACCCTGGGCTCCAACATCGCCAGTTGCTGCTCAGCAGTGTCTTTGGCACAGGTGCTCCCTCCTGCCCAGCCTGGTTCCAGCACGCCTGCTGTTTCCGGGTAGTGTCAACGTCACTTTGCCACCAATACGTTGTCCTGTCCTGTTGCGGTCGGGTTAGCCAAGTCTATGGTGCCTGCAGTTTCGGTGCTTCCTATGTGGGCTGCGGGTTCTGGTAATAAAGGCTGGTTCCGTAGTGCCCATAGGAAGAGCACTCACAGTAGGACTGTGGGTTTTGATAACTGCGGCTGGCTCGCGGCATTGCAACTTTGCTTTTCATGGGTACCTTCTGCTACCCATCCGGGGTCCAGCACCGTCAGCTGGTTCTCGGCAGTGCCTTTGGCCTAGGTGCCTCCTTCTCAATATCCGAGTTCCAGCAACGTCTGCTGGTCCTTGGTAGAGCTTTGAAAACCAAAAGCAAAACACAAAACAAATATCCTGGAATAAAAAAGTAAAAAAATATATTGCAAAAATTGCATGAAGGTAGTAATAATAGTAATAATAAGGGTATTTAGTTAACATAATTTTGATCAAAATAATGTAGAAGCCATCCCGCCACGTCACGGCAACCCCTGTGGGACAGTCCTAACTCTTGTATTTAAAACCTTTCCACTTGTCAAGTGACGTAAATGTGAACAAGGACAGAGGGACTGAACCACCAGTAATAGTATAGGCCAGACAGGATGGATTTTCCAACTCAGAAACAGGGCGGTCACACCCTTATATGCACAGAATGCACATTGAAACAAATAAGAAACTGGGTCTGAGCAGAAAAAGTAAATTAATGTGCATGCAAAATGTAATTGCATATGAACACATGACCTTTACACAGAGAAAACCAAAAGCAAAACACAAAACAAATATCCTGAAATAAAAAAGTAAAAAAATATATTGCAAAAATTGCATGAAGGTAGTAATAATAGTAGTAATAAGGGTATTTATTTAACATAATTTTGATCAAAATAATGTAGAAGCCATCCCGCCACGTCACAGCAACCCCTGTGGGACAGTCCTAACTCTTGTATTTAAAACCTTTCCACTTGTCAAGTGACGTAAATGTGAACAAGGACAGAGGGACTGAACCACCAGTAATAGTATAGGCCAGACAGGATGGATTTTCCAACTCAGAAACAGGGCGGTCACACCCTTATATGCACAGAATGCACATTGAAACAAATAAGAAACTGGGTCTGAGCAGAAAACGTAAATTAATGTGCATGCAAAATGTAATTGCATATGAACACATGACCTTTACACAGAGAAAACCAAAAGCAAAACACAAAACAAATATCCTGGAATAAAAAAGTAAAAAAATATATTGCAAAAAATTCCATGAAGGTAGTAATAATAGTAATAATAAGGGTATTTAGTTAACATAATTTTGATCAAAATAATGTAGAAGCCATCCCGCCACATCACGGCAACCCCTGTGGGACAGTCCTAACTCTTGTATTTAAAACCTTTCCACTTGTCAAGTGACGTAAATGTGAACAAGGACAGAGGGACTGAACCACCAGAAATAGTATAGGCCAGATAGGATGGATTTTCCAACTCAGAAACAGGGCGGTCACACCCTTATATGCACAGAATGCACATTGAAACAAATAAGAAACTGGGTCTGAGCAGAAAAAGTAAATTAATGTGCATGCAAAATGTAATTGCATATGAACACATGACCTTTACACAGAGAAAACCAAAAGCAAAACACAAAACAAATATCCTGGAATAAAAAAGTAAAAAAATATATTGCAAAAATTGCATGAAGGTAGTAATAATAGTAATAATAAGGGTATTTAGTTAACATAATTTTGATCAAGGATATTTGTTTTGTGTTTTGCTTTTGGTTTTCTCTGTGTAAAGGTCATGTGTTCATATGCAATTACATTTTGCATGCACATTAATTTACTTTTTCTGCTCAGACCCAGTTTCTTATTTGTTTCAATGTGCATTCTGTGCATATAAGGGTGTGACCGCCCTGTTTCTGAGTTGGAAAATCCATCCTGTCTGGCCTATGCTATTACTGGTGGTTCAGTCCCTCTGTCCTTGTTCACATTTACGTCACTTGACAAGTGGAAAGGTTTTAAATACAAGAGTTAGGACTGTCCCACAGGGGTTGCCGTGACGTGGCGGGATGGCTTCTACATTATTTTGATCAAAATTATGTTAACTAAATACCCTTATTATTACTATTATTACTACCTTCATGCAATTTTTGCAATATATTTTTTTACTTTTTTATTCCAGGATATTTGTTTTGTGTTTTGCTTTTGGTTTGCTCTGTGTAAAGGTCATGTGTTCATATGCAATTACATTTTGCATGCACATTAATTTACTTTTTCTGCTCAGACCCAGTTTCTTATTTGTTTCAATGTGCATTCTGTGCATATAAGGGTGTGACCGCCCTGTTTCTGAGTTGGAAAATCCATCCTGTCTGGCCTATACTATTACTGGTGGTTCAGTCCCTCTGTCCTTGTTCACATTTACGTCACTTGACAAGTGGAAAGGTTTTAAATACAAGAGTTAGGACTGTCCCACAGGGGTTGCCGTGATGTGGCGGGATGGCTTCTACATTATTTTGATCAAAATTATGTTAACTAAATACCCTTATTATTACTATTATTACTACCTTCATGCAATTTTTGCAATATATTTTTTTACTTTTTTATTCCAGGATATTTGTTTTGTGTTTTGCTTTTGGTTTTCTCTGTGTAAAGGTCATGTGTTCATATGCAATTACATTTTGCAAGCACATTAATTTACTTTTTCTGCTCAGACCCAGTTTCTTATTTGTTTCAATGTGCATTCTGTGCATATAAGGGTGTGACCGCCCTGTTTCTGAGTTGGAAAATCCATCCTGTCTGGCCTATACTATTACTGGTGGTTCAGTCTCTCTGTCCTTGTTCACATTTACGTCACTTGACAAGTGGAAAGGTTTTAAATACAAGAGTTAGGACTGTCCCACAGGGGTTGCCGTGACGTGGCGGGATGGCTTCTACATTATTTTGATCAAAATTATGTTAACTAAATACCCTTATTATTACTATTATTACTACCTTCATGCAATTTTTGCAATATATTTTTTTTACTTTTTTATTCCAGGATATTTGTTTTGTGTTTTGCTTTTGGTTTTCTCTGTGTAAAGGTCATGTGTTCATATGCAATTACATTTTGCATGCACATTAATTTACTTTTTCTGCTCAGACGCAGTTTCTTACTTGGTAGAGCTTTGTAGCACAGGTACCTCCTGCTTATTAACCGTGTTCCAGCACTATCAGCTGGTCCACGGTTGTGCCATTGGCTCTTCTTCCTTCTGCTGCCCCTCCGGGTTCCAGCAGCGTCAGCTTGTCCTCGCTAGTTCCATTTGCTCTTACAGCTTCTGCTACCCATCCGGGTTCCAGCACCGTCAGCTGGTTCTCGGCAGTGCCTTTGGCCTAGGTGCCTCCTTCTCAGTATCCGAGTTCCAGCAACGTCTGCTGGTCCTTGGTAGTGCTTTGTAGCACAGGTACCTCCTGCTTAGTAACCGTGTTCCAGCACCGTCAGCTTGTCCACGGTTGTGCCATTGGCTCTTCTTCCTTCTGCTGCCCCTCCGGGTTCCAGCACCATCAGCTGGTCCTCGCTAGTTCCATTTGCTCTTGCAGCTTCTGCTACCCATCCGGGTTCCAGCACCATAAGCTGGTTCTCGGCAGGGCCTTTGGCCTAGGTGCCTCCTTCTCAGTATTCGAGTTCCAGCAACGTCTGCTGGTCCTTGGTAGTGCTTTTTAGCACAGGTACCTCTTGCTTAGTAACCTTTTCCAGCACCGTCAGCTGGTCCACGGTTGTGCCATTGGCTCTTGTTCCTTCAGCTGCCACTCTGGGTTCCAGCACCGTCAGCTGGTCCTCACTAGTTCCTTTTGCTCTTGCAGCTTCTGCTACCCATCCGGGTTCCAGCACCGTCAGCTGGTTCTCGGCAGTGCCTTTGGCCTAGGTGCCTCCTTCTCGGTATCCGAGTTCCAGCAACGTCTGCTGGTCCTTGGTAGTGCTTTGTAACACTGGTATCTCCTGCTTAGTAACCGTGTTCCAGCACCGTCAGCTGGTCCACGGTTGTGCTATTGGCTCTTGTTCCTTCTGCTGCCCCTCCGGGTTCCAGCACTGTCAGCTGGTCCTCGCTAGTTCCATTTGCTCTTGCAACTTCTGCTACCCATCCGGGTTCCAGCACCGTCAGCTGGTTCTTGGCAGTTCCTCAGCCTTCTTTTACCTTCTGCTACTTTTCCAAGTTCAAGCTTGTGGAAATGGTTTTTGGTTCTCACTCTGGATCTCCCTGACGACAACCCTGAAGATGACGACCTGAAGACCACACCGAAGAAGACCAAAAAGATGACCCTGAAGAAGATGACCAAGAGGACAAAGAACATGAAGACAACCACCAAGATGCAGAACAGCAAGAGACAGAAGACGAAGAAGCAGAAGAGCAAAAAGCAGAAGAACATTAAGCATAAGACTAAAAATCAGAGCAAAAAATATTATCTAAATTATAAGCAGAAGAAGACTAAGCAGTGTATGGGGGTGAGTCTGTTCCTCTTCGTGGTGCCCCTGGAAAATGCCTTCTGCTGCAGGCCAAACTGAACTGGGACAAATCCTGTTGTAAATCTTTTGTGACAGTCAGAACGGAAGGTGTAATCTTCAAACTTTTATAGATAACAACTACAGGAATGCCTGTCACAAATAAGAATATGATGAAGAAGAAGAATAGGAAGAAGATGAAGTAGAATATGAAGAAGAATAATCGTTGAATAAGAATATGAATAATGTCCAAAAAAAGAATAATAGGAAGAAGGTGAAGAAGAAGAAGATGAATAAGGTGAAGAAGAGGTTGATGAAAAAGATGCTGCTGCTGCTGAGGATCATGAAGGAGAAAGTGTGGGAGAAGTAAAAAAGAAGGTGAAGAGCATGGAAGTAGTGAAACATACATATCTGACAAACTATAAAAAAAGGAAAAAGGTTAACATAGTCAATATCTTTGTAACTCTGAACGTCTTAAAAAAAATTAATTCCTGCTATTCCATTTGATTGGGCTAAACCTCTATGCCTTTAATGTCTCCTCCACCTCCCCCAATACATTCTACATTATTCTTAGTTGTTTTTCTTCATGTAGAATTAACCTACAAGGAAAGAAAGGGTTTTTTTTAATTCCGATATTTCTGTCCCATTGACATGAATGGGACTTCCGGTATCGGAATCGGCGATACCCGATACTTTTTGGATATCGTCCGATTCAATCCGATCCGATATATCTCAATATCGGATGGTATGGCTCAACACTAATAATGAGGCATTTCCCCCACTCCAACCAGCGGTGGATACCGCATTGGACACAGGCACGGAGCCACCACCCACCAATGGTAACATTAAGCCTGTGATCACGGTTTTACCACATATAGGCATGCATACATGACGTGTCATAGAAGGAAAGTTCTGCTCCAGCTGCTATTAAAATCTTCTTTAATGAAAAACCATTAAAACATACAATGGTGAAGACTCTCCATATAACCTCACCACAACAGAGATGACAGGCTACGCGTTTCGACCAGACGGTCTTTGTCAAAGCCATGTTTGAAATTTGCCTTAGATTAGACATATATATGTAGCTTAACGAATAAAACATCATATAAAAATCACATGATCACATGAGCCAATCCAATTGGACACATGTAATTAAATACAAAAGCGACATAGAAAAAAACAAAAAACAAAGTTTTTTTCCTCTTTTGAGGAAAAAAAAAAAAAAAAAAAGGGGAAATTCAACAATAGTGCAACAATAGATCATGTCTTTTATTGAGACCGTTTGGATGTCTAGTATTTAAATGGTATATCCAAAATGCTTCCCGAGTAAGGAGACATCGCCTGATGTCTCCCCCACGGGATGACAGGTTTACTTTTTCTATTCCCTGAACTTTAAGGTGTGATGTATTGCGGGCATGGCAATCAATAAAATGTTTGGAAACTGCTGAGACATTCCGTATAAAATTATTTGTATTGCTAATATCATTTAAATGTTCCCTTATTCTTATTTTTAGCTGCCTCGAGGTGCAACCAACATAGGATAAATCACATTGTTCACAATTAATTTTATACACTATATTGCTAGAATTGCAATTGATATAATTTTTTATTTTAAAACATGAAGTATGATCATTATTAGTGAATTCCTGAGAAATTTGGGCATATTTGCATATTTTACAAATGTTAGCACCACATTTGTAAAAGCCCTTCACCGTTAACCAGTTTTCTTTAGGCTTGTGATGTGTTAGTGAAAACATGCTGGGGGATAATATACTCCCTAAAGACGGTGCTTTTCTTGACACCACATTAATTCCTGATGATAAAATTTTAACCAATTCATTATCCTGGTGCAGAATGGGTAGAAACTTGTGACGGGACATGACGTGTCCCCTTACCTTTTCCAGGTCTTCCATAACAAACGGGACCTATTTAATGCATGTACTACATATCATTGTCTACCAGCGGTAATGTCACCCCCTTCAATTCTGGGCACTACCATACTTTAGATGTCATTATGGACAGCATGTCATTTTAATTCCTCTCTCACACATCTACCTCATAGGTGAGATCAACACCTTATCCTATATATATTTTATGTGTATCACTCATTTACACGCGATATGATTCTATTACGTGTATTTTTTATTCTAGAAGCCTGAGGTTTTCTACCTATTCCTTTTGCTTAACTGCTAAGAGATTTCATATTCACCATACCCATAGGGTAATCCCGCTTTTAAGTTATTACATACAGTACATACATATCTCATTATATTAACAATTTTATTATTTCATTCCAGTGATATCAGTCCCATTGCTGTTATATTTATCCACCATCTTCTATATAAGGACCCATTATCCTTTAAGGTAGTCCCCATTATACCACAGTACACATTTATGGTTGCATTGTATATGCAATTACTCAGAAATATTACATATACTGTTCTTGGTCACCGTTTACAACCCTTCAATTAGCATCATTGCCAGTCGGGTAGGTGTCCTTTTCCTCTCTCCTTGCTCCTATGAGTCCCTCGTTCACAATATTCTAGTATGATATAACCCCCCCTTTTTTTGGGGGGGTACTATGAACTGTTTCATAATTTATGTTTCTGGTTTGCTTACGGTTCACATTTTGTTAAATATCACTTCCTGGATTGGTTGGCATATATGTATATATATATCTTTTTGCTCCATTCATTGTATACTGTAGGAAGGTCACTCATGACGGAAATGTTTACACCTTGGTTTTTGGGCTCCAATGACATTTTCTTTTCTTCAGTGGTCCGTTTAGCTGACATCCTGTAGAATTTCAAATCTGTGTCCTTCTTGATGGAACATTGATGTCTTGGCTTGTAAAGAGTCTCTGGTTATTTGGATCTCTGGATCTCTTAGTTGTCTGGATGTCTAACTCATTACAGAGCCACATATCCATTTTTAAAGTTGACTGTCCTCAAAGCTAGCATTCAGAGGTCAAGAGAAAGGTGTGATGAGGTTGACTCACATTGTCAATATTACAGGCTTATTACAAACAAAAGTCTGTGTTTTCTTGACCAACCAGAAATAAACATATAAATTCAAAAGTCAACATATAGATAACAGTCTATTCCTCCTGGCTTACTGAAAATAGATGTCTAGTTAGCTAATATAAAATTATGTGCTATCACAAAGGGGGATAAGGACCACACCATGGGTGGAAAAGAGTGTGACAAACCAAAGGATTAAATGCTTCTGCCGAGCTTGGCCTAGTGCTTTTTCTCTGGGGAGGTTGTGACAACATATCAAGTGGGGAGAAGACAAACAACAAAGGGGACTATAAGCCTCCCATGTGGCAGCCCCTCCCCTGAAAGCTAGACCTTTCATCTAACTGAATCTTAATATCTGTTTATATCTGTTATACTTCACCTGTATTTACATATCTGATCATTATATATGTAGAACCATTGTGTATATAGTGTACTGTCTAGTGTGTCCTTAAGATGATTAAATATATAATTTAACCTTGGGCTGCTCTTTTATTTTGATCAATAAACTCACACATCCATTTCTTGGTTTAATTTCCCATTCTATTGGGGCTAGTTTCTGACCTGATATAACCCTGGTTACCGGACCAGGCATATATCGAACGAGGAACTTATTGCAGTCCCATCAGGCTGACCAGTTTCTGTTTCACTGGTGCTAGTGAAAGGGACCTCTCAGCCTGTCATGGCTGTGGGTGAGTGTGATGCCATATCAGTGTCTGCGTGCTCCACATCCTCTCACTCCCTGTGCCTCCCTGGTCAAGTGTGAACAGTGAGGTGTGTGTAAACCTGTACCAATCTGAACTTACATGTCCTTAGGACGTACATAATGTCATGTTGGTAAATGGGGAAACCTTGCAACATTATCCCGTTGATATAATATTGATGTCAGGTGGGGTGGTGAGGTGAAAATCCTTCACAAGTGGTGGCAGCGTGCTGGGATGGATATAATAGTGTATGTGTGGGACCCATACTCCCAGATGCTAAAGGCAATCAGCAGTAGCTTTTTGCTGCTATAGTTTTAAGAACAGCTTAGCACTAGACAGTCCGTGTGCAAATACTGTAAGGTGTGTAGGTGCATCAGGTTGCAGCTCTGTGTCAGTGACCAAAGATTGCAAAGTTGGCCAGTGGCAGCAGGGGCAGAGTGAGGGAGATGACCAATGGTACGGATGATGGGGAGGAGGTAGAAGATGATGTTGCTCAAACAGATGGAGAATCCAGCCCATGCTACCCAAGGATCCAGCTGTCCATGGTCAATCCTGCAGTAGACTGCTCATTTCCTACCCATCCCTCGGCCACGTAGGCTGGGATACAGTCCTGCTCTTTACAGACACAAGGAAGGAGACAAGGCCTCCTACCAGACCTTCATAGCAGTAGAACGTTGAGAGGTAGCTGCAAAACACTAACAGGAGCACGAGCACCAGCAACAAATGCTTCAGCTCTAACCCAAGCTCCAGGTGCAGACCCAAGATAGTCACGAGTCCCCTGAAATCTGGGTCCTGAAGCTACAGGCAGAGGACTTCCTCCTGCTGGACAAAGGAAGGGACTTGCAAACTTTCTTGCTGGCATTCGAAAAAACTTGACATAAGTACCATCTGCCTTAGGACCAGTGGGTCCGATTCTTAACCTCTCATCTCAGAGGTAAGGCTCTGGAAATCTTTGAATTCCTGCCCAGCAACACCACCATGGGCTATGAGGACATCAAGCAGGCTCTGCTCCAGCAGTACAATATGACCCTTAAGATGTATTGGAAGAAGCTCCAGAGTATGCAGCAGGGTCCTGCAGACAGCTAGACCAATCACATGCAGGCCCTACTGAGAGCAGCAGACCAATGGACCACAGGATTGGAGCTCACCATTGTCCAGCAAATGAAGGAGCTTATCACAGCTGAGCAGTTTTTGTGGAACTGCCAGAAGGACCTCTAGCAGTATCTCCATGACCATGGCCAAAGGGATTCTCTTGCTGGCTAGAGAGGGAGTAAGATGCCTGTTTCCTGCTGTCCCTGCTCTCAAACCCAAGGGGGCATCTGCCCATGCTTCCCTCTCCACATTGGTTGGGGGAAATACGACTACGTCATCTCCGAAGACAGCTGGGACACCTGAAAGACAGAAAGACCCATCCCTGTCCCAGAAACCATCCACTGTTTTGCGTGTGTGGGAGTGTTGGGAAGTCCCTTTACAACCTTCAGCCCATCCCCATAGGCCAGGCCATGGTTATGGGATTACGAGACACCGATGCTCAAATGACTCTTGTGTGGTCTGAGCTGGTGTCCCACCAGTATTTAGCACCTTGGAAAATTCTTGCTGTCTTCGGGATTGGACACATCAAACTGGCGCTGCCCGTTGCCAAGGTGTATTTGGACTGGGGCACTGGGAGGGGAATGCAGGAGGTGGGGGTAACCTCGAGTATTCCCATGAGTGTTTTGCTTGGGACAGACTTGGGGTGGCTAGTGTCCAAGTATGTGGCAGCTGAACCCCCAAGGACTGAAGCTCCAGACACCAACATCATGTCCACCCCTGTTGATGTCAATGTGACTAGCATGCCTACTGATGGGGATGTGGGGGTGGGTGATGTACTGTGTTCATCTCAACTCAGGGGAGGAGATAAATCAAGTCAGCTGTGATAATGCCTCAGAGTGTGGCCAGCAGGAATGCTGGAACAGTTTGTCCTGTGAGGTTGTAACGTAAGGGACAGACAGGGAGCAGACATCTGCAGAGAGTGAGCATGCAATTGAGGGTGGGGTCATCCCAGTAGAGGTAGGGCTCCCAGGTAAGGCATCATTCCAGGGTTACTCCACAACCGGTATGTAAGATGGCCAGGTCTGTCAGTCGGGACCTGCAACTTGGTCAGAAGCAGTGGAGAAGTGGGCACTATCCACCGTTGCAGCGGCCGTGACTGCTGTCACGTGCAGTGGTAACGCCAAGACACCAGGGGCCCTTCAGGGATTGGATGGCTTCCCCCTTTTGACCAAGTAGCTGCAGTGTCAGACAGAAGATAGAGGACAAGTCTTGAGTTACTGACAGATCACATGGTCTCGTCTATTCTGGCCTTGTCCAGTCAGGGGTTTCAGGCAGCATTTGAAATCGCCGACAACCTAAAAGCTCTTAAGGAGCAGCCTCCTTAGGATTCCGACCTCGAGCAAGGAGACTTGAACCAAGGACAGCTGCACCAGGTAATGGTCAAGCAAGGTTCATTAGAGGCATGGCCTAGGGACTGACAGTTAGTGGTGTACTGTCCGTTCAGTACAGAATTGTTGAGGATTGCACATTAGACTCTGATGGCCGGACATCTAGGGATCACTTAAGCCAAAGCCAGGCTAGCCCAGCATTTCTACTAGCCAAGGATGAGGCCGATGTGACTGCCTACTGCCATTCGTGCGACACCTGTCAGAGGGTGGGGAAGGTGGGGCGGGGCCCCAAAGCCCCACTGATAACTCTAGCCATCATTGAAGAGCCTTTCATGAGGGTGGCTGTGGATTTGGTTGCCTCGATGGCACTAAGAGCAACTGTGGGAAATACATACTGACAGTAGTAGACTATGGCATTGGAAGTGGTAGCCTTGTCGTCAGTTCGGGAGACAAGGTGACCACCGCCTTACTGAAGATTTTCTCCCGAGTGGGTTTTCACCAGTAAATGCTCACCGACCAGGGAACCCAGTTCATGTCGCAGCTGATGGAGTTCCTTTGTAAGCAGATACTGGTGCAACATCTGGTGACCAGCCCATACCACCCACAGACCAACTGCCTGTGCAAATGGTTCAGTGGCACCCAGAAGCAGATGCTTAAGATATTGGTCACTTCTCACAGGTGCAATTGGGAGCAGTACCTCCCACACCCGCTATTTGTCTACTTTGAGGTTCCACAGGCCTCAACAGTTCAGTTCCTGTTCAGGCATCAAGTGCTGGGGTCTCTGGCTCTGGTGAAAGAGCTCTAGGAAGGAGACTTAACCACTCCTGGAGTGTTGGTTGTCAAGAATGTCATGCACTTTCATGACAAGATAGAGGCCTTAGCTCAGCTGGTGCACGATAGTATGATGCGATCCCAGTCTGATCAGAAGCAATGGTACGACCAGAATGTTTGTGAGAGGACCTACAAGGTGGGTCAAAACGTATAGGCACTGGTACCAGAAATCCCAGGACAAGCTTCAGGCAGCCTAGCAAGGCATGTACCTTGTGCACCAGAAGCTCAACGGTGTAACACAACTGGTCACCCTGAACCACGCCTGAGGAAGGCGGAAGGCCTTTCAAGTGAACAAGATGAAGGCACATAATGAGCTGGAGGCCTGAGCCCTCCCTGTATGCAACCTGCCAGTGAAAGGGAGAGACAGAGAACATCACCGATATGCTCGCCGAAGCTGGGGGGAGTTGGACAATTGAGGATGTGGAAGGATCAGCTGGAGCATCTGTCACTGATGCTCAGGTGGATCCGCTGGGCAGGATTGACCATCTAGCTGGAAAAGTGCCCGCTGGTTATGAGTGAGGTCCACTATTTGGGACACTGGGTAGGTTGAGGGGCTCTAAAACTGGAGCCCAGGTAGGTTGAGGGGCTCTAAAACTTGAGCCTGGGTAGGTAGATGCCATTACATCCTGGCCCATCCTCAGGACCAAGAAACATGTGATGCCTTTCCTCAACACCACCGAGTACTATAGGAGATTCGTCCCTCACAATAGTAGCTTGGCGAAGACCCTGCTGGACCTCACCAAGAAGAAGCTGCTCTCCGCAGTCAATTGTACAAACGACTGTGAGATGGCCTTCTAGGTGCTGAAGGTCGCCCTTTCCAGCTTCCCTGTACTTCAGGCAGCCGACTTTACATGGCTGCTTGTGGTACAGACTGACATCAGAGACTTTAGCCTCGGTGCTGTGCTCAGCCAGGTTGACATTATGGGCCAAGAACACCCCATTTTGTACCTGAGCTGGAAGTTCCTACTGAGAGAGGTGGCCTACTGCACAATGGATAAGAAATATCTGGCAAATTGTTTGGGCCATGCAGCATCTGCAGCCATATTTGTACAGGTTCCAATTCACCGTGAAAATGGACCACAACCCCTCAGCTGGTTACACACTGGGATGTGTGGGAGGTTGCTATGCTAGAGCCTTGCTCTCCAGCAGTACCACTTCACTATTCACCACAAGAAGGGCTGTGACCACTGTAATGCCGATGGGTAATGCCGAAGAAATGAGGTTGCAGACGGTCGCACGGGGAACTCTGAAAATTGCTGCTCTCTACCTCCCTCTAAAGAGGTGAGGAGTGAAGAATATTGGAGATATAATTTCATGCCAATGATTTGCATCCTACATGGCACTGGATTATAAAACCCCCTTCAATGTGCAGCTAGCTAAGTAGGGGGGGGTCAAGCCTCAAAGGTTATGAGGGGCAAATCTGAAACATTCAGTAAGCTCCAGCAGAGCAAAAGGCTTGCTTGCCATGCGGATACCATGCAGCCTTTACTGCTTTTTTGAGTTAGTTATGATTCCATAATGAGTTATGGAGATACTATATGTCTTGGCCGAACATCGTGTATATTTCAAAGAACCTCAGATAATGGCGAATGCCCAGCTGGGTTTCGACCCATTCTAGCGACCAGGTATATGGAGAAACATATAACAGCCAGTAGAAACCAGATACCAAAGCTGTGCTTGGTGTTAACGCATAGCAGGGGCCCGGCGCGATCCGCAGGGACCAAAACTGCCTGGCTAATAAAAGGAAAAGATTAATATGGGCAAAAAAACACAGACATTGGACAGAGGAAGATTGCAAAAAAAAGTGTTGTGGACAGACAAATCCAAGTTTGAGGTGTTTGGATCACAGAAGAACATTTGTGAGATGCAGAACAACTGAAAAGATGCTGGAAGAATGCCTGACGCCATCTGTCAAGCATGGTGGAGGTAATGTGATGGTCTGGGGTTGCTTTGGTGCTGGAAAAGTGGGAGATTTGTACAAGGTAAAAGGGATTTTGTATAAGGAAGGCTATTACTCTATTTTGCAATGCCATGCCATACCCTGTGGACAGCGCTTGATTGGAGACAATTTCATAAAACAACAGGACAATGACCCAAAACACCTCCAAATTATGCAAGAACTATTTAGGGAAGAAGCAGGCAGCTGGTATTCTATCTGTAATGGAGTGGCCAGCGCAGTCATCAGATCTCAACCTCATTGAGCTTTTGTGGGAGCAACTTGACCGTATGGTATGCAAAAAGTGCCCATCAAGCCAAACCAACTTGTGGGAGGGGCTTCTGGAAGCATGGGGTGAAATTTCTCCTGATTACCTCAGCAAATTAACTGCTAGAATGCCAAAGGTCCGCAATGCTGGAATTGCTGCAAAGGGAGCATTCTTTGACGAAAGCAAAGTTTGAAGGAGAAAAATATTATTTCAAATAAAAATCTTTTCTTGAACCTTGTCAATGTCTGGACTACATTTTAAATTCATTTGGCAACTCATTTGATTAATAAAAGTATGAGTTTTCATGGAAAACACAAAATTGTCTGGGTGACCCCAAACTTTTGAATGGTAGTGTATGTTTTTTTTCCTTGAGCTGCTCTATTATCACGATTAGAGATAAGTGAACCTTTCAAGGTTAGCTGAGCAGTTCGCCATATAGTTTGTCGAAGTTGCCTGAACCCCATTATATTCAATGGGAAGCAAAATCAAACGCATAGACAATACCGTAAGGTGTGACAAAAAGGTTCCAAAACAGCTAAAATTAGGGGCAGACACCAGAAAACGTAGCATCAATTGACCTACAGTAGAAATTTGCAAATGGCACAGCATCAGTCAGCCATGGGCCATGCATGAGGTATCAGGCTCTAGCCCAGAATTTACAGGTTGGAATTGAAGTTTTAATGAGGACCCGGTGGTTAAGGGGGCGGTGTAACTTTGAGACCTCTCACCTCATGCAACACCTCCATTTTTTTTTTATTCCAGCCACATTCAGATGCCACAAACATTAGTTTTATAGACTACTACTGATAGATAAATGTAAGGAAAGTAACACAGGTAGTTGACTGAAAGTAACAGACTGCAATAATGCAAGATCAATACATGACACTAAAAATGACACCATCGCCTAATCTGCCCAATCTGCAACTAGGGTGCAAAAGTCATCGGAGATCCATGTCTTGTTTTTTTAATGAAAGTTAGGCAGTCTACACTTTTAGGGGACAGCCAGATGCACTTTTCCTTCAGGACACAACCATTAGCGCTGAAGACGCATTCTGAGAGAACGCTGTCTGCTGCTGGTCACAACAAATCCTCAAAGGTGAGACTAGCGAGCTCAAGTCACTCATCCATTTTTGAATACAAAAATGTAAAAGCATAGAAAATTCCCCTTGATGGCACTCAAATTGAACTCCAGACCAGCTCATGCACGGGCTGGTCTGAAAAATGTGTTAAACGACTCACAGAAATTGCTTATGCCAGTTACACTACTGCTGCTGTTGCTGCTAATGTTATGGCGATGACTCCATGATGTCCCTGGGGTTGGATGTCTACAACTGGGGTAAACACTCTGCCTCATTGCTGTTTTGAGGAAAACAACTCTTATTATTGTCTACAAGTGTATTTCGATACTCCAGAATGCACGTATCCCACTCAAGGGGGGAAGCATCTTGCACAATTTTCTCTTGTACCAAGTATCTAACAGAGTGGCAACCCAGTAGTCAGCGCTATTTGTAACCCTAAGAATACGAGCATCATGTTAAAGATAGTGCAGCAAGAAGGTGCTCATGTGTTGAGTGTTTCCATGAGGTCTGTTGTGAGTTCATTTTCCCCTTCACCATTGAGGTCTGATGAACTCCCTCTTCTGGTGAAGGAAGGTAGTGAGGCTGATTACCAAGCACCTGTGCAGGATGATGATGACTGGGTGACTGGAATTGCTGACTGGATATAAGGCAGCCGACGCCCTTCTGCCTTGCTGGTGATCTCTCTGAGGGATTCTAGGACACCAGTCTGATTCCTGCTCCTCAAAAGCTAAGTTTTCTGCTCTGCTTTTTGCATTTGTGTTTTGGTTTTGTTTTGCCTTGTTTTTCTGGATTTCTGCCATATCCTGCTGGGGTGAGCTGAATTCCTTTTTACTCTGTCTTCAGAAAATACCTGAGTACTGATATAGTCTTATTGAAGCCTAGCGTCTTCAGGGCTTTTTTCCCTATCAGTCTGTTGGCTCTTGTTTTGATAGGGTTTTGGCGGATTGCAGACAGCAGCTTTTCTATCCTTTCCTATTTAGTTAGCTTGGGTCCCATCATTTGCTCAGCCTATCTTTCTATCTGTGTGAGTGTTTTTTCATCTTGCTTCACCGTCATTATATGTTGGGGGCTGCCTATTGCTTTGGGGTCTGCTCTGGGGCAGTTTAGAATTCCCTTTCTGTCTTTAGGCTATTTAGTTCTCTGGCTGTGATCGAGGGGTCTAGGGCACCGTAGGAACCCCCCACGGCTACTGCTAGTTGTTGTTGATAGGTTCAGGGGTCTGCAATCCGATAGCTGCCAACTTCTCTGGTTTTCTGGACTTAGCTAGTATTTCTGTTTTTGCCTCCTACAGTGACTCATTTATAACAGAATCACCAGCCATACCGCAGATCCTAGGGTACTCAATAGCAGGAAAGAATTGTAAAAAGAAAAAAAAAAAAAAAAAGTGGGTATATTCTTTCCTCTATATCTCTGAGGCCGTAGGGGGAATTTTTTTTTCTCTCAATGGAGATAAAGCAATTGTCTGATCGTGTGGAGCAGCTCGCTGCGGAAGTGCGGGGAATTTCTGCCTACCTTGCTCATTCACATGCTGCTGAGCCAAAGATCCCTACTCCTGATGTGTTTTTTGGGGATCTGTCTAAATTTTTGAATTTCAAAAATAATTGTAAATTATTTTTTGCCTTGAAGCCTAACTCGTCAGGGAGCTCCGCGCAGCAGGTTAAAATTGTCATCTCTTTGCTGCGTGGCGATCCCCAGGATTGGGCGTTTTCTTTGAAACCAGATGATCCTATTTTGACTAATGTGAACGCATTTTTTCAAGCCTTGGGGTTGTTGTATGACGAACCTAATGCTATTGATCAGGCTGAAAAGACCCTGTTGGCATTGAGCCAGGGTCGAGATTCTGCAGAATTGTACTGTCAAATATTCTGAAAGTGGGCGGTCCTTACTACCTGGAATGATACTGCCTTGGCAGCTCTCTTTCGGAAGGGTTTGTCAGAAGCCGTAAAAGATACTATGGTGGGATTTCCTGTTCCCTCTGGTCTTGACGATTCTATGTCATTAGCCATTCAGGTTGATCGGCGTTTGCGTGAACGCAGGACTGAACGAGAGGTGTTGCCACCTGTTGAACAAGTGTCTGAACCTATGCAATGTGATAGAGTTTTGACCAGGGAGCAATGTCAGGAGTTCATAAGATGCAATAAGCTGTGTTTTTTTTGTGGAGATGCCTCGCATATTATTTCTGTCTATCCTAAACGGGAGAAACGTTTTGCACACACGTTTTCTGTGGGTGGTGTTCAACCTAAGTTTCTTCTGGCAATTACTCTGATCTGCTCCCTGTCCACATTTTCCGCCAAAGCTTTTGTGGATTCGGGAGCAGCCCTGAACCTAATGGACTTGGATTTTGCTAAACGTTGTGGATTTCCGATGACACCTCTATGGACGCCTATCCCGTTGAGGGGGATTGATGCTACTCCTTTGGCTAAAAATAAACCTCAGTTTTGGACCCAGGTGGTAATGCGGGTCGCCCCAGACCATCAAGAAAATTGTAGATTTTTGGTGTTGCATAATTTGCATGATACCATTGTTCTGGGGTTTCCCTGGTTGCAAATTCATAATCCAGTTTTGGATTGGAAATCTGTGTCTGTGGTGAGTTGGGGTTGTCGGTGTGCCTTTAGTGAGGCTCCGGTTTTTTCCACCTCTCCTCAGTCACATGATGTTCCTGACTATTTGGTGGACTTTTATGATGTATTTAGTGAGAATGAGTCTGCATCTTTGCCTCCTCATAGGAGTTATGACTAGAGTTGAGCGACTTTTGGTTTTTTAGGGTCGCGTTTCGTTTCGTGAAACCCGACTTTTCCAAAAGTCGGGTCGAGCAAGATTGTCCGATTATAGGGAAAAGTCGGGGTCGTCCCGAAACACGAAACCCAATGTAAGTCAATGGGGAATAAAAGTCGGCAGTGAGAGGAGGACAGGAAACACACCTACAGTGCCCTTTTGAATGCCAAAAGCATCAATTCTTCTTACTTAAGCTTGTCAACCTTAATTAACTTCATAATACAAGTTACGCACTGAAAAATGGGGGTTATTTGGCTAAAGTTGTAGGGGGGAGAACTGGCTGCAGGTTTTCATGTGCCCTGGGCGAAAGAGCGCCCTTTTAACACATACCACAACTCATCATGCTCCGATACGGCAGAGAAATAGCGGTATAGTACAATGAAAAATACCTCACTTTTTACATCTCATGACGAGGCCCATCTATTTCTCCATACAGAATCATTGGTCCCATATAATGTTTGAAACAGTATATGATGAGCTCCACATAATGCTACAGTATATGTTGGTCCCCATGGATGAAGCTCCACTGTCTTATGGGCCCAAATAATGCTCCAAACATAATGGGCCCCATTTCTAATGCTCTAGTGTATAATGGGCCCTGTAAATGCTACTCCAGTGTATGATGTCCACCTTTGGAATGTTCCAGTGTATGGTGGGCCCCATCTATCATTCTCCAGAGTATAGTGCTCCCCAAAAATTGCTGTCCCAACATTGAAAACAATCAAATAAGTCTCCTCCCTAGGGAATCCCTGTACTTCTCTGGATTCCTCGTCGTCCCCATCTTCCATCTCACTGCACAGTATTTCAACTTTGCAAGTGCTGTGATCCTGGGCAAGCAGGGGGGGCCCACTCATTGGCGACGGCACTGGCACAGGGCCCATGATAGTACGGTGGTGTGTCTGATGGCGGGTGGGCCGAACCTGCACTTTCATCTGCAGCTTCCTCTTTGTCACCGTGTAAGATGGAACTGTATGGGAAGGGTAACCTGAGTTTCATCAGGGTCAGATTCAGGTCGTGTAGCGTGCGAGGGGAATGTAGTGGTCTGGGTCAATGTACCAGCAGATTCATCGAGCAGTGGCTGGGCATCAGTGCACTTGTGTCGCCCCCAGGAGTACGGTCGCCACAGTGGCATTACCTTCTTCCTAGGGAGTGTGATGTCATGCTTGGGAGCAACGAAGGATCTCTCTAGCAGGTTAACTGATTGGGCGGCGTTATTCCCACGAGTCATGACCCTCCAAACAGCGTTCATGAAGGCAAAGTGTTTGTTTTACGTGGGCAGTATGGTTGCAAAGCTGAACCTTAAAGGAATGTCCAGAAGGGCACCACCAGGAGTGGAGCCTACGGTTAAATTCGACTCCACCTGGGAAACCTCAACCATGCCAGCTACAGAACAGATGCACACATTGCAAGCTTAATTCCGTTAACGAACGAGACTCCGTCATGCCCCGCGGTCCGAGTCCGGCTTACTAGAGGGACACGTGAGGCTCTGGCACATGAGATTGGCCAATAACTGGTGTGTCATGCCCTTACATGTCCGTGGCTGCATGTGCGCTACACTGAAAAGGCCAGCGTTTGTCGCTTACGGGTGCAGATAACCCGCTGAACAACGTTAGTGATGGGGATCACTGATTACAATTATTACCCACGAAAGATGATTTCCCAGTAAGTGCAGGTCAACCGCAGTTCCGGAATTAGGTCTAACCGTCATTCCTGAAAAAATGAAAAACTTACGTGTGCAAACCACAGGTGCTGTAGCTTGCTTAACAGCTCGCCAACCGTTCTCACGCCCAGTATGGATTACACGTGATTGCACAAAGGTGAGAAAGGGTACCGTATCCCCAGATAACATGTATGGATAGCGTACACATTCAAAATATATGTCTATACATCAGGAGGCAGGCTCAGACGGTGTTAGGCCCAGTATGGATTGCACGTGATTGCACAAAGGTTAGAAAGGGTACCGTATCCCCAGATAACATGTATGGATAGCGTACATATTCAAAATATATGTCTCAGGAGGCAGGCTCAGACGGTGTTACGCCCAGTATGGATTGCACGTGATTGCACAAAGGTTAGAAAGGGTACCGTATCCCCAGATAACATGTATGGATAGCGTACACATTCAAAATATATGTCTCAGGAGGCAGGCTCAGATGGTGTTAGGCCCAGTATGGATTGCACGTGATTGCACAAAGGTTAGAAAGGGTACCGTATCCCCGGATAACATGTATGGATAGCGTACACATTCAAAATATATGTCTCAGGAGGCAGGCTCAGACGGTGTCAGGCCCAGTATGGATTTCACGTGATTGCACAAAGGTTAGAAAGGGTACCGTATCCCCGGATAACATGTATGGATAGCGTACACATTCAAAATATATGTCTCAGGAGGCAGGCTCAGATGGTGTTAGGCCCAGTATGGATTGCACGTGATTGCACAAAGGTTAGAAAGGGTACCGTATCCCCGGATAACATGTATGGATAGCGTACACATTCAAAATATATGTCTCTGGAGGCAGGCTCAGACGGTGTCAGGCCCAGTATGGATTGCACGTGATTGCACAAAGGTTAGAAAGGGTACCGTATCCCCGGATAACATGTATGGATAGCGTACACATTCAAAATATATGTCTCAGGAGGCAGGCTCAGACGGTGTTAGGCCCAGTATGGATTGCACGTGATTGCACAAAGGTTAGAAAGGGTACCGTATCCCCAGATAACATGTATGGATAGCGTACACATTCAAAATATATGTCTCAGGAGGCAG
Source organism: Dendrobates tinctorius (assembly GCF_039654945.1). NCBI lineage: Eukaryota > Metazoa > Chordata > Amphibia > Anura > Dendrobatidae > Dendrobates > Dendrobates tinctorius. Next base: position 6,896,351 of record NW_027361817.1, read on the forward strand.
GCTCAGACGGTGTCAGGCCCAGTATGGATTGCACGTGATTGCACAAAGGTTAGAAAGGGTACCGTATCCCCGGATAACATGTATGGATAGCGTACACATTCAAAATATATGTCTCAGGAGGCAGGCTCAGACGGTGTTAGGCCCAGTATGGATTGCACGTGATTGCACAAAGGTTAGAAAGGGTACCGTATCCCCAGATAACATGTATGGATAGCGTACACATTCAAAATATATGTCTCAGGAGGCAGGCTCAGATGGTGTTAGGCCCAGTATGGATTGCACGTGATTGCACAAAGGTTAGAAAGGGTACCGTATCCCCAGATAACATGTATGGATAGCGTACACATTCAAAATATATGTCTCAGGAGGCAGGCTCAGATGGTGTTAGGCCCAGTATGGATTGCACGCGATTGCACAAAGGTTTGAAAGGGTACCGTTTCCCCGGATAACATGTATGGATAGCGTACACATTCAAAATATATGTCTCAGGAGACATGCTCAGACGGTGTCAGGCACAGTATGGATTTGACGGCCCAGATTACACAGCGGGGGAGCAGGGAGAGGTAAAGATTGCAAATGCTGGGGCCCTGCCCAAGCAAGGGGGGCCCACTCGTGGGCGTCGGTACTGGCACTGGGCCCCTCATAGTACAGCGGTGTGTCTGACGGCGGGTGTGCACCACCACCGTCAGAGACACTTGATTACACTATGAGGGACCCTGTGCCAGTGCCCGCACCCAAGAGTCGGCCTACCCACCTGTCCAGGGCAACGGCACTCGCACGGTGTCGTGCGCTAGGTGGTGACCCCGGCCATGGGGGCGGAGGCAGCACAGTTAGGGAGTTTTAGAAAGTGGCATATGTTGATGTTGGACATTCAGCTGATGCAAAAGGCGAAATAGGTGAAGTCCCAGGAAGAGGTGGACCAAAGCAAGCCATTTTTCTGTCACCCTATGTGTCATCAGGGGAAGGTGGGACAAAATCCTTGGAAACACATGCATGGTTCATTTTAATGAAGGTTAGATCATCCACATTTTGGGTTGACAGACGGGTCCTTTTTTCTGTCAGGATTGATCCAGCTGCACTGAAGACTCTTTCCGATAGCACACTTGCAGCTGGGCAAGCGAGCTCCTGTAAGGCATAGTGGGCCAATTCAGGCCAGGTGTCCAGTTTAGCGGCCCAATAGTCAAAGGGGAATGACCTGTGTGGGAGAACATCGATATGGGAGGAAAAGTAGTTTGTAACCATAGTTGACAACTGCTGTCTCCTGTCACTTTCCATCGATGCAGTAATACCAGTTGTGTGAGCGGTATTTGAAAAATCAGTCCACAACATTGTCATGAAACCCCTGTCTCCAACGCCACTTCTGCTGTGTGCACCACGAACACCTCTGCCAAGCTGCCCCCGGCCCGTACGGCTCGTGTGAGAACCATCACCGCTGCTGTGTGCTGGGAATGCCTCAAGCAACCGATTTACCAGAGTTGCTTGTTTATTAGCCAATATTAGGTCAAGGTTCTCCTGTGGCATGATGTTTTGTAATTTGCCTTTATAGCGTGGATCCAGGATGCTGGCCAACCAGTAGTCGTCATCGTTCATCATTTTGGCAATGCGGGGGTCCCTTTTTAGGATCTGCAAGGCATAATCTGACATGTGGGCCAATGTTCCCGGTGTCAATGATGCACTGCGAGTGCTGGGTGGAGGAGCACTTTCTGGCAAATCCACATCCCTCCAGTCACGCACAAACCCTGTACCAGACCTTGCCACGCCAACATTTTCACTTGCCCCACGAGATGCATCCTCCTCCCCTAAGTAATCATCCCCATCATCATCCTCCTCCTCCTCTTCTTCCTCCACCTCGTCCAGGAGAGGTCCCTGAGCAGACAATGGCTGAATGTCATCAAGGATTCCCTCCTCCTCTTCCTCCTCATCAACATTGGCTGCAGACGCCTGCTCCTTAAGGTGCGTCAAAGTTTGCATGAGCAGACGCATAAGTGGGATGCTCATGCTTAGGATGGCGTCGTCTGCGCTTACCAGCCGTGTGCATTCCTCAAAACACTGAAGGACTTTACAGAGGTCTTTCAGCTTCGACCACTGCACACCTGTCAACTCCATGTCTGCTCTCAACGTGCCTGGCCGTGTATCCTCCCACAAATGCATTATGGCCTGCCTCTGCTCGCACAGCCGCTCCACCATGTGCAGGGTGGAGTTCCACCTTGTTGCAATGTCGATAATGAGGTGGTGGTTGGGAAGGTGGAGCAATCGCTGCAGCTTCTGCATACGAACGGAGTGTACAGGCGACCGGCGGATGTGCGCGCACAGTCTTCGCACCTTCTGGAGCAGGGCTGTTAACTTCGGATAATTTTTGAGGAAGCACTGCACCACCAGGTTCAAGGTGTGAGCCAAGCAAGGTATGTGGCTGAGTTTTGAAAGGGCTATGGCTGCCACAAAATTACGGCCGTTATCACTAACTACCTTGCCTGCCTCAAGATGTACATTGCCCTGCCATGACTCAGTTTGTCGCTTCAAGTACTCGGCCAGCACCTCGGCGGTGTGTCTGTCGCCCAAACACATCATCTGCAACACAGCCTGCTGACGCTTTCCACTAGCTGCTCGATAGGGGGACACATCGTGTGCAACAGTGGCAGCTGCAGATGGAGTGCTCGTACGACTGCGCTCTGTGGACGAGCTTTCGCTTCTGGAGGAGGAGGAGGAGGAGAAGGGTCGAACGCCTACAGCCAATTGTTTCTTATACCGTGGGCTAGGCAGCACTGTCCCACCACCGCTGTCCCCTGTGGACCCTGCATCCACCACATTAACCCAGTGCGCAGTGATGGACACGTAACGGCCCTGGCCATGCCGACTGGACCATGCATCAGTTGTGAGGTGCACCTTTCCGCTCACTGACTGCTTGAGTGCATGAACAATGCGGTCTTTCACATGATGGTGGAGGGCTGGGATGGCTTTGCGAGAGAAGAAGTGGCGACTGGGTAGGTCATAGCGTGGTACTGCATAGGCCATGAGTTCGCGGAAAGCTTTGCTTTCCACCAACCGAAAGGGCATCATCTCAAACGAGATTAGTTTGGCAATGTGGGCGTTCAAACCCAGTGTACGCGGATGAGAGACTGAGTACTTTCTTGACCTACTCATAGTGTCTGGGAGGGTGAGCTGGACTTGAGAGCTGCATATGGTGGAAGTAGCGGTGGACAGGGCGGACTGAGAGAGGGTTGATGATGGTGATGGAGTTGGTGTTCTTTCTGATGGCCTAGAATCAGTCTTTCGTTGATATAACAGTGGGATTCCCTGACTGCTGTGGCCTTGCAACGACACCTCAACATTTGCTGCTGTGATAACCGGTGGGCTTACAGTGGGGGAAACAATGTAGCGTTGCTGACTACCTTCGTTGTGATCAGTTGCACATGTGGCACTTGAGGTTTGGTGTTGTGTCCACGCTTGCAAGTGCATGCTGGTTAAATGTCTAAGCATGCAACTGGTATTCAAATTTTTCAGATTTTTCCCTCGGCTAAAGGTCTTTGCGCACTTCTTACAGATAACCTTGGCCTGATCATGAGGATTTTGTTCAAAAAAGTGCCACACTGCACTCTTCCTACTTTGGCAGACATTTTGCGGCCTAGCACGCTGTGATCTTTTGACCCTCTGGACAAGCTGTCCAGCAACTCTTTTGATGTTTGGAACCTGTCTTTGGAGTGCTACGGGCCTGCCAGATAACAGCTGTTGCGATGTCGATGTCTGCTGTGGATGCTGCTCATCTGAGCTATTAAAGGATGGAATCTCCAGCGCTGGACTTCAGTTAAAAATACATCATTTATTGTAAATTCTTAAAATCGAACAGAAAAAAGTGTGGATAAGGACATACAGGCAGATGGGGTCTCTGGTGGTCTCCAACCAACGCGTTTCGACCTAGAGGGTCTTACTCATGAGTAAGACCCTCTAGGTCGAAACGCGTTGGTTGGAGACCACCAGAGACCCCATCTGCCTGTATGTCCTTATCCACACTTTTTTCTGTTCGATTTTAAGAATTTACAATAAATGATGTATTTTTAACTGAAGTCCAGCGCTGGAGATTCCATCCTTTATTTTGCTTCAGTCAACACCCCTGATCAAGGTGACTCCGTGCGCAGGAGGATTATGGATCGCAACTGAGACTGGTGAGCTGACCTCCCTTCATTTTCCCTATCCTTTTATAATCATCTGAGCTATTGGAAGCAGCACCCTCTTCCCCCAATGGATGCCAATCTGGGTCAACAACTGGGTCATCCATCACCTCCTCTTCTATGTCATGTGCACCTTCCTCTGTGTCACCGTGTATGGTGGTATAGTGTGCGGGAAGCGGCACCTGAGTCTCATCAGGGTCAGAATCTGGCTCTGTACACTGCGAGGACAATGTAGTGCTCTGAGTGAATGTACCAGCAGAATCATCCATCAGCGGCTGTGCATCAGTGCACTCCATGTCAGATTCATCTTGGCCTGGGTAATTCACCATTTGACTTGATAATCCAGGCATGGTATGTGAAAACAGCTCCATGGAGTAATCAGTAGTATGGCCTGCGTCATCCTTCAATCTTGGTTGGGGTGAAGGACACAAGGAAAGGTGTGGTTCATGAACATGAGCCTCCAATGACGACTCAGTGCTTTTACTTTTTACAACTGAAGAAGAGGAGGCGATAGAGCTGGAGGCTGAGTCAGCAATGTAAGACAAAACTTTTTCCTGATGCTCTGGCTTTAAAAGCGGTTTGCCAACTCCTAGAAAACTAAGCGTTCGAGGCCTTATGTAGCCAGACGATGACGCAGGCTCAACACCTCCTGCATTCGGTCCTATTTTGCTCTTGCCACTACCATCAGATCCACCACCAACACCATCATTACCAGCTGCCAACCCCCGCCCAATTCCACGGCCTCTTCCACCAGCCTTCCTCATTTTTGGTAGAAATGTAGACAAAATCCAACAAACTATACAGTAATGTAAAACAAGGTACAAGGTGTCTCTAGGACAGGGGAGATTTTGAATTTCTGCAGACACTTGTGGACACTGGACACTTTTGGATTGTGTGAGGCCCAATGAATATCTGAGCGCTATGTGACAGGCTCGATGGCACAGCTGTGACCAAAGTGACGAGAGGATAAGGGAGATTTTGAATCTCTGCACACACTTTTGGACACTGGACACTTTTGGATTGTGTGAGGCCCAATGAATATCTGAGCGCTATGGGACAGGCTCGATGGCACAGCTGTGACCAAAGTGACGAGAGGATAAGGGAGATTTTGAATCTCTGCACACACTTTTGGACACTGGACACTTATGGATTGTGTGAGGCCCAATGAATATCTGAGCGCTATGTTACAGGCTCGATGGCACAGCTGTGACCAAAGTGACGAGAGGATAAGGGAGATTTTGAATCTCTGCACACACTTTTGGACACTGGACACTTTTGGATTGTGTGAGGCCCAATGAATATCTGAGCGCTATGTGACAGGCTCGATGGCACAGCTGTGACCAAAGTGACGAGAGGATAAGGGAGATTTTGAATCTCTGCACACACTTTTGGACACTGGACACTTGTGGATTGTGTGAGGCCCAATGAATATCTGAGCGATATGTGACAGGCTCGATGGCACAGCTGTGACCAAAGTGACTACAGGATAAGGGAGATTTTGAATCTCTGCACACACTTTTGGACACTGGACACTTTTGGATTGTGTGAGGCCCAATGAATATCTGAGCGCTATGTGACAGGCTCGATGGCACAGCTGTGACCAAAGTGACTACAGGATAAGGGAGATTTTGATTCTCTGCACACACTTTTGGACACTGGACACTTGTGGATTGTGTGAGGCCCAATGAATATCTGAGCGCTATGTGACAGGCTCGATGGCACAGCTGTGACCAAAGTGACTACAGGATAAGGGAGATTTTGAATCTCTGCACACACTTTTGGACACTGGACACTTGTGGATTGTGTGAGGCCCAATGAATATCTGAGCGCTATGTGACAGGCTCGATGGCACAGCTGTGACCAAAGTGACTACAGGATAAGGGAGATTTTAAATCTCTGCACACACTTTTGGACACTGGACACTTGTGGATTGTGTGAGGCCCAATGAATATCTGAGCGCTATGTGACAGGCTCGATGGCACAGCTGTGACCAAAGTGACGAGAGGATAAGGGAGATTTTGAATCTCTGCACACACTTTTGGACACTGGACACTTGTGGATTGTGTGAGGCCCAATGAATATCTGAGCGCTATGTGACAGGCTCGATGGCACAGCTGTGACCAAAGTGACTACAGGATAAGGGAGATTTTGAATCTCTGCACACACTTTTGGACACTGGACACTTTTGGATTGTGTGAGGCCCAATGAATATCTGAGCGCTATGTGACAGGCTCGATGGCACAGCTGTGACCAAAGTGACTACAGGATAAGGGAGATTTTGAATCTCTGCACACACTTTTGGACACTGGACACTTATGGATTGTGTGAGGCCCAATGAATATCTGAGCGCTATGTGACAGGCTCGATGGCACAGCTGTGACCAAAGTGACGAGAGGATAAGGGAGATTTTGAATCTCTGCACACACTTTTGGACACTGGACACTTGTGGATTGTGTGAGGCCCAATGAATATCTGAGCGCTATGTGACAGGCTCGATGGCACAGCTGTGACCAAAGTGACTACAGGATAAAGGAGATTTTGAATCTCTGCACACACTTTTGGACACTGGACACTTTTGGATTGTGTGAGGCCCAATGAATATCTGAGCGCTATGTGACAGGCTCGATGGCTCAGCTGTGACCAAAGTGACGAGAGGATAAGGGAGATTTTGAATCTCTGCACACACTTTTGGACACTGGACACTTGTGGATTGTGTGAGGCCCAATGAATATCTGAGCGCTATGTGACAGGCTCGATGGCACAGCTGTGACCAAAGTGACGAGAGGATAAGGGAGATTTTGAATCTCTGCACACACTTTTGGACACTGGACACTTGTGGATTGTGTGAGGCCCAATGAATATCTGAGCGCTATGTGACAGGCTCGATGGCACAGCTGTGACAAAAGTGACGAGAGGATAAGGGAGATATTGAATCTCTGCACACACTTTTGGACACTGGACACTTGTGGATTGTGTGAGGCCCAATGAATATCTGAGCGCTATGTGACAGGCTCGATGGCACAGCTGTGACCAAAGTGACGAGAGGATAAGGGAGATTTTGAATCTCTGCACACACTTTTGGACACTGGACACTTGTGGATTGTGTGAGGCCCAATGAATATCTGAGCGCTATGTGACAGGCTCGATGGCACAGCTGTGACCAAAGTGACGAGAGAATAAGGGAGATTTTGAATCTCTGCACACACTTTTGGACACTGGACACTTGTGGATTGTGTGAGGCCCAATGAATATCTGAGCGCTATGTGACAGGCTCGATGGCACAGCTTTGACCAAAGTGACGAAAGGATAAGGGAGATTTTGAATCTCTGCACACACTTTTGGACACTGGACACTTGTGGATTGTGTGAGGCCCAATGAATATCTGAGCGCTATGTGACAGGCTCGATGGCACAGCTGTGACCAAAGTGACGAGAGGATAAGGGAGATTTTCAATCTCTGCACACACTTTTGGACACTGGACACTTGTGGATTGTGTGAGGCCCAATGAATATCTGAGCGCTTTGTGACAGGCTCGATGGCACAGCTGTGACCAAAGTGACGAGAAGATAAGGGAGATTTTGAATCTCTGCACACACTTTTGGACACTGGACACTTGTGGATTGTGTGAGGCCCAATGAATATCTGAGCGCTATGTGACAGGCTCGATGGCACAGCTGTGACCAAAGTGACGAGAGGATAAGGGAGATTTTGAATCTCTGCACACACTTTTGGACACTGGACACTTGTGGATTGTGTGAGGCCCAATGAATATCTGAGCGCTATGTGACAGGCTCGATGGCACAGCTGTGACCAAAGTGACGAGAGGATAAGGGAGATTTTGAATCTCTGCACACACTTTTGGACACTGGACACTTGTGGATTGTGTGAGGCCCAATGAATATCTGAGCGCTATGTGACAGGCTCGATGGCACAGCTGTGACCAAAGTGACTACAGGATAAGGGAAATTTTGAATCTCTGCACACACTTTTGGACACTGGACACTTGTGGATTGTGTGAGGCCCAATGAATATCTGAGCGCTATGTGACAGGCTCGATGGCACAGCTGTGACCAAAGAGACTACAGGATAAGGGAGATTGGATTGCTTTTAAAAAAGCAGTTTGCGGAGCAGTGGGTAAACAGCAATGCCAGCCTGTCAGGAAGCCTTAAAAGGCAGCCCAACAACCAACACCACTGATACACCACAATATAGCCTCCCCTTGCACTGCACACACAGTGACTTTTGTGTTGTGCAGGCCAAATTGCTAGCAGCAGAAGCCGTTTTTTTTTCTTCTCAGCAGGACAAAAAAAAAAAAATTGGGATTGCTTTTAAAAAAGCAGTTTGCGGAGCAGTGGGTAAACAGCAATGCCAGCCTGTCAGAAAGCCTTAAAAGGCAGCCCAACAACCAACACCACTGATACACCACAATATAGCCTCCCCTTGCACTGCACACACAGTGACTTGTGTGTTGTGCAGGCCAAATCGCTAGCAGCAGAAGCAGTTTTTTTGTCTTCTTCCCTGCCTAACGCTCTCCCTACAGAATCAGCAGCAACCTCTCCCTATACTGAGATCGGCAGAAGTAAGATGGCGGTCGGCGTGCACGCCCTTTTATACCCCCTGTGACGCCCACCAAAGCAAGCCAATCACTTGCATGCCCTTCTGAAAGATGGTGGTGACCCCTGCCTATGTCATCACGTTGCCCACAGTGTCCGTGGATCCTGATTGGCTGTAAAAGAGCGCAAAACAAACTTTTGAAACGCGACTTTGGCGCGTAAGTCGCCGACCTCGTGGCCGACCTCATCCTAGGGTCGGGTTTCGTTTCATGAAACCCGACTTTGACAAAAGTCGGCGACTTTTGAAATTTTTCGACCCGTTTCGCTCAACTCTAGTTATGACTGTGCAATTGAACTGTGCCCGGGGTGTAAATTTCCCAAGGGTCGGCTCTTCAATTTATCTGTACCCGAGCACGAGGCTATGCGATCCTATATTAAGGAGGCGTTGGAGAAGGGTCATATTAGACCATCCTCTTCACCCTTAGGTGCCAGTTTTTTTTTCCGTGGCCAAAAAGGATGGTTCATTAAGGCCTTGTATTGATTATCGTGCCCTCAACAAAATTACTATTAAATATCAGTATCCATTATCCCTGATTTCGGATCTATTCTCCAGAGTTAAAGGTGCTTGCTGGTTTACCAAGCTTGACCTCAGGGGGGCGTATAATCGATAAATTTTTGATTATCTATCTGGGTGATATTTTGATCTTCTCCAAGGATTGGGATTCTCATGTGGAACATGTTCGGACTGTGTTCCGGATCTTGAGGGAGAATTCCCTGTATGTCAATGGATCGAAATGCCTTTTTGGGGTACAGAGGATTTCATTTTTGGGATTTATTTTGTCTCCGTCAACTAATGAAATGGACCCGGCCACGGTACAGGATATTTATGATTGGGTTCAGCCCACTTCTTTCAAGGCCCTGCAGAAGTTTTTGGGTTTTGCTAATTTTTATCGGAAATTTATAGCAAAATTTTCTAGTATTGCCAAACCATTGACTGATCTGACTAAGAAGGGTGCTGATGTGTTGAATTGGTCTCCGGAGGCTGTTTCTTCCTTTCAGGAGCTGAAGTGAAGATTCACTTCTGCCCCGGTTTTGCGGCAACCTGATGTCTCATTCCCGTTCCAGGTAGAGGTGGACGCTTCTGAGATTGGTGCAGGAGCTGTTTTGTCCCAAAAGGATCCTGTAACATCTAAAATGAATCCCTGTGCTTTCTTTTCCCGAAAGTTCTCTCCATTTGAACGTAACTATGATGTGGGGAATCAGGAACTGTTAGCCATGAAATGGGCATTTGAGGAGTGGAGACATTGGTTGGAGGGAGCTAAACATCAAGTCGTGGTCCTCACTGACCACAAGATTTTGATTTACCTGGAGTCGGCCAAACGCTTGAACCCTAGACAGGCTAGGTGGGCCTTGTTTTTTACACGTTTTGATTTTGTGGTCTCTTTTCTTCCTGGCACTAAGAATGTCAAGGCTGACGCTCTTTCTAGGAGCTTCTTTGCTGATTCTCCTGTGGTGACCAAGCCTGCTACCATCTTAGGCGAAGGGGTAGTTCTTTCTGCCATCTCGCCCGATTTGAGATGTGCTCTGGAAGAGTTCCAGGAGGACAAACCTGAGCGTTGTCCCAGTGGAAAGTTGTATGTTCCTGATCAGTGGAAGAAGAGAGTGATGTCTGAAGTTCATTGCTCTGCATTGGCTGGTCATCCAGGTAATTTTGGTACTACAGATCTGATGAGTCGGTCTTTTTGGTGGCCCGCCTTGTCTCGTGATGTCAGGAATTTTGTGCAGTCCTGTGGGACTTGCTCCCGGTCTAAACCTTGTTCTCGCTCTAGTGGGTTGTTGATGCCTTTGCCGGTCCCCAGGAGGCCATGGACCCATATTTCAATGGATTTCATCTCTGATATGCCTGTCTCTCAGAGAATGACTGTTATTTGGGTGATTTGTGATAGGCTCTCTAAGATGGTTCATCTTGTACCACTCCCTAAGTTGCCATCTTCCTCTGAGTTGGTGCCCCTGTTTTTGCAACAGGTGGTTCGCTTGCACGGGATTCCTGAGAACATTGTATCTGACAGAGGAGTTCAGTTTGTGTCTAGATTTTGGAGGACTTTCTGTTCCAACCTGGGAATTCAGTTGTCCTTCTCCTCTGCTTTTCACCCTCAGACCAATGGGCAGACGGAGAGAACAAACCAGACCTTGGAGTCGTATTTGAGATGTTTTATTTCCGCTGATCAGGATGATTGGGTTTCATTTTTGCCCTTGGCCGAATTTGCTTTAAATAATAGAGCTAGTTCTGCCACTTTGATGTCACCTTTTTTTTTGTAACTTTGGGTTTCATCCTCGATTTTCTTCAGGGCAGGTGGAGCCTTTGGCCTGCCCAGGTGTTGACACTGTGGTGGAGAGAATGCACCAGATCTGGGACCAAGTGGTGGATAAGTTATCTCTCTCCCAGGAAAAGGCTCAGCGGTTTTCCAACCGACATAGGACCATTGGTCCCCAGTTTAAGGTTGGTGATATGGTTTGGTTATCATCAAAAAATATCGCTATGAAGGTGGCTTCTCCTAAGTTTAAGCCTAGATTTATTGGACCTTGCAAGATTTTGGAGATTATTAATCCGGTCTCTTTTCGTTTGGCTCTTCCTGTCACATTTAAAATCCATAATGTGTTTCATAAGTCCTTGTTGAAGAGGTTTGTTGAACCAGTTGGTCCTGGGGTGTCACCTCCTGACCCTGTATTGGTTGAAGGTAACATGGAATATGAGGTAGAGAAGATACTGGATTCCCGTCTGGCTAGACAGAGACTCCAGTATTTGGTTAAGTGGAAGTGTTATGGTCAGGAGGATAATTCCTGGGTCTCTGCCTCTGATATTCATGCCAAAAGATTGGTGCGTGCCTCTCATCGAGCTCACCCTGATCGCCCTGGTGGCATGGATGAGGGTTTGGTGACCCCTCCTCAAGGGGGTGGTACTGTTGTGAGTTCATTTTCCCCTTCACCATTGAGGTCTGATGAACTCCCTCTTCTGGTGAAGGAAGGGAGTGAGGCTGATTACCAAGCACCTGTGCAGGATGATGGTGACTGGAATTGCTGACTGGATATAAGGCAGCCGACGCCCTTCTGCCTTGCTGGTGATCTCTCTGATGGATTCTAGGAGACCAGTCTGATTCCTGCTCCTCAAAAGCTAAGTTTTCTGCTCTGCTTTTTGCATTTGTGTTTTGGTTTTGTTTTGCCTTGTTTTTCTGGATTTCTGCCATTCCCTGCTGGGGTGAGCTGAATTCCTTTTTGCTCTGTCTTCAGAAAATACCTGAGTACTGATATAGTCTTTTTGAAGCCTAGCGTCTTCAGGGCTTTTTTCCCTATCAGTCTGTTGGCTCTTGTTTTTATAGGGTTTTGGCGGATTGCAGACAGCAGCTTTTCTATCCTTTCCTATTTAGTTAGCTTGGGCCCCAGCATTTGCTCAGCCTATCTTTCTATCTGTGTGAGTGTTTTTTCATCTTGCTTCACCGTCATTATATGTTGGGGGCTGCCTATTGCTTTGGGGTCTGCTCTGGGGCAGTTTAGATTTCCCTTTCTGTCTTTAGGCTATTTAGTTCTCCGGCTGTGATCGAGGGGTCTAGGGCACCGTAGGAACCCCCCACGGCTACTGCTAGTTGTTGTTGATAGGTTCAGGGGTCTGCAATCCGATAGCTGCCAACTTCTCTGGTTTTTTGGACTTAGCTAGTATTTCTGTTTTTGCCTCCTATGGTGACTCATTCATAACAGAGGTCCAAGTCCATGCTGTGCTGGTGGCGGGGAAACACTCAAGGCCGCTTCCTCCACCTCCCTCCTGAAACCACAAACAACAGAGTGTATCATTATTCTCTTCATCTCCTGACTGTTGTGCGTCCGTCACCTCATCCTCCTAAATTTGTTTCTCAGCTCCTGCATCTTCACTAACAGTTTGTCTGGTACCATGAGCCTCCATCAATCGCTGTAAGCCACCCTCCCATGATGCCCTCCTGAGTCACGATAGTCTGAAAATTTGAGATATTGTTATCCCTTCCGCATCCTCTTCTGTTTCCAACTCTTCCTCTGGGACCATCATGTCCTCACGCAGACGATTCAAAGTGTTCTCCAGCATGTAGATGACTAGAATAGTGATGCTGATGATGGCACTGTCAGCACTAACCATCTTAGTAGCCATTTCAAAACTGTGCAGAAGGGTGCAGAGGTCCTTCACCTGTGCCCACTCCGCAAGCGTAACTTGCGCCATTTGTGGACTGCATTGACCCAAGCTATGCAAAATGACATACTGCACCAGGGCTCGTCGCTGCTGCCACAGCCACTGGAAGTGGAATTCCTCTCTGTCACAATATAGCTATTCAAAAGGTTAACAGGTAGGCCGAAAGACCTATGTAGCGATACAAGTCGATGACCTGCTGGGGGAGATTGTCACAAGCGAGCACACAGTGACTGCTTTCTGCAGCTTGGCATCCAGGTTGGGATAGTGGCATATAAATTGCTGTACTACCAGCTTGAGGACATGAGTCATGCAAGGCACATGTGTAAGGTTGCCACAGCGTAGGGCCACCACCAGATTTGCACCGCTAGTGGACACAGCCATTGTTCTAATCCGGCCTGGATACCTGTCCATAACTTTTGAGCTGTGTGACTGATCTCCAAGGCATATTAATTTAAACTACCTGATTGAGATGAACCATGGCTGCGCAGTACGGAGGTGGGGGAGATTCTATCCACACTGTTGGAATGCGTGTCTGATTAAGGGAGAGATTGAGGACACAGGTAAAGGCCCTAGAGGAGGTGGAGAAGGCAGAAGCAGTGGAGAAACTGTTAGATACAGAGGTTGGTCCCGCAAGCCTTGGTGGTTCAAAGGCTTGTGGAGCAGCCCCTTGAACACCTCCACAGCCACCAAAGTCACAGGCACCCAGTGCCCAGTCAGTGAGATATAACACCCCTGTCTATGTTTGCTCGTCCAGGTGTCAGTAGTGAAATGCATAAGGTACCAAGTAGTGGAAAATAAAACTTAACTTTTAATCCAGAGAGCTAGTAAAAACCATAAACGCGTGTAGTCCATCTGGATCAAAAGTGCAATGCACCATGGCAGACATAGATTTGTCAGGTAATGGGTGATGTTGTTGGCAACATGCTGGTGTAGAGCAGGCGCAGCTTTCTTTGAGAAGTAATGCTGAGTGGGCAACCGGTACCGGGGGACTGCGGCAGCCATCAACTTTCAGAATCTGACTGTATTAACCAGGCGGAAAGGTGATATTTTCATGGCCAACAGATTGGAGATGATGGAGTTCAAGCTCTTAGCTTTGCCTTGTGTAGGAGGAAACATTCATTTTTGTGACCACAACTGAGGGACCTAGAGCTGGCTGCTGTCCTGAGATAGGGCAGAGTACAGAGAACAGACCAAGCTGCCAGACTGTGAGTGAGGTGCAGGTGGAGATGTTATGAAGTATTGAGAAAAACGTGTTGCGCTAACTGTGGTGGGTAAACAATTGTAGCTTCTGTGAGATCTGGGTGTGAACACTTGGAATAGTGATGCAGGAGAAATAAGCAGCAGATGGGGTTGATGGGTTAGCCGGTTGACAAGTCCCGTGAGTCTGCATTTTAGCCCAGTGAGATTCTCACATTAAGGTATGTCGATCGCACATGTGCTGGTTCATGCATGTAGCTGTGAAATGATTCCATTTTTTCCTCTACTGAGGCAATTTTGCAAATTTGACAGATAATGTGTTGTGACAAAGTCATTTGCAAAGTACTATGCGGGGAGATTTATGTCACAACGCTTAATGGTGTCAGTGATGTGAAACCCAGAATATTTTCCACCAACACACTACATGTTGTAAAGATTAAGTTAAGTTGCATAAATGGGCTAGCTTTTATGTGGACATCCATAGAGTGGGTGGAATTATGTCCACCTTATCTCCACCTGCAGAGCAGACAATGCAGTGTGCTAATAGAACCTGTATGATGTCACAGTCATGGGATCAGTCACATGGGGGAGGAGTCACATGGTCTGGGGCTTAAATAACTGGGTTCCAAAGGCAGTCTTTGTTCAGCAGGGCTGGACATAGCATTCTCGAGTGGTTTGTGTCCTGAGGAGGAAAGGCTGAACCTGTGGTGCTGTAGAGCATGCAGCTCCCAACAAAACTTATGGACTGTGTACATCATTTTTTTTCTGTTTTTTTGCTGTTTTGCCCAGAGGACCGTGCTTATTTTCCCAACTTGGTTTATGCTGCCCTTAAAAAACCAAGCACGTTCTTAAAGAGACAGTGTTCCATTTCTAACTCTGTGTAAAGCAGAGAGAGCTGCTCTACCACAGGTGGTGTTAGCAGTGTGTGCAGCATTCCCAGCGAACATGTTTGATGGCCGCAAGCCAGTGTACAACATCATTGAGAATGGAGGACTTGTTCAAACATCCGCTACAAGCACAGCAAAAACAGCACCAGCAGCAACAGATGCCAAAATAGACCAATAAGCTGCTTGTACAGCAGATGCAGCAGCACCAGCAGAATCAGCAGAAATTTGACTTGCTTGCCGAGATGGTTCTTGGAAGGCTGGCAGCCCCTCCCCCAAGTCCAGTTAACGACACATGTGTCCAGAAGACGGTAAGATAAGTCATGCAAAAAATTATGCAGAGTGATGAAGTAGAGGCATTTTTTACTGTGTTCAAGTAGGTGGCGGAGCATGAGACGTTACCCTCAGAGCAGTGAGTGGAAGTGCTGACCCCTATCTGACTGGTGATCCCCAGGAGGCCTATTATGATTTAGCATTGCAAGATGCACAGGAGTTTGCCAAATTAAAAACTGAAATTTTGTTATGCGCAGGAGTGACTGTGTCAGTCAGACCACAAAGGGTTCACCACTGGGCATATTATGAGGACAAACCACCTCGCTCCTAAATGTTTGACTTATTACATATTGTGCAAAAATGGTTGCAGCCATAATCTTCCCCTCCAGCCCAGATGGTCGAGCACATTTTAATGTACAGATTCGTCCTCTCTCTTCCTAGGCCGGGGCAGACTTGGGTTGCCTAGGGAGATCCCTGAAATGGGGACAAAATGGTGGGCCTATCAGAACATTACCAGGTGGTGGAGATGTCCCTAAGAAAGCCAGGGGTGGTGCAAACCCATACTGGGGGGAACCTGAGCCCCAAAAGGGAGTAGTAGAGCCAACACTGGGGTAGTACTAGATCCCAAGGGGTTGCTCAGGGGTTATCAAAGGGTAAAGAATTACTTTGCTAGAGATGTGGTCTGGACTGTATAGCCACCCATTGTCTCTTGTCCTCCGAAGAGATGGACTGCAGCCTTGGGAGGCGCTGCTCCTACTATGCATATCCTGCCTCCAGTGTGGACTATCAGCCCGGTGATGGACCGTAGGTATAGCCCATGTCAATATATGGGGTGCTAGTGTCAGGACTCTTAGACTCAGGGAGCGTGGTGACCCTGATAAGGGCCACACTCCCTCACCAGTTGATCCCAGGGAAACAAGTGGGTGTCCGGTGTATCCACAGAGATGCCAAAAACGATCCCCTTGTCAGAGTATCAATCAAAACGAGCCGGGGTACTGAGTCCCTTGAGGTTGAGGTAGCCAAAGGTTTGCTACACCCCATGATAATCGGGCGGGACTTCAACCTTTTCTGCGACTTGTAGGGAAAGGCGTGGATACAATGGGACGCAGATAGAGGCCAGCTCAACCCTAATGAAACCCCATCGAAGTCAGAGGTGGATGAGTTTCTCTTGTGTGTCCTGGCTGGTGACGAGGATGAGATGGTAACCAGTGAGGCTGAAATTCCTGACTAGAGTTTTCTTGCAAGAATTTTGGGACTGCCCATATGAAGGATTTAACTTTAAAAAAATGCAATGGAAAATGTGACTTTGATTAATGGGGTTGCCCAAGAGCCGGGGGTTGACATCAAGTTCCCGTACTTCGCAGTCAATGAGGAGTTGCTATATCGAGTCACAAAACAGTGAGTAGCTGTTCATCCTGGGACCCTATAAACATAGGGTTCTAGATCTGGCCCATGCTCATGTCTTTGGGGGGCATCTACGTGTAGATTAAACCCAAGAGCGAGTCCTTCAGAGGTTCTACTTGCCTGGATGTCACAGGAACATTGTTAATTTCTCCTGGTACTTCCCTACCTGTCAGATAATTGCCTCCGTATCCCTCTTCCACAGTCCCCTAGTTCCATTACCCATAATCGAGGTCCCATTTTTACCGGATTACCTTGGACCTGGTCGGGCCCTTAGTTAAGTCTGCCAGGGATTATCAATACATCCTGGTGATAATGGACTATACTACATGGTACCTGGAGATGGTACCACTGAGAAACTTCTTCACCTGGAATATAGCATGTGAGCTATTTCATATTTTCTGACAGGAGATCCTGACAGACTAAGGCTAGTTTCACACTTGCTTTTTTTTGCAGCGCGTTTTTCCCGCAAAAAAACGCATTAAAAAAACGCATACAAATGCATACAAACGCTGCGTTTTTTTCCAGCATTTTAATGCGCATGCAGGAAAAAAACGCAGCGTTTTTGCGCGTTTGTATGCGTTTTTTGTGCGTTTGCGTTTTTTTACAGATTTTGGAAAAACCCCACAAAAAAGAAAAAACAACCATTCAACAACACACAAGACCAATGGGACTTCATTGTGGGTGTGGTATGTTAATATATATACACCCTGTCTACAGTATTCTTCACATTTGCTTGATTCTTCTCGTGACCATGGATCTGCGCTGGAAGAGTTTTCACTTCAACTTGGATTTGGACATCGCGATGGCTCAGGCGTATGCAGTTGCTTGCCATGAACAAAGGAAGAGAGAGAGGCAGCGAAGACGGCGGCGTATGTGGATACATCCGATTGTTGAACTCCGGGAGAGCCGTGGGGCATACCATACCCTCTACAGCGAGCTCCAGTCAAACCCGGAGAAATTTACAGATTATATCCGGATGTCCCACGAAAGTTTCATGGATTTGCTTGCTCGTGTCCAACAATCCATCCGGAGACAGGACACACAGCTCCGTCGTGCGATTCCTCCTGAGGAACGGCTACTGGTGACATTACGGTATGTTTTAAAAACAAAGGGGTGTGGTCTGATGTTTTTTTTTGTAAATTTAGTATTCAAAACCTTGGGTAATTAGTTTTCGTGAATGTACTAATATTTTTTTTATAGTTTTTAAAAATAATATACATAAATATTAATTTTACTTCTTTGTCTGTTCACAGATTCCTGGCGACTGGAGAAACCCTATCCTCACTACACTTCCAGTACCGTATTGGAATCTCTACCTTGTCTGGAATTGTTGCTGACACCTGCCGGGCTCTCTGGAATGTTCTTTGCCCAGAATTTATGCCCCTGCCCACCGCTGAAAAGTGGATGGAAATTGCTGACAAATTCTGGACAGTATGCAATTTTCCCAACTGTTTGGGAGCTGTTGATGGGAAACACATACGGATCATCAAACCCCAAAGAACGGGATCTGAGTACTATAATTACAAAAAGTACTTTTCAATAGTACTCATTGCAATTGCGGATGCCGGATGTATGTTTGTAGCAGTGGACATTGGAGCATTTGGCCGTGGTAATGACTCGCAGGCTTTTAAAAACTCAGACATGGGCCGGAGGTTGTATGGCAACCAATTTAATTTCCCTATGCCACGGCCTCTTCCTCACACCGAAGCTCCGCCACTGCCCTTTGTAATGGTTGGCGATGAGGCTTTTCAAATGTGCGGAAACTTACTGAAACCCTACTCCAGCCGGGACTTGGACCACACCAAAAAAATTTTTAATTACAGGCTGACCAGGGCCAGAAGAACTGTCGAGTGTGCTTTTGGGATTCTTGTTTCCAGATGGCGAATTCTGGGCACGGCCATTAATCTTAAACTTGAAACAGTCGATGAGGTGGTGAAGGCCTGTGTGGTTCTACATAACTTTGTGATGGCTAAAGAGCACCCGACCTTTGAACTGGACGATGATGCTCCTAACCCATTGCCTGAATTCACTCAGCACACTCTCAGGTCATCCGTTGAAGTTGGCCAAATGAGGGACAAATTTGCGGCCTACTTTATTTCTGATGTAGGACGGGTGCACTGGCAAGATGAAATGGTGTAATGTTGTTGTTTATGGTAATAAAAATCCTTATTTGATACCATTACTGAGTGCACTATATTTTTTAAACTCCGATTAATTAAAAAACTTCCCATGTATAACTGAATTTTGTTATGTTCACACACCTGGGCAGGTAAATACACATACGAGTTAAAATGCAGCATTGCTAGTCTGCGTGAAATATATTGGAATGAGCAAAGCTGCAGGCCATGAATCAGGAAACCATTTTTTTTCAAGATAAAATTGTGCAAATAGTTTAAAACAAAGTATGTGATTTTCTCAAAACACAACACTCAAAACCCAACCCCAATGAAAGTCCATGGGGAATACAAGTCAGCATTGAGTGGATGAATGTAATCTGCTCCATTAAAAGTTATTACACTAGGCCTTTGAATTGACTATACTAGGCCGTGGTATTTCAAATATGAGTATACTAGGCCTTGGGGCTAGTAGTATAGTAATATGTGAAATACCACGGCCTAGTATAGTCATACCAAGGCCTACTGTTATAACTCGATTTTTAACAACTAGCATCTTGTTTCAACAAAAACAAACTGGTGAAACTAGAAAGAAACTTATTTTTTAGACAAGTTTCAACAGTTTGTTTTTCATGAAACCAGATTCTATTTGGTAAAACTAGAGTTATTACACTAGGCCTTGGAATGACTATACTAGGCCGTGGTATTTCAAATATGAGTATACTAGGCCTTGGGGCTAGTAGTATATGTGAAATACCACGGCCTAGTATAGTCATACCAAGGCCTACTGTAATAACTCGATTTTTAACAACTAGCATCTTGTTTCACCAAAAACAAACTGGTGAAACTAGAAAGAAACTTATTTTTTAGACAAGTTTCAACAGTTTGTTTTTCATGAAACCAGATTCTATTTTGTAAAACTAGAGTTATTACACTAGGCCTTGGAATGACTATACTAGGCCGTGGTATTTCAAATATGAGTATACTAGGCCTTGGGGCTAGTAGTATATGTGAAATACCACGGCCTAGTATAGTCATACCAAGGCCTACTGTAATAACTCGATTTTTAACAACTAGCATCTTGTTTCACCAAAAACAAACTGGTGAAACTAGAAAGAAACTTATTTTTTAGACAAGTTTCAACAGTTTGTTTTTCATGAAACCAGATTCTATTTTGTAAAACTAGAGTTATTACACTAGGCCTTGGAATGACTATACTAGGCCGTGGTATTTCAAATATGAGTATACTAGGCCTTGGGGCTAGTAGTATATGTGAAATACCACGGCCTAGTATAGTCATACCAAGGCCTACTGTAATAACTCGATTTTTAACAACTAGCATCTTGTTTCACCAAAAACAAACTGGTGAAACTAGAAAGAAACTTATTTTTTAGACAAGTTTCAACAGTTTGTTTTTCATGAAACCAGATTCTATTTTGTAAAACTAGAGTTATTACACTAGGCCTTGGAATGACTATACTAGTCCATGTTATTTCACATATGACTATACTAGCCCTTGGGTTGGTTTTTAACATGTATTTACCCATCAGTGTGTGTGAGCGGCGCAAACAACATTAATGAAACTTATTAATGGTGAACCACAAATGTAAATTTATTTTTTATCACAAAAAAAAAATTTAAAAATTATTTTTTACGGCGTTTGGGGGCAGATGGTTTCAATTTGGGGGTGTGCAGGGAATATGCAACACTTGCAGTTGAAGACGGTGTTTGAGGGGAAGGGGCAACAAAACTTGTGGGGGAAGGTAGTCCAGTTAAGGGAATTAAACTTGGAACACTTGTAGGAGAGGAAATCTGTTCAGTTACATTAGTTGTAATGGCATGTCGCCGTAGGCTTGTGTGCCTGGACCGACTTTGGCCCAATGCCCGCCTTGATTGATTTCGCCTTGAAGTAGGGGCAAATATGGAATGTAGGTCCCCCGTCTGCTGGTATGGCTGCTGCTGCTGAGGTGGCGGCTGCTGCTGCAGAGGTTGCGGCTGCTGCTGAGGTGGCGGCTGCTGCTGAGGTGGCGGCTGCTGCTGAGGTGGCAGCTGCTGCTGAGGTGGTTGCTGCTGCTGAGGTGGTTGCTGCTGCTGCTGAGGTGGCGGCTGCTGCTGAGGTGGTTGCTGCTGCTGCTGAGGTGGCGGCTGCTGCTGAGGTGGCTGCTGCTGCTGAGGTGGCGTCTGCTGAGTTGGCTGCTGCTGCTGAGGTGGCTGATGCTGCTCTTCTTGTTCAGTGCTCGTCCTTGCAGGAGGACTGGTGGCGGCAGTGATGGCCCAGGTTTGCAGAGTGGTGGTGGCAGGGCTACTACATGTTGTTGTAGCGGCAGGGCTGTTCCATGTTTGCCTAGTGGTGGCTGAGCTCCACGCATGCATGGGATTGGCGGTGGTGCTCCAGACAGGAGCAGCGCTTGCCATGGTGGTGTCGGTGAAGTGACCAGCTGCACTCAGACTTGTGGTGGTGTAACGGTGGGTGTCCAGCCTTTGAAGAGAGGTGTCCGTGCAGTGGTATGCAGCACAAGTCGGTAGTGAGGTGAAGCGAGTCAATGGTGGCACAGGTGGAAAGGACACCACTGACTGCTGACCGTACCGATTATGCTGCATAGCCTGCAAGAAAGCATTGTTGCAGGCCTGCAGCACATTCAGCTGTTGATCAGGACTAAGGTGTTCCGCCATGCCCTTTTCAATCTTACTAAAAAAATGGTGTGCTGGTCTGTTGAGGTCGGCCTCCAGACGGTCAAGGCGCTGTTCTACAGAATTGAAGCGGTGTTCAAAGTGGTTAAAACCACGTTCCATCAGTGCAAAACCGCTTTCAACTCTGTCGGACAGTGACTTGAGGCTGGAATTAAATGTCTCGCTCAAATGCATAAACTCGGGCAAGACATTCCTGTCCAAGGCCCTCTGCCGCTGGCGGGTAGTGCCCGCATAACCAGTGGCAGAGACCTGGGACAGGGGAACACCTGATGGCCCAGCTTCCTGGTCACCAGCTGTGTGTGTGTGGGACCTGCAAGGTGCTTCCTGGCTGTCGGATGGCTGGGACGGGTCAGAGGACGTCCGACGAAGGACCGCTCCAGGGCCAGGTTGCAGGGTGCTGCTCCAGGTGCTGTGGAAGAAAGGAAAATCATTACTACCATGCCTTTACAAGAAGCATCAGCTGTGGATTAGAAAAACACAGATTAATAAAAATAAAAACCCAAAATGTATAATACTTACGATCTTGTGGCAAGGACCGGTCTTAGGAACTGCAACGCGTGATAGTGACGGTATCTAGTTCTGGTCCTTGACGCAGATCCACTGCGAACCTGGCCCTCAGCACGAACATCACTGTTGAAGCGGTCCTTGATCGAACGCCAACGTGTTCGGACTTTGTCCACTGTTGATAAAAAAAAACAGTGCCGTCAAGTACAACAGTCACTGCTTCACAATTTAGCAATACAATAATCAAAGCAGTCACTGTACACCCCGATGACACTGTTGGGTTTCCTGCTAGAATACACCTAGCACGAAACCCAACAGTGCCGTCAAGGACAACAGTCACTGCGGCACAATGTAGCAATACAATACTCAAAGCAGTCACTGTAGACCACGATGACACTGTTGGGTTTCCTGCTAGAATACGCCTAGCACGAAACCCAACAGTGCCGTCAAGGACAACAGTCACTGCGGCACAATGTAGCAATACAATACTCAAAGCAGTCACTGTAGACCACGATGACACTGTTGGGTTTCCTGCTAGAATACGCCTAGCACGAAACCCAACAGTGCCGTCAAGGACAACAGTCACTGCGGCACAATGTAGCAATACAATACTCAAAGCAGTCACTGTAGACCACGATGACACTGTTGGGTTTCCTGCTAGAATACGCCTAGCACGAAACCCAACAGTGCCGTCAAGGACAACAGTCACTGCGGCACAATGTAGCAATACAATACTCAAAGCAGTCACTGTAGACCACGATGACACTGTTGGGTTTCCTGCTAGAATACGCCTAGCACGAAACCCAACAGTGCCGTCAAGGACAACAGTCACTGCGGCACAATGTAGCAATACAATACTCAAAGCAGTCACTGTAGACCACGATGACACTGTTGGGTTTCCTGCTAGAATACGCCTAGCACGAAACCCAACAGTGCCGTCAAGGACAACAGTCACTGCGGCACAATGTAGCAATACAATACTCAAAGCAGTCACTGTAGACCCCGATGACACTGTTGGGTTTCCTGCTAGAATACGCCTAGCACGAAACCCAACAGTGCCGTCAAGGACAACAGTCACTGCGGCACAATGTAGCAATACAATACTCAAAGCAGTCACTGTAGACCACGATGACACTGTTGGGTTTCCTGCTAGAATACGCCTAGCACGAAACCCAACAGTGCCGTCAAGGACAACAGTCACTGCGGCACAATACAGAGCAGGGAAATACTCACTAAACGCCTTTTTGGCGGATGCTGTGGCGCTGTCCCAGCCATCCATCAACGCTGCGGCCACCTCATTCCATAGCCGCCGTGTCACCACATTGTCCTTGTACAGCCGGTCACGGCTGTCCCACAACGGCGAACGCTCCTGGACCAGGCTGATGAGCTGCTCATTATCCAGGTAGACGTCTTCATCCCGTTGTGGAACCTAGACAAAACACATTCATTAGAATAATCAAATTTAAATTGACTAAAAAGTTACAAAAAAAGAAAAAAAAAAAAGAGTAAAAATAGAAGATAAAAAAAAAAAAAAAACATTACAAATCATTTGATACTTACATTACGTATCACCACCGGGACTTGGCTTCGCTGCTCCTGCTGTTCGCCCTCACTATTCCCGTCCGCAGATGATGATGACGATGTCTGAAAGTTGAAAAAAACGTAAGAGATTTGGAGAAGCAGCAGATATACTTACCAGATGCACGAAAATAATCACCTCACGGTCTGCTTGCGCCAATTCCTGCCGCGATGGGGAATACTCCGATTCTGAAGACATACTGCATGTAAAAATAATAAAAATCATTAGTACATACATAATTTAAAAGGACAGGCATATAATGTAATATACTCACATTCTTCGCTGATATAATGTGTTCTTGGTTGAATGTCTGCTCTTCAATCTGTCTAGTGTAGTAGTGGCAGAGTTTTGGCAGGCACCTCCTTTATATAGCCTTTTTTTTTTGGACTTTAGAAGATTCTAACTAGGATAAAAAGTGGACACCACCCAAAAAACGCTGCGCTAAAAAAGCGCATACCTGCGCATGCCAGTGCGCACGTATGCGCATCCATAGGCTATAATGGCCATTTTTAGCGCAAAACGTGCGCATACGTGCGCATGCGATTTTTTCAAGGGCCAAAAAATGCAACATGCAGCGTCTGGAAAATACCATCGCACACCCCAAAAAAACGCAGCGCATGAAAATCGCATACATGCGCTTACAAGTGCGCAGGTATGCGCACCCATGTTAAATATAGGGGAAAAATCGCATGCGCACGTATGCGTTTTTTTCCAGCGCTAAAAAACGCAAATGTGAAACCAGCCTAAGGGACACCTGTTGTGAGTTCATTTTCCCCTTCACTGCTGAGGCCCGATGAGCTCCCTCTTCTGGTAAAGAAAGGTAGTGAGCCTGATTATCAAACACCTGAGCCTAATGATGATGACTGGCTGAGTGGAGTTACTGACTGGATATAAGGCCGCCGACGCCCTTCTGCCCTGCGGGTGATTTCTCTGTGGGATCCTTGGAGACCAGTCTGAATTCCTGCTCTTCTAAAGCTAAGTTTTCTGCTCGGCTTTTTGCATTTGTGCTTTGACTTTGTTTTGCTTTGTTTTTCTGGATTTCTGCCATTCCCTGCTGGGGTGAGCTGAATTCCTTTAGCTCTGTCTTCTGAAAATACCTGAGTGCTGATTTAGTTTTTGAAGCCTAGCTGCTTCAGGGTCTTTTTCCATATCAGCTTGTTGGCTTATGTTTTTGATAGGGTTTTGGCAGATAGCAGACAGCAACCTTCCTTTCCTGTTCTGTTTAGTTAGCTTGGGCCCCATCGTTTGCTCAGCCTATCTTTCTGTCTGTGTGAGTGTTTTTTCATCTTGCTTCACCGTCATTATATGTTGGGGGCTGTCTTTTACTTTGGGGTCTGCTCTGGGGCAGTTTAAATTTCCTTTTTTGTCTTTAGGCTATTTAGCTCTCCGGCTGTGATCGATGGGTCTAGGGCACCGTAGGAACCCCCCACGGCTACTGCTAGTTGTGTTGATAGGTTCAGGGGTCTGCAATCTGATAGTTGCCAACTTCTCTGGTTTTCTGGACGTAGCTTCTATTTTTGTGTCTGCCTCCTACGGTCACTCAATCATAACAGACACCGTTCATGTCCAAGATAATGAGGGAATTTTGTAAACGCCCTCCAACTTACTCAACTTAGGATGTCGGTGTACCATCCGCAGACAGATGACCTGGTGGAGAGGTTTAATAAGACCTTGAAATCCATGTTGAAGAAGGTCGTGGAGAAGGATGGTCGAGATTGGGAATGCCTCCTGTCATAACTACTGTTCTCCATTTAGAGAAGTCCCACCTGCCTTTACAGGGTTTTTGCCTTTCAAGCTCTTATATGGATGGCACCCTTGTGGCCTTCAGGAAGTTGCAATGGAGACCTGGAAGCAGAGGTAAGACCCCGCTGAAGCGTTATGAAACATGTGGCCCAAATGCAGGACAGGATCGTAAGTGTGATACCGATTATGAGGGAGATTCTTCTCCAAGCACAAGAGGCCCAGGAAATGGTCTACAATCGGTTAAAAGACTGAGACAGTTTAGCCGTGGAGACCGGATGTTGGTGTTGATGCCCACAATTGAAAGTAAATTCCTGGCTAAGTGGCAAGGGCGATTCTTGTCGATCGAAAAGGTAAGTAACGTCAACTACAAGGTCCACCAACAAGGGGGAGAAAACCATACCAGGTGTCCCACTTTAACCTGCTGAAACCATAGCGAGACAGGGATCCAGTAAAAACAACGTGCCTAGGGGCCCATCCAGAAGCCAAGTGTCATGGTGTGACTCGACCCCAATGGGTGGTTGGTCAACAGACGGCACAACTCACACACAACCACACAACGGGATGGAAAAAGCGAATAGAAGGCCCTAGCGATAGGGAGTGAGAGATGGTCACCACCTGAGATTAGCCTGAGCCTGTCCCTGCACTCCCATAACACCCTATGCAGGTCCTTCCCCCTGCAGCCTTCAGGAACTTAATCCCTAGTGTCACCTGGAAAGGAACACTAGCATTTGCCATTGCAGAGAGTACATACAGGGGAAAGTGACAAACACCAAAATAGACTAGGAGAAAAAGCACCACACTTAGTTTATATGCACCACTGCAAAACTCCACACCGCAGATATCAACAGCAACAAGACTCTTAACACTAAATGTGGCAGGCACCAGCGAGCTACATCTGCTAGGCTGGTCTCTAGAAAATACCTGTATAACCAACAGTCAGCTGATGCATTAGGTGACCTTTTAAAAGATGAAGGGAGTGGTTACCACCCACATCAGCTGACCCAGCAACACTGCAGTAACACCAGGTTGCCAGTGGGTAAAAACTGACATTAACTCCCGATGGCCTGAAATGAAAAAAGTTTTAACTGAGAGAAACCAATCTGTCACAAATCCAAAAATGGATCGTGACATCAAGGTCAAGGATGTCACAATAATAGAGACACTGTTGCTGGCTCAGAAACAACAGTGTTGTGAGCGCCTTCAGTGAAATCAGGACCTGTTTTCAGAGTTACCAGGATGTGCGCAGGTTGTGAAGCATGAAATCCTGACTGAACCAAATGTGAGGTTAAACCAAAGACCATATCGGATTCCTGAAGCTTGCTGCGAGGTGATCTTCATGTACATGAAGAGAATCTTGAGCCTGGGCATAATCAAGTAGTCAAGAACAGAGGCTGGTCCAGCTCTATTCTCCTTGTGCCGAATCTGGATTGGGAATGGCAATTCTGTAACGATTACAGGAAGCTCCATGAGGTGTCCAAGTTTGATGCATATTCAGTGCCCCGGGTCGATGAATTTATTGAGAGGCTAGAGTCTGCCAGATATATTACCACACTGGACCTAACAAAAGGGTACTGGCAAATTCTCCTGTCTCCAAGTGCCAAGGAGAAGATGACCTTCTTCACACCTAATGGGTTTGAGGAAGTCACCTGCAGAAGGTCCAGACAGTACTTGATTCACTGAGGAAGGCAGGGTTTACCATAAACCGGAAGAAGTGCACCATTGGGAAATAGGCAAAGTACTTGGGCTACATCATTGGAAGAAGGGAGATAAAGCCACAATAGACAAAGAGGAGGCAATCCAAAAGTGGTCTAAGCCGGTCTCTAAAAAGCAGGTTAAGGTGTTCCTGGAATTGTAGGATATTATAGGCATTTGATCCTGAATTTCATCATGATAACCGCCCCCTTGATGGATCTTCTAAGAACACAAAGTAGTCGATCAAATGGTCCCCTGAAGCTGAGATGGCATTCCAGAAGTTGAAGCTCATCCTGTGCAGACAGTTGGTCTTGGTCGCACCAGACTTCACTAAAGAGTTTGTACTCCAGACAGATGAGTCCGAAGTCAGTTTAGGAGCTGTGCTGTCCCAGGAAATAGGGAGAAACATCCAGTCCTATACCTGAGTAATAAACTCTCCTCCTGTGAGAAGAGCTATCACATTGTTGAAAAAGAGTTCTTGGCCATCAAGTGGGCAATTGACACCCTGAGATATTAGATATTGTTAGGCAGAAAGTTCAGGCTAGTGTCGGATCATGCGCCCCTGAAATGGATGAGGGAAAAGAAGTAGACGAATATCCTTGTAACTAGGTGGTTTCTGGTGCTCCAGGACTTAAGATTTCATGTGGAGCGCCGGCCAGGGAAGTTGCATTGGAACTAGAGATGAGCGAATTTGTTTGGCTCCCTCCTTATTCGACAAGCTATAGCGCTTACCGAATAATTTGCATAGGGAACCTGGCTACCGGTTTTGCCCAGAGGGCCGCATTTATTTTTTTACAGCTTGGTTTATGCTGCCTTTAATAAATCAAGCACTTTCTTAAAGAGACAGTGTTCCGTTTCTACCTCTGCGTTCAGCCGAGTGAGCCATTCTGCCACATAGTCCTAACAATTTTTAAGTAGAATTCTGGCTTTCTGATTTGTCACTGAAACACAGTTTTAGCACAAAAGATTAGAAGCAGCTAATTGCGCCTAATGGCTGCATCACTACATTAGGCCTATTGATTATTAAGTGGAAATCTGGCCTTCTAATTTGCTACTGAAGCACAGTATTACTATTATTATTTATTTATATAGCACCATTGATTCCATGGTGCTGTACATGAGAAGGGGATACATACAAAATACAGATATCACTTACAGTAAACAAACTAACAATGACAGACTGATACAGAGGGGAGAGAGGACCCTGCCCTTTTGGGCTTACATGCTACAGGATGGTGGGGAACGAGACAGAAGGTTGGTGGGTTGCAGCAGTTCCCGGTGTTGGTTGAGGCGATAGCACAAACTATTTGGAGTAGCTAATGGGGCTTCTGGAGACTGTCGCATAGTTTGTTCACAATCTACTTTGATGCTGGAAGATCGATTTCACACAGGATAAGTTCGCTTTTCAGCACCAGTACTAGTGCAGGAGCGACCTCCCTGTACTGTGACACTGAGCAAATGGCACCAGCAAAACAAGATGTCTGCTTTTTATATGGCCAGGGACTGGGACCTGACTTTGCTAACCAATCACAGACCTTGTGTTATGACGTTGTGGATGGTTTCTGCTACCTGATGGGTTGTTGAAATCAGCACACACAAAGTTAAAGGGGAAAAAAAGCGTGCATGCTCCTCTGACCTAGACATACCCCCTCCCCTCATAAAACTCACCCCCCTGATTCACTGTTCATCATACAACACCACTATCTTAGCCAAAGTAATAACAAAAGCATTAGTGTAAATGTGATGATTTACCTAAATGTAACAGACTTTTGTCGACTTTGAGCAAAAATACTTGTGAAAGCGAACACGAATCCAAATATGATACATTCGTGTCGAATTTGAGATTGTCTTCCAAACACGTTCACTCATCTCTAATCACGATCCCCAAATCCACACATTCATTTCTTGGTTTAACTTTCCATGCCACAGTGGATAGTTTATGTTGTGAAATTATCCCCTTAACCCCTTAATGACCAAGCCATTTTGTAGGTTAATGGCCAGGCCTTAATTTTGAAATCAGACCACTGTCATTTTATGTGCTTATAACTCTGGAACGCTTCAACGGAACCTGCTGATTCTGACATTGTTTTTTCATGACACGTTGTACTTCATGATAGTGGTAACATTTCTTCGATATGACTTGCGTTTATTTATGAAAAAAACGGAAATATGGTGAAAATTTTTAAAATTTTGCAATTTTCAAACTTTTAATTTTTAGACCCTTAAATCAGAGAGATATGTCACAAAAATAGTTAATAAATAACACTTCCCACCTGTCTACTTTACTTAAGCACAATTTTGGAACCAAATTTTTTTTGTTAGGAAGCTATAAGGGTTAAAAGTTGCCCAGCGATATCTCATTTTTACAACAAAATTTACAAAACCATTTTTTTAGGGACCACATCACATTTGAAGTCACTTTGAGGGGTCAGTATGACAGAAAATACCCAAAAGTGACACCATTCTAAAAACTGCACCCCTCAAGGTGTTCAAAACCACATTCAAGAAGCTTATTAACCCTTTTGGTACTTCACAAGAATTGAAGCAATGTGGAAGGAAAAAAATTAACATTTAACTTTTTTTCCCCCAAAATTTTCCTTTGAACAC
This sequence comes from Dendrobates tinctorius, assembly GCF_039654945.1. Lineage (NCBI taxonomy): Eukaryota > Metazoa > Chordata > Amphibia > Anura > Dendrobatidae > Dendrobates > Dendrobates tinctorius. The sequence goes on from NW_027361817.1 coordinate 6,925,971, forward strand.
AATTTTTTTATTTTGTCAAGGGTTTCAGGAGAAAATGAATCACAATATTTGTTGTGCAATTTCTCCTGAGTACACTGATACCCCATGTGTGGAGGAAGACCAGTCTTTAGGCGCACGGCAGTGCTCAGAATGGAAGGAGCACCATTTGAGATTTTGAATGTCAAATTGACTGGAATTGAGATCGGACACCATGTCACGTTTGGAAAGCCCCTGAAGTGCCTAAACAGTGGAAACCCCCCACAAGTGACATTATTTTGGAAACTAGACCCCCCCAAAGAGCTTATCTAGATGTGTGGTGAGCACTTTGAACTCTAAAGTGCTTCACAGAAGTTTATAACTTAGAGCCGTGAAAATAAAATAATAATTTTTTTCCACAAAAATAATGTTTTTGTCCACAAATTTTTATTTTCACAGGGGTAACAGGAGAAATAGGAGCCCAAAACTTGTTGTAGAATTTGTCCTGAGTACGCTGATACCCCATATGTGGGGTGGAGCCACTGTTTGGGCGCATGGCAGAGCTCAGAAGGGAAGGAGCGCCGTTTTGGAATGCAGACTTCGATGGAATGGTCTGCGGGTGACATGTTGCGTTTGCAGAGACTCTGATGTTCATAAACAGTGGAAATCCCCCACAAGTGACACCATTTTGGAAATTAGACCCCCCAAGGAGCTTATCTAGATGTGTGCTAAGCACTTTGAACCCCAAGTGCTTCACAGAAGTTTATAACGTAGAGACGTGAAAATTTAAAAAATCATGTTTTTTTCCACAAAAATGATCTTTTTTTGCCCCCAAATTTTTATTTTCACAAGGGTAACAGGAGAAATTTGACCCTAAAATTTGTTGTACAATTTGTCCTGCGTACGCTGATACCCCATATGTGGGGGTAAACCACTGTGATCGCCTTACTGTGATCAGTGGGAGGCAGAATGCACAAATCCACAAAAGGTGAAGAATTGGTTTTATTTTTTACGCTGTTCCTCCTGCGGTATTAGTGATTAGGCAACTTTATTCCTCGGGTCGGTGCAATTGCAGCGATATCAGATTTATATACTTTTTTCATGTTTAGCTTCTGTCACACACTAAAAGACGCTTTTTTTAAAGAATTTTTTGTAAGAAATTTTTTGCATCACTGTATTTTGAGAGCTATCATTTTTCTGTATTCCGGTCGACAGAGTCATGTGTGGGCTTGTTTTTTGTGGGATGAGCTGACGTTTTTAATGATACCATTTTCGGGCACATAACATTTTTTGATTGCTTTCTATTCCGATTTTTGTGGAGGCAGAATGAACAAAAACTAGCAATTCAGGAATTGTTTTTTTTCCCCTCCGTTCCGCATGTGGTAAAATTAGTATGGTAGCTTTACTCTTCAGGTCACTACGAATACAGCGATACCTCATTTATATCTTTTTATGTTTTGGTGTTTTTTACACAATAAAAACTTTTAAAGAAAAAATAATTCTTTATGCATCACTTTATTCTGCGAGCTATAACTTTTTTATTTTTCCACTAATGGAGCTTTATGGAGGCTCATTTTTTGCGGGACAAGATGACGTTTTCAGAGGTACCATGTTTATTTATATCCGTCTTTTTGATCTCGTGTTATTGTGTTATTGTACTTTTTCCAAGCAACATGATGATACCGCTTGGAAAAAGTATAATGTGCTACTTTTTTGTGTTTTTTTTACTGCGTTCACTGAAGGGGTTAACTAGGTCCCTGCCCCCCTTGCTGTGCCTCTCAGCTGTCATAGACAGCTGTCGGCACTGAACTGAAACTGTTTACACACAGTGACAGTTCAAAGGTAGGACATGCACAGTTCCTCCTGGTCAGGGAAGTTACATCCTGCCATGACAGACTGTGCACGTCCATTGACATTAAGGAGTTAAGGGATCCAAAGAGGAACTGGTGGCAGTACTACTGAGCTGACCAAGTACTGTTTCACTGGTGCTAGTGAAAGGAGCCTTTCAGCCTGCCAGAGTTGTGGGCGAGTGTTTTGCCACATTAGTGACTGTGTGGGCCACATCCTCTCACTCCCCATGCCTCTCAACTGTGGACAGGGTATGTGTATAAAACTGCGTCACGCTGACCTTTCGCATCCCCAGGGAGGTGTGGAACATCATATTGGTGCAAATGAAGAAACACTACCGCGTGATATCGCTGATGCAATAGTGATGTCAGGTGGGGTGGCGAGATGCAGGTTCATCACAAGTGGTGGTGGGATTCTGTGTGATCTTTCTGGTGTCACCCTTCACACTAGTTTTTGAGGATATTTTTGTCTACTTCACTTTGTCAAGCAGGTCCTATTTAAGTGATTTCTTGATTAAGAACAGGTGTGTCAGGAATCAGGCCTAGGTGTGGCTAGGGAATTTGAACTCAGCTTCCCAAAGATGTGATAAACTACAGTTGATTTATGTTTTAAAGGGGGCAATTACTTTTTCACACTGGGTGACCTGAAACATTTAAGAGTGACAAACATGAGAAAGAATAGGAAAACAGGAAGGGGGAAAACACGTTTTCACACAACTGTATACATAATTCTCTACTACTGGAGCCAATGGCTCAAATCTTTAGTTATTGTCTGCAATGCTTGAGGTTGTGGGTCCAAATCACAGGGAAAATTAGACACAAAATTTGAAAAGAGCATTTTTGTTATTGTTTTTTTTAATAATGTTTTAATAATGTAGGAAGACAAAAAAATTACTTTTATTTTTCCTGTAGAATATAGGCACATAGAAATAACTGCTATATAAATATGTATTTCTATGTATCAGTGGTAACATTGTGGATTTCATTCCTGGGGTTTTCAGATTTCAAGAAAAGAAGAGAAATTGTATATTTTATTAATATTTGCTGTGTGCAGAGATAACGACTCCATCCCAATGTGGAGGAGCTACAGAGTGAAAAAGAGAAGACGCCGCAGAGAGAGAGAGTGACAGGAAGTCAGAACAAAGCCGCTGAATCTGGGACAGTTTAGAGCCATGTAAACTCTGTAAATTTTAGATTCTTGCGTAAACTTTATGTATTTTGGAAGAAAAGTTAAAAAACTCATGAAATGCTTATAATTTTACTTCGGAAAAAATGCCAATATCTGCTCTAAAAACACTAATGCAGCAGATATTGTGAAAGTGAGATTTTTTTGAAAAACTTTTGTCCTTGACAGTGCTATATATATATATATATATATATATATACACACACACACACACACACAGTTGAAACCAGAAGTTTACATACACTATTTAAAAAGGCACATAGGCATGTTTTCCTCCACATCTGACATGAAATCAGTCAATTAGGATTACCATAAGGATTAATATTTGCCAAATGCCAGAATAATGAGAGAGAGAATGTTTTAAGGCATTTTTATTACTTACTGCAAAGTCAAAAGGTGGCATACACTAAGATTACTCTGCCTTTTAAACAATTCTGGACTGCCCATGTGATAATATTTGTGTTTTGAAGCTTCATCTAGGTATTTTTTTTGCAACAGCTGAGTTAATTAGAGACACACCTGTTGATGTATTTGAGGCTATGTGCCTCATTTTCGCGCTGAAAATCGTGGCAAAAATGCTTAAAAATCACATCATGGGCACACAGCCTTAATGCACACCTGAAACACACTGCTTCTTTGTGTTGGCACGATCCTGTGTGACCACCGGTGTTTGGTCAGTTCATGTCTTCCTGCTTCAACGCCCAGGACCCTCTATTACCGAAGCATTGCTTTGATTGAAGGTAGGCAGGATTTCATTTGTATGCTGCACTTTTAACCTTGTTTCAGTTACTAGTTACTGATTACAGATACTCTCTTTTCTGTACAGCAGCAGCTTCAGCATAGTGCACTATTTGTTATATCTTGGAACCATTATTATTGCCAGTTATTTGCACAGTAACGGCTTGAGCACCTGCAGCTTTAGCAGGCACTGCTGGGAGCGCCGGTGTATTACTATTATATTTATTGCAAGTACAAACAAGATGAGAATGTCCAGCAATCATACCACTCAGGAAGGAGACAGGTTCTGTGCCCCAGAGATGAACGTGCTTTGGTCCAGAATGTGCATATCAACCCAAGGACAAAAGCAAAAGACCATGTGAAAATGATGGCGGAAGCTGGTAAGATTGTGTCAATATCCACAGTGAAATTAGTATTGTATCAACATGGGCTGAAAGGCCACTCTGTCAGGAAGAAGCCATTACTCCAAAAGATCAATAGTATAACGTGGCACAGCTGTGTCGGTGCACAAAAGAAGGTTCCCACACCAGTATAGAATAATCAAAAATTTTTTGATTATTACTCCAAAAGAAACATAAAGTCAGGTTAATGTTTGCAAATGCACTCAGGAACAAAGACCTTAATTTTTGGAGAAATGTCCTGTGGTCTGATTAAACTAAGATTGAACTTTTTGGGCATAATGACCATTGTTGCACTTCACAAAATAGATGGCATCATGAGAAAAAAAGATTATGTGGCAATACTGAAGCAACAGCTCAAGACATCAGCCAGGAAGTTAAAGCTTGAGCAGAAATGGGTCATCCAAATGGACAATGACCCAAAGCATATGCCAAAATGGTAACAAAGTGGCTTAAGGATCTCAAAGTCAATGTTTTGGAGTGGCCAGCACATAGCCCTGTTCTCAATCCTATTGAAAATTTATGGGCAAAGCTGAAAAGGCAGGCGCGAGCAAGGCGACCTACAAACATGGATCAATTGCTAGTTTTGTCAGGAGGCCTAGGCCCAAATTCTGGACAACTATTGTGAGAAGCTTGTGAAAGGATAGCCCAATCGCTTGACCCGAGTCATTCAGTTTAAGGGCAATGGTACCAAGTACTCATGAAATGTATGTAAATTTTTGACTTTGCAGTAAGTAATAAAAATGCCTTAAAACATTCTCTCTCTCATTATTCTGGTATTTGGCAAATATTAATGATTATGGTTAACCTAATTCACCTAAAACGGGAAAGGTTTGTTGTTCCTGGGATCTGTAGTAGCCATTCTTCCATCTTAGGGGTCACTGCTCCAAGTGTTCCTATCACCACTGGAATCACTGTTGTCTTCAACTGCCACATCTTCTCAAGTTCTCCTTTGAGGCCCTGGTATTTCTCCAGCTTCTCATATTCCTTCTTTCTGATGTTGCTGTCACTTGGCCTGCCACATCTATTATCATTGCTGTCTTCTGATCCTTGTCTACTATGATAATGTCTGGTTGGTTAGCCAACACCTATTTATCCATCTGGATCTTGAAGTCCCACAGGATTTTTGCCTTTTCATTCTCCACCAACCACTTTTTCTGGGGTCTCTCACCTGGTCTTAGGAGAACTTATTCCATATGCTATGCAGATGTTCCTGTATGCAATTCCTGCTACTTGGTTGTGGCGTTCAGTATACACTGTTCCTGCTTGCATTTTTCATCCTTACACTATGCGTTGGACAGTTTCTGAGGTTTATTTGCATAGTCTGCACCTTGGGTCTTGTCTTGTGTGGTATATTCCTGCTTCTATGGATCTGGTACTTAGTGCTTGCTCTTGTGCTGCTATGATTAGTGCCTCGTCCAGCTTTCTCCAGCCATTGGTAGGATTTCTCCATGTCAGCCACCTACATTATCTGTTGATGGTACATCCCATGCAGTGGCTTGTCTTACCATGGAGCTTCATGTTCCTGTTCTTCCTTCCAGATCTCTTGTTGTGTATATGTATATATATATATACACACTGCTCAAAAAAATAAAGGGAACATTTAAACAACAAAATATAACTCCAAGTCAATCAAACTTCTGTGAAATCAAACTGTCCACTTAGGAAGCAACACTGATTGACAATCAATTTCACATGCTCTTGTGCAAATGGAATAGACAACAGATGGAAATTATTGCCAATTATCAAGACACCCTCAATAAAGAAGTGGCTCTGCAGGTGGGGACCACAGACCACATCTCAGTACCAATGCTTTCTGGCTGATATTTTGGTCACTTTTGAATGTTGGTTGTGCTTTCACACTCGTGACAGCATGAGACGGACGCTACAACCCACACAAGTGGCTCAGGTAGTGCAGCTCATCCAGGATGGCACATCAATGTGAGCTGTGGCAAGAAGGTTTGCTGTGTCTGTCAGCATAGTGTCCAGAGGCTGGAGGAGCTACCAGGAGACAGGCCAGTACACCAGGAGACGTGGAGGGGGCCGTAAGAGGGCAGCAACCCAGCAGCAGGACCGCTACCTCAGCCTTTGCGCAAGGAGGAACAGGAGGAGCACTGCCAGAGCCCTGCAAAATGACCTCCAGCAGGCCAAAAATGTGCATGTGTCTGCAAAAATGGTTAGAAAATGACTCCATGAGGATGGTTAGAGTGCCTGAAGTCCACAAATGGGGGTATTTATAAAAATTGAATATATGTGTGTATGTATCACCACCCAATCACAAAGCATCTTTCATTTCAATAGAGCTGTTTAAAAGAAGCTGAGTTGTGATTGCTTGCTGTGAGCAAAAGTTTTCCTTGCAACCAATCACTAAGCACCTTTCATTTCACCAGAGCTCTTTAATAGAAGCTGAGCTGTGATTGGTTGCTGTGAGCAACAGTTTTCCCACTCGACAACACCTCAGCAGACACTGACCGGGTGGGAGAAATCTAGCAACCCCAGGAACATAAGCTCCCAGCATTGTCTGCCCCCCAGAAAGGAGCAGAGAGCACTTGACAGAAATGAATCACCCCCTCCCGTGCCCATATACACATCACACATCCTCCATCTCATAGGCACATCTTCCCTCTCAAAGGGATTTCCGGTATGGAAGTTAGGGCAAATCCCTCAGCGCTTTGATTCTGACCCCAGGCCTCTCTTAAAGAGATTGTTGGTATGGAAGTCAGGGCAAATAGATCCAGTGCTTTGATTTTGACCCCGGGCCTCTCTTAAAGAGATCTCTGGTATGGAATTAGGACCGTTCCACTCAACGCTGTGGTTCTGAACCCAGAGTCTCTTAAAGGGATCATTGGTATGGAAGTTAGGGTAATTCCATTAAGCGCTCTGGTTCTGACCCCAGGGTCTCTTAAAGGGATCCCTGGTACAAAAGAGAGGGCAAATCCACTCTGTGCTTTGGTACTGACCCCAGGCCTCTCTTAATGGGATCTCCGGTATGGAAGTTAGGGTAAATCCCTCAGCGCACTGATTCTCACCCCAGGCTTCTATTAAAGGGATCATTGTACAACCAAAACAAAATTCCACATGGCCAAGTGGAAAAAGCCTCTAGACCAAAAACATTAAAACCGAAAAAAACTCAAAAAAGATCAAGGGCAAGAAAATTTCCTCAGGTGAATGAAAAAGTGTAATGACTTATGGATTAACACTAGAACTACTGTACTCGTGACACCTACTAGAACTACTGAATGTAGTCATTTTGACTACTAACTTGTTTTCGTTTATTATTAGAGTTTCATTTGTGGTTATTTATTAATAATTATATTTTTTTAATGTATTATTATTGTGAGATCCAACAGTAATGCTTTGGAATGTTTTTTTTCTGATTTTTTTTCATATATTTCTACAGGAAATAACAAAAGTAAACTAAGTAAAACAATAATAATAGACGTTTTTAAATAATTTATTATTAAAGTGCACACATATAAACAACAACTCAAGAACAACAGGCAGAGAAAATGTAAGTGAAGGAGAAGAAAAATGAAAATATGGAGCAGAATCTCAATAAAACCGACCAACCATTATTATGAAGTACAACCGGTAATTTTCTAAACATTTGTTGATTCGCATTTCAGGCATCGTCTTTCAATTACAGCGGTACATTGCCCACACAAAGACTTATGGCAAGTCATACAATTTCCAACAGATCGATTATTTTTGCATTTTGCTTTTATCTGGCAAAATTTTTTTTGAGACATCACATCTGAAGATGTAGCAACTTGGGACATGCCACCCTTTCCCCTAGATACAACATACGGACCACTCAACTCTGTGACAAGCTTTTGCAAAAATGCCTTGCGTGACATTTGTCCGGTGGTCATCTCCTTGTATAATATCCAAGCATTTATACCCGCTAAGTCTAAGGTATTTTCAAATGCGTGAACAGGCCATCTCCTAGTACCTGTTCTTGTGCTGTTGAAAAAGAACACGTAATTTTTATCGTTTTCGCCTCATAAACCATTACATTGCATTAGTGCTATATTCATGTATATTGCCCATTTGTAGATAAAAAAATATTCTTTCTAGCGGTAAACTATAACTAATAACATCAAGCTGTATGCAAATATAGTTTTTCCCCCAAAAAATTGCTGCTTCACACTATACAGTACAAAATAATCGACTAATATGACAATAAAATGTTGTATATACCTGTAGGAGTTTTCAGAGCTCTTATGTCTGCATCTGTTGTCTTTGTCTCTCCAAGTGAAATGAAAGTAATTTACTATCCAGACTTACTGTCTACTGCTAGGACCAGAGAAAAACACCTCCCTTCGTTAGCATAAGATAAGAATCATAGAATCATAGAATCATAGAATGGTAGAGTTGGAAGGGACCTCCTGGGCCATCTGGTCCAACCCCCTGCTCAAAGCAGGATTCGCTAAATCATCCCAGTCAGATGTCTGTCCAGCCTCTGTTTGAAGACTTCCATTGAAGGAGAACTCACCACTTCTCGTGGCAGCTTGTTCCACTCATTGATCACTCTAACTGTCAAAAAGTTTTTTCTAATATCTAATCTGTGTCTCCTCCCATTCAGTTTCATCCCATTGCTTCTAGTCTTTCCTTGTGCAAATGAGAATAAAGTTGATCCTTCTACAATGTGACAGCCCTTTAGATATTTGTAGACAGCTATTAAGTCTCCTCTCAGTCTTCTCTTTTGCAAACTAAACATTCCCAAATCCTGCAACCTTTCCTCATAAGATAGGGTTTGCAGACCGGTCACCATTCTGGTCGCTCTTTTCTGAACTTGCTCCAGTTTGTTGATGTCTTTTTTAAAATGTGGTGCCCAAAACTGGACACAATATTCCAGATGAGGTCTGACCAAAGAGGAGTAGAGGGAAATAATGACTTCACGTGATCTAGACTGTATGCTTCTGTTAATACATCCTAGAATTGCATTTGCCTTTTTTGCTGCTGCATCACACTGTTGACTCATATTCAGTCTGTGATCTATTAGTATACCCAAGTCTTTTTCACATGTGCTGTCACTTAGCCCTATTCCTCCCATTCTGTATATGCTTTTTTCATTTTTATTGCCCAGATGTAGTACTTTGCATTTCTCCCTGTTAAAAACCATTCTGTTAGTTGCTGCCCACTTCTCCAGTTTATTTATATCTTTTTGAATCCTCTCTCTCTCTTCTCTAGTATTAGCTATCCCTCCTAGCTTTGTGTCATCAGCAAATTTAATCAGTTTACCCTCAATTCCTTCATCTAAATCGTTGATAAAGATGTTGAACAATACAGGGCCCAGGACAGAGCCCTGTGGTACCCCACTTGAGACATTCTTCCAACTGGATGTGCAGCCATTTACGACCACTCTTTGGGTCCGATCACTAAGCCAGTTATGAATCCACCTAACAGTTGCCTTGTCCATTCCATACTTAGTCATTTTTTCAATAAGGATTGTATGAGAGACTTTGTCAAATGCTTTGCTGAAGTCAAGATATACTATATCTACAGCATTTCCTTGATCCACCCAATCAGTGATACCGTCATAGAAGGAAATTAAGTTAGTCTGACATGACTTATTAGCTACAAATCCATGCTGACTCTGTTTAATCACTTCATTCTTATCCAGGTATTGACATACATGTTGTTTAATAATTTGTTCAAAGATCTTTCCTGGTATAGAAGTCAGACTCACTGGCCTATAGTTGCCTGGGTCCACCTTCTTCCCCTTTTTGAAGATAGGAACAACATTTGCTACAGAGCCTACAGTTTTACAAAAAAGCTCTATTCAGATCAGCATTACACAGTAATACAACCAGGTAACACAATGAAAATGTGAAAAGTTGACATCTGAATTGAACTACATCTATATGAACATCAGGGTAAATAAGATACAGTGAAAAAATTATGCACAAAACTTTACAGCAACTTTTAGTGACAAAAGGACAGCAAAATATAGCAGGAAGTCAAAATGACTACCTTTAGTAGTTATAGGTGAATGTTGAAATAAATGCGCAATTTTTGCACCTAAATTATTTATTGCCACAAAATCTTTTTTAACATCCTATTTGAGGAAAAGTCACCGAGTCTCAAGCCGGAATTCCAAAAAATGTAGTCACAGAGGAGAAATACATAGTGCGAAGTAGTCAAAATGACTACCTCAGTAGTTCTAGTGTTTTAAATGTCCAAAAAGTATATATCATTCACCGTGATATTGTCGATGATATAAATACATTCTAATTATACTCCTTGATACACCATAGAGGCTCCATACAAAATATTGAAAATATTATATAGAAGTTTTATTGATAATAGTACACATAATGGTGACAACATGCATAGCACTACAAAAAGACAAGGGGTAGTAGTAAAAGGTAAATACAAGATGTCGTATTATGTCAGGTAGGAGGAGTTTACAACATCTCTCACAAGATATGTAAGTGTGTTCAGTTGCCACTAAAGAATAATACAGTAGCTATTCTTAGGAATATAAGTAGTATAACTGAACATAAATATCAAATGCATAACAGATATGTATATTCCACCTAGACAAATGCAAATACAGACATCAGGCGGGGAAATGGCAGTCTCACAACGCCCATAATTACATAACCTCAGCTGCTCACAGAGAAAAGTTCAATGCTAACCTCTATTTTATCCTATATAACAAATAATGGCCTGAGTGAAAGTTCCACAATAGGATATAATGGCTGCTCTACCATCCATCAGTGAGTGATCATAGAGGAGAGGTAGGAGTGTTGGTAAAATCATTACCTTCAGTCATGGTGCAGCTGGGTCTGAGCGCAGAGGGCACGTGTGGGACACCGGGAGCCTCGACACGCGTTTCGCCTATGGCTTCGCCGAGAGGCTTGGCCAATTTAAAAGAGGCATAAGCATTTATAGTGTGCAATGGGAATCCTCAGCGAATCAGTGCTCACTGTGTGAATGCCCGTCCACAGTAAGGAGGAGCTGACGGAAAGGAGGGCTCGCGTCATCACCATCCGTCGCCCCGGCAACGCGTACACACCCCCGAACTCGCGGCATGGGCACAGCGCACCGAGAGAGCATAGATGTGGAGCAGAACACAGCGAGTCGGCGCGCTTCCTGTGTGATGCGCCCGCCCATAGTAAGGGAGGCGGGCACGCCAGAGCGATGGAGGGGAGGACAGACCTCATCACCATCCATCACCTCGGCAATGCACGCACACCCCCAACACCACAGGGTGGGCGCAGCGCACACATAGAGGGCGTCTGCGCAGATTGTGTAACCAGTAACATGATAAAAAGAAAATTGGTGAAAAAGACTCACAAAATAATCCCTCAAATGGGGGTGCAAATGAGTTGCGTCATAGTTGTTATACAGCAACATACTAGCTATGAAATACAGGATATATAAAGTATATTGACAGTTTAGAAGATGCATATCTCATACAGTCATTCAAAAAATAATAACGACGATATGGTGTACAGACATATAAAAGATAGTAATTCATATATCTATCTATACAAATGTATTCCCAATGTTTGGTCTTAAATATATACCAACAACCATATACATACCAAATGAATACATAGTAAGAAAAAATAATTCATACAACAAAATCTATAACGGTTAAGTATGAAAAACCCCGATGTTAAATATAAACATTAAAGGGTAGTAATTGTAATACAGACTCATAACATATGTTCCTTAAAAAAAGGCAATATTCAAAAAAATAGCAAAAACAAATGTGTATAGTTGTAAATAGAGGTATATATTATAATAAACAGCCACGAATTTAGCATCTATCAATGGTCTAGATGAGCAAGTTTTCGTTATTCTTCAAGATAAATTCAGTATCCGATACCGCTGAGGAAATCCAAGAAAAAGAATGGGTGATAGAGACGGGGGGGTGAAAGCGAATCATCCAATCTACAATGTGATCACAAAACACAAAATGAGTAACAGCAAGACTAAAAACAAAACATATGCAGATGCCTCAAAATAAAATGCTTTATAAAAAGGATTTGAAGCTGATAGTCTCATTAAGACCTTTTGGGGCCATTGTGTCAAGAATTGTAATCCAACGTTTCTCTTCTTGGAGCAATCTCTGTCTAGGGTTCCCTCCACGAATCCCCATATATATATGATCAATACCACATACTTTGAATCCCTTAGGGTTACATTTGTGAGTCTCAAAAAAGTGTTTAGGGATAGTTTTTAAAAGATGTGGTTCGGAACAGCCTGACGCATTTTTGATATCTCTAATATGTTCCTGTATGCGAGTTTTGAGAGACCTCGTAGTCATGCCAATGTAAATATATTCACAGGGGCAGCTGGCATGATATATCACTGCTTCTGTGTTGCATGTGATATGATGGACTATTTAAAAAAATTTTGTCTTAGAGGAGTCCCAAAATTCTTTAGTCCGTAGTATATGAGGACATGCCGAACAGTCCCCACAGGGGAAGCTGTTGTGAACTCATTTTCTGGTCTGCCTCTGGTTTCTGGTGAGGGAGCTGGTTGTGCTGACAGAGGAGTTGTGAGTTCTCTTTCCGAGCTCCCTCTGGTGATGGCAGGAGGTAATGAAGCTGACCTAATTAACAGAGACCTGCCACCCGATAATGAGGAGGAGGATTGGACATCTGGAGTCTCAGACTGGATTTAAGACAGCCGACTCCCTATTCCCGTGCTGGTGATTTTTTCCTGCCTCCTGAGGTCTTAGTTTCCAGCTCAGTTCCTGCCTTCTCAAGCTAAATTGTCTTTGCTAATGTTCACATTTGATTTGGTTTGGTCTATTCAGTTTTTTGTGTGGTCAGCCAGCCCCGGCTGGGGCTGTGCTGAATTTCCACTCTTATGTCACTGTATGTGCCAGTTTGCTTTTTGTCCCTTATTAGATTAGCCTCTTTTTGCTCTGTTCTCAGAATATGCCAGAGTGCTGATATAGTGGGTGAAGTCTAGTGACTTCAGGGTATTTTTTTGCCATCAGAAGTGTTGGACATTTTTGCAGGGTTTTTTGGTGTGATTGCAGACAGTATCTTTCCTTTCCTGTCCTTTCTAGTTAGTGTGGGCCCCATCATTTGCTCAGCCTATTTTCCTACCTGTGTTCGTGTTTTCATCTTGTCTCACCATCAGTGCATGTGTGGGGGCTGTTTATTCCTTTGGGGTCTGCTCTGGGGCAGTTTTAGATTTCCCCTTTTCTTGCTTTAGGCTTATTTAGTCCTCCTGCTGTGACGAGGCGTCTAGAATCATCGTAGGTATGCTCCACGGCTGCTGTTAGTTGTGTGGTTAGGATCAGGGGTCTGCAATCTGCGTAATTACCAACCACTCTGGTTTTCTGTGACTTAGCTTGGTTTTGTTTTCCTCCTCGGTGACCCATTCATAACAGGAAGCATCCCCAGGGAGGACCTTTAATTGATGTAAATGGTGATTTTACTTAAGGTGGAACGTAATGACTACGACAGAGAATATCTCCCAGCGAATGTGATTTTCGCAAGGTAATAGAGGGATGTGGAGTTAATTGGTAACTTAGATCTTTGTCCGTCAGTAATACTGACCAATGTTTCTTAAAGATGTTGTTAAATTCGGCCCAATTAGAGTTAAATTTGGTAATAAAACACGGTTTAGGGTCGTTAATTTTTGAGTACCTTTGAACGATTTATTCAATAAAGTTTGTCTATCTGAATTGGCTGCTCGCAAGAAACCTCTATGAATGTCTTTTTTCCTATAACACCTATCTTGAAAACGACGGGACAGTTTCTTTGCTTGATTAAAGAAGGTTTTATCATCTGAGCAAAAGCGACGTGCTCGTAGGAATTGTCCAATCGGAATTGAATTTTTCAATTGTGGAGGGTGGGAGAACGTGTAATGCAAAAATGCATTTGTTGCCGTATTTTTGCTGAAAATGTCCATACAAATAGTCCCATCTGGGGTTTTCGAGATGAGGAGGTCAAAAAAGTCAATTGATTTTTTACTATATTCCCATGTTAGCCTGATATTAGATTCATTGACATTAAGATGATTCTGAAAGGTGTCTAGTTGCGACGTGGAACCCTGCCAAATGAAAATAATATCATCGATATAGCGCAGCACAAGATGATCTGACAGTGACCAGGTGTGTCAAGGACCGTATCCCTCTCCCACAGCCCCAGGAAAAAATTAGCATAGGAGGGTGCGCATGCAGCCCCCATAGCCATGCCCTGGAGCTTTAGGAAGGGGTGGTCCTTAACCACAAAAAAATTATGTGTCAAAATAAAAAGTAATAGATCCAAAATGAATTGAATCAAATTAGGTTCCAGATTGGTCATTTGAAGAAAAAATTTAGCAGCTTTCATCCCGTGGCTGTGGTCTATCGATGTATACAGGGACTCCACGTTGCAAGTACTGTAACAAGCCACATATCACTATCCAAAGTAAGACCATTAAGTCTTCTAAGGACGTCTGTGGTATCTTGAACGAAAGATGGAGAGTTTCCACACATTTTTTTATATAAAAGTCAGTAAATTTACAGGCTGACTCACAAAGACCCCCAATGCCCGAAACAATTGGTCTGCCCGACGGGCAGAGGGGGTGTTTGTGAATTTTAGGGAGCAAATAAAAAGTTGGAATAACTGGATATTCTGGTAGTAATGCTTCCTTCATTTTCTTAGAAATCACAGCATTTTCAACCCCCTCATCTAAGAGATGAATAAGCTCATGTTTAAAGCCAGATAGAGGTATTGATTCTAACCGTCAGTAACATTCTTTCCTATTTAGTTGTTTAAATGTTTCTGCCTCATACATTGTGGTCGATAACAATATTGCCCCCCTTGTCTGCTCGTTTGATCACGACATCCTTCATCTCTTTTAGTGAATCGATCGCTAACTGTTGAGAGCGGGTTAGGTTGTCGTGAGAGATATGTTTATTCAGTTTTAATAGATCTTTTTTAACCAATTTGACAAAAATTTCAACTGGAGGACAGGCAGACGGGGGGGAAAAATGTGTGACCGAGGATAAAGATGTACAGGAAGAGAAGATTCAGGGGGCTCTGTACTTTCAGCTGCCAAGGATTCTAGGTCGCTTAGTGCACGCAATTCGGTTGTACACAAAGAGGGGTCTAATTTGGGAGAGAATTGTTTTTTAAAGATAAGTTTACGTGCAAATAATTCAAGATCTTTTAAAAGTGTAAACTGATCAGAACCCTCCACCAGTGCAAAAGAGAGGCCTTTAGATAGCACCTCTATTTGTGATGGCAGAAGTGTATACTGTGATAGGTTAATTACCTCTAAGGTTTCTTGCCCTTTTTGACTCTCATGTTGTACGAATATTGCTTCTTTTTTGCTACCAGTGTATGAGGATGCTGATAGTGGCTGTTGGATGGGCCACTGCTTTCGGCGGACCCAGATCTATTGTCTAAAAAATGATCTCCACATATTCCTTCGGAAGTGGTAGAAAGACTGGAAATAGATTGAGATCTAGATTGTGGTTTAGAACGTTTATTGGTCTGTCTAGACCACCAGCGATACACCTTTTTAAGTTGGTAATCTTCAAGATCACGTAGATTTTTTTTGTCTTATTACTCTGAATTTCTAACTCCCAATTTTAAGATCCTCTTCTAGGGCTGAATCAAATTTTTTAATTTCGTCACCTGATGCTAGTTCGTGAATTTTTTCACGTATTACTTCAATTTCTTTTTCCAAAAATTCGAGTGTCTTTTTATCAGCACCTATAAGTAATTCCAATAAGGTTCGAGAACACTTAGTGAGCGTGTCTTCCCATTTATTAATGAAGGATGGTTCATCTATATCCAATGTTGGGAAGAGCTGTACTCACAAACCTCTAGGAATAATGTCCTTTTGCAGGTAATTTTTTGAGAGCCACCTTATTCCACCAGATTTTTACTCTTTTTTTTAATAAGTTCTCTGATTTTCAGCCTCAGATCCTTTAAATCAACCATTTCCCTGTCCTTAGGTTGATTCTCACCGAATACCGCCCTGAGCTGTGCTACCCAAGTTTTGCCACGTTTCTTGTAATCCATCAAACCAGTATGGGAGTCTGTAAACACAGTAAAATAATTATACAACCAAAACAAAATTCCACATGGCCAAGTGGAAAAAGCCTCTAGACCAAAAACATTAAAACCGAAAAAAAACTCAAAAAAGATAAAGGGCAAGAAAATTTCCTCAGGTGAATGAAAAAGTGTAATGACTTATGGAATAAATGTCCAAAAAGTTTATATCATTCACCGTGATATTGTCAATAATATAAATACATTCTAATTATACTCCTTGATACACCATAGAGGCTCCATACAAAATATTGAAAATATTATATAGAAGTTTTATTGATAATAGTACACATAATGGTGATAACATGCATAGCACTACAAAAGACAAGGGGTAAATTAAAAAAGGGATCATTGGTATGGAAGTCATGGCAAATCCACTCAGCTCTCTGTTCTGATGCCAGGCATCTCTTAACCCCTTCACTACCAAGGGTGGTTTGCACGTTAACTCCCGGGCCAATTTTTACAATTCTGACCACTGTCCCTTTATGGGGTAATAACTCTGAAACGCTTCCATGGATCCCGGTGATTCTGACATTTTTTTCTCGTGACATATTGTACTTCATGTTGGTGGTAAAATTTCATTCAAATAATTTGCGTTTATTTGTGAAAAAAACGGAAATTTGGCGAAAATTTTTAAAATTTTGCAACTTTCCAACTTTGAATTTTTATGCCCTTAAATCACAGAGATACGGCACACAAAAAACTTAATAAATGAAATTTCCCACATGTTTACTTTACATCAGCACAATTTTGGAACCACATTTTTTTTTTGTTAGACAGTTATAAGGGTTAAAAGTTGACCAGCGATTTCTCATTTTTGCAACACCATTTTATTTTTACGGACCACATCACATTTGAAGCCACTTTGAGGGGTCTATATGATAGAAAATACCCAAAAGTGACACCATTCTAAAAACTGCACCCCTTAAGGTGCTCAAAACCACATTCAAGAAGTTTATTAACCCTTCAGGTGCCTCACAGGAATTTTTTTGAATATTTAAAAAAAATGAACATTTAACTTTTTTTCACAAAAAAAATACTTCACGTTCAATTTTTTTATTTTACCAAGGGTAATAGGAGAAATTGGACACAAAAGTTATTGTGCAGTTTGTCCTGAGTAAGCTGATACCTGATATGTGGGGGGACCTGTTATGAGTTCATTTTCCCCTTCACCATTGAGGTCTGATGAACTCCCTCTTCTGGTGAAGGAAGGTAGTGAGGCTGATTACCAAGCACCTGAGCTGGGAGAGGATGACTGGGCGACGGAGATCTCTGACTGGATATAAGGCAGCCGACGCCCTTCTGCCTCGCTGGTGATTTCTCTGTGGAATTCTAGGAGACCAGTCTGATTCTTGCTCCTCAAAAGCTAAGTTTTCTGCTTTGCCTTTTTGCATTTGTGTTTTGGTTTTAGTTTGCCCTGCTTTTCTGGATTCTGCCATTCCCTGCTGGGGTGAGCTAAATTCCTTCAGAAAATACCCGAGTACTGACATAGTCTTTTTGAAGCCTAGCGTCTTCAGGGCCTTTTTCCCTGTCAGTCTGTTGGCTCTTATTTTGACAGGGTTTTTCGCGGATTGCAAACAGCAGCTTTCCTATCCTGTCCTATCTAGTTAGCTTGGGCCCCATAATTTGCTCAGTCTATCTTTCTATCTGTGTTAGTGTTTTTTCTTCTTGCTTCACCGTCATTATATGTTGGGGGCTGCCTATTGCTTTGGGGTCTGCTCTGGGGCAGTTTAGATTTCCCTTTCTGTCTTTAGGCTAGGCAGTTCTCCGGCTGTGATCGAGGGGTCTAGGGCATCATAGGAACCCCCCACGGCTACTGCTAGTTGTTGTTGATAGGTTCAGGGGTCTGCAATCCGATAGCTAGCATTTCTGTTTTTGCCTCCTACGGTGACTCATTCACAACAGGGACCACTGTTTCGGCGCATGGCAGAGCTCAGAATGGAAGGAGCGCCGTTTGACTTTTTCAATGCAAAATTGACTGGAATTCAGATCGGACGCCATGTCATGTTTGGAGAGCCCCTGATGTACCTAAACAATGGAAACCCCCCACAAGTGACCCCATTTTGGAAACTAGACCCCCCAAGGAACTTATCTAGATGTGTGGTGAGCACTTTGAACCCCCCAGTGCTTCACAGAAGTTTATAACGACCGGGTGTGAAAATAAAAAAATCGTATTTTTTCAACCAACATGATCTTTTAGTCCCCATTTTTTTATTTTCCCAAGGGTAACAGGAGAAATTGGACGCCAAAAGTTGTTGTCCAATTTGTCCTGAGTACGCTGTTACCCCATATGTGGGAGAAAACTACTGTATGGGCACACGTCAGGGCTCAGAAGGGAACTAATGACATTTTGGAATGCAGACTTTGATGGAATGGTCTGCGGGTGTCATGTGCGTTTGGAGAGCCCCTGATGTACCTAGACTATTGAAATTCCCCACAAGTGAACCCATTTTGGAAACTAGACCCCCCACGTAACTTATCTAGATGTGTGGTGAGCACTTTGAACCCCCAAGTGCTTCACAGAAGTTTATAACGCCCGGGCGTGAAAATAAAAAAATCATTTTTTTCCACAAAAAATATATTTTTGCCCCCAATTTTTTATTTTCCTAAGGGTAACAGGAGAAATTTGACCACAAAAGTTGTTTTTCAATTTGTCCTGAGTAGACTGGTACCCTATATGTGGGGGTAAAACACTGTTTGGGCGCATGGCAGAGCTTGGAAGGGAAGGAGCACCATTTGACTTTTTCAATGCAGAATTGGCTGGAATTGAGATCAGATGCCATGTTGCATTTGGAGAGCACCTGATGTGCCCAAACAGTGGAAACCCCCCAATTATAACTCCAACCCTAAACCCAACACACCCCTAACCCTAATCTCAGCCCTTACCCTAGCCCTAACCCTAGCCTTAACCTTAGCCCTAACCCTAGCCCTAACCCTAATGGGAAAATGGAAATAAATACATTTTCATTTAATTTTATTATTTTTCCCTAACTAAGGGGGTGATAATGGGGGGTTTGATTTACTATTTATGGCGTTTTTTATATTTGGCAGCTGTCACACGCTAAAAGACGCTTTTTATTGTAAAAATAGTTTCTGCATCACCACATATTGAGAGCTATAATTTTTCCATATTTTGACCCATCGAGTCATGTGAGGTCTTATTTTTTGCGGAACGAGTTGATGTTTTTATTGGTATCATTTTCTGGCACGTGACATCTTTTGATCGCTTTTTATTCCAATTTTTGGGACGCAGAATGAACAAAAACCAGTGTTTCATGAATTTCTTTTGGGGGGTGCGTTTACACCGTTCCGCCTGTGGTAAAATTGATAAAGCACTTTTATTCTTCGGGTCAGTACAGTTACAGCGATACCTCATTTAGTTCTCTTTTTATGTTTTGGCGCTTTTATGCAATGAAAACAATTTTATATAAAAACTAGCTGAAGAGCCCGGCGCTGCCCGGGCATAGTAACTAACTGTGGTTAGTTATAACAAATTATAATTATCCTCCATCCCATAGTCCCGTGCCCATATACCCATCATACATATCCACCATCCCATAGGCCCGTGCCCATATACCCATCACACATCCTCCATCCCACAGTCCCATGCCCATATACCCATCATACATATTCGCCATCCCATAGTCGAGTGCCCATATATCCATCACACATCCTTCATCTGATAGTCCCATGCCCATATATCCATCATACATATCCTTCATCTCATAGTCCCGTGCACATATACCCATCATACATATCCACCATTCCATAGTCCCGTGCCCATATACCCATCACACATCCTCCATCCCATAGTCCCATGCCCATATACCCATCACACATCCTCCATCCCATAGTCCCATGCCCATATATCCATCATACATATTCGCCATCCCATAGTCAAGTGCCCATATACCCATCATACACATCCTCCATCCCATAGTCCCGTGCCCATATACCGATCATACATATCCGCCATCCCATAGGCCCGTGCCCATATACCCATCACACATCCTCCATCCCATAGTCCCATGCCCATATACCCATCATACATATTCTCCATCCCATAGTCCCATGCCCATATACCCATCATACATATCCTCCATCCCATAGTCCAGTGCCCATATACCCATCACACATCCTCCATCCCATAGTCCTGTGCCCATATACATATCCGCAATCCCATAGTCCCATGCCCATGAACCCGTCAAACATATCCTCCATCCCATAGTCAAGTGCCCATATACCCATCACTCATCCTCCATCCCATAGTCCTGTGCCCATATACATATCTGCCATCCCATAGTCCCGTGCCCATATACCCATCATACATATCCTCCATCCCACAGTCCAGTGCCCTTATACCCATCACACATCCTCCATCCCATAGTCAACCATTATGACATCATAATGAGCGGTGGCAGAGCTTGCAACCTATGATGACATCAGCGTCGCCATGGCAACCATTGTGACATTATAATGAGGGGCGGGGCTTGATACGCACACACTGTTTCCACAGTATGCAAATAGGGGCATTATGACATCATAATGAGGGGAGGGGCTTGACACGCACACACTTTTTCCCCAGTATGTACATGGGGGCAAATTTGTTTGGTGAATTGGAACGCGCGGGGTTAAAATTTCGCCTCACAACATAGCTTAGGACGCTCCCAGGGTTCCGACGTGTGACTGTGCCAAATTTTGTGGCTGTAGCTGCGACGGTGCGGATGCCTATCCCGGACATACACACACACACACACACACACACACACACATACACACTTTGAGCTTTATATATTAGATAATTATTTTTGCATCGCTTTATTCTGCGAGCTAGATCTTTTTTATTTTTTCACTGATGACACTGTATGGCAGCTCGTTTTTTGTGGGACAAGAGGACGTGTTCAGCGGTACCATGGATATTTATATGCGTCTTTTTGATTGCGCGTTATTGCACTTTTTGTTCGGTGGCATGATAATAAATCATTATTTTTTGCTTCGTTTTTTATTTTTATTTTTTAAGGGGTTCGCTAAAGGGGTTAACTAATGGGACAGTTTTATAGGGCGGGTCGTTACGGACACGGTGATACCAAATATGTGTACTTTTATTGTATTTTTTTATTTCCAAAAAATGAATTTATTAGGGAATTTTTTTTTTTAATTTATTTAGCAATTTTTTTTAATTATTTTTACACTTTTTTTTAACTTTATTACATTGTCCCAGGGGCAACATACCTGTCATGTGACAGATCGCTGATCTGTCACATCACAGATCACTGTGACAGATCAGCGATCTGTCACAGGCACTACACAAGGCTTCCTTGTGTCTGCGCTTTGCAGGCACTGAGGAAGCCAGCTCCCTGCAGGCCCCCGAAGGTCCCCGTCGCCATCTTGGATCCGGGGACCTGCAGCGATGGAGCCCCCCGCAGCAGCGCTACACATTGCGCTGCTGTGGGGGGCTCAGGGAAGCACGGAGGGAGCCCCCCTCCCTCCCTCCCTGCTGATGCTTCCCTTTAACCCCCGGTACCCCGCGATCATGTTTGATTGCGGTGTGCAAGGGGTTAACGTGTCGGGGGCGGTCCGTGACCTCCCCTGACACATTGTGCCACGTGTCAGCTGTGATAATCAGCTGACACCCGGCCGTGATCAGCGGCGCTCACCACGTGGGCGCCGCTGATCGCTATGATGTAATATTCCGTCCATGGGAATTAGGTCCAGGGTCACTTGGACGGAATATTACGTCCATTGTAGGAAAGGGGTTAAAGGGATCCCCGGTATGGAAGTTAGAACCGTTCCACTCAGCGCTCTGGTTCTGACCCCAGGCTGATGGGATGATGTGGGATATTAGGGGTAGTAGTTTGGTGTCTCTGGCTGACAGGATGATGTGGGATATTAGGGGCAGTAGTCTGATGGCTCTGGCTGACTGGGCGATATGGGACATTAGGGGTAGTAGTCCGGTAGCTCTAGCTGACGGGATGATGTGGAATATTATAGCGAATTTGACTAAGCGGAGTGGGCGGGGCTATACACTCAGCTTTATATATATAGATATAATCATTATTATTTTGTTCCAACTAACCGTAGTTAGTTACTATGCCCGGGCAGCGCTGGGCTCTACAGCTAGTATATATATATTGTAGGGATGTGACTCACTCAGGTGCAGTGGGAGACAATCAGGAGACAGGTTCTTCCAAAGTTCATGAGGTTTATTTCTGTCATAAACCATAAAACAGCGTATCACCAAAAATAGCCTCTTGCTTAGGCAAACAAAACATAAACGTTCGTGGTTGCAGACTCAGACCGCGAGTCTCAGCACATGCTGGAAGGTGTAGTCCTCCCCACAAACAGCTCCCTGGTTCAGGAGCAGGCCACATTATAAGGCTGTAGCCACACCCACGAACCCAGCAGCTGACTGGTCACCTGACTGTGACCTCACCACAGGTCCTTCAAACAACAATAATAATATCTGGTACGCTTTACTTATGCCTTACATTATAGAGACAAGCCATTTATGAGGCACATATCTCCCATCAATTACACGACCCTTAGCCCTACCACATACCTCCCCCCTCTGCCTAAAGCCGTGGGGCTTGGCACTTTCACCTACCAGGCAAGGGATTCTGGAGAGGGCTTCGGCATTCCCATGTAGCTTCCCGGCCCTATGCTCTACATGGAAGCTGAAGTCTTGTAGGGCTAAGAACCAGCGGGTGACCCTAGCATTCTTGCCCTTCGTTTCCCTCATCCACCTGAGTGGGGCATGGTCGGATATTAACCTAAACGTCCGTCCCACCAGGTAGTACCGTAATGTGTCCACTGCCCATTTTATGGCCAAACACTCCTTCTCTACAACTGAGTAATTTCTCTCACAAGAAGTCAACTTCCTACTCAAGTAGAGAACAGGATGCTCCTCCCCACGTATCTCTTGGGAAAGGACAGCTCCTACCCCGACATCTGAGGCATCTGTCAGGAGGACAAATTCACGTTTAAAGTCTGGGGCCACCAAAACGGGTTGCTTACAAAGAGCTCCCTTCATTTCTTGGAAGGCTGACTCTGCTTCTTCGGACCAGCTGACCATCACTGACTTTGTCCGTTTAAGCAGATCAGTTAGAGGTGCAGCCATTGTGGCGAAGTTTGGGATGAACCTCCTGTAATATCCCACAATCCCCAGGAAGGCTTTAACTTGCTTCTTTGATAGAGGTCTCGGCCATGTTTGAATTGCCTCCACTTTATTGACTTGGGGTTTGATCCCGCCATGCCCCACTACATATCCGAGGTACTTGGCTTCTTCTCTCCCCAAGGCACACTTCTTCGGGTTTATTGTAAACCCCGCCTCTCTTAGAGCATCAAACACTGCTTGGACCTTTTCCAGGTGAGTCTCCCAGTCCGGGGTAAAGGTGACGATATCATCCAGGTATGCGGCAGCGTATAGCTTATGAGGTGCAAGGATTCTATCCATCGCCCTCTGGAAGGTTGCTGGAGCTCCCTGTAGGCCAAACGGCATCCGAACATACTGGAAGCACCCGTCTGGTGTGGAGAATGCCATCTTCTCCTTGGCTTCCTGTGCCATGGGGATCTGCCAATATCCCTTGGTCAGATCCAAAGTGGTTATGTACCTGGCAGGTCCAAGTCTCTCGATGAGCTCATCAACGCGTGGCATGGGATAAGCGTCGAACTTGGAGACCTCATTCAGCTTCCGGTAATCGTTGCAGAACCTCTATTCACCATCAGGTTTTGGGACCAGGACAATCGGGCTCGACCAGCCGCTCTTGGATTCCTCAATGACCCCGAGCTTCAACATACGCTGCACCTCCTTGGAGATTACCTCTCGCCGGGCCTCAGGAATACGATATGGTTTCATGTTCACCCGCACATGTGGCTCGGTCAGAATTTCGTGCTCGACCACCTTCGTGCACCCCGGCAACTCTGAGAACAGGTCGCTGTTTTTCTGGAGTAACTCCCGGCACTGCTGCTTCTGGGCCTTCGATAGTCTCCGCTATGGTAACGGCTCCAACCTCCCCTTCTAGGTTGCCCAGCAAGCACGGAGTTACCGCTGGCTCTCCATCTTACCACGGCTTGATAAGGTTAACATGGTAAACCTGGTATGGCTTCCGTCTTCCGGGTTGGTGAATCTTGTAGTTTACGTCTCCCAGCTTCTCCAACACCTCATATGGCCCTTGCCACTTGGCCAAGAACTTACTTTCCACCGTCGGGATTAGCATGAGAACTCGGTCTCCCGGATTGAACTGCCTCACTCTGGCTGACTGGTTGTAGACCCTGGCCTGAGCCTCTTGTGCCTGGCGGAGATGTTCTTTAACAATGGGCAAGACCTTCGCAACCCTCTGCTGCATCAGTGTCACATGCTCAATGACGCTTCTGTGGGGCGTGACTTCGGCTTCCCAGGTTTCCTTGGCTATATCTAGGAGACCTCGCGGATGCCGGCCGTACAGAAGCTCGAAGGGGGAGAACCCTGTGGAGGCCTGGGGAACTTCACGGATAGAAAACAGTAAATACGGTAAGAGACAATCCCAGTCTCTACCATCTTCCTCTATGACTTTTCTCAGCATGCTCTTCAGGGTCTTGTTAAACCTCTCAACAAGGCCATCTGACTGCGGATGGTACACTGAAGTCCTCAACTGGGAAATTTGCAAGACTCTGCACAATTCTCTCATCACCTTGCTCATAAAAGGTGTCCCCTGTTCGGTCAGGATCTCCTTCGGCAAACCCGTCCGGGAAAACACATGGACCAGCTCACGGGCTATACTCTTTGCGGAGGAGTTTCTCAGGGGAATGGCCTCAGGATAGCGTGTGGCATAGTCCAGGATGACTAACATATACTGATGGCCCCGAGCTGATTTAACTAAGGGACCGACCAAGTCCATGGCAATTCTCTCAAATGGCACCTCAATAATGGGCAGTGGCACAAGAAGGTTCTGAAAATGAGATGTGGGGGCAGTTAACTGACATGTCAGGCAGGACCTGCAATAGTTTACTATTTCCCGGTGACACCCAGGCCAATAGAACCTCTGTACAATCCGTTCCTGGGTTTTTTCTTCCCCCAGGTGTCCCCCCAAGATGTGTGAATGGGCCATGTCCAACACTTTTCGTCTATAGGGGCCTGGTACTATTAACTGCTCTGCCACCTCCTCCCTTATTTTTGTGACCCAGTACAACAATTCCCACACTCAACATAAAATGGGGAAACCTTGTGTCTGCTCCCGGCTCTTGTGCAACCCCATTAATGACGGTGACATTGTTAAAGGCTTCCCTTAGTGTGGGGTCCCTATGTTGGGCAGTCCCAAAATTCTCCCCGGCCACCCCTAACTCCGGGATGTCAGGTACAGGGGACCCTTCCTCTTCATCCCCAACAAGGACACAAAGGAAACTCGTCTGCCTCTGGTGTTGGCGATACCTCAGTGGGGTGGATTGGTTCCCTGCTCTTGCAAGCACACTCAGAACCCATCCCCCACAGATCCCAAAACAGACAGAAATCCCAGCCAATAATTATGGGATGCAACAAGTCTCGAACAACGCCAACTTCATGCGACTCGGTGCCATGCGCCATTTCAATCTTCACCCTAGCCATAGTGTAGTCCTTTGCATCGCCATGTATGCACCGAACACCAATCTTTTTACCCGGGAGTATGTTTAGAGGAAAACTGGCCCTCACAAGGGTCACCAAGCTCCCGGAGTCCAGAAGCGCCATTACTGCTCGACCGTTCACCTTCACGGGACACGCTTGTGGCCCCTTGTTAGGTAGCGAGTTCACACTGCAAGCTGGATATGCGTAGTATGAACTACGGCATCCCATGCTGCAGTCCATCTGCTCGGTGGTCTGGGGACAATGGGCCGCTATATGTCCTGGCCCATGACACTTCCAGCAAATAACACCCGAGGGGACCTTGGGCACCGCCTCCCCCGCCCCTTTTGACCTTGGACGCACCACCCTTTTTTGTGACTCCGCCCCCTGCTGGGACCCCCAATACGGAATCGGCTGCTTCCCCAAGGAACCTTCCATCCCCTGGTATCTCTCGACCAGCCCAACCAGTTCATCAGCATTTTGGGGATCACCCTGGGCAACCCAAGTCTGTAGAGGTCTCGGCAGGGAATGCACAAACCGATCCATCACAACTCGCTCTACCATCTTTGCATGGGAAGCCGGCTCTGGCTGCAGCCATTTCTGGACCAGATGCAACAGGTCAAACATTTGGGAGCACGGGGGTTTGTCCCGGTGATAGGCCCAACGATGAAGTCTCTGCGCCCTGGTAGTCATTGTTACCCCCAAGCGGGCGAGAATTTCCGCTTTTAATTTGGGATACTCTCTGGCATCTTGTACCGTCAGGTCAAAGTACGCCTTCTGGGGCTCCCCCGTTAGGTATGGGGCCAGTACCTCCGCCCACCGCTCTGGCTGAAGTTTTTCCCTCTCAGCCACCCTTTCAAACACCGTCAGGAAGGCCTCAACATCATCCTCAGGGGTCATTTTTTGTAATGCGCGTCTTACCGCCTTCTCGACATCGGTGGCATCAGCCCGACCTGGGGTTGGGGCGCTCGTCCTGCCCTCCTGGATGGCGGTTGCCAGAAGCTGCATCTGCTGCCATTGTTCCTGCTGGCTCTGCTGGAACTGCTGCCGCTGCTCCTGCTGGCTTTGCTGGATCTGCTGTAACAACAGCTTGTTTCCTGCTGCAGTTGCCTGGAACTGGACCAGGTGTTTCAGCAGGTCCTCCATGATTCCCAGCAGTGCTTGTTGCCCGCTGCAAACTTCACCCAGGACATGCAGCAACTGTCTCAAGTCTCTGCTGGGACCGCTGCCCGCACATGCACCACCGATTGTAGGGATGTGACTCACTCAGGTGCAGTGGGAGACAATCAGGAGACAGGTTCTTCCAAAGTTCATGAGGTTTATTTCTGTCATAAACCATAAAACAGCGTGTCACCAAAAATAGCCTCTAGCTTAGGCAAACAAAACACAAACGTTCGTGGTTGCAGACTCAGACCGCGAGTCTCAGCGCATGCTGGGAGATGTAGTCCTCCCCACATACAGCTCCCTGGTTCAGGAGCAGGTCACATTATAAGGCTGTAGCCTCACCCACGAACCCAGCAGCTGACTGGTCACCTGACTGTGACCTCACCACAGGTCCTTCAAACAAAACAATGACAATATCTGGTACGCTTTACTTATGCCTTACATTATAGAGACAAGCCATTTATGAGGCACATATCTCCCATCAATTACACGACCCTTAGCCCTGCCACAATATATATATATATACACTCACTGGCCACTTTATTAGGTACACCATGCTAGTAACGGGTTGGACCCCCTTTTGCCTTCAGAACTGCCTCAATTCTTCGTGGCAGAGATTCAACAAGGTGCTGGAAGCATTCCTCAGAGATTTTGGACCATATTGACATGATGGCATCACACAGTTGGCGCAGATTTGTCGGCTGCACATCCCTGATGCGAATCTCCCGTTCCACCACATCCCAAAGATGCTCTATTGGATTGAGATCTGGTGACTGAGGAGGCCATTTGAGTACAGTGAACTCATTGTCATGTTCAAGAAACCAATCTGAGATGAATCGAGCTTTATGACATGGCGCATTATCCTGCTGAAAGTAGCCATCAGATGCCTGTTCTTAGCTGAGAGGAGTGGTACCCAGTGTGGTCTTCTGCTGCTGTAGCCCATCTGCCTCAAAGTTCGACGCACTGTGCGTTCAGAGATGCTCTTCTGCCTACCTTGGTTGTAACGGGTGGCAATTTGAGTCACTGTTGCCTTTCTATCAGCTCGAACCAGTCTGCCCATTCTCCTCTGACCTCTGGCATCAACAAGGCATTTCCGGCCACAGAACTGCCGCTCACTGGATTTTTTTTCTTTTTCGGACCATTCTCTGTAAACCCTAGAGATGGTTGTGCGTGAAAATCCCAGTAGATCAGCAGTTTCTGAAATACTCAGACCAGCCCTTCTGGCACCAACAATCATGCCACGTTCAAAGGCACTCAAATCACCTTTCTTCCCCATACTGATGCTCGGTTTGAACTGCAGGAGATTGTCTTGACCATGTCTACATGCCTAAATGCACTGAGTTGCCGCCATGTGATTGGCTGATTAGAAATTAAGTCTTAACACACAGTTGGACAGGTGTACCTAATAAAGTGGCCAGTGAGTGTATATATATATATATATAACATCACTTGCTTATTTAAAAAACGCCCTCATTGCCAAGGTGTGTGTTTACATGAAATAATCACTCAGCAGGATGTTACAGGCCTATTTCTAAACTCCTGATCTAAAATGTAAAACTCTCCAGATGTAGCCAATGTACATAAATAATCAGGAGTGAACGCAAGAGCATTCCAATGTCTCTGATGTGGGATAAGAGAAATACATCCTTTAATCATTCCATTTTATGAAGTCGATTTGCATTGGTCTTTGAAGACAGCATTTTCAAGCTGCTTTCTGAGAAATATGTCACTGCATTCGACATTGGCTCAATCCTTTAATCATAGGTTAGGCTACTGTATTCATTAAATCTTTTTCTCTCTGAGAATGAATATTCATTTGTATTGATCAGTTTAAAATCTGTTCTTGTTTTTTATGCTTCTTTTTGTTAAAAAATTACTTTCCTTCAGGCCTGTTATTCACTTGAGGTTGTTTATTAGTGAGTGGTACATTATAATAGTAGGTAATAAAATGGTGCTTCAATGACTTGGAGCATAGGCTATGCAAAAAAGGGGAAATAATTGAAAGAGACTTAAAGAAAGCAAAGAAAATCTTATTTAAAATCGGATTGCACTCTGACCAATGTTAGTGATTTGGAGACATCTCACTTGCGATTTTTTTTTCCCATCCAAAATCGGACTGAGAAAAAAATCACAGCATGCTGCGATTTTCGCCAATGCAAGTCAATGGGTGAGATTAAAAAAACGGACCAAAAACGGACCATCCATTTTCAATCCGTTTTAAATGGATACATTACCATTCTGTGGCATAGAACACTGTAAATGGTCCTATAAATGACTGTAGAAAAATAGTTGCTGCGAAAAAAAAACGGATTGCAAACGGATGTAAAACGGATGGAAAGATTAAAAATCGCATAGAAATTGCATGACACTCGCATAGCACTCCTCCCTTTTTACAGTCCAGAAATCGGACCGTTTTTTTAATCGCAAATGATGATGAGCCCTATTCCCCCAGCAACATTCCAATTCCAGTCATCACTCTGAGTATACAGAGCAGCCGCTGTACAGTAATCGCACCCCGTCCCTGACTAACAGTCGGCCTCAAAGCAGAGCCAGTGTCAGTCAGCATGCTAGAAAAGAGAATGGACAGCACCTCCAAAAATCATACATTCATCTAATGCCGCTAGGTAAAAATTTATATAACTGAACATGAGGTTCTTAGTTAAATATTCTGATCAGACTGTATGAAGCCCACTGCCACATCATGGCGAACCTGTCAGTGGGTTCCTATCACCTTAAAGGAGCGGCGTTGTGCACTAACCCCACACAGAAAAAATGCACCAGCAGGGCAAGCTGCCTGGTGCCTCCCAGCAACCATGCTGCAAGACTGAGTCGCAATGACCCGAGAGCGCACCTCCCCACCAGCACAAATCCACAGCAACAATGGCCGCCACACAGCACCAACACCAAATAAAAACACTCCCCTTTTACGCCAAACCACAGTTTGATCAACAGAACAAGTCACCCCACAGGAGTACTGAAACTCATTTTCCTCAAGGTGTCCATTGAGATAAAAAATAGGCTTGACCATTTTCTTTGCAGTCTCCTACTAATTTAAAATCACCTGTGCCAAATGGGAGGAGTGCATTTATGAAAAAGAATGGAGTGCACCACCATCAAAGAAAAAGAAGACATGCAAAAATATAGGGATCACAATAGATAAATAATAAAATATTTTTATTACTACACGCCACTACAAACATTACAAACATTTAAAAACAAACCTAGCAAGTTAAGCCCATGATAAGGCAATAACCTGCCTCTCCCTTTTCTGAAATAACATCCTAATAATGAGACAAAAAGCACATAAACACAACAAAATCTGTTGCTGTGTGACATAGTGGGAAAAACCGACATAGCGCTTCTGATCAGCTGAGAAATCATTTCTGACTGTCAGAGTGCCGCAGTTCCTGCGCTGTCAGAAGACAGCGTGAGCGCTTTGATGTGATGCGAGGTAAAAAGTTTATCTATGATCACTGGTGTTGGCTGATGGGACTACAGCTCCCATCATCCGACACCTGCTGACATTAACTACAGTGAGAGCAGGAGCAGGGGATGGGCGTATTCATCAGCCTCTTGTGCGCTGTAAATAAATTAAAAAAGGCGTAGGGTCCAGCAGAGCGGACCCGAACTCCAGTCACTGGAATGGGGGGCCCAACAATACAGTGCACTGCTTGACTGATACAGAGTTAATACTATGGGGTGCTACCAATGCGCCTGATTGAAGAATAGAACCATGGATAAAACAAGAAAGCTGGGGGCTGGTATTCTCAGGCTGGTAAGGGGCCATGGATATTGACCCCCCAGCCTAAAAATAGTAGCCCAAAGCTGCCCCCAAAAGGCAGATCTATTAGATGCTCCAATTCTGGCACTTTGCCTGGCTCTTCCCACTTGCCCTGTAGTGGTGGCAAGTGAGGTGATAGTTGCGGGGGTTGATGTCACCTTTGTATTGTCACGTAGCATCAAACCCTGAGGTTAGTAGTGGAAAAGTGTCAATAAGATGCCCCCATTACTAACCCCATAGTCACATTGTGCAAAAACACACACCAAGAGAAAAGTCCTTTAATTGAAAAAAATTAGACTCCTTTAATAATCTTAATTAAACCATGCTTACAACCTCACCTAATTCCACCAAAACCCTCGATCTCCTGTAATAAAACAAAAATAAAAAGCAATAATATACCATACCTGCCTGTTTTTCTATCTCACACTGTAATCAATGTCTGTGGAAGAAAAAGTTTTCAACCTGGACGGTGCCAGGATGCGATCGTCCAGGCTGAGAACCACTGGTGACTGAACTGCTGCGAGTTCAGCCTCAATGAATAGCAGTGACGTTGCTGAGGCTGTGTTCCCAGCCAGGCTGATCTGCAGCAACCGCAGTAAGATTCCTGCTAGTGTAAGCAGGTTGCGGGATGCAGTGATGCAAGGGAGGCAGAGCAAGGGTTAACAAGATAACAATTTAATTGGAACAATAGAGAAACTCCTTGTAGGAAGAAAAAAGTAAAATTGAAAAGGGGAAATTGTAATGTAACAACAGTCCACTAATCAAACTTATCGTGTCTTTAACCCCTTCCTGACATCCGACGTACTATCCCGTCCACGGTACCCGGGCCCGTATGACCGTGGACGGGATAGTACGTCTACCGCGATCAGCGGCGCCCACGTGGTGAGCGCCGCTGATCGCGGCCGGGTGTCAGCTGATTATCACAGCTGACACCCGGCACATTGTGTCAGGGGCGGTCACGGACCGCCCCCGACACGTTAACCCCTTGCACACCGCGATCAAACACGATCGCGGTGTACCGGGGGTTAAAGGGAAGCATCGGCAGGGAGGGGGCTCCCTCCATGCTTCCCTGAGCCCCCCACAGCAGCGCAATGTGCAGCGCTGCTGCGGGGGGCTCCTTTCCTCCAGGCCCCCGAATCCAAGATGGCGACGGGGGCCTGAGGAAGCTGGCTTCCTCAGTGCCTGCAAAGCGCAGGCATGAGGAAGCCTTCTGCAGTGCCTGTGTCAGATCGCTGATCTGTCACAGTGATCTGTGATGTGACAGATCAGCGATCTGTCACAGGACAGTGATGTCCCACCTGGGACTATTTAATAAAGTAAAAAAAAAATAAAAAAAAGTGTAAAATAATTTTAAAAAAAAATCGCCAAATATGTTAGAAAAAAAAAAATATTCCCCCAATAAATCCATTTTTTGGAAATAATAATAAAAAAAACCAATAAAAGTACACATATTAGGTATCGCCGCATCCGTAACGACCCGCCCTATAAAACTGTCCCATTAGTTAACCCCTTTAGCGAACCCCTTAAAAAATAAAAATAAAAAACGAAGCAAAAAATAATGATTTATTATCATACCACCAAACAAAAAGTGTAATAACGCGCGATCAAAAAGACGCATATAAATATCCATGGTACCGCTGAAAACGACATCTTGTCCCGCAATAAACGAGCCACCACGCAGCATCATCAGCGAAAAAATAAAAAAGTTATAGCTCGCTGAATAAAGCGATGCAAAAATAATTATTTTTTATACAAAATAGTTTTCATTGCATAAAACCGACAAAAACATAAAAAAAGACCTAAATGAGGTATCGCTGTAACCGTACTGACGTGAAGAATAAAACCTCTTTATCAATTTTACCGCACGCGGAACGGTGTAAACGCACCCCCCCAAAAGAAATTCATGAAACGCTGGTTTTGGTTCATTCTGCATCACAAAAATCGGAATAAAAAGCGATCAAAAAATTCCACGTGCCCGAAAATGGTACCAATAAAAACGTCAACTCGTCCCGCAAAAAATAAGACCTCACATGACTCGGTGGGTCAAAATACGGAAAAATTATAGCTCTCAATATGTGGTGATGCAAAAACTATTTTTACAATAAAAAGCATCTTTTAGCGTGCGACAGCCGCCAAACATAAAAACCGCCATAAATAGTAAATCAAACCCCCCGTTATCACCCCCTTAGTTAGGGAAAATTAATAAAATAAAAAAAATGTATTTATTTCCATTTTTCCATTAGGGTTAGGGTTAGGGTTAGGGCTAGGGGTGTGTTGGGGTAGGGTTAGGGTTAGGGCTAGGGCTAGGGTTAGGGTTAGGGCTAGGGTTAGGGTTAGTGCTAGGGTTAGGGTTAGGGCTAGGGTTAGGGTTAGGGGCGTGTTGGGGTTCGGGTTGGAGTTAGAATTGGGGGTTTCCACTGTTTGGGCACATCAGGGGCTCTCCAAATGCAACATGGCATCTGATCTCAATTCCAGCCAATTCTGAGTTGAAAAAGTCAAATGGTGCTCCTTCCCTTCCAAGCTCTGCTATGCGCCCAAACAGTGTTTTACCCCCACATGTAGGGTATCAGCCTACTCAGGACAAATTGCAAAACAATTTTTGGGGTCCAATTTCTTCTGTTACCCCTAGGAAAATAAAAAATTGGGGGCAAAAATATCATTTTTGTGGAAAAAAATGATTTTTTTATTTTCACGTCCGAGTGTTATAAACTTCTGTGAAGCACTTGGGGGTTCAAAGTGCTCACCACACATCTAGATAAGTTCCGTGGGGGGTCTAGTGTCCAAAATGGGGTCACTTGTGGGGAGTTTCAATAGTTTAGGCACATCAGGGGCTCTCCAAACGCACATGACACCCGCAGACCATTCCATCAAAGTCTGCATTCCAAAACGTCACTGCTTCCCTTCCGAGCCCCGACGTGTGTCCATACAGTAGTTTTCTCCCACATATGGGGTGTCAGCGTACTCAGGACAAATTGGACAACAACTTTTGGGGGTCCAATTTCTCCTGTTACCCTTGGGAAAATGAAAAAATTGGGGACTAATTGATCATGTTTGTGGAAAAAAATACGATTTTTTTATTTTCATGCCTGGGCATTATAAACTTCTGTGAAGCCCTTGGGGGTTCAAAGCGCTCACCACACATCTAGATAAGTTCCTTAGGGGGTCTCGTTTCCAAAATGGGGTCACTTGTGGGGGTTTCCACTGTTTAGGTACATTAGGGGCTCTCCAAAGGCAACATGACACCCGCAGACCATTCCATCAAAGTCTGCATTCCAAAAAGTCACTACTTCCCTTCCGAGCCCTGACGTGTGTCCATACAGTAGTTTTATCCCACATATGGGGTGTCAGCGTACTCAGGACAAAT